>NW_024543219.1:7647500-8277500 GCF_018167655.1 Microtus oregoni
TAGTAGTGTTTTTGTGTGGTTTGGGTGTCATGGTAACTGTAGCCTCATAAAAAGAGTTTAACAAGATTTCTTCTGTTTCTATTGTGTGGAACAATTTGAGGAGCATTGGTATTAGTTATTTGAAAAGCATCTAGAATTCTGCACTGAAACTATCTGGTCCTAGGCTTTTTTTTTTTTTTTTTTTTTGTTTGGGAGACTGCTGATGACTGTTTCTATTTTCTTAGTGGTTATAAGTCTGTTTAATTTGCTTATCTGGTCTTGATTTAATTTTGGTAAGTGGTATTTATACAGAAAATTATCCATTTTCTTTAAGTTGTACAATTTTTGGGGGAGTACATGTTTTTGAAGTATGGTGTGATGATTCTCTGGATTTCCTCCATGTCTGTTGTTATGTCCCCTTTTTCATTTCTGATTTTGTTAATTTGGATATTTTCTCTCTGCCTTTTGGTTAGTTTGGATAAACATTTGTCTATTCTGTTTATTTTCTCGAAGAACCAACTCTTTGTCTCATTGATTCCTTATATTGTTTTCTTTGTTTCTATTTTGTTGATTTCAGTTCTCAACTTGATTATTTCCTGCCATCTAGTTCCCCTGGGTGAGTTTCCTTCTTTTTGTTCAATAGTTTTCAAATGTTCTGTTGTGGTAATTTTGTGTGTAAGTTATCTGGGTGACTGGGAGGAAACAAGGGACCCACTTCTTTGTAACATTTGGCACCCAATGTGGGGCCAAGTAATTCCACATAAAACCTAAGAGGGCTTAAAAAAATTCTACAAAAAAATTACAGAGTTTAACACAACTTCTTAATGCTTGCTGACTGCTTGCCACAGCTTCTAGAGAGATTTTCCTGATTCAGCCATAGCAGTAAAAAGCTGCAGTGGTTTTGAAATGCTGGATTTCTCGGCGATGCTGCCAGTGTGACCTCTGGCTCTTTCGGGAGACCAAGCACTTGGATGGGGGTTGTGAGCATCGTGCTGCTTGAGGGTTTCTTGATGGCAACTTGGACTGGCTGTGTGCTTGGAATTGGGGCACTGTGCATGGCTCAGAGGTACAGTGAGTTCTGTCATGCTGGACTGTCCTGAGCAGGGCAGAAACTACTGTATTTACCATAATAATGATGCAGCTTAAGTTTTAGACTGGGCAAACAGGCATTACTGTATTACCCTTAATAATGGTGGAACTTAAGTTTTTAAAAAGCGCTTAGCATTTTAAAAAGTGCTCCTGGGCATTAAAGAATTACAGATTCACAATAGGACATATTCAGACATAAGCGACCTTTAAATGGGTCACAGTGTTGGATGGGTGTATGTAGGCTTGGGAGAGAGAAGAAAAAGAGTATAGAGAGTCATAAAATAAAGTTAATGCATTAAATGGGTAGAGTCTTTAAAGAAACAGAGTACAGATAGCCATAGATTAAAAGAAATAAAAAATAAGCCACGTAAAAATGGAAAATTCACAGAGAGTCTGGATTATGTATATTGTGTTTTCTTTTAATTTTTTGACTGTGAAAGAGCTAAGTACAGAGAGACATTTCATTGTATGGGCTGCTAAGCTAAACCAGTATGTATATTATAAAGGTATCTTGACTTCAGAATTTGGGTCTAAGGATATGGTACTTTGGAAGAGAGGTTCTTCTTTTGTTTTCACAGAAGATGAGAACCTGTGGATTGCTTCTACACCAACATGGTTTCATGGACCAAGGCCTCCTGAAAGGTCGCTGTGAACACCCTCAAAAAGTTACTTCGCCCAACTGGTGATTGGGATGAACCTAGCAATAGGATATACCATGGAAGACCTGGTTAATAGAGCCCCCATACAGCAGGAAAAAGTTTAGAGAGAAAGAACTGTGCCCATATTCCCAAATATTGTTTGCAAATATTTGTTTACATTTAAAGGGGGATATGATATAGATATGAATAGCTTGCATTGATATGGATCTTGGTTTTATTGATACAAATTAAAGGTCAGTCTTGTTATATGTATATTTCTGCTCTTGACTAAGGTATTGTGATTGTATAGTTCATTTAAAAATGTAATGTATAATTAAGAAATATAGTTTAATAGATACTCATCTATAATAGTCACATTTGTAGTCATGTTAGTTAGATTTTCTAGATGTTCATAGATATATTTCAGATGGATAGGCATCATATCTTTCAAAGACTACAGAATATAGCATTTAAAATGTTTTAATAACTTAGGACTTTTTATGACAATGAGACGCATCTGCTCCTGGTAGCAGCAGCTAATTCAAGAGGAAGATGGGCATCGAAGAGGCTCCTTATGGAGTTTGCTAGCCATTTGGGCAAGAAACTGCTCTTGCCTGGACTGCTTCACTGGATGTGCAGTACTCACAGAGAGATGACTGCTGAACTTGCCTAAAGGTGAGATGGTCCTTCGGGGTTCCTGCTTCATGAAAGAATCTGTGAGACATTCTGCAGGACACAGAAGGAAGTAACTGAAAACTGCCAATATAGATGGAACAGTCTTTGAAATTTCCTGCTTCATGGGAAAGTCTGCTGGATACTATGGGCCTGAAGGCCAAAAGTGGATGCCCCAATGATACAGAAGTAAGTACTTTGGGTAACTGTCCAGGCAGCAAGATTTCTCTCTCATTTCTAGAGTTTTGGAAGTTGCTTACAATGCACTTCCTGTTTACTTAGGTAATATTATATCCTTCTGGAGTCTTTGATGGAGTTAAAGAATTTATAGTTATAGTTTTCCTTGGTTAAGATAAAAGATACAGTAGATATAAATATTGTAACTATCATTCTTGCTTGATAACTCTTTTGTTTTATGTAATTTTACTATGTTAAAGTTAAAGCCTTCCTTTTTGTTTAAACAGAAAAGGGGAAATGGTATAGGAGGTCCTTCTGTTCATGTGTTGCTTTCGTTGGTTAATGAATAAAGAAACTGCTTTGGGCCTGATAGGGCAGAACTTAGGTAGGCAGAGAAGACAGAACTGAATGCTGGGAAGAAGGGCAGAGTAAGAGACGCCATGGATCTTCTGCCTGAGAAGACACTGGTTAGAATCTTGCCAGTAAGCCATGGTCACATGGCAATACACAGATTAATAGAAATGGGTTAAATTAAGATGTAAGAATTAGCCAATAAGAAACTAGAGCTAATTGGCCAAGCAGTGTTTTAATAAATACAGTTTCTGTGTGGTTATTTCGGGTGTAAGCTAGCCAGGCGGCCTGTATGGAACAAGGGGCCCCCTTCTCCTGTAACATTCTGTTAATTCAGTAGTGTAGGATTTTTCCAGCTTCTTTATGTAGGCATTTAGTGCTATGAACTTTCCTCTTAACACTGCTTTAATCATGTCCCATATATTTGGGTATGTTGTGTGGTCATTTTCGTGGAATTTAAGGAAGTCTTCAATTCCTTTCTTTATTTCTTCCTTGACCCATTGGTAATTCAGGTGAGTATTGTTTAATTTCCATGTGTTTGTGGGTTTTCTGAAATTAGTGTTGGTGTTGAATTCTTACATTAAACCATGGCAATCTGATAGGATACATGGTGTTATTCCTTTTTTTTTTTTGCATCTGTTGAGGTTTGTGTTGTTACCTAGTATGTTGTCAATTTTTAAAAGTTTCTATGAAGTGCTTAGAAGAAGGTATATTCTTTTATGTTTGGATGGAATGTTCTATAGATGTTGGTTAAGTCCATTTGAGTTATAACATCTGTTAGTTCCCTTATTTCTCTGTTAATTTTCTGTCTGACAGAACTGTCCAGTGGTGAGAGCGGGGTGTTAAAGTCTCCCACTATAGTGTGTAGGATTTAAGGTGTGCCTTGAGCTTTAGAAGTGGTCCTTCCAGAGGACCACGGTTCAATTTCCAGCACCCACATGTCAGTTCACAACCATCTGTAACTCTAGTTCCAGGATATCAGATGCCCTCTTCTGGCCTCTGAGGACACTGCACACACATGGTACACAGACATACATGCAGGCAGAACACATATACATGTAAAATAAATATTAAAACAAAATGCTCAACTACTGTCTTAAAATTAAGATTGGTAAAGACTCACCAAACTGATGGAAGCCAGGGTTGACATCTGTCTAGGGCATTACGACACAGGCTCTCACATATGAGTAGTACTGGTTGAAACTGATGCACATCAGTAGGGAACGATTTGGCAATGTGTAAAGTAAGCAAATGCCTTTGATCTGTCAATTTAGTTCCTCTAAATTTTCTATAGTTTAAATATTTGTGAGCTAGGGCTGGAGAGATGGCTCAGCAACTCTCTGACTGCTCTTCCAGAGGACCCACGCTCCATCCCCAGCACCCACATGAGGGCTCACACCTGTCTGTACCTCCAGTACTAGGGCTTCTGTCACCCTCACACAAATACGCATGCAGGCAAAACACCAATGAAAATGATGGTGTGGAATGTCCTTCTGTATATGTGTTGTTTTTATCCATTGATGAATAAAGCTATTTCAGCCAATGGTTTAGCAGAGTAAAGCCAGGCGGGAAATATATGTGTGTGTATATACACACACACACACACACACACACACACACACACACACACATATATATATATATATATATATAGAGAGAGAGAGAGAGAGAGAGAGAAAGAGAGAGAGAGAGAGAGAGAGAGAGAGAGAGAGAGAAGGTGGAATCAAAGAGATACCATGTAGCTGCCAAATGAAAAAAGTGCCAGAACATTACTGGTAAGCCACAGCATTGTGGTGATATATAGATTAATAGAAATGGGTTAATTTAAGATGTAAGAGCTAGCTAGGGATATGCATGAACCATTGGCCAAACAGTGTTGTAATTAATATAGTTTCTTTGGGATTGGGCAGGACAGAAACTTCTGTCAACATGTTAAATAAAAATAAATTAAAAAGTGTTTGTGAACCCATCCATCAATTTTTAAAATCCCACCCACCATCAAGGCAGAGATGTGAAAGTGAAGACTTTGGGGAAGGTAACTGGAGTGAACAGAGCCCTCATGGTTGGGGACTAATGCCCTTCAAAACAGGTCAAAGGAAGCCCGTCTGTCTGCGAAGTATGGTTCTTACAGAGTGCTAGGAGAATAGACAAACCAGTAGCTGAGGAAAAGAGAATGTGCAAATACAATTGGTGGGATGTGTTCAATGAGTTCTACATCATAATGTAACAGGGCCCCAGACCTCAGCACAGCAGACTCCACGATGGAATTTCTATTCAGGCAAATGAAAACAAAGACCTAATCCATCAAAGTCCATAGTTCTGGGAAAATCTCTAATGTACTAACCTTGCTTTTTGGCTTCTACAGTTCTGCTTCTGGCTTACTCTTCTTGCTAACTGAAGTATGCCAATCCAGTCATGGTTTTTGTGCCTAAAAGCTCATCCAATGTGTCCACTGTGATAAGACTCTTGAGTCAAAAACAGAGGGATGTTGGAATTCCTTGGAAGGATGGCTCCTGTCCCAAGGAGGCCCATGAGGGTGAGGACTGCCTTACCCCTTTTAGTCAGAACACATAGTCCCAGGCCAGTGGGGAAAAACAGCCCCCTTGGTGGGATCTCCAGATGTAAAGTTTTTTCAGCCCAACAAGCCTCTCTATCAATGCAATAATCCAAATTAGACCAAATCAAACCGAATGAGAAAATGCCCAGGTTTAATGGTTGCCAGCACTCCTGGGTGGCCCCTGGGAGAACACGAAGAGGGGGAAGAAGAACCGGAAAGACCACATGTTCAGTCTGGGGCAACGGGGTGGTGGGGAGTGGTTGGGGAGAGGGGGCAGATTAAATAGCCTGTGGGAGTGGTCTTGACTCTCTCTGGGGAGGGGTCACTGGTGGTCTTTCTCCAAGGTGGAGTCTGGACTGTGGCAACTCCCAGGGGGGGGGCCTTGGAATGGAACTTTCCACTGAACAAATATGACTTTTGTGCTTACAAGCTTGCCCCGAGAAAGGCTTTAGGGGCTACCCTGCCATCCCCAGCACCCAGTGTTGTCACTGGCATGCTAATACTTTCTGTTGGCTGAACCTTGTGTCTGGACAGTCTTCTCTGGCTGATACCTCACAACAGCAGATTAGGTTAAGGAATGAGCTTTAGTGAGAAGTGTTGCTTGGGCAATCAGGTCCCATCTTTTGGGTTCTTAGTCTCAGTAATAAAAGAATTTTTAAAAAGACCCAAAAGGAAGCTCAAGGACACCTGTAAGAGAGTTTGAAACCTGAGAGCCAGCAGGCAAACAAACATAAGGGGCAGGAAAGCTGTGAGTTTCAGTGGCTGCCAGGAGAAGGAAGAGGGAGAGAAGGAAAAGGAAAGGCGTGTACTTTGAGTTAGGGCCCACGAAAGCAGGCTGGTTCAGAAATGGAGGCAAGCCAGCAGTTCACAGTGGAAAACCAGCCATAAACTCAAATAATAGAGCAGGTGGCATGGTGGAGGCTCTGTTGGGAGGAGGGACTCTGGGAAGAATAAAACATTATTGTTATGCCCAAATCCACAATCCCCACAAGCCAACAAGGAAACCAAGAGTCCTGTATGTAAAAGCAAAGAGCCTTTATTTTAATCAAGTTTGCAAACTTGGTCTCTCCTCAAGACCAATGTATTGGAATAACCGGAGAGCCCCGAGCTCAATTAGAATAGGGGTTTATAGTAGTAAAGGTGGGAGTGAGGGGTTTCTAAGGTTTTAAGACCCCTGATTGGCTGACATTCATCTAAGGTTTCCTGGTGACTGTGTGCTGGCAGGTGTTTCTATCTAAAGTGCTTGGAATGCCAGGAATTTCCTTTGAATGGTCTGTTCTTGGGTGGGGGTCAGGTGATCCCAGCTTGTGGTTCTCCCTGCAGCCTGGCATCGGCTTCATAGGCTTCCTTGGCTCAGGGTAAACAACTGAAACTCCAGCCTCCATTTAAATTCTTCCATGGCCAAAGTCCCAGGTGATAATGGTTGGAAGAAGTAAAGAACTTCCTTTGGGTGACCTGCCCAGATTTAGATTATCATGGGTGGCCCCCACAATTATCTTATTAAGGGGATCAATATGTCTCTCATCTCCTTACTGTGTCTTCAGGTGGATCAGCTTTCCTGGGTGTGGCACTGAACCCCATGGCCAGGTGATTGACAGTCTAACTAGGCTAACTCTCTAGGAAGGAGAACAGAGTGTGCGTACACTCTAATCTTTGGGGCTGAGCTCACCCAAGGCCTGAAACATTCTGTTCTTTCGATCGGCAGGATTAGGGAGTGGCAAAACTGATGTTTGCTTTCCTTATCTTACCAGGGGAATGGGAGTGGGGTTCAAAGCCCAACACGAGGGAGGAATCTATGCGAAATGGCCTCCTGTTCCTGTCCAGCTATTGAATATCATCCTCCCTAAGAGTTGAGTCAAGACTTCCAGTGGCTCACCAACCCTGTCACATAGCCTTCAGTTTACAATTTCTCCTTCCTACGAGAGGTGCTGAGGTAATGGTGGCACAGAAATCATGGGACTAATCCAGCTTGAGACCCATACCACAAGAGGGAGCCCACTCCTTACACTGGCTGGAGGGCCAGGACCCGGAGGCTGGTCCAGAGACCTAGCCTTATGATGTGCTGGACCTATAGACTGGTGTCTAACCCAGTCCCAGTCGTTATCAGAGAGGCTTCACACGGGATATGTTCAGTGATGAAACTGGTGGAAGCAGATGCAGAGACCCTCAGCTAAACATTAGACGAAGCTTGGGGACTCCTGTGGAAGAGGGGGAGGAAGAATTGTAGGAGCCAGCAGGGACAAAGACATCACAAAAAGACCCATGGAATCAACTCACCTGGGCTCATAGAGGCTGAACCCACAACCAGGGAGCCTATACAGGGGTGACCTATGCCCTAGGCTCTCTGCATGTATGTTATGGTTGTGTACATTGATCTTCTTCTTGGACTCCTGGCAGTGGAAGCAGGGGTTGTCTCTGACTCTTTTATTGCTTTTGGTACCATCCTCCTCATACTGGGTCAGCTTCTCTAGCCTTCAACCTGATGTGCTGAGTTTGGTCGCCATCCGTGGGAGGCCTGCCCTCCTCTGAATAGAAATGGAAGAGGAGTAGGTGGGGGGAGGGGTTCAAGGGGAGGTAGGAGAGGCTTGGAGAAGAAGTAGGAGGGAAAATGGTGGTCAGGTTGTAAAATAAATGATTTAAAAAGAGAAAGATTTGAGACTCTAAAACCATTTATGAAATGGACTAAAGTTAAGGAGTAGAGACAGTTCATTTTCATCACGAAAATCCAGGGGGCTTCAGTTCCAAAACAATCAGCAGAAGGAACAGGAGTTTGGCCACTCTCACGTACAGTTCGAGGGCAGGGGGACCGGAAGCTGAGTTGCCTTCAGGCATTCCTGGTCTTGGGACAGGACAGAATCAAGGACATTTTTTGCCTTCTAAGGACAAGAATGGAGCGATTGCTTTTCAGGGTCCTTGTTGCTGATGTTGCCAGTCTCCTGCGCTCATAAAGACACTTCAAGGCTCCTCCCATCATCCTGCAGAAAGAACTACCACCGACCCTACACCTCCAGTGGGGGCCTTCTCCTCCCCGACCTTCCTAAAGCTACCCGTGAGAGCAGCGGCATGAGAGAGGCTGTGTGAGGGCAGCCATGGGGGTGGGAGAACAGACACTGGTTGGGTCTCAAGACTTGAGACCCAACAGAGGGGAACTCTGGCACCAGGGAGGCTGAGGCAGGAGGATCGTGATTGGAGGCCAGACTACGTTACATAGTGAGACTGCTGTACAGTGTGTGTATGTGTGGACTGAGTATGCATAATAAAATCTTAAAAAGGAAGAGAGAATACACATCATTAGAGACCTAATCAATAGTTCAGTTCTTCTCTCAAATGCAAGAGAGCAAGATTGTTTTATAGAAGAAAAAAAAAAGGGTCACCATCTCCCATGAAATCTGTTTTGGAAAAGAGAGAGAGTCATCCAGCCCCTCCAAATCCTACACAACATTGATATCTTCTCATGTAACAAAAACCTCTCTGGTGCCTGACCTCTCAGCACTGTGCTGATTCATTTCCAGATACTTAAGGTTTTCTCGGGTATCTTTGTTATTTGCTCCCAGTTTAAAACTGGTGGGGACCAAGGAAACTTACTGGTGTGTTTAGAATCAATCTAATAAATTTATTGGGAGCAGTGGCAGTGGGGAGCAAGGGGGTGGGGATTGGAGAGATGGCTCAGTGGTTAAGAGCATTGGTTGTTTTCTCCAGTGGACCCTGGTTCAATTTCCAGCACACATATAAAAAGCTCACAACTTTCTATAACTCCAGTCCCAGGAGATATACCACCTTTTCTGGCCCCTTCAGACACTGCAGCCATGTGGTACCAGACACATATATGCAAGCAGAACACCCATACACATAAAATAATAAAACTATAATAACTAGACCTGTTGGGGTTTGTTTCTCGTATGTTCTCAACTACTGTGACGTAGTGTCCAAGTGTGCTTAGGAAAATGTGGTGTGCTTCTCAAATGTGTGGCCTCTGCCTGCCAGCTCGAGTTGCTCGATGGCGGTCTTTAGGTCTTCTGGTCCTTATTGATTTCCGTTTCCTTGTTTTGTCAACCACTGAGTCAGGACTATTGAAATCTCCAGTTATAAACACAGATTTTTCTATTTCTCTTTCTAACTCTTTAATTTTTAACATCATCTTTCTGCATCAGTTTTTAGATGCTGATACATTATATATATTACATATATATATATTTATATGTAATCTGATCTTGTTATGGTTTGGATCCGAAATGCTCCCCATAGACTAATGTGTTTGAACACTTGGTCCTTAGTCAGTGGTGTTGATGGTGGAGGTTATGGGACCCTAGCAGGCAGAGATGAGTCACTGGGATGGGACTTTGAGGTCGGTATACCTGCCCCCTTCTGGGTCTATCCTCCTATCTGCTTCTGGAGCCACCAAGGTGTGAGGAGTTTGGTCTCTTGCTTCTGTAGCCATGGCTCTGCTGCCTTCCCGGCCGTGATGTACTTTAAAATTCTTTAAAAAAGGAAAAGCAAATCCTTTCTCTGTTAAACAATTTCTGTTAGGTATTTTATTCCAGTGAGTAACATAACTAACAGTGATATTTTTCTCACTATATAATATTCCTTTTTGTCCCCAAAATAATCTTTATTTTGAAGTTAACTTCAATACTGACACAGCTCCATCAGGCTTCTTTCAATTAGAGTTCACAAAATTTATCTTTGCCCATGTTTATTTTCTTGTATTTCTTTTGTGTGTGTATGCGTGTGCGTGTGTTTGCATGTGTGTGCACCTGTGCGTGTACAAGAGCAAAGGCTAAAGGTCAGCTTTGGGTGCTGCTCCTCAGACACTACTGTCTGCCTTAATTTTTGAGAAAGCATCTCTCGCTGGGTGGAGCTTACCAATCAGGCTAACCTGGCTGACCAGAGAGCCCCAGGGACCCTCTGCTTCTCCAGTGCGAGTTTACAGGCATGTGCCACAGTAAATAGCGTATTAGTTATTCTTATTTTATAATTAACCTGACAAAATTGGGGGTCTCTCCCATGCTTATCTTATCTCTTTGGACTTCTGTTTTTAAATGCATAAGCAGTATAATTTTTGATAATTTGATCTTGCTATTGTTTGGATTTGAAATGTACTATGTAGATTTCTTTGTCTGAATGCCTGATCCCCAGCGAGTGGTGCTGGTTTTGGAGATTGTGGCATGTTGGCAAGCCCATGGAAAGAAGCTGTGACGACTGGGGACTCTCTCATATCTGGGTTTTCTTGTTCTAAAACCCGTGGTCCTTGACCAATGGTGGCTTGTATTCCAGGAGATGTTTGGCAACATCTGGAGACAGTTTTGGTTGTCACAGGAGGGAGAGGATGTGCTATTGCATGTAGTAGGTACGAACCAGCAACGTGGCTAAATATTCTACCATGCATGGAATACACTCTGGATGAAATAGTTTTCCAGCACAAACTGCCGATAATGCCAGAGCTGAGATGCTGCTCTAACAGCTGCGGCCCTGGCCTTTAGAAATTCTTTAAAACCTTCGTGGCTGTCCTCATCCCACTCCTGCTGCCACCTCGTCTTCCATCGGCTGACAAAAGTGAACTAGGTCATGTGTCCCGCATTTTACCTGAGGGCCTTGTCATTGCTCTTCTGAATTCATTGCACTCAGTTGCTTCAGCTCTCTGACGGATTCTAGAAAAGCTACCATTCTGAGGACTATCTTTGTTTTTAAATTTCTGGGACTGGAATGATGTTCTCTTGTGGCTTTGCTCATTCAAAGTAGAATCTGACCCCTCTATCATTTTGAAAGAGTTAATTCAAAACCCAAAGAAAAATAATTGTGTCTCTCTCATTGGTAAGTGTCCAAGCAAAAATCGCAAAGTTGTTGCTGTCATCTGTGAAAAACAAATCATGGTCATGCAGGTGTTGCCTCAAGAAGACAAGAAATGTTCACCAATGGAAAACATCATAATCCAGTTCTCCAGAAGAGCACAGGAGGGAGTCACATGACATCCCAATAGAAGCAACTTTTTCTCTAGGCTTTTAACATTATTTCTCTTACACCTACGCCATTATGACCATGAGGAAGGAGCCACTGATCAGGGCTGCGGGACAAGGACTTGGAAGCTGTGCTGTCCTGACAGCCCTGGGCAGCGGCAGAAGTGGGGTTTATTTGTTGCCACAAACATTTGTTGCCAAGTTCCAGTTCTAGCTTTCACCAATCAGGATTTAGAGATTAGGGGCTCCCTTGAACTCTCCATCATTGTCAGTCGATATACAATGCAGGTCTTTCAGTCCCACCAATCAGATCCATTTGTTCCTTCCCTTGTTAAGAACAGCCACAATGTTTCTCAAGAACTAAAGACACATAGTAACTATTCCTGTGGTTGAGGGAGGAGGAGGTCAGCCATTGGAAAGTCCTCAGCTCCTCTAGGGCTTGGGAACCTGAGCTTCTTTCCACCTTGCAGGTAACATGGAGGCTGAAGTCAAAATGGCAGCACATAGGTCAAGGTGCTTTTGCCTTTCCCCTTCATTTCTAATTTTAAAAACTCCTAAAATAGAACTGGGGGAGAATTTCACCAACACCATAGAGCCCTCCTATTCCACATAAGCGCCATTTAATGGTGAGTCCTAACTATATTCCTAATGATGTCAGGTGTAAGACAAAGTACCCTGTCTAGTCAATGCTATCCTGGAGGCTCTAATCAACACACTGAGACAGAGAGTAAAAGTATAAGCGCTCGTAAAGAAGGAAAAATTTGATGATGCATAAAATCTATAAACAGAAATTAGGATTAGGAAGGTAACTCAGATGAAGCGGTAGAAATCAACCATGTTATCATAGTATACAATTCTAGTTAAAAACATTAAAATAAAAGGGCACTTCTTGACATCTATGTGTGTTCATATGAATAAAATTGCACAGCCTTTTAAAATGTTTTATTTGTAATTGTGTGTATGTTGTGTGTATGTGTGTGTGTCTCTCTGTGTGTGTGTGAATGTGGGTTTACGCATGTGCGTGCAGTGCCAGG
This sequence comes from Microtus oregoni, assembly GCF_018167655.1. Taxonomy (NCBI): domain Eukaryota; kingdom Metazoa; phylum Chordata; class Mammalia; order Rodentia; family Cricetidae; genus Microtus; species Microtus oregoni. The sequence goes on from NW_024543219.1 coordinate 7,659,952, forward strand.
TCCTAAGGAAGAGCAGCAAGCACTCTTGAACTACTGAGTCATCTCTCCATGCCCAGTTTCCCCATCATCTTTACGGAGAGATAATCTATATTTGAAGAGCAAAGTGAAGACCTGAATAAGTGAGGAGATATTCCCCAATTTAACAAAGCTCAACAGCCGAAATATACTTATCTGCACCCATTACAATATATGTCAAAGTATTAATTGATTAAAAATATTTTATGTGTGTGGGTGTTCTGCTTGCATAGCTATCTGTGCACCATGTGTGCAGGTGTTGCCCCAGAGCCAGAGGCCAGAATCACAAGCAGATCTCCTGGAACTGGAGTTAGAGACTATTGGAGCCACCTTGCGGGTGCTGGCAGTGGAACCTGGTCTCCTGGGAGAGTAGATGGTGCTCCTAACCTCTGAGTCATCTCTCCAGCACCGGTCTGTGATTTTTGAAACAGGGTCTTGTTATATGGCTTATGTTAGCTTTAAACTTCCCTCAGCTTTGTTAGGACCAGGATCATAGGGATGTGTCATCAGACTGAGCCTTGTAGCTGTTGTTTAAATGGAATACATATGGAAAATTGAGGAAATTTTGAGAACAGCAGAAATGGCTTTGCTAAAGAAAATAAAATAGAACTGGGCAGTGGTGACCTAAGCCTTTAATCCCAGCATCTGGGAGGCAGAGGCAGGTGGATCTCTGTGAGTTCGAGGCCAGCCTGATCTACAGAACGAGTGCCAGGACAGGCTCCAAAACTACACAGAGAAACCCTGTCTCAAAAAACTAAAAAATAATAAATAAATAGACAAATAAATAAATAAACAAAGCATTTTAATGCCTTACTAGATAAAGTACAGTGCTATGGCAATAAAATATCAAATTGTTGGGACAGAGGATAGAAATATAGTCCATAGCTTTGAATAGAGAACCTGGAACTAGAGCCTTGCACAGGGGAAAAGTTTATTGACAGCTGAGTGTGCTCATGGATGCTTCACTGACTGACTTTCTGTCAACTTGACACAGGCTAGAGTCATCAGAAGAGGAAGGAGCCTCAGCTGAGAAAATACTCCCATAAAAATCAGGCTGTAGGCAAGCCTGTAGGGCATTTTCATAATTAGTGGTCAATGGGGGAGGGCCCAGCCCATTGTGGGTAGTGCCATCTTTGTGCTAGTGGTCCTGGGTTCTATAAGAAAGTCAGCTGAGTAAGCCACGAAGAGGAATCCAGTAAGTAGCACCCTTCCATGGCCTCTGCATCAGCTCCTGCCTCCAGGTTCCTGCCCTGTTTGAGTTCCTGTCCTGACTTCCTTTGATGATGAACCATGATAAGAAATGTAAGCCAAATAACCATTTCCTCCCCAAGTAGCTTTGGCCATGGTGTTTGGCCTCAGGAAAAGAAACCCTAACTGAGACAGAGCTGAGGTCCCTAAAATTTAAAACAATGACTGCACTAGGAAGAGGCAATGAACCAGGTGCTAAACTCTTCATGGGTTGACAGCAATGGAAGTGGGGGTAGGGGTGGGTGACAAGAAGTAGGTGAAATGAGCCAAAAAAAAAAAAAACTACCAACAAAAGAGTGTACAAAGTATGCGAGAACCCTTAAGGCCAAAAAGGAGACAGTCAATCAACCCAATGACAGAATGACCAGACAGTTCATAGGAGAGGAAGCCCAAATGGTCCTTAGACACATAAAGATCAACTTCACTAGTAACCAGGGTAAGCGTCAAATAAAAATGATTCTTCTTCACTTCCACCAGAGTGATAAAAAGCGAATTGAGCACTAGGAATGATGGGGAGGAACAGCAGCGCTCACGCAAGCTTTGGAAAACTAAGTTGTTGACCCATGTGTCCTTGGATTCAACCAGCTTCTTCCAGATGTGATCTCTGGGGAGAAGCTCATGTCCAGTGCAAGCAGAAGTTCACAGTTCACAGGATGATTGTGGTGACAGTTTTTTTTTTAAAAAACAATTGATCAAAATTCAAACAATGTAATTACCCACCAACAGGAAGAAGGATAAGCTAATTTTATGTCCATGCAATATTTATGAACGAACTAGAGAACCTCTGCGTCCCAGTTCAATACCCAAGTCATAAGGTTGCAGAGAACTAGGAAGTTTCGTGTGTTTAGTGTGATAATAGCACATGGTAAAGTATAAAGCCAAAGAAATGCTCTGTACTTCTCTGGATTAGTGCATGCTGAGGAGGGACATAAAACTATGGACAAAGGATGCAGGTAACTTTGGGATGATGGAGCCTCTCAGGAAGCAAGAGAGAAGGTGATGGGGTCTGGAAGAGGTGCAAAAGAGCTTTGGTTCAAGCTCTAATGCTTTTTGTTTTTTAAATAGAAGTTGGAGAAAATAGGAAAAAATGTCAACACTTGTCAAATGTGAGTGGCAGCTTCACCACCCAGCTCTGTTCTGCATATCTGAAATGTTTCATGAGAGACTTGGCGTATGTATATGCAGGGATGACACCGCTTTCAAAGAAGAGATAAACACATGTCTGAAACTCGTGAAACCCTACTGTGAAGTGACAGCCTTTCAAGTTATACATGTTTCTTAAGCACCTAAATGTTGCACAACAGTGCCTGGGGTCTTAGGGAAGCTGCAGAGAAGGAGCAAAGCTTACAGATGTCAGGAGGAGGGAAAGAGCACTAGAGAGACATCTAGGGCTCTAGGACAAACATTCCTCCAGAGGAGTCAAGATGGGGGGTTAGAATGGAGTGAATTTGATAAAAAAAAATTCTAGAATGAGGTGAATCTGATAAAAATCTGAGGAAATACTTCCCGTTGACCACAGATCTCCAGGAATTCATTCTGTGACAGCTTCATTCAGTCTCGCCACAGGAGGCCCTTGGATATCCATCTTACCTTTTATTTATGATATTCATTTATATATACACAAAAATAAGTATTTATGCATAAATATATTCATTATATATTTATTTATTTACTAGATGTTCACCGACATATGACCTAACTCACTTCTCTAGGTCCTCTCTCTTATTATAATTTCTAGTCATTTCTATTATTTCTAGTCATTTCTAGGAACAAAGAAAGCAATCTTCCTGAGGGTCTTTGGTTACTAGGAACCCAGCTGGGGCGGTAAGTGGGGCGTGCCTGAGGGGGTTCCTTAGAGATACTACCGGTAACTTTGAGAAGACAACACTTTGCTGACGTGTTGTGAGTCATCCAAAGGCTTTGGGAGTGTGGTTGAAAATGAGCAGGCTGAGCTTAAGGGCGGTGACTGAGAAACAAGAGAGGATGGGGCCTAGCTTAATATAAAAGGTTGCTTATGGCCAGTATTGCCTTGTGACTGCCACAGCCCCGGACAGCTCTCCAGGAATCCAAGTGCCTGCCTCCACTGGTCCCAGGTAGGTGCGCCGTATCCTTCCAGGAGTCCTCCTAGGAAACAGAGAGATGTGGAGTTCAGGGAGATGAGAGGCTTCCAGAACACACGAATCTCTTCCTGGCAGGGGTCCTGTGCGGAAGAAGGGTGAGAGTTGACTTTAAGGGGATCCGTCGATCAGTAACTGGGCACCACCGGAAGTGTGAGGCCATGGAGAGAGACCATCTTAAGGCCTGCACTCATTTTTGCTGGAGGAATGGACAATCTCGTTTCATTTGTAACTGGACGTGAAAGATCAAGTATCAGTTCTTTGCTGCAGTAGCTACTCTAGAGACACCACTGGACTGAGCTGCTGCCTCCGCAGGGCTGAACCTTGCTCCTTTCTCGCACCAGGGGACACCACAGGACTAGGGTAGCGTGGAGGAGGGCTCCACATGGGCCTGAAAGAGTCTCGTGGATATTCCTGGGAATCCTGCTGTCTCTCAAGCTGCCTTGGGCTCCACTAGGAAAGGGTAGCATATTATGTCAAAAAATTTAATAACATTCCAACTTACAAACAAGGGTAGGAAGTGTAAAGGGTTAAGTAAGACCGAACTCCATTAAAAAGAATTTTAGAGAAGCCTTTCAGCAGAAATTCAAATCCCTCAAGAGCCAGCGCTTTTTGAAATCAATGCGTGCTTATGGTTGCGCCTTGTTTTTGGAAGCTGTTCTTTGCTTCCTGCGCCTTCTGTGTCAGCAGTAAGCCTGTGGGGCCTGGTGCCGACCTGTCAGAGATGCACGGGTCTTTCCTAAGCACTCTTCTGCAGAGTGAAGCCCTTTGACTTGCTGAAATACTTCGGCTTGTGGGGTCATTTTCTTTGGACAACCCCCCCCCCTCCCCGAACCATTTCTAGCAGGAGAGGCCAGATGGCTCTTCTACACAATTAATTTAAAATGGTAAAAGTTTAGTGACATAACTGATTTTCTACAGCTTTAATAATCATTGCCAAATTCTTTGTTCAACGTTCAAGAAATTGCCTCTGAAAGTTTTCTGAGGTGTATGTCATTGGTCAGGAAAAAAAAGCAGCTCTGTTTATTTTGGAATGGTAGTAGATTTATGGAAAGACAGCTAAGGTAAGGCAAAGACTTCTGTCCACATCCCACCTCACCACCCACTGCGGGATCTCATACAAAACGTTAACGCTAGGAGTTGACATGGGTGCTACAGCCAGCTATGAATTTTGTTCCCATTTTACGGACTTTTCCCTGCTATTGTCATCACTGTGTCTAAGACTCAGTTACCATGTCTAGGACTCAGTCTGCGATGCCACACTGTGTTTAATCATCGTGTCTCCATATTTCCTCCTCTCCGAGATGTCCTCTTAAACTGATGCTTCTCACTTGTGCTGTTGGCGCCTTGGAAGAGTTTTGGTGTTAAAGAACACCCCTCAGTTAGAATTTGCTTGATGTCTTCAGATGTAGGGAGAGTGTCGGAGTGGAAGTGTTGGAGGTACACAACGTCTGCATTACTTATGTGGTGACGTCACCGTAATCACTTGGAAGTATTGGCTACATTTCTCCACTGAGAAGCTACTTTATTGTTTTTGTTCTGCATGCTCTTCGGATACGCCTCTAAGCCCAGCCCACTTTACTTACAGGAAAAAGCAACTGCATAGAGCATTCTTTTGTGAAGACTTGTCTCTTCTCTGTCACTCTGTCCATCCACCCACCTACTGAGACAGGGTCTCACGTAGTGAAGGCTGGCCTTGAACTTTGGGTGACTGCCCAAGCAGCAAGTTGTCTTTGTCAATACTAGAGTTTTGGAAGTTGCTTACAATGTTAACTTAGGTAATATATCCTTCTGGATTCTTTGACGAAATTGAAGAATAGTTATAATTATAGTTTTCCTTAGTTATGATAAAAGATAAAATAGATAAAATATTGTAGCTATAATTCTTGCTTGATACCTGTTTTGTTATATGTAATTTTACTATGTTAAAGTTAAAGCCTTGCTTTTTATTTAAAAGAAAAGAGGAAATAGTGTGGAAAATCCTTTTGTATATGTGCTGCTCTTATTGGCTAATAAATAAAGAAGCTGGGTTGGCCTGTGATAGGGCAGAGTAGAGCTAGGTGGGGAAAACTAAAATGAATGCTGGGAGAAAAAAGGTGGAGTCAAAGAGATACTGTGTAGCCACCAGAGGGGAAAGACACGAGCTGCCAGCTGGAAACTTGCAGGTAGGTCACAAGCCCCGTGGTAAAATATAAAATAATGGAAATGGGTTAATTCTAGATGTAAAAGCTAGTGAGCCATACACTTAAGTGTTTGGCTAACCAGTGATTTAATTAGTGCAGTTTCTGTGTGGTTATTTCGAGTCTGGGCAGCAGGGAAGGAACAAGCAGCCTCCGACTACAATGTTTCCAAGAAGTAATCAGGTGTTTAAAATTAACAGATGCTACTGCTCTCTTCTCTTCCTTCTTCCTTCTGAGGTAGGTAGGGGTGGTGTGGGGAGCAAAAAAAATCTCACCATGTAGCCCAGACTGGCCTGAAAGTTACAATTCTGCCTCAGTTTCCCATGTTTGGGGATGACCCGTCCATGTCTCCATACTTTAATTTCTGCTTTTATTCTCCCATTCTTTATTTCTTTTCTACTCTCCCATTCTTATTTTATTTGTATTTATCTTTTATTAACTTGTTGAGTTAAAAGATTATCTCACTGCTGTCAGTTATTTCCTTTCCTGGAATATTTAAAGGTCACTTGGTTCTTGGTATATTGCTTTGATGATGTCCTATGGCGTATGTTCTGAGGAGTACACTGTCATTTTGATACACTTATTTGTGTGTGCACACACTTGCACAGATCAGTGCTTGCCTTCCACCATATGGGTTTCTGGGGAAACAGACTCAAGTTGTTGAATTTAGAGGCTTGCGGTGTCATTATTCACCGAGCTTTTTTGCAGGCCCTGTTCATTTCTTAACAGTGAGTTTTGCATGATTTTTCTCCAAAAGTCCTGTTTTGACAATAGTCCAGGACACTCCTACTTATTATATCCACCATCCCAGAGTGTACCTACAGCCGGTCCCACCTCACCCCTGCAGCAGCTCCCACCTCACCCCTGCAGCAGCTCCCACCTCACCCCTGCAGCAGCTCCCACCTCACCCCTGCAGCAGCTCCCACCTCACCCCTGCAGCCGCTCCCACCACTGTAGCAGCTCCCACCGCTGCAGCAGCTCCCACCTCACCCCTGCAGCAGCTCCCACCTCACCACTGCAGCCGCTCCCACCACTGTAGCAGCTCCCACCGCTGCAGCAGCTCCCACCTCACCCCTGCAGCAGCTCCCACCTCACCACTGCAGCCGCTCCCACCACTGTAGCAGCTCCCACCTCACCACTGCAGCCGCTCCCACCACTGTAGCAGCTCCCACCGCTGCAGCAGCTCCCACCTCACCACTGCAGCAGCTCCCACCTCACCACTGCATCCATTGAAGGTATTTGAGGCTGTGAGTTTTTCTTGTGAGGTAACCCTATTTGTCTTTAATTTTTTCTCACAACTCATCAAACTATTAAAAACTTATTTGTATGTTCATGTGCCTGAATGAGCCCAGGTGCCTTTGGAGGCCAGAAGAGGCATCAGGCCCTGGCCAATGAGGTTGCCAGGGACCCAACTCAGGTCTCTGGTAGAACAGCCAAGGGCTCTTAAGAGATGAGCCATCTCTTAAGCCCTCCCTGGGATTTTTATGAGCCTTCTTTTTACCATGTTTTGAATTTTTAAAAAAGATTTATTTGTTTTATGTGCATTGGTGTTTTGCCTGTGTCTGTGCAGGGGTGTTGGATCCTCTAGAACTGGAGCTACAGACATTTGTGAGCTGCCTTGTGGGTGCTGGGAATTGAACTCGGGTCCTCTGGAAGAGCAGCCATTTCTCTTAACTGTTGAGCCATCTGTTTATCTGATTTTCCTTTCCTTTTTTTTTCTTTTTGTATTTTTTATCTAGTGATCTGTGGCAAAGAAGAAGACTGAAGAACTGATTTAATTGGTCACGTTGAAAACATCACCATTTATTTAGGCTTTCTTCCCCTCATCTTTTGCTCCCCTCCCCTTCTCTTTTCCCCTTCCCTCCTCTTCCCTCCCCTTCTCCCCTCTTTTCTCCTCCTTCCCTTTCCCCTCCTCTGCTCTCCTCTCTTTCCCCCCCTCCTCTCCCCTCTCCTCTCCTGTCCTTGTGTCCCCTCCACATTTTTTCTGTCTCTTCTTTGCCTCTCCCTCCCCTCCTCCTCCAGGGCTGAGTAATGAACCCAGGGTCTGCGCTTGTTAGACAAGCGCCTGTCACTATCACTAAGCAGCACCTCCACCTCTATCTTTTTCTATGTAGACATTCGTCAAGCTTGGCTGGGACTAGAAATGTGAGCCACATGTCAAAGCTGCAAGCCAGATAGATGTTCCTTTTCATCATTGTCTTTGGGAGGGTCAGATATAGCAATGGTGACACTTTCTGGACCGAAAATGGGCACACATAATTTGCTATGTGGGAAATCTTGGCAGGTCCGGGGACAGAGTATAAAACTGCAAACACAGCAGGTTTTTGTTTGTTTGTTTGGTTGGTTGGTTTGTTTTTGCATGATCCCTTGTTGCCTTTCAGATGCTATTACTGTGCTGGGGAAGCCCCATTGGTTTCATTGGCTTTATCGACACCTTTGTGATCCAGACATTTGTGGATCTGAGGCTTGTGGATTCATTTCTTTCTCCCCTCACCCACCCTCCCCCACTTCTCCCACCCACCTTCCTCCACTCCCCACCATCCTCCCCCACTCCCCCCTGTGCTGGTGAGAGAACCCAGGACCTTGCATTTGCTGCCAAGACCTCTACCATTGAACTAAATTCCTGAACTCTGATGTTTTGTTTTGTTTGTTTTTCTATTGACTGTTTTTTTTTTTCCAGAAAGTCATAAGCTCGTAGTTTGCCTTTTCTAGTAAAAAGAGAGTTGAAGGATATAAGGTATAACAGAAAATCATTGAGTTTTTTTTTTCTTTCTTACATTAATTTACCATGACCACGTGACTTAAAGCACAGAAACCTGTAATCCCACAAGCAAAGTGCTGGCAGGCTTGGCTTCTCCTGCCATCTCCCCAAGGCTTGCAGATGTCACCTTTTCACTGTCTTTATGTGTCCTTCTCTCCGTGTGTATGCATCTCCATCACACTCTGGGTAACTACCCACCCCCAAGGAAGCCAGTCAGATTGTATCAGCATCCGCGCCTACAACATTATTTCAACATGATCTTCTCTTTAATGGTTTCATCTCCAAGTCTGGTGACACCCCAAGGCCCCGAAGGGTAAAGTGTTGACATGACTTGTAAGATGGCATTCCTTTCCTTGAGATAAACGAGATTAAATTTGCTTTGATACTCGAGCATTTTTATAAAAGGTGCTTGGTGGCTGAAAGCCTTTATGTTGAGAACAGATGTGACCTTGTGTCGTTCTGAAGACTTAGGACCTGTTCTCAAGAAAGGTTAGGTTAGCTTTCTGCACTAAGTCATTGCTTGTGCGTGTCCTTAGTAAGTATTCAAAGACTGGAAGACCAGTCAGAAGCAGGGTAAGAATTAAATCACAATGAAGACAAGACACATGGAGAGTGACGAGGATTTTCAGTTGCCAAGGCCCAGAGGGACATTAGGGACATTTATACCATCATTTATTTACATTCAAACATCAATTTTAATGTAAATATTCAGGTACTTTCTTTTTTTTTTGGGGGGGGGATGGGGGAGTGTCTAGACAGTGTTTCACTGTGTAGACCAGATTGGCCTTGAACTCAAAGAGATCCATTTGACTCTGCCTCCCGAGTGCTGGGTTTAAGTGTGTGCACCACCACAGCCTGATTTAGAAACTTCCTCTAATTCCGTGGTGTCCCACATAATTTCCCCTAAATCTAGGCTGTTTTCTCTACAGTCAGTCATCTGTCAGGACCCAGGTCACTCTGTGACTGGAACATAGGTTGATCTAGCCCCAAATTCCACCTCACTTCCCCTAAGGGTCCTTTCTTTCTTTTCCAGCCCTGGGCATTAATCTTTAGTTATTATAATTTTTATATTAATTTATTACAAATTTCCTGAGGGGACGGAACTTGTTTTTGTTGCTGTGTATGTCAAGAACGTGCAAGCCTTTGCTGCTTCAGCTGGACTCCGGCCACTGACTGCCAGGCGCTGGAAACAGACCCTGAAAGTGGCCCCTCCTGGTTTGCACAGGACTTGGGAGTTTCCTGGAAGGGAATTCTCAGTGTTAAGTCTCTAAAGTCCTGAAGGCACTGCCGATGTTGTCCAACCTAAGCCGTCAGTTTCCCTGGATTCCCTTCGGCATTTGAATCGGTGGCCCAGGGTGTCTCAGCAGAGTTGAACTGTAGCAGAGAGGAGAGGTCTACTATGGGTACAGGATCAGGGACCTCTCTTAGGTCATTTTCTCTTTCATCTTGTCTATTCCACTCCAGTTTTAACCTTGATTCCCAAGACCACCTCCTGAACAACTATTTGCCTTGAAGTATGCTTCTGAGGGTAGCCAGTCTAGAGAACGGTTGTTTCTTCTGATGAGGTGGAAAGGGAATACATTCCTTTTCTCCATGCTGTGGCAAAATACCGTCACTGGAGTAAGGGTTTATTCCAGTTCATAGTTTAAGAAGGGATACAGCTCACCATGGCAGAGAGGGCTGGCAGGGGCTACAAGACAGCTACTCAGTGCGTGGGAATGCAGACAGACAAACACTGGCTCTCATCTGATTCCTTGTCTTCTATTTGTTCAGTCTGGGATCTCCTTCAGGGCACCTCCCTCCTAGTGATCCTCTCTGGAAACATCTTCACAGATATCCAAAGGTGAGCCCCCAAATGCCAGGGGCACTCTCAAGTCAATCAAACTGACCATGATGATTAAACATGGTGAGGCAGGGTTTGAGATGAAAGTTGTGTTGGGAGATGGTTTCAGAGATGAAGTATTACTGAATCAGTTAAAATGACAAGGTGACAGCCGGGCAGCGGTGGCGCATGCCTTTAATCCCAGCACTCGGGAGGCAGAGGCAGGTGGATTTCTGTGAGTTTGAGGCCAGCCTGGTCTACAAGAGCTAGTTCCAGGACAGGCTCTAAAGCTACAGAGAAACCCTGTCTTGAAAAACAAAAATAAAAATAAAAAAATAACAAGGTGACATGGACTTTGTGGGCAGACAAGTCTGGGAGGTGTGACCTTGGGTCAGAAGGAGGTGAGGAAAGAGGCCTGGTGACAGTGTCCAGAACAGGAAAAGAGTGGATAGCTAGGCTTCACACAGAGTTAGCTGGGAGTCTTGTGTTGAGGGAAACACCTGGCTTGTCAGATGCGCTGATAAGTTTACTCGCTCTGACAAATGGAGTATTGCTGTTGCTTTGAGAAGGAACCTAAGGGAAGAGAAGATTGTAATAGGTGAGGGAATGGCTGGAAACTGAAGATGCTGAGAAGAAATAAGTTCAATGCCTAAGGACTTAAGGTCTTAAGGGCTTGGGAAGCAGCCAGAGTGCATGCTTAACATATATTAGCCCTGGGTTCAACCCTCCAAAGGAAGTGAAAAGTTCAGATAAAGGATGTGTGTAAGAAGTGCCAAGGTGATTCTAAGAAACACATTGTCAGTGACATTTCTTACTGGAGGGTTGGAAGTAGGTCAGGCGAGGATCTCTCAGGGCCCAGCCCCATGCCTGGTTACACACTGTGCTGGTGGCTCCCTATGGGAAGCCTGAAAAGAGCCTAGGTTAGAGGAAGGACATGAAGGGCTCTGTAGTTGGTCTTCCTTATGACTGACAGTTCCCAAATAATCACATGGAAACTTCTTATTAATTGTGAATGCTTGATAGCTTAGGCTTATTCCAAGCTATCTCTTATAACTTAAATAAATCCATGCACATTAATAAATGTTCTGGCACATGGCTCGTTACCTCCTATACTGTATATCTGACTCCCTCCTCGTCTCACTGGTTTAATCCCACAAGCTTCAGATTCTTCTGGAGTTTCTTTCTCTCTCTGGAAACCCTGCTTACTCTCTCATGCCTAGTTATTCAACTCCTGATTAAACCAAGCAGAAAGCACCTTAGGCAGAGACACGTCTTCACAGTGTACAAAAAGATTATGCCACAACAGGGTTATATATTGTCTGGAAAGTTTGGAGGGTGGTGGGACACCTGTCAGAGACTTCGTGGAGGACCCGAGAGAGGGCAAGTCCTAATGTGTTCCATAATTATGATTGTCATTGCAGGTCTCTCTCCAATGGCTTCCATTCTCCGGTCTGTCCCACGGGTCTTTAGGGGCTATCAGTGTGCCTCAGTCCCTCTCTCAGCAAGAATGTTCCAGAAAAGAGCAGATGAGAAATGTACCCTGGCTAATAAAGTGGCTGTGGTCACTGGCTCTACAAAAGGGTGAGCGATGGAAGTCCCTGGCTGGCTTGTTACTAGGAGACGTTGCCATGGTACCCATGGATACACTCATCTCATATATCCCTGTGGTCTCCCCCCGCCCCCCATCACACAGCTCTGGTATTTCACTCTGTGTCTCAACATCTCTCCCTAAAATACCAGGTTTCTGAGCTCCAGAAGATTCGTAGTTACAGAACCAGCTGCTCTAAGACAATCAGGGCAGAGTCTGAATGTTGCCTCTGACCATCTGACAATCCGTAATAAACAGTGACCACTAGAATAGCACATCTGCTTCCTTGTCTTCCATATCTACCTGGCCAGTGTTTTTTGAGTATTCCGCTAACAGAAAGAAGCCTGACATCTACTGTGCCTTAGACTCATCCTGCATATAGTACCAGGCATGTGCAGGCTGATGACTGACCACCAGCTCAGAGAGTTCTATGTACCCTTGCAAGGCCTCCCATATCCCCCAGTTCCATCTGTCTTCTGGCTCCTGTAACAATATGCATTTATAATGAGTACTTACCATCATCAGAAGGAGGGGAGACTGCCATCCTCTTGATCTTTTATGGTCTTAACATCACCAATACATTTAGAACGGTTTAGAATTTCTGGGGAAAACAAAAGAACTAGAGTATCCAGATCCCAGTAATGTCTTAAATCTTTTGTATGCTCCCTCTTCTCAATATTCATAACTCATAAAATACACTTAAAATTCTCAACCGCCCAGAAAGTTTCAACAAGACACGGGCACATGCCTCTTTCTTTTCCATGATTGGAGCTGCTTAACCAGTACCGGTCCAGAGTCCAGACCTCCTCAGTGTTAGGAGACCTAGGCGATAGCACGTTCTCTGGCAGAAACATTTTAAAATTGCAGAACAGAGGGAAGGCATTAGTTTAGGAAGCATACAATCCCTGCCAGAGCCCTGAGGCCGGGGAGGAGAATAACAGGGCTGACTAGTTAGGAAGAGTCTCCTTAATTAGTCCTGATACCACCAAGGCCACATCTCTTCTGATGGTGTAGCCTTTTCTTTTCAAAGCTCCTTTAATAAAATATGAGAACATCTTCATCTGTATAATATAATTATCATAATAAAGCTGTGATCATGAAATAAGAAGACCGTGAAGGCCTGGCATGTAGCAGGAACTCAAAATGTCTGCTATTGAAGATTTTGAAGCCACTCTTGGACAATATCAGGGAAACAATTGACGTAGTCATTGGAGTCCGCCTGGGAACAAGACGGAGAGGGCCGAAACCATCACCACCATCTCCTCTTCTGCCCACAGGATTGGCTTTGCCATCGCCCGGCGTCTGGCCCAGGATGGGGCCCACGTGGTCATCAGCAGCCGGAAGCAGCAGAATGTGGACCATGCAGTGGCCACACTGAAGGAGGAGGGGCTGAGTGTGACGGGCACTGTGTGCCATGTGGGGAAGGCTGAGGACCGCCAGCACCTTGTGGCCACAGTAAGGAGCCATGGGCTGGGATAGACGGAAAGACACTGATCTAACCCTGGCACGAGGAAGCTGGGGTCTCCAGGGCTGTAAATGAGGCTAATCCCACATTCTCAGGGTAGTCCAATTTCCTGCCTGGAAGGAAACAGCCACACTGCTCGTGCTAATTCGAGAGATGACTAGTGTTTGGGCGTGACCGAGGAGCTTGCCTAGAACCTCAAAGGGGCCATAGTTGCTGCAGCCCCAAGTGCTCTGTCTCCACAATAAAGTCTGAGCTGTGTAGCCCTGCCCCAACGTGTACTGTATTGATAGCCCATTAGGCTAACCTCTGAAACAAAAGCTTTAGGCTCAGGTCATGTGGTGATCCCCCTGGAAGAAGTGAGTGGTGAGGTGGGATCTGAAGGAACAGGAACTGGACAGGTGTTGAGGACAGAGGATTGGTTCAGGCCAGAGAAAAAGGCAGAGAAGGAACCAACTAGAAATGGAAGAGCTGAAAGCAGGTCCCCTAGGAGCAGAGGTTTGGAAGGGTGGGGTTGGAAGGGTGGGGCCCAGGAGCCAATCACAGATCTTACAGGGAAGAAACTAGATGCATCCAAGGAGGCAAGAATTGCAGTTTTATTCAGTCTCTGTCAGGATCCAGCTCTAACCTGGCACAGACCCAGGATGGCCAGTAAGTCACTGTGGTCACAATACTTGGCAGAAACAACTTAAATAAAGGTTTCTTTTGGTTTGTGGCTTCAGTCCATCATTCTGGGGAAGGCATGGGTGTGGAAGTGTGTGGTCAAGTCTGTTCCCATTTCTGTAGACAGGGAAGCAGAAAGTGTGGTCTGTACTGTGGGCAGGCCAAGTATAGCCTGCAAAGGACTGCTCCCAGTGACCTTCTTTTTCTTTTTTAAATGCTATTTGCTTCCTTCTTTTTTAAAATTTTATTGATTTTTATTGAGCTCTACATTTTTCTCTGCTCACCTCCCTGCCTCTCCCCTCCCCTCTTCAATCCTCCCCCAAGGTCCCCATGCTCTCAATTTACTCAGGAGATCTTTTTTTTTTTTGTACTATCCATGTAGATTAGATCTCTGTAAGTCTCTCTTAGTGTCCTCATTGTTGTCTAAGTTCTCTGGGATTGTGGTTTGTAGGCTGGCTTTCTTTGCTCTATGTTTAAAAATCACCTCTGAGTGAATGCATGTGATAATTGTCTTTCTGGGTCTGGGTTACCTCACTCAAAATAATGTTTTCTAGCTCCATCTATTTTCCTGCAAAATTCAAGCTGTTGTTATTTTTCTCTGCTGTGTAGTATTCCACTGTGTAAATGTACCACATTTTCCTTATCCATTCTTTGATTGAGGGGCATTTAGATTGTTTCCAGGTTCTGGCTATGACAAACAATGCTGCTATGAACATAGTTGAGCACATGTCCTTGTGGCACGACTGAGCATCCTTTGGATATATACCTAAAAGTGGTATTACTGGGTCTTGAGGAAGGTTGTTTCCTAATTGTCTGAGAAATCGCCACAAAGGGGTTGTACCAGCTTGCATCCCCACCTTCTCCCAAGGTCCCCATGCTCCCAGTTTACTCAGGAGATCTTGTCTTTCTCTACTTCTCACGTAGGTAGATTAGATCTATGCCCTCAGTGACCTTCTGCCAGCTTGGCTCTGCCTCCTAAAGATCCATTGCCTCCCCAGTGTAATAGCTGGGAAAAATACAGACAGAATATGAGCCTGTGGGGAACGTTTCAGATTTCTCTGGGTCATTACCACTCTTGACTCCGTGCCTTCACCTGTATGCCCTCCCCTTTGTGTTGCAGGCCCTGGAACACTCCGGGGGTGTTGACTTCCTGGTGTGTGTGGCAGGAGTCAATCCTTTTGTGGGAAGCACCCTGGGAACCAGTGAACAGATCTGGGACAAGGTGAGGAGATACCTTCCATACCCTACATGGGGTGTGTGTGTGTGTGTGTGTGTGTGTGTGTGTGTACTCACGATTGCACAAACGCATGTGCACATGCCCGGGTTCCCACACAGCTGTGTCTACACTGGTACTGATGGATGGAGATGGGGCTTCTCTGAGCTGGACTTTGCATAATTCAGTTCAATGGGTGTTGTCCATGCCCAGTCTCTGCCAGGTTTCTGTAGCTTCTGTGTTTCTTCTCCTTGTGTGGGTCACTGCTACTAAGTCCTGAGATGCCAGAAACATTATTTTGGGGGTCTGGCTATGGCAGAGCCCTCTGACTCAGGTTTATGAAACTGTCACAATCTGGATTCATTGGAACCTCGGTGAACCTTCAGTCTGGCTGTTCTAAAGAGCCACAGAAACCAACAGATGGGGTTCTTCCCTAGTTCTGCCGTCTCAGTTGGAAGCCACTGGGAAGTCAGGAAGCTCCCCCTGTCTCTGCAGACCCCCAGTCCTGTTTTCCTGATGAGCCCACCTATGACTAGTCAGATCTGAGCCCCCTCCGGTCCCTGGGGGCAGGGAATGGGCCTGTGATCTGAGTGTACCATTTCTTTCTGTGGCTCTTCTTTCCTTGGCCACCCCTACATTTTCTCTTGGTAGATTGTGCCCCACTTCTCCCTCTGGTTCTCAAGTTCCACGGCCTCCTTGATCTACCTTCCAGTTCCTCTACCTCACCCATCCACCACATTCAGACTTTTCCAGCTCTTTTCTTTTTTTAAAAGATGACCCGATTTGATGCCCAACATTGCATAAATGCTTAACTCAACCTAACCCAACCAAAATCGTATCCACAACAGCACATACACGACGAGCATCACCAGCCCCCATTCTAAACCCTTCATGAGGTAGATTAGGTGCCGAGTACAGATTTCTTTTCTCTTACCCATGCTCCTCCTTCCAGTCAGTCATTGATAACCAAGTTCTTCTCCTTTTCTTCCCCATGCTTCCTGGCCTTTCCCCCGGAAGATTGTAATGGAGGTTGTCTGGGAGCTGAGTATGGTAATTCTCTGAGGCCTGGGGAACTTGGGGCCTCAGAAGTATGTCTGCCCCTGACAAACTCTGACCCTCTGTGCTGGCTGGTCTATGTCAATCTGACATACAAACTAGAGTTGTCAGAGGGTGAGGAGCCCTATTTGAGGAAACACCTCCATAAGATCCAGCTGTAAGGCGTTTTCTTAATCAGTTATTGATGGGTCAGGGTCCAGCCCATTGTGAGTGATGCAATCCCTCCTGGGCTGGTGGTCCTGGGTTCCATAAGGAAACAGGATGAGCTACCCATGGGGTGTAGCACTTCTCCATGGCCTCTGCATCAGCTCTTGCCTCTAGGTTCCTGCCCTGCTTGAGTTCCTGTCCCAACTTCTTTCAATGACGCACAGTAATGTGGAAATGTAAGTCAAATAAGCGGTTTCCTCCCCAACTTGTTTTTTGGTCACGGTATTTCTTCACAGCAATAAAACCCTGACTAAGACACCTTCACACACAGTAAAAGGACTCAGAGTCTCAGCTACCCACCATACTTATGGAGTTTTGTTCTGTTCTGGTGCCCGGACCATAGGCCCCAGACAATGGTGTTCATCTCTCAGTCCAAGCTTTATGTTATTTGGGATTTCAGATCCTGGATGTCAATGTGAAGTCTCCAGCTCTGTTGCTAAGCCAGTTGCTGCCCCACATGGAGAAGAGGGGGTGAGTACATGTGGGGTGGCGATGGGGGCCATGCATTTTCACCGTGAACTCTGAGCTGTTTCCTCTTTGTGTGAAAGCACAGTTTTCTGTTGCTTTTAATTGAATGAGTCTCTAATTTCACTTTGTGTCCCTTTCTCCTCAAGGGGAAGCTCTGTTGTTCTGGTGTCCTCTGTAGTATCTTATTTGCCAATGCCGGTGAGTACTGAGTACAGCAGCCTCTGGCCCACCCACTGAGGGCCAGCTGCCTTGACTCTTGTCAGGCCTTGTTGTGGGAAGTGGGGGAACTGACGGGTGATTCTAGATTTAAAGAGAAGAAGAAGAAGAAGGAGAAGAAGAAGAAGAGGAAGAGGAAGAGGAAGAGGAAGAGGAAGAAGAAGAAGAAGAAGAAGAAGAAGAAGAAGAAGAAGAAGAAGAAGGAGAAGTTGTTCAATATGTACCCCCAAAGCGTGGCACCGTGAATGCTTCAGATCAGATATTATTATCTCAGTTTGCCCTTAAGGGGCAAAATCTGCCATTTGTCTCTAAGTGATGCCAGTTTGTTTCCTGGCAAGACAGGGCCCTCTATCTCCTAATCCCAGATTCCTAATTGACTTCCAAAGGATAAGTGTAGTGTTTCCTGTGTCAAGCTTGGATAGCATGACAGCAACTGGGTGACACAGAGAAGGACCTGACTCCCTGAAAACTCCCGTGGGGGTGGTAAGGAACAAGGGGAGCATCTGTTCAGGCCCGCAGTCTGGCACACCTTCATACCCTGTGTTCCAGGAAGATCCCTTGATACCATATTGATTCGCTGCCTCCTTCTTTGCTTCTCAGAAACTGGGCGTCTACAACACCAGTAAGACAGCCCTGTTGGGCCTCTGCAAGTCTCTGGCTGTGGAGCTGGCTCCAAAAGGCATCCGCGTGAACTGCATAGCGCCAGGAATTATCAGGACTGACTTTGGCCTAGGGGAGAAAGTGGTAAATGCCTCCTGCTCTCAACCCCCCCCACCCTTTCTCCATATGCCTTCTGGTCCCTTTTCAGCCTTCCATCTGAATGGAGGCCCACAGAGCCTGGACATGCAGCCAGAGCCCCCCCCAGGGTCAGAGTTTGGGCAGCAACCCTTTACTCTTCTGCAGATGAGTGAGGCTCCCCGTCTTCTTCGAGCAGACTAGTGTTCATCTCAGGCTCCCACAGAGGTGTAGGTCAGCCATGATGCTCTTCCCACGCCATTGTATCAGCAGTCCTCTGCCTCACACTGGCTTTGAAATCTCTTCCTAGGAGAAAACAATGATGGATATATTGCCTGACATAAATAAAATCTATGGATTGCAGCGGTAAGTAGGGCTCTGGGCTTTGGCACTCTATGTTTAGTTTTAGGGAAAATTATATTTCAAGGTGAAAAAGACCTTGTGGCTATTTTTCTTCCACTCTGCCAGCTGCTTCCCCTTTCGGGAGTCCCGGGTTGGGGGCAGGAGGGCAGATATGAGTCCAACAGCCATCACCTCTGACTGAGCTTGGCGAATGCTAGGTGCCCGTCCCAGAGTGCGGAAGTCCGGATCAGAGTTCAGTGTTTCCTGTGACTTTATCTCTTCTTTCCTTCAGGTTAGGGGAGCCAGAAGACTGCGCCGGGATCGTATCTTTCCTATGCTCCTCAGATGCCAGCTACATCACCGGGGAGAACATCATAGTAGCTGGCTTCTCCCCTAGAGTGTGAAGACACAGTGTGACTTAGAGAGGGAGCTGAGGTCCTCAAGCAGAAAGCAGAGGGCTCGGTGGGATGTAGGTGAAGAGCCTTAGTGTGTGCTTGGGGTCCGGGTCGTATAGGGAACGTGTGGTTAACAATGGTGAAGGAAGGCAGGTGTATAACGTTCTCATTTGGAATAAATCTGTTTGGATACATCTGGATTTGCTTCTGTTTGGCTTCTTTCAGCCAACACAATGTCCTCTAGTTCTGTTCAGGGCGTTGCATACGGCAGGACTTCACAGTTCATAGCTAAACAGTGTGTGATATTCTTCCTCCACTCACCCATCAGTGGGTCCCCAGGTTGATTTACACACCTGAGCTCTTTGGGAGAGTTCCGAAATAGGCTGGGCATACAGACAATCTTTAGTATACTGATTTTGTGCTCTTTGGCTCTATGCTCAGCCATGGAATTACTAGGTGGTATGGGAAGTACTCATGTTTTAGTTTTTCTTACAGAACTACCATACAGTTCTCCATAGTTGTATGCTTCAGTACATTCCCGCCAGTAGTGCTTCCCCACGTCCTGGTTGGCATTTACCTTTGTCTTTCAATGTAGCCTTCCTAACTAGACTGAGATGCATCGCATCAGGGGCTGGATGTGCATTTTCCCAATGACTAGCTTAAGAAGTTTATTCGATCCATTCTTTTTTTAAAAAAAATTTTTAACTTAATTTTTCAATTGAAGATAACTTTTTCATATAATGTATTCTGATCACATTTTGCTCTCCTTCATTCCTCCCACATCCTCCCTACCTTCACACGCTTCCAACTTCAAGCCTTCTTTCTCTTCAGGAAACAGACAAATAAGAAAAATAAACAAACTAGAAAAACAAAAAACAAAAACAAAACACAAGAAACAGACACACACACACACACACACAAAACCTACAAAATTGGAAACCAAGTAAGGTTTTTTTTTTTTGTTTTTTTTTGTTTTTTTTTTTGTTTTTTTTTTACAAAAAGCAACATATGACAAAAGTCCACAAAAATGCCACCGTTTGTTTTGTGTTGGCCATCTACAGCTGGGCACTGGGCCTCCCTTGAATGTGGTTTGTGTACCAACACTTAAGTGAGACAACATGGGGAGAAAAGCAATTTTTTCTTTTGCAAATGGCCATCAATTGGAGCTAGTGTCTTGGTTAGGGAAGGGAGCTGTGTCCACTGTCCCCTCTCAGTGCTGGGACTTGCCTTGCTGGCTGGGACCTGTGCATGCTTTGGCCCATTCTTTTTGTTTGTTTTTGGTTTTAGTTTTTCTTTTTTTTTAATTTATTTATTTATTAAAGATTTCTGTCTCTTCCCTGCCACTGCCTCCCATTCCCCCCCCCCCCAATCAAGTCCCCCTCCCTTGTCAGCCCGAGGAGCAATCAGGGTTCCCTGCCCTGTGGGAAGTCCAAGGACCACTGAAGTAATAAGAGCGGCGGGGCTGCGTCCCCAACACCCCAGCCACCTGCCCAGCTAGCTTATGCCCCGAAATAATTACACAGACACTGTATTCTTTTAAGCACTGCTTGGCCCATTCTCTTCTAGGCTAATTCTCACATATTAATTTAGCTCATTTCTAATCATCTGTGTGTAGCACCCCAAGGTGCGCTTATCGGGGAGATTCTAGCCTATGTCCATCCTGGGTCGGAGCTTCATGCTGGGAGCGGGGCATGACGTCTCTGCTGAGGCGTCTGCTCCGGAGAGCAGAGCTGTGGAGTCTCTGAGCTCACTTCCTCTTCCTCCCAGTATCCTGTTCTGTTTACTCCACCCACAGGGCCAAGCAGTTTCTTTATTGGCCAATGACCTTCCTCCATCAGACCACCCACCTCCATCCAGGTCTAGTAAGGTGAGCATCCAAACTGCCTAGGCTCCCACAAAGCCAGTACGTGCAGTAGGATCAAAAACCCATT
Organism: Microtus oregoni; assembly: GCF_018167655.1. Taxonomy (NCBI): domain Eukaryota; kingdom Metazoa; phylum Chordata; class Mammalia; order Rodentia; family Cricetidae; genus Microtus; species Microtus oregoni. The sequence goes on from NW_024543219.1 coordinate 7,680,371, forward strand.
GCCATTGTTCTTGAGTTCTCAGTAGTCCTCATAGTTTTTCAAGACAGGGTTTTCTGTGTTGCTCTGACTGTCCTAGAACTCACTCTATAGACCAGGCTGGGCTCAGACTCCCAGAGATCCACCTGCCTCTGCCTCTTGACTCCTGAGATTAAAGGCATGTGCCAACAGCACCCAGCCACTGTGGTCCATTCTTCAATAAGATTGCTTATTTTGCCACAAAGTGTTTTCATTTTTTTTCTGGGTATTAATTCCTTGTCAGAAGCATAGTTTTCAAGAGTAGTCATGTATCACTTGTGGGTAAGGACACCAGTGTAGGAATGTGCTCTTAGGTGACTTTGCTATAGTGGGGACGTAGAGTACACCTGACATGCTAAGATGGCTATGATGTCACTAGGCAAGGTGACGGGCCACTGTCACATATGAAGATGTTAAGCACCTTTCCCCACTTTGGTAGATTGTCTTGTTTCTCTTTTGATTGTTTCTATTGCTGTGAAGCTTTTCATTCTTTAATCTCATTTGCTAACTCTCACTTTTTTTTTCTAACTCTCACTTTTATCCATGCGTTTGAACCGAATTTTTAGTAATCAGGGTCCTGAGTGGTGAGGTGCTGAGTGCGAGGACAGAGGACAAGAAATGAAGATGACGAAAGCTGTAGCTGGGACCAGGAGGTCTTGTGTAAATCATGGTTTACGTCAAACAAGTTCATCAGGAAGTACAGCATCGTACATGCTGTTTACAGCGGGGAACGGGCAAGGTCAGCAGAGAGCTGAGTCAGTGTTGGTAAAGAGAACGTGGGTACCCAGATACAGCTGCCTGAGGACTGATAACTATTGTACCCAGAGTCCAGACCCCCAAAGACCACCAAGAGACCAGATCCAATGCAAAAGCAAAGAGTCTTTTAATTGCAAGTTCAAACCCAGGTCTCTTGTCCATCTGACAGGGCGGTGGAGTAGGAGAGACCCCGAGCAGTGCTGGGGCAGGGTATATATTGTGGGTAAAAGCAAGGGGGTCTAGGGTGCTACAGACTGCACAGGAACAGACTCAGGATTGGTGTACCTCTGCTGGGGGCACCTGTTCTTGAATTGGTTATCTGCAGCTGCAGGGAGGTTGCTAGCTCTTGGGCAGTTGCCGTGGTTACTACACTCCACCTTTATCAGGAAAGGGCATTCGGAGCCTGCTAACTTAACTTCTGATTGGTTCCCTACCATATAGGAGGTATCTCTGAGTTTCTTGTTAGCAACAAGGGCAAGAACAGGGGCACTGTATCAGGTTAGGGGCACAACACATCCTGTCATATCCTGCTGAATCAGAGGCCTGCATCCTGCTGGGTCTCTTCTGCAGCCTGTCATGACTGGAACGGTCAAAGCAGGGGTCTAGGCAGCTCAGAGGGAAGAGTTGGATCCCCAGAAATTTCGGCCTTGACTCCTATGAGGCACTGGCTCCAGCCCTAACAAGACCTCTCCAAGTCTACCCCTGGACAAGGACACAGGACTGAAGTTCCCTTTGTCCTTTCATCTGGGCCTCTGAGGAAGTCTCGGGTAGATCTGGCTCCCCACTTGTTTTTGCGATCATATCCAGAAAGTTCCTTGTCTGGACAAACATCATGAAGCAGTCCCTGCCCCCACACAACATCATAAAACAGTCCCTGCCCCCCATAGCATCACGAAATGGTCCCTGCCCCCATAACATCATGAAGCAGTGCTCCGCCCTCATAGAATCATGAAGCAGTTCCCGCCCCCCCCCATAGCATCATGAACCAGTCCCACCCCCTCCCCCCATAGCATCATGAAGCAGTTACTGCCTCCCCATGTTTTTTGTTGTTTTCATGTCTGGCCTCAAGTCACATCTCTTTCTATTAGCTGAGTTTCACTGAGTCTGGTCTATACATTCAGGCTTCAGGGGTTAGAGACAGAATTTGGGGAGTCCCTTCTTCTGTCTCTTTCATTGCCGGGCTTCTCATTTATTTAGTAGCTTTCAGACTGTTGTCCTTGGTAGTGTTTTCTTATGTCGTGGTTGTCTTCTTAGGGGAGTCATCTGGCAGCACTTTATGATTCCTAGAAAATTCTTATTTTATCTTAAAATTGAAATATAACTATATCACTTCCCCCTTTCTTTTCTTTCCTTCAACCCTTCCCATTTACCTTGTTTTCTCCCTACTCTCTCTCAAACTCATGACCTCTTTCCTTTCAATATTGTTACACACACATGTCCACACTTCTAAATATATAATTACAACCTGTTCAGTCCTGTAATGTTACTTATATGTATATGATTTCAGGGTTGACCACTTGGCATTGACTAACAAATTAGGAGGTGTTAGGAATTTTTCCTAACAAGAGCTCTCTGCCAATGCAAAAATCCCAATCAAGCCAAATCACAACAAGCTGAATTAAAGAATATCCAGGTTTAATGGGATTCCTTAATCTGGACTTTCCGGGGAGCAATTTAAATAGACTAGGGGAGTGGTCAAGGTTTGGGTGGGCTGTCTTGCCCCTCCTCAAGGGAGGGGTCAAGGTTTGGCGGGCACAGGGAAGGGGACTTACAGGAGGTTCTTTAACTTTTTAATTTAAAAAAAGGTTCAGGGTAGTAGCTGACACTCAGAAGCCTCATAGCTAAGATTCTGGAAGGGGCTTTGAAATGGCACAGCTGTCAGAGGCTGTACCTAAAGGGTGACCAAGGATCATAAGAAGGGAAGCTTTGTACCTAGGACAGAGAGGGCCTGAGGAGACAAGCTCCACTGGGAGCAAAAGCCAGGAGCAAATCCAGTCCCGGAAGACAGCTCAGTCCTGGGACACTGGCAGACCTGGACTGAGCCAGTGACCAGATCAAGAGTCAGTGATCTCCACAGGAACATTTTCAGGGGATTCAGACAAGGATTTACAGAAACAGATCAAAGCCAGAAACCTAGGCCAAAGTATGCCCGAGACAGCAAACTGCAAGGGAGCAGTGCAAAATACAGGAACACTGAGCTATCTCCAGGAACAGGAGTAACCAACCGGGTAACTAGAACTGTGACACTGACTGTACCATGAGGAACAACCATCTGAGCCTTGAATTCACTGACACCTAGAAGATTATTCAACAGAATCTCAGAAAGCCCCAACCACACCTATTAGAGGAAAAGATGAGTAGAAAAGGTAAAATCACATGCTATACCACAAAGAGCAACACAACACCAGTAAAACCTAAAGACCTTACAACAGCAAGACCTGAAAAATCAAATATGGATGAACCAGAAGAAAATGACCTAAAAAAATAACTTCAAGAGAATGTTTGAAATTCTTAAAGATGAAATGAGAAATTCCCTTTAAGAAATTGATGAAAAGACAGACAAATAATTGAAAGATATCAACAAATCACTTAAAGAAAACCAAGAAAAAGAAATCAAACATATAAAAGAAACTATTCAGGACTTGAAAACTGAAATAGAACCAATAAAGAAAACATAAACCTAAGGAATTATAGAAACAGAAATCATGAGAAAAAAGATTTGGAACCACAAATGCAAGCATGAACAGCAGAACACAAAAGATGTAAGAGAGAATCTCAAGCGCTGAAGATACAATAGAGGAAATAGACTCATCAGGTAAAGAAAACATTAAATCTCACAAAAGCTTAACCCAAAATATCCAGGAAATATGGGACACCATGAAAAGGCCAAATCTTAGAATAATAGGTATAGAAGAAGGAGAAGAACTTCAACTCAAAGGCACAGAAAACTTATTTAAGAAAACCATAGAAGAAAACTTTCCCTACCTACAGAAAGATATTCCTATGAAGATACATGAAGCTTACAGAACACCAAATACACTGGATCCAAAAAACAAGTCCTCTCACCACATAATAATCAAAACACTAAACATACAGAGTAAAGAAAAAAATATTAAGAGCTGCAAAGGAAAAGGGCCAAGTAACATATAAAGGTAAACCTATCAGAATTACACCTGAATTCTCATTGGAGACAATGAAAGCCAGAAGGTCATGGTCAAGCATTATGCAGACATTAAGAGACCATGGATGCCAGCCCAGGCTACTATACCCAGCAAAACTGTCAATCACCATAGAAGAACAAAACAAGACATTCCAAATCAAATCTAGATTTCATCAATACCTAGCCAAAAACCCAGTCCTACACAAAATACTAGAAGGAAAACTCCAACCCTAAGAAGATGGCTACACCAATAAAAACACAAACAATTGATGATCTCATAACAGCAAATCCCAAAGAAGAAAAAATGCATAAATTAACATCACCAACCATGAAAATTAAATTAACAGGAGATAGCAATCACTGGTCATTAATATCCCTTAATATAAATGGACGCATCTCACTTATAAAAAGGCACAGGCTAACAGATTGGTTACAAAAATAGAATCCATCCTTCTGCATACAAGAAACACATCTCAACATCAAAGACAGACATCATCTCAGAGTAAAAGGTTGGGAAAAAATATACCAATCAAAAAGACCTAAGAAACAAGCAGGTATAGCTATCCTAATATCTAACAAAATAGACTTCCAGCTAAAAATCAGTCTAAAGAGACAAAGAAGGTCATTTCATATTAGTCATAGGAAAAATACATCAAGAGGAAATTTCAATACTGAACATTTATGCCCAAAATATAAGGGCGCCCTCAAATGTGAAAAAAACACTTCTAGAGCTTAAATCATGCATTAAACCCCACACACTAATAGTGGGAGACTTCAACACTCCTCTCTCACCACTGGACAGGTCAATCAGACAAAAAAATGAACAGAGAAATAAGAGAACTAACAGATGTTATGACGCAAATGGACTTAACAGACATCTATAGAATATTCCATACAAACAGAAAAGAATATACCTTCTTCTCAGCACCTCATGGAACCTTCTCAAAAGATGACCACATACTAGGTAATAAAACAAACTTCAACAAATACAAAAAAAATGAAATAACCCAATGCACCTTATGATATTACCATGGTATAAAACTAGAAGTCAACAGCAATACTAATTCCAGAAAACCCACAAACACATGGAAATTAAAAAATGCCCACCTGAATCATCAATGGGTAAAGGAAGAAATAAAGGGAGAAATTAAAGACTTCCTAAAATTCAATAAAAATGACCACACAACATATCCAAATTTATGGGACACAATGAAAGCAGTGTTAAGAGGCAAGTTCATAGCACTAAACACCTACATAAAGAAGCTGGAAAAATCCCACACTAGTGAATTAACAGAACATTTGAAAACTTTAGAACAAATAGAAAACTCACCTAAGAGAACTAGATGGCAAGAAATAATCAAATTGAGAGCTGAAATCAACAAAATAGAAACAAAGAAAAGAATAGAAAGAATCAATGAGACAAAGAGTTGGTTCTTTGAGAAAATCAACAAAATAGACAAACTTTTATCCAAACTAACCAAAAGGCAGAGAGAGAATATCCAAATTAAGAAAATTAGAATGAAAAGGGGGACATAACAACAGATGCGGAGGAAATCAGAGAATCATCAGGTCATATTTTCAAAACCTGTATTCTACAAAATTGGAAAACTTAAAGGAAATGGACAACTTTCTGTATAAATATCACTTACCAAAATTAAATCAAGACTAGAAAAGCAAATTAAACAGACCTATACCTGCTGAAGAAATAGAAACAGTCATCAAAAGTCTCCCAACCAAAAAAAAAAAAAAAAAAAAAAAAAAGTCCAGGACCAGATGGTTTCAGCTCAGAATTCTACAAGACTTTCAAAGAAGAACTAATACCAATACTCCTCAAGTTATTCTACACAATGGAAACAGAAGGAACATTGCCAAACTCTTTATGAGACTACAATTACCCTGATACCCAAACCACAGAAATACATTACTAAGAAAGAGAATTACAGACCAATCTTACTCATGAACATCGATGCAAAAATACTAAATAAAATACTGGCAAATCAAATCCAAGAACACATCAGCACCATCATCCACCATGATCAAGTAGGCCTCATCCCACAGATGTAGGGATGATTCAACATATGAAAATCTGTCAACATAATCCACTACATAAACAAACTGAAAAATAAAAACCACATGATCTTCTCATTAGATGCTGATAAAGCTTTTGACAAAATACAACATCCCATCATGATAAAGGTCTTGGAGAGAGCAGGGATACAAGGAACATACCTAAACATAGTTAAGGCAATATACAGCAAGCCAACAGCCAACATCAAACTAAATGAAGAGAAACTCCCAGCGATTCCACTGAAATCAGGAACAAGACAAGGTTGTCCATTCTCTCCATATCTATTCAATATAGTTCTTGAGGTCCTAACTAGAGCAATAAGACACCAAAAGTGGATCAAGGGGATACAAATTGGGAAAGAAGAAGTCAAACTCTCACTGTTTGCTGATGATATGATAGTTTACATTAGTGATCCCAAAAATTCTACCAAGGAACTTCTACAACTCATAAACACTTTCAGCAATGTAGCAGGATACAAAATTAACTCAAAAAAATCAGTAGCCCTCCTGTACACAGATGATTAAATGGCTGGGGAAGAAATCAGAGAATTAACACCCTTCACAATAGTCACAAATAGCATAAAATATCTTGGAGTAATTCTAACCAAACAAGTCGAAGACTTGTATGATGAGAACTTTAAATCTTTGAAAAAAGAAATTGAAGAAGACACCAGAAAGTGGGAAGATCTCCCATGCTCTGGGTAGGCAGAATTAACATAGTAAAAATGGCAATCTTACTGAAGCAATCTACAAATTCAACGCAATACCCATCAAAATCCCAACAAAATTCTCTACAGACTTCAAAAGAATGGTACTCAACTTCATTTGGAAAAGCAAAAAGCCCAGGATAGACAAAACAATCCTGTACAAGAAAAGAACTTCTGAAGGTATCACAATCTGATGGAGGAAGGTCATTGGCTAATAAAGGAACTGCCCTGGCCCATTTTATTGGTTAGGACATAGGTAGGTGGAGTAAACAGATCAAAATGCTGGGAGGAAGAGGAAGTGAGGTCAGAGAGTCTCGACATCTCTCTCTCCGGAGCAGACGCCTGAGAGAGACGCCATGCCCCGCTCCCGGGATGAGCCATGCCCCGCTCCCGGGCAGACACACGGCATGAAGCTCCAACCCAGGATGGACTAGGCTAGAATCTTCCCGGTAAGACCGGTTCTCACAGATTATTAGAGATGGGTTGATCGGGATGTGAGAATTAGCCTGTAAGTGCTAGAGCTAAAGGGCCAAGCAGTGCTTAAAAGAATACAGTGTCCATGTAATTATTTCGGGCATAAGCTAGCCAGGCAGGCGGCCGGGGGTGCTGAGAACGCAGCCCTGCCGCCCTTATTACTACAGTTGGCACCCAGACGTGTGGACAACTAAACCCACTTAAAAAACCTGAGAAGGCTTAAAAATAAGGGAGAGAGAGTTTAACACAGATTTTTGCTGTTTGTTGGTGGCGTGCTGTAGAGAGATTTCCTGATTCGGCAACAGTAGCAGAAAAAACGCTGTGTCATTTTAAAGCGCGACTTCCTGGGGCTGTGCTGCCATTGCTATCTCTGTCTGGCTCCTGCGGGAGACAGAGCTTTTGAATAGAGCATTTGGAGTAAAGTGCTATGATTTGTTTGATGGCAACTAGACTCGTTGTGTTCTAGGGTCTGCTCTGCTTGTTAGAGGCAAGCAAGCGCTTTCATCTAAGAGAGGCTTCCTGACTCAGCTTCAGGTGCAAAACCCTGCAGCTCATTAAGAGATCCTGCCACGAAACACTTAAACAGTGTTGACGAAAAGCTGAACGCATGCTTTTCGGTTTTCAGCCATAGCAGGAAAAAAGCTGCGCCATTTAAAAATGCCGGCTTTCTGGGCTGTCCTGCCAGGACAAACTCTGACTGTTTGAGGCAGGAGGGCCGGCGACACAGAGAGGACTTGAGTGTTGTCTGTTGTAGCTCACTTGCTGGCAGGGACCTTGAAATGCCATACAGTTGTTGCAGTAAACATGGCTACAGCCTGTATATCAGCCATGAGGCTGGAAAGCTAAGGAATGGACTGGATCTAGCTGGCAAAGCCACGCCTTTAGTCCTACTGAGATTGCTTGGTAAATTAAAGATTCATGTGGTCAGAAAAAGAGAGATATACAGTAAAGAGAGATTCAAAGACAGAGAAAATTTCTGAATGGTTTAAAGTGTGTTAAAAATATATGCAGACTAAAAGTTGAAGTTCTTAAAGTAAAAAACAAAAAAAAGGAAGAGAGTTGTTGTGTGTGGTAGCACACGCCTTTAATCCCAGTGCCTAGAAGGCAGAGACAAACAGATCTCTGTGAGTTCAAGTTGTAGTAGCTTACACCTTTAATCCCAATGCCTGGGAGGCAGAGACAGGCGGATCTCTGAGAGTTCAAAGACAGCCTGGTCTACAGAGTTACTTCAGGTCAAAGATACAGAGAACCTGTCTCAAAAAGCAAAGAGTTAAAAGTAAAAATAAACAAAATAGAGGTTAAAACAAAGCTGCACAAAGATGGAAAATACACAGAGAATCTTGATACTGTATGCTATTATGCTCTCTTTAAATTATTTAAACGCTGAGGAAGGAGCAACAGATGCTAAAAGATATTTATTTAAAAATGCTGCTGAACTAATCCAACATAGATATTTTGAAAATGCCTTGAATTTGAAATTTGGATCTAAGGACATGATACTTTGGAAAGGAGTTTCTTATTTTGTTTTCACAGAGGATGAGACCCTGTTCATTTCTTCTATTCCAATTTGGTATGATGGACCACGCCCTCCTGAAGGGTTGGTGTGAACGCCTTCAAAAAATTGCTTCGCTCAACTGCCAACTGAGATGAAACTAGCACACAGGTTATACCATGAAAGACCAAATTAACGACGCCCCCATTCAGCAGGAAGCAGTTTGGAGAGAAATAACTGCACCCAAATTCCCAAAAAATGTTTATAAATGTTCTTTTACATTTAAAGGGGGATATGATATAGATATGAATAATTTGCATTAGTATAGATTTTGCTTTATTGATAGAGATTTAAGGTCAATTTTGTTATATGTATATGTATTTCTGATATTGATTAAGGTATTGTGATTGTGTAGTTTATTTAAATATGTAATGTATAATTAAGAAATATAGGTTGTTAATGGATAATCATCGATAATAGTAAAGCTTGTAGTCATGTTAGTTAGATTTTCTAGATATATAGAGATATATTTTAGATAGACATTCCTCATGTCTTTCAAAGATTACAGAATAGGACATTTAATGTTTTAATAACTGAGGACTTTTCATGACAATGAGACACTCTGCTCCTGGCAGCACCAATCTATTTCAAGAGGAAGATGGGCATCGAAGAGGCTCGTTATGGAGTTTTGATAGCCATTTGGGCAAGAAACTGCTCTTGCCTGGACTATTGCATAAACTGGACACAGAGAACCCGCAGAGAGAGGACTACTGAACTTGCCTAAGGTGAGATGATCTTTCGGGGTTCCTGATTCATTTTGAAAGAGTCTGCGAGACATTCTGCAGGACACAACAGATAGTGACTGAACTGACTTTGAATTTTCCTGCTTTATGGAAATGTCTGCTGGATACCATGGGCCTGAAGGCTGAAGATGGATGCCCCAACGGTACAAAAGAACTTTGGGTGACTGTCCAGGCAGCGAGATGTCTTTGTCATTTCTAGAGTTTGAAGTTTCTTAGTTCTTGTTTACTTAGGTAATATTATATCTTTCTGGAGTCTTTGATGGAGTTAAGAATAGTTAGTTATAGTTATAGTTTTCCTTAGTTATGATAAAGATTATTGTAACTTTTACTTGATAACTGTTTTGTTATATGTAATTTTGCTATGTTAAAGCCTTTTTTTTTTGTTTAAACCGAAAAAGGGGAAATGATGGAGGAAGGTCATTGGCTAATAAAGGAACTGCCCTGGCCCATTTTATTGGTTAGGACATAGGTAGGTGGAGTAAACAGATCAAAATGCTGGGAGGAAGAGGAAGTGAGGTCAGAGAGTCTCGACATCTCTCTCTCCGGAGCAGACGCCTGAGAGAGACGCCATGCCCCGCTCCCGGGATGAGCCATGCCCCGCTCCCGGGCAGACACACGGCATGAAGCTCCAACCCAGGATGGACTAGGCTAGAATCTTCCCGGTAAGACCGGTTCTCACAGATTATTAGAGATGGGTTGATCGGGATGTGAGAATTAGCCTGTAAGTGCTAGAGCTAAAGGGCCAAGCAGTGCTTAAAAGAATACAGTGTCTGTGTAATTATTTCGGGGCATAAGCTAGCAGAGCAGACGGTTGGGGTGCTGGGGACCCAGCCCCGTCGCCCCTTACTACTACAACAATCCCTGACTTCAAACTCTACTACAGAGCTACAGTACTGAAAACAGCCTGGTATTGGCATAAGAACAGACAGGAGGACCAATGGAAATGAATAAAAGACCCAGATATCAATCCACACATCTTCGAACACCTGATCTTTGACAAGGAAGCAAAAAATATTAAATGGAAAAAAAGAAAGCATATTTAACAAGTGGTGCTGGCATAACTGGATATCAACATGTAGAAGAATGAAAATAGACCCATATCTATCACCATGCACAAAACTCAAGTCCAAATGGATAAAAGACCTCAACATAAAGTCAGCCACAGTGAACCTTACAGAAGAGAAAGTGGGAAGTACACTTGAACGCATTGGCACAGGGAACCACTTCCTAAATAGAACCCCAGCAGCACAGACACTAAGAGAAACATAATAAATGGGATCTCCTGAAACTGAAAAGCTTCTGTAAAGCAAAGGATATGGTCAATAAGACAAAACTACAGCCTACAGAATGGGAGAGAGAGAGAGAGAGAGAGAGAGAGAGAGAGAGAGAGAGAGAGAGAAACATTCTAAGTGTGTGTGTGTGTAGGGTGTATGTGTGTCTGTGAAGCATTCCAAGTGGTGTGTGTGTGTGTGAGAGAGAGAGAGAGAGAGGCATTCTAAGTGTGTGTGTAGGGTGTGTGTGTGTGTGTGACAAAATGACAGCCTACAGAATGGGAAAAGATCTTCACTAACCCCACATCAGACAGGAAAAGTGTCCCACACCTCAGATGTGAATTAAGAGCATCATTTTTTTAAAATGGAGGAAAAACCTACCTGTGCTTAAAATGGCAACAAATTTGGTTGAAATGTATCCATGTCCTAATGCTTTGTAGAAGACAGAACTCAGGAGAAATGAACTTGGACATTTGGCAAAAGACATCTCTAGACAAAGTTCCTAAGCTATGGCTTCTTTTGGCTGCTTATGATAATATGCAAGAAGAGAAAAACAAACCACAGTGGAACTTATAATTTAAAGAGACTCAAAGCATAAAGAAGTGGGACATTTCAGCCTGGCTGAGGTGTGAGAAAGGATGTTTAAAGGGAGAGCAAGCAGTGACAATATGCCCAAGTAACAGGCCAACCAGGAGTTGATGTGCATAGGATACCAGATGCTCTTCATCAAGACCAGAACAATGATATAAAGGAACTTTGGCCGCTGTGGAACAATGTATATTGTGAAGATGTGTCTTTGCCAAAGTGCCTTCTGATTCATTTAATAAAAGGCTAAATGGCCAATAACTAGACAGGTAGAGGTCAGGTGGGAGCTGCAGACAATAAGGGAGCAGAGGGGGGAAGGGGGATTAAGTTGTCAACCAGACATAGAGGTAGTAGGAGATGAATATACAGTGCTGAAAAATGGTACCTCCACTTGGTAGAGTGTAGATAAGAAATATGGGCAATGGTGGCACACGCCTTTACTTCCAGAACTCTGAGTATGAGGCCAGCCTGGTTTACAGAATGAGTTTTAGGACTGGCTCCAAAGCTACAGAGAAACCCTGACTTGAAAAACCAAAAAGAAAAGAAATATGGGTTAACTTAAGTTGTAAGAGCTAGTTAGTAACAAACCTAAGCTATTGACCGAGCATTTATATTTAATAATAAGTATCTTTGTGGTTATTTGGAACTGGCTGGTGGGATAGAGCTGACCAGCAGTCCCAATTAAAAAAAAAACCCTGCCTACACTTGGAGATCAAGGCTGTCGCTTCCATCATAGGCCCCTGTGGATACACCATTTTTAGGGATGGGTCAAGGGACCTTTGAACTTTACTGCCCCATATGTTGCCCCATACATTCTTTTTTTCCTCTAATTTTCTTTTATTGAAAATAGTTTCTTATACAATAAATTCTGATTATGGTTTTTCCTCCCCCAGCTCCTCCCAGATCCTTCCTACCTCCCCTCCATTCAAATCCATGCCCTTTCTTTCTCTCTCATTAGAGAGAGAAATAAATAATAAAATAATCTAGAAAATGATAAGGATATAAAATGAAAGCAGATAAAATGGAATATGACAGAACAAACAAAGAGAAGGAAAAGAGCCAAGGGAAAAACAAAAGAAATACACACACACACACACACACACACACACACATATATATATATGCAGAGACACATATTTGTATACACAGAAATCCCATAAAAACATAAAACCTGAAACCATAATATATGTATGCAAAAAAACCTATAAGATTAGGAAAAACAACAACGACAACCTCCAAAAATGCCATAGAGTTCATTATGTGATGGTCGCCTACTGCTGGCTGGGGGGCCTTCCCTCAAGATTGGTGTCTGCCCTCAAGAGTGGTGTCTGCCCTCAAGAGTGGGGCCTGCTCTCAAGAGAGTGGTCTGTATACTCGGTGAGACCCTACCGAACAGAATTCTTGAGATTCAATAATGTTATTTGTCTTGCTGGCTTTTAAGCTAATTTGGGATCTGCTATTCTTTTCTTCTGCTACCTTTTGGAAAGACAGTACCTGGCAGCCATTTCTTCTTTTTGCATCTTCAATACTCCCAGTGGTAAAAGTAAGTCAGAGTCAATGACCTGCTATATCAGAATCAGAAGCCTCAACAACAAACCATTTATCCATTTGAACAATTCAGGGCCTTTCAATGCTATCTTTTTGCTTAAGACTGTGCTGTTACCTGTAGAGCCCTTTGTTGTGGAATATTACTTTAGCTAGTGTAAAGATGTGCTACATTTGTTTGTGTTGCAGAATAATTGTTTAACTATGTAAAGATGTGTTGTTACATTTGTTTATGCTGCATTTGTTTAACTATGTAGAGCTGTGTTGCTGTTTTTACCTTGCCTGCCTAAGGCACCTGATTGGTCTAATAAAATGATGAATGGCCAATAGCTAGGCAGGAGAGTGATAGGAAGGCAGAGATAATAAGTAGGATAAGGAAACTAGGCTCAAGAAGAGAGGAAGAGGGAGACACCTGGGGTAAGCCAGCCAGGTAGCTGCCAGCCAACTAGACACAGAAAAAGCAGAAAATGTAGGACATGAAGAATGAAAGAAAGGTTAAAAAAATAACCCGAGGAAAAATGTAGATGAAGAAAAAAAGGTTAAATTAAGTTATAAGAGTTAGTGGGACAAGCATAAGATAAGGCTGAGCATTCAAACTAATAGTAAGTCTCCTCGTCACAATTGGGGGCTGGCAGTGTGAGAAAGCCTGTTCCTCTCCTTCCCTGGAGCAGCTGTTCCACTCAGGGTTTTCCTTCCTGGTGTCTGAGAGAGCAAAGGTGTTCACTGATTACTTCTCCCTCTTGGCACCCATGTTCCCCTGCTCTCTTTGGTGATGGGAGCAAGTGATCAGGTGGGCAGCCCTGTAAAACACCAGCTCCCCTGGTTTGGGAAGCTCTTGGCTGCCATTCCTCTCCTGAATCAGGAAGGACTCATGGGTTCTGATGACTTTGTGTGTGTCTCTGTTCCCCTTTGCCTTATAGAACTGTCTTTACTCTAAGCCAGGGAAGGTATTGGAATTTAGAAGTAGGCCAAAGAGAGAACAGGGCATTTGTAGTGTGGTGTTGGGATTGACTTTCTAATTCCCTGGGCAAAGTTGTGTGTGTGTGTATGTTGTTGTTTTGTTTTTTTCAGTGCAAATACCTTCTCCCTACTAGGATGAAGGACACCTAAGATTATGGTTTGCTTTATAATGGACATCAACCAGTTTTGTGTCCGACCTCACAATCTCATTCAACAATCTCTATAAATACTTTGTCTTTCAAACGCTTTTAAATTGGTTGTAACATCATTTTTGTTCACTTACTGGTGAGTGGGCCAGTAAAACCTTGACACCTGCCCATCTTATGCATGTAGGAAATAGACAATGTTACCTTTATGAAAATTACACCATGGTGCTGTTCATCACACTCAGGGCCAAACACAAACTGACTCTGCAGTCTTGCAGAAGAAACATTTTTTTCATTAATTACGCTGTTAGTCTTTGCCCTTCCCACTGTTGGCTTTCGCAGGAGGAGGTGCTTGTCCCTCCATTTCTAAACAAGCAGACTCTCCTGCAGTTCCTTATCACTTCATAGCTGCCACACGAAATTCTGCTTCCACAGCAATGCAGTTCAGCAAGTTGTCTCAGATCAGATACCTGAGGTTGTACACGGAAAACATCATGAACGTGTCAAGTTGATGTTGGATAGGTGTGAAAATTTCACGCCTGGGCTTCCTTCCTGACAACTTTACAGCAAAGTTTTGACCTCTGCTCGGCTCTCTCAGGATCTCCACCTTCTCTATCAATCAGCTTGATGAGCTCTCAGTGTGAGGGAATACCAGCTGCCACAGCTTCGCCTGGACTTTCTCTACCGTCACCATAGAAACAAACCTCTGGCTTTTGTGAGGGAAGTCACATTAAATGAGGAAGACTCTGTAACTCAGTGGAATGAGCTGAACAGCAAACACATTAGAACTTGAAGGAGGAAGGAACTGAGTGTTGGTGAGTCCTGTCTGAAGGAGGAGCCAGCCTGATTGGAGAGACGATACATACACACAGTCCCGTCAGAAGGAGGAACCAGCATGAATGGAGAGATGATACAATCAGGCTTGCTGTATAAGCCTGATTCTGGCTGGAGACTCCCAACAGGGCCACGATGAGATACTAAGCAGAATATTTACCAAGAACTTTTTTTGGTCACCTGCCCCCCCAGCCCCACCTCCCCCAGCCCCAGAGAGAGGAAGCAGAAAGGTGGTTTTTTCCATAAAGCCAACAAAACCCTAATTCTGAGTGTCCGCATCATGGGAAAGGGGAAGCTTCACATAAGAATGAAATTTTCGACTCACTTTAGGTTGAGAAGTCATAGATACAGGACAATGGACCGATAAAGACAGATGGATAGGAGAAAGTAAACAGTTTAACGACAGGTGTATGGGTAACAGTAGGCTGACAAGGGAACAGAGTCTGCGTTTTCCTGGATGTCTCTGAATTCTAGTATGACCTTTCCTACTTCCTTTCGTGACAAGGACTGACTAAGGAGCCATTAGGGGCCAAAGGGAAGAACTGGAGAGAAGCCATAAGGAATGGAAAGCAGTGGAGTTATGACCTATGCACATGTCCAGACCCTGGCTCAACAACCATCCCCCTGGGCTTTGCATGGAAGGAAGAGCAGCCTCAACTTCAGACACCATGCCATTCTTAGCTGTGTCCTGACATGAAAAACAGTATTGTTCTTGTCAAATCACTGTAGTCAAAACATAAGGGTCTATGTAGAGCCTGAAGAGATAGCTCAGGGATTAGGAGCTTGTACTGCTATCACAGACAATGGGAGTTTAGTTCCCAGGACCTACGTCAGATGGCTCACAACCACCTGTAACTTTAGCTAGAGGGATCTGATGCCCTCTTCTTCTGGACTCTCTGGGCACATGCACATACTCCCCACATATACATAAAATCCTAAAAAATAACTCTATGTACCCATATACAACAGCCCTGGAATCACTAATAAGCCCACTAAACAAGCCTGCTAAGCACTCTAAGGAAACTCTGGCTCCTTCTGAGTGTGCACTTTCCCAAATGAGCAAGCTTGGCTTGTTATGCTTGCCTTTGTCTCATGCAAAATAATTCTGTCTTTGATGGTGACAATATACTGGAGATAATATGTAAATGGCTCAGTCTGACTGTCTGGTCTGCCTCTGTAGACCTCCTCAGTCTTCTCCCACCAGGAGCACTTTTATGGAGGGTGTATCACTTAGCATAGGAATCAGATTGTGAGAAAGTTGCAGTTCATTTGGTGGCTATTGTGGCAGCTCTCTTGGGTTGAACTAGTTTGGATTAGCCTACCAGAAAAGGAATGTCTGATTTTCATATATCTTATCATCAAAGATGTATAAGATAAGGGTGGGTCAGGAAGAATGGATAAGGAAAATGGTACAGTGGAGTACTACACAACGGAAAAAATGACACCTTGAATTTTGAAGGCAAATGGATGGATCTAGAAAACATCATTTTGAATGAGGTAACCCAGACCCAGAAAGACAATTATCATGTGTATTCACATGTGGTTTTTAAACATAAAGCAAAGAAAACCAGCCTACAAATCACAATCACAGAGAACCTAGACAACAATGAGGACCCTAAGACATATATATATATATATATATATATATATATATATATATATATATATTCTACATGGGAAGTAGAAAAAGACAAGATCTCCCAAGTAAATTGGGAGCATGGGGACCTTGGGAGAGGATTGAAGGGGAGGGGAGAGGCAGGGAGGGAAACAGAGAAAAATGTTGAGCTCAATAAAAATCAATAAAATTAAAGAAAAAAACAAAAAGCAAAGCTGCTCATAAAAATAAGAAAAAAAAGATAAAAGGGTGGGCTGGAAGTGTAGTCAGACCACTAGACAGTGCTCTGGACTGCTTCTGTGGATTATTCTGGAAGATTGTGTAAAAATGACAGGTGAGTTCTAACAAGCTAGCAAAGAGAGTGTGTAATTTAATAAGCTATTACTGTTGCGAACATAAATAATGGGAAAAGTTAATGATAAACATACTGCATGCGTGAAACTATAGAGGAGGAAAATGATTTTCTTCCCAACCTTGGTGTGTTCTTAGCTAAGAATCCCTGTTTAAAAAGACGGACTGATATGAGAAAAGCAAACAAGTTTAGTGGCATGTGTACCTAATGTAAGAGAAAATCCAGAGGAATTAGGGAATGTCTAGAGTAAATCTCTAAGATCATCTTTGACTGTAGACTTTACACAACCCTATTATGGGAGACAAGACAGATGGGGGTAAGGAAAGGCCCTTCAGGCAAGGGTGTGGCCTCTTATCCACAGGTAAGTCTCGTCTCTCTATAGATTATCACTCTCTGGGACCTCCTCATTTGCTCACAGAGTAGAGGGAAAACAGCTGTACAAGCTGAGATTTTTTTGGTAAAGGTTAAAGGTGAAACGTCTTTTTAAAAAATTAAATATGTATATTTCCATTTTTAAAATTAAGACATAATAACATCATTTCCCCCCTTCTCTTTCCTCCCTCCCATCCATTCCCTGTATTCCGCCTCACTTTCTCTAAGATTCATGGTCTCTTCAATTACACATATGTGTAAATGCACAGATATATAAATACAACCTGTTTTGTCTGTTTAGTGTTCTTTATATATATATGATCTAATGACCCCTTGGAATTGGATAACAGTTCGGGGACTCTGGGGATAACTAATTCCCCCTCACTCAGCCGTCATTAATTCCCTGTAGTTCTTTGTTTAGACGTGGGGGGGCATGAGATATGTCTCCTCTACCATAGCATCTCCGTCGGAATATGGTCCAAGAATGAAGTTGTGTGAGGAGAATTCTGAGTGCTTCTGAGAAAACTCCAAGGAAATAAGATTAGATTCCTGTGACCTCAGTTTCTTCAAACCATGGAATTGTTCTTGGAGTGTGTTTTCGTGCCCCTCCCAGGAATAGCAGATAGGAATCAGTAACTTCAGATAACTCATTACAACTGGCTACTGATATTTGCCTATATGCCTCTGCAGAAAGGCATGTTGTCGCCACATGTGGCTTGCCCTTGTGACTGCACACTTTACTCACGTGACTCCTCTTAACCCTCAGAGTACAAGCTGTCTGATGCTCTGAATGAAGTTGGCTATGGCGTGAGACTTTAGTCCGCCTCGCTTATCAGCCCCGTTATCCCAGGTCCCATTGCGTTAGAGTCAACACACATCCATTGCTCTTGTCATTATCTCAGCAACACGGCAGCCAAAACTGGGCATGGACAATGAAAAAGTCTTTAAAAATGCAATTTTCAGACTTTCTCCAGGGTCCACAGTTTGTTTGTTTGTTTGCTTGTTTCTTTTTGTTTGTTTGTTTTTTGGTTTTTGAGACAGGGTTTCTCTGTAGCTCTGGAGCCAGTCCTGGAACTAGCTCTTGTAGTCCAGGCTGGCCTTGACCTCACAGAGATCCACCTGCCTCTGCCTCCCGAGTGCTGGCACCACCACCGCCTAGCTTGTGTTCACCTTTTCTTAATGCAGTCAGCTCAAAATAACCCTCAAATCAAAGAGGCATATTTTGGGGTGGTATATTTGAGTCTTGTGAACTTGGATTTGAGCCAACATTTCCTAAGCTCATGACAAGGAGACTGAACGGCCAGTCAGTGTGTGGGAAGCTCAAGCTCTGCGCCACCATTTTTGCTCATCGTGGACAGAGGTGATGCTTAACTTTGTGGAAGGACATAATGAGGGCGTTCAAACCTTTGTAGAAGTTGAAACAGTGTTTTAGGAAATCAATTTGGTATTATGAATAAAAAGTCTAATCCATTCAATCTACGATTTCTACTTATCAGAATCTTTATTTTTTGACTTTCTTTTTTAATTTAAATAACATTTTTTCATTTATTTTACATACCAACCAGTTTCCCCTCCCTTCTCTCCTGCCACTCCCTCCTCTTTTCCATCTACTACTCTCACTTCTCCATTCAGAAAGGGACAGAGTCTTTCCATACTAAAGAAACAATTTTGAAGTGTTAGGTATAAATTCATGAATTAAAAATATTGGAAATAGCCTAAATGCCTCCACATAAGGAAAAATTTACCTAAATTATGTATCTCCTCCCTCTGCATCTCCTCCTGCATATTCACTTACTTTGACCATGTGGTCCTCAGTGTTATTTCTTGGTCAGGTGAGTCTGATGTCAGTATTAGGACAGTTTCCTTAAACATTCTCCCCTCAGATATCTCAGGTTCACTTTACCTTGTCTTAGTTACTTCTCTATTGCTGTGAAGAGACACTGTGGTTATAAAAGAAAGCATTTAATTCGGGGCTTGCTTACATTTTCATAGAGTGAGCCCATGACCATCCTGCCAGGGAGCACGGCAGGCAGTCAGTCAGGCATGACCCTGGAGCCATAGCTAACAGCTTACATCCTATCAGCAGGTTGGAGGTAGTGAGAAAGAGTAGACCTGGCATACACTTTTGAAACCTCAAGCCCACGCCTTCTGCAACAAGGCCACACCTTCTAATCCTTCCCAAACATTTCTACTACCTGGGGCTAAAGCATTCAAACCTTTGCACCTGTGGGGCCCTCGTCCTTCAAACCACCACAGCCACATGCAGGTCTTTATTCAGACGTCACTTTGACAGGGACTCTTCTGTGAAGCTGCACCTCTTGACTATATTGCTTACTTTGCCTTCATCTTCTTCCTGCCGCTCAGCACTATCTAACATTCTCTGAAGGACCTCAATTTCAAGGCAATCTATCTATAAAGTACATCATTGTCTAGCAGCCTTGAAAGAGGTTTTAAATTTTATTTATTTTTTTTGTTTTTTTTTGTTTTGTTTTGTTTTAATTTATTTATTTATTAAATATTTCTGTCTCTTCCCAGCCACCGCCTCCCATTTCCCTCCCCCTCCCCCCCCAATTAAGTCGCCCCCCCCCCCCCCGTCAGCCCAAAAAGCAATCAGGGTTCCCTGTCCTGTGGGAAGTCCAAGGAACCCCCCACCTCCATCCAGGTCTAGTAAGTTGAGCATCCAAACTGCCTAGGCTCCCACAAAGCCAGTACGTGCAGTAGGATCAGAAACCCATTGCCATTGTTCTTGAGTTCTCAGTAGTCCTCATTGTCCGCTATGTTCAGAGAGTCCGGTTTTATCCCAGGCTTTTCCAGACCCAGGCCAGCTGGTCTTGGTGAGTTCCCAGTAGAACATCCCCATTGTCTCAGTGTGTGGGTGCACCCCTCACGGTCCTGAGTTCCTTGCTCGTGCTCTCTCTCCTTCTGCTCCTGATTTGGACCTTGAGAATTCAGTCCTGTGCTCCAATGTGGGTCTCTATCTCTGTCTCCTTTCATCGCTTGCTGAAGGTTAATATTCAGGAGGATGCCTATATGTTTTTCTTTGGGTTCTCCTTATTTAGCTTCTCTAGGATCACTAATTATAGGCTCAATGTCCTTGGTTTATGGCTAGAAACCAAATATGAGTGAGTACATCCCATGTTCCTCTTTTTGGGTCTGGCTTACCTCACTCAGGATAGTGTTTTCTATTTCCATCCATTTGTATGCAAAATTCAAGAAGTCCTTGTTTCTTACTGCTGAGTAATACTCTAATATGTATATATTCCATACTTTCTTCATCCATTCTTCCATTGAAGGGCATCTAGGTTGTTTCCAGGTTCTGGCTATCACAAACAATGCTGCTATGAACATAGTAGAGCATATACTTTTGTTGTATGATAAGGCCTCTCTTGGGTATATTCCCAAGAGTGGTATTGCTGGGTCCAGGGGTAAATTGATCCCGAATTTCCTGATAAACCGCCATACTGCTTTCCATAGTGGTTGCACAAGTTTGCATTCCCACCAGCAATGGATGAGTGTACCCCTTTCTCCACAACCTCTCCAACAAAGGCTATCATTGGTGTTTTTGATTTTCGCCATTCTGACAGGTGTAAGATGGTATCTTAAAGTTGTCTTGATTTGCATTTCCCTGATCGATAAGGAAGTTGAGCATGACCTTAAGTGTCTTTTGGCCATTTGAAGTTCTTCTGTTGAGAATTCTCTGTTCAGCTCAATGCCCCATTTTATAATTGGGTTGGTTAGCCTTTTACGGTCTAGTTTCTTGTGTTCTTTATATATTTTGGAGATCAGACCTTTGTCAGTTGCGGGGTTGGTGAAGATCTTCTCCCAGTAAGTGGGTTGCCTTTGTGTCTTAGCGACAGTGTCCTTTGCTTTACAGAAGCTTCTCAGTCTCAGGAGGTCCCATTTATTCAATGAGGTCCTTAATGTCTGTGCTGCTGGGGTTCTATGTAAGAAGTGGTCTCCTGTGCCCATGTGTTGTAGAGTACTTCCCACTTTCTCTTCTATCAGGTTCAGTGTGTTCAGACTGATATTGAGGTCTTTAATCCATTTGGACTTGAGTTTTGTGCATGGTGATAGATATGGATCTATTTTCATTCTTCTACAGGTTGACATCCAGTTTTGCCAGCACAATTTGTTGAAGAGGCTCTCTTTTTTCCATTGTATACTTTTAGCTCCTTTATCGAAAATCAGGTGTTCATAGGTTTGTGGGTTAATGTCAGGGTCTTCTATTCGATTCCATTGGTCGACTTCTCTGTTTTTATGCCAATACCAAGCTGTTTTCAATACTGTAGCTCTGTAATAGAGTTTGAAGTCAGGGATGGTAATGCCTCCAGACGCTCCTTTGTTGTATAAGATTGTTTTGGCTATCCTGGGTTTTTTGTTTTTCCATATAAAGTTGATTATTGTCTTCTCCAGATCTGTGAAGAATTTTGATGGGGACTGCATTGAATCTATAGATTGCTTTTGGTAGAATTGCCATTTTTACTATGTTGATCCTCCCAATCCAGGAGCAAGGAAGATCTTTCCATTTTCTGGTGTCCTCTTCAATTTCTTTCTTCAAAGACTTAAAGTTCTTGTCAAATAGATCTTTCACATCCTTGGTCAGAGTTACCCCAAGATATTTTATGCTATTTGTGGCTATCGTGAAAGGTGATGCTTCTCTAATTTCCCTCTCTGTTTCTTTATCCTTAGTGTATAGGAAGGCCACTGATTTTTTGGAGTTGATCTTGTATCCTGCCACATTACTAAAGGTGTTTATCAGCTGTAGGAGTTCTTTGGTAGAGTTTTTGGGGTCGCTTATGTATACTATCATATCATCTGCAAATAACGAGAGCTTAACTTCTTCTTTTCCGATACAAATCCCCTTGATCCCTTTATGTTGTCTTATTGCTATTACTAGCACTTCAAGCACTATATTGAAGAGGTATGGAGAGAGTGGACATCCTTGTCGTGTTCCTGATTTTAGTGGGATGGCTTTGAGTTTTTCTCTGTTTAATTTAATGTTAGCTGTCGGCTTGCTGTATATAGCTTTTATTATATTTAGGTATGACCCTTGTATCCCTAATCTCTCCAATAACTTTATCATAAAGGGGTGTTGAATTTTGTCAAATGCTTTTTCAGCATCTAATGAAATGATCATATGGTTTTTTTCTTTCAGTTGATTTATATGCTGGATTACATTGATAGATTTGTGTATGTTGAACCAGCCCTGCATCTCTGGGATGAAGCCTACTTGATCATAATGGATAATTTTTCTAATGTGTTCTTGGATTCAGTTTGCCAGTATTTTATTGAGAATTTTTGCGTCGATATTCATGAGTGAGATAGGCCTGTAATTTTCTTTCTTGGTTGGGTCTTTGTGTGGTTTTGGTATCAGGGTAACTGTAGCTTCATAAAAGGAATTTGGCAATGACTCTTCTGTTTCTATATTGTGAAATACATTAAGGAGTATAGGTATTAGCTCTTCTTGGAAGTTCTGGTAGAATTCTGCATTGAAACCATCTGGTCCTGGGCTTTTTTTGGAAGGTAGATTTTTGATAACGGTTTCTAGTTCTTCCCGACTAACAGGTCTATTTAGATCGTTCACCTGGTTTTGGTTTAGCTTTGGTATGTGGCACTTATCTAAAAACATGTCCATTTCTTTTGCATTTTCTAGTTTTGCGGCATACAGGCTTTTGTAGTAAGATCTAATGAGTCTCTGAATTTCCTCTGTATCTGTGGTTATGTCCCCCTTTTCATTTCTGATCTTATTTATTTGCGTGTTCTCTCTCTGTCGTTTAATTAGTTTGGATAGGGGTTTGTCGATCTTGTTGATTTTCTCCAAGAACCAACTTTTTGTTTCATTGATTCTTTGGACTGTTTTCTGCGTTTCTATTTTGTTGATTTCAGCCCTCAGTTTGATTATTTCCAGTCTTCTGCTCCTCCTGGGCGTGTCTGCTTCTTTTTTTTCTAAAGCTTTCAGGTGTGCTGTTAAGTCTCCGATGTATGCTTTCTCTGTTTTCTTTAAGTGGGCACTTAGTGCTATGAACTTTCCTCTTAGCACTGCTTTCATAGTGTCCCATAGGTTTGAGTATGTTGTTTCTCTATTTTCATTGAATTCCAGGAAGACTTTAATTTCTTTCTTGATTTCTTCCTTAACCCAGGTGTGGTTCAGTAGTTGACTGTTCAGTTTCCATGAGTTTGTCGGCTTTCTGGAGGTAGGATTGTTGTTGAATTCTAACTTTAATCCGTGGTGATCTGATAAGACGCAGGTGGACACTGATATTTTTTTGTATCTGTGGAGGTTTCCTTTGTTTCCGAGTATGTGGTCAATTTTCAAGAAGGTTCCATGGGCTGCAGAGAAGAAGGTATATTCTTTCCTATTTGGGTGGAATGTTCTATAGATGTCTGTTAAGTCCATTTGCTTCATTACCTCCAGTAGTTCTCTTACTTCTCTATTAGGTTTCTGTCTGATTGACCTGTCCATTGCTGAGAGAGGTGTATTGAAGTCTCCTACTACTAGTGTGTGTGGTTTGATATCTGCCTTGAGTTTTAGTAATATTTCTTTTACATACATGGGTGCTTTTATATTAGGGGCGTAAATATTCAGGATTGAGACATCATCCTGACAAATTGTTCCTGTTATGAGTATAAAGTGTCCATCTCGATCTCTTCTGATTGCTTTTAGTTTGAAGTCAGTTTTGTTAGAAATTAATATGGCCACACCTGCTTTTTTCTTAGGACCATTTGCTTGAAAGACCTTTTCCCAACCCTTTACTCTGAGTAGATGCCTGTCTTTGTGGTTGAGATGTGTTTCTTGCAAACAGCAGAATGTTGGATCCTGTTTTCGTATCCAATCTCTTAGCCTGTGCCTTTTTATAGGTGAATTGAGACCATTAATATTAAGTGATATTAATGACCAGTGGTTGTTCATGCCAGATATTCTTGTTGTTTTTGGAAGTAGAATTTGTGTGTCTCCCTTCTTTGAGTTGTGCTAGTGAAGGGTCGCTAGATGCCTGAGTTATTGTAGGCAGTGTTGGCAATGTTGGATTCCTTGGGTTGCGGTTTTCCTTCTATTACTTTCTGTAGGGCTGGATTCGTGGCTACGTATTGTTTAAATTTGTTCTTATCCTGGAATGTCTTGGTTTCTCCATTTATAGTGAACGAAAGCTTGGCTGGGTATAGTAGTCTGGGCTTGCATCCATGGTCTCTTAGCTTCTGCAGTACTTCTATCCAGGACCTTCTGGCTTTCATTGTTTCCATAGAGAAATCAGGTGTAAGTCTGATCGGTTTACCTTTATAAGTTACTTGGCCTTTTTCCTTTGCAGCTCTTAGTATTCTTTCTTTAACCTGTATATTTTGTGTTTTGATTATTATATGGCGAGGGGATGTTTTCCTTTGATCCAGTCTGTTTGGTGTTCTGTATGCTTCTTGAATATTCAAAGAAATATCTTTCTTTAAGTTGGGAAAGTTTTCTTCCATAATTTTGTTCAAAATATTTTCTGGGCCTTTGAGCTGTGACTCTTCTCCTTCTTCTATTCCTATTATTCTTATATTTGGTCTTTTTATTGTGTCCCATAATTCCTGAATGTTTTGTGATGAGAATTTGTTGGCTTTGCAGTTTTCTTTGATCAGAGCGTTTATTTTCTCTATGGTGTCCTCAGAATCTGAGATTCTTTCTTCTATTTCTTGTATTCTATTGATTATGCTTGTTTCTGTAGGCTGTGCTCGTTGACCTAGATTTTCCATATCCAGCTGGTCCTCAGTTTGTGTTTTCTTCCTTGCTTCCATTTCAGTTTTCAATTCTTGAACTGTTTCCATTACCTGTTTGATCGTTCTTTCTTGGTTTCCCAGGATATTATGTACGTATTTACTCATTTCTTCAAATTTTTGGTTATACTTCTCATCCATTTCTATAAGGGCATTTTTCACATGTTGTTTAAGGGACTCTACTGCTTTCAAAAAGTCAATTTTTTCCACTTCTTCTGTGTTAGGGTGTTGGAGACCTTCTGTTGTAAGATCATTGGGTTCTGGTGTTTTTATGTTGTTTTTCAGATTATTGGGTGAATTCTTTCCTTGACGCCTGCCCATCTCCTCCTATCGATGCTATCTAAGGGGTCTGTTAAAACTGGTTCAGGTTTCCCTGCTGGCCAGGGGCTCCTCTTACAAAATGCCCTTGCTCTGTTTCCTGGTTCCTGCCGGGGGGCCAAGATCCCTCTCACCCCTCAGAAGGGTCTTCAAGAATAGGACCCAGCTCCTCCTTTGCCAGGGACCTCCCCAACCGAATGCCTACCTCTTTGGTTTAATTGTAGTGGGGCGATCTGTTCTCGGTGTTTCGTGTTTCGCACGGTCCCTGCAGCCTGCTTCTGCTGCTGGGATGGTTCCCCGCCACCAGCAGCCTGTGTCCTCTGCTGCTGCTCAGGTCCCAGCCGGTTCCAGCCTGTCCCAGTTGGTCCCCGCCGGCTGCGCTGGGCGTCCTCCGGCTGCCTTCCACCGCCCGGTGTTCCGGCCGCCTCGAGGTTTTAAATTTTAAAGTTCAATTAAATGCTACATTCCTTAGAACTGCGAGTTATTTCATGTTTCTAAAAATGGGACAGGAAGAAGGACTTTTGCGTCAAATCAGATTTAAAAGAGTACACTTGGAGGCTGCCTGGATAGCTCTTTGGGTAGAGGGGCTTGTTGCCAATCCTGGTGACTTAAGTTCAATCCCCATGACTCACCAAAAAGTTCTGATACCTACTAGACTTTTAGGGGACTTGATTACCAGTGAAACTTCTAGGGTAGATAACTGAATTCTTAAGCTTTCTCAGGCTCAAAGGCAGACTTGGATTCTGCCTCTCATTAAATGAGTCATGAGCCAGTGGTCTACTAAAGAAATCTGCTCTCTAGAAGGGACTGTTCTCCCATATCCCTCCAGGTTTTGCCAGGGACGGCAGTGTGTAAAAGAAGGCTTCTATCCAGTGGACAGGACCACTGATAGCCATACTGGATGGTTAATAATTCTGCTTTCCCTTCAATAGGAGAACTTCCCACTTCCCCTGCTTTGGGGTGATGGCTGCTACTCATTGACTTTCCTTTCCTTTGCTAAGTGACTTTAGTTCAGGTTGCTCTTGTTTTCCTTCCTCACTGTTGAGGAATGGATTTCAGGTATTATTCAGACATAGGCTGCATACCTGTGAAGTAAAAAGACTTGAAACTAAAATGGTATGGACTTGGGGCTGAATGCAATAATGTCACGACATTTGATTGTTCCTCTTTCAGACTTGTAAATAAAATAGCCGTGTCAGATTAAGTGGATTGGCTTGATACTAAAAGTAGAAGGCATGCTGAATAGTTAAGGGATGGGACACAGCAGACCTATCCTTTCTCTGCACTGTCTTGTTTACTCTGATATATATATATATATATATATATATATATATATATATGTGTGTGTGTGTGTGTGTGTGTGTGTGTATGTATATATATGTATATACATGCATATATATACACACACAATGTATACAGGTGTTGTATAGGTGTTGTATTTGTCAGGGTTCTCTAGAGTAATAGAACTTATAAAAGCAATCTCTCTTTTCCCTCCCCCTTCTCTCTCTATATCACATTGTACCAATCCACAAAAGAAGGATTGGGATCAACAAAGAGATTTAAACAAAATCTCTCTCTCTCTCTCTCTTTCTCTCTCTCTCTCTCTCTCTCTCTCTCTCTCTCTCTCTCACACACACACACACACACACGATTTATTAGAGTGACTTACAGGCAGCTAATCCAACAATGGCTGCTTATGCATGGAAAGTCCAAGAATCCAGTAGCTGTTCAGTCCACAAGGCTGGATGTCTCAGCTGGTCTTCAGTATATTCTAGAATCCTGAAGAAGTAGGCTCAGATTTCAGTAAAGGAATGGCCTTGCTAGTGAGGTGAAAGCAAGCACACAAAGATAAAAAGCTTCCTTCTTCCATGACCTTGTATATATGCTTCCAGCCGAAGGGGAGACCCAGGTCAGAGGTGTGTCTTCCCACCTCAAAAGATCTGGATTAAAAGTGTGTCTTCCCATCCCAAAGATCCAGATCCAGAGGTGGATCTTCCAAATTAACCAAAAGTCTTTCAAATTAAGCAAAAGTGCCTTGCAGGTGTGTCCTATTTTAGGATTCCAGTTAGTTCCAGATTAGTCACCTTGGCAACCAAGAACAGCCACCACAGGTGTTCTGCCTACAGGTGTGTCTGTGTCCCCTGTATGTGCAGTGCTGCTGAGGGCCACAAGAGGGTATTGGGCCCCTGGGCTGGAACTTCCTGGATCCTCTGGAAAAGCAGCCGATGTTCTTACTGCTGATTACAGCCACTAAAATCTCTTGCTTTGGAGAAACACCCTTCACCTTCTCTGTTCCATATCTTGGGTGAGCACCTGAGATATGAAGTTTGGATTCTTCATTCACTGTCCTTGGGTCTTGATTCAGGGTTAGACCTGAGGCTTAGGATGAGCTAGACCAAATTCTTAGTGGTTTCTTGTATTGGAACTAAAGTTTTCTCATGCTTCTACTTCTATGACCATGAAAGTACCTGGAGTCGGGTAACCAGCTGTCACCTTCCTAGTCACCCTGCCCAGATACCTGACAAGAAGCATTTCGAGGGAGGGAAGTTTCATTCTAGTTCATGATTTGACTGTTTGGTTCAACATACCACAAAGGTACATACACAGAATAGCTCCTGTCCCTGGCGGTAGGGGTAGGCCACTCACATATCACCTGATAAGGAAGCAATGGGAGATAGATACTGGGCTTCATCTGTTTTTCTCTTTTTTCCCTTTTCTTCAATCTGGGCTCCCAGCGTGTGAGATGGTACCACCCATATAGGCCTTGGGTTCTCAGTTACTCTCTGGAAATGCATTCACAAACACACCCTGAGGTATGAGCACCTAGGTGATTCTAAATCCAGTCAAGTTGATGATGGAAGTTAATGATCAAACCAACCACAAAAGAAGGAATGGGGCCAGCACTCAGATTTAAATGAAAGTACTCTTAAAGGATGACCACAAAGTAAAAGAAGATTCATATGGTGTCAGCCTGCCTGTGTGAGCAGTTTCTAAGGGGCTTTAGGTCTGGTCATGGCTGTGAGGAAGGCAACTCTGTCTCTGCGCTGTCTGCTTATGCCACATGACAAATTCCGCCTTGCCGAGTGTTCAGTCAGGCTTTGGGGACTTACACAAAAGGGTCCCAACTCTTCAGTCGTCCCTACACAGAAGCCTATTCACCCCTCTATGACGAATCCTGTCAACTCCCATGAATTCTGGTGTCTGAAGATGGTGTATTTTTCTAACTTCACTTTTCTGGAAATCTCTAAGTTTTAATGTTGTTTACAACTTTGGTGTTCCTTGATTTTATTTTTGAGAGACACTCTTCTTTTATGTTGTTCCGGCTTTTAGAATCTCTTGCTTTAGTTTCTGAGCCAGTGCACATCTCTAAGATGGTTAGCCCCCAGAGGTGTGTTCTTGGATCTCTTGTAGTTTTACTCTACCAACAACTCTTGGGTCTTGTACGCTGCTCACTAATTTTCAGAAAATTGTGTTGTCTTCTAAGTATGGCCTGACCATTGCTTTCTTGAAAGTGGAGCAGGTGTGATGGTACTCAGGGGTCCCTTACAAGATGAGGGCTGCTAACAGTCCCTCATGGTGGGGAAGGAGGGCTTACAAAATCTGTGAGGCAGAGTACAAGGACACACAAACATCTTACGAAGTGGCTCACAGGGCTCTCTTCTCCTCAGGGACATTGTAAGCTGTTAGCAGTTGCTGGTGTGGAGGAGGTTTTCTTCAGTGGTGTAACCACCCACAAGTTCCCCACACTCCTGTAGGAACTGTCTCATTCATGATCCTGTAAGAAACCCCGACTAAACTCATTGGGTGACCAGATGGAATGAGCAAATGAATGGACCAGTTCCTTTCCTCTGTCATTGGTGTCTTTTCTGTAGCCTGCAGATGTTTCTTCATGCTTCCCCAGAAAAAGTTAGTGCAATGAACAATAAAAAGAGAAACATTTAGCTTTTGCTCCCGTCAGTTGCCTGTCAACCACTCCAGCTATATCTGTCCAGAGGAAGGAGGGGGGAGGGGAAATGTTACATGTTGATTGCCATTCATCCACTCGGAATTTGCTGGGCATCTTTCGTGGTCAGTTACTATGCTAAGGTGCTTTCACATTAGGCTGCTCACTCAGGACAGTATCACTTGTAGGGAAGCATCATTTTCACTAAAGAAAACCATTTATATTGTTACCGTGTTCATGTTTTCAGTGTTGTGACAAGCACTGAGAAAGGACCTGAAAAGCGGAGAGTCCTTCCAGTCTATAGCATAAGAGCTTTCAGCTCACAGTTGGCTGGCGCTCCTGCTGTGGGCTCCTGCTGTGGGCCCATGCTAGGACAGGATATCATGGCCCCAAGAGCTCCCCCGCCTCTCACCCTTCTCCCCCTCCCCCCACTCCTCTCCCCCTCCCTCTCCAGTCCAAAGAGCAGTCAGGGTTTTCTGCCCTATGGTAAGACCTAGGACCTCCCCCCTCCGTCCATATCTAGGAAGGTGATAGATATGGATCTATTTTCATTGTTCACCTGGTCCTGGTTTAACTTTGGTATATGGTTTTACCTAAAAAAGTGTCCATTTCCTTTACATTTTCCAGTTTTGTGGCATATAGGCTTTTGTAGTAAGATCTAATGATTCTCTGAATTTCCTCTGTGTCTGTGGTTATGTCCCCCTTTTCATTTCTGATCTTATTAATTTGCAAATTCTCTCTCTGCCGTTTGATTAGTTTGGATAGGGGTTTGTCAATCTTGTTGATTTTCTCCAGGAACCAGCTTTTTGTTTCATTGATT
The DNA here is from genome assembly GCF_018167655.1 of Microtus oregoni. Lineage (NCBI taxonomy): Eukaryota > Metazoa > Chordata > Mammalia > Rodentia > Cricetidae > Microtus > Microtus oregoni. The sequence goes on from NW_024543219.1 coordinate 7,710,352, forward strand.
CTTTGGATTGTTTTCTGTGTTTCTATTTTGTTGATTTCAGCCCTCAGTTTGATTATTTCCAGTCTTATACTCCTCCTAGGTGAGTCTGCTTCTTTTTTTTTTCTAGAGCTTTCAGGTGGGCTGTTAAGTCTCCACTGTGAACTTTCTCTGTTTTCTTTAAGTGGGCACTTAGTGCTATGAACTTTCCTCTTTGGACTGCTTTCATAGTGTCCCATAAGTTTGAGTATGTTGTTTCTTTATTTTCATTGAATTCCAGGAAGACTTTAATTTCTTTCTTTATTTCTTCCTTAATCCAGGTATGGTTCAGTAGTTGACTGTTCAGTTTCCATTAATTTGTAGGCTTTCTGGCGGTAGCATTGTTGTTGAATTCTAACTTTAATCCATGGTGATCTGATAAGAAACAGGTGGTTACTAATATTTTTTTGTAACTGTGGAAGGTTGTTTCCTAATTTTCTGAGAAATCACCACACTGACATCCAAAGGGGTTGTACCAGCTTGCATTCCCACCAGCAATGCAGAAGTGTTCCCTTTTCCCCACAGCCTCTCCAGCATAAGTTGTCATCAGTGTTTTTGATCTTGGCCATTCTTACAGGTGTAAGATGAAATCTCAGAGTTGTTTTGATTTGCTTTTCTCTGATGACTAATGATGTTGAACATTTCCTTAAGTGTCTTTCATCCATTTTGGATTCCTCTGTTGAGAGTTCTCTGTTTAGGTCTGTACTCCATTTTTTAAATTGGGTTATGTGTTCTTTTGGTGTCCAATTTCTTGAGTTCTTTGTATATTTTGGAGATCAGACCTCTGTCTGATGTAGGGTTACTGAAGATCTTTTCCCATTCTTAGGTCGAAAAGTTAATTTTTAAAGAGTTAAAACCCTACCTTTGCCTACTGAATTGTATGACCTTACAGTGATCAGGGGATGGGAGGACTTAGAGCTCAAATATGACACGCAGTGATCATAAATATACAATGAAGAGAAGGAGGACTCTTCTTCTATAGCCATCAATTTTAAGTGATATTTGCTGGATAGAACAATCTTGGTTTACAGTTCAGTGACTGGATCTTAAGCCTAATTACCTGTCACTAACAGCCTTTGAGGAAGGAATGTTAGCTTTCTTCCTGTTCTCTTGTACTAACTTCCTTCTCCTTCCCCATAGCATTCTGTTCTGTTCTGTTCTGTTCTGTTCTGTTCTGTTCTGTTCTGTTCTGTTCTGTTCTTTCTGTTCTGTTGTGTTCTGTTCTGCTCCGTTCTGTTCCGTCCCGTCCCATCCCATCCCATCCTATTCTATTCTGAGGTGTGTGTGCTATGACCCTTGCCCCCTCCTAAGATTTTAAACCCCTAGGAATAAAATCAAACCATCCTTCAGGCTTCAGAATCCAGAGCCCTAACTTGTGGCACTACTGAGCCAGACTCATTCTTGGAGGTCTGAGTCTTTCCTTTTGTGGCCCATAAGGCCAGGCTGGTCACAGCTCACAAAGGACCATGTCATGAAGGAGAGAAGACCTGTCCTTAATTTCTCACCTTGTCTCTGTCCTGGAAGTGTGGGTGGAAGTTTTTCATAACAGATTTAGCCTGAAGCAACTTTCCAGAAAATTGTCTGGAAGTGCAGTTGGCACATAATTCACACACTGCTTGTGTGCAATTTGTATAAATTCTAAGACTCGATTTTACTGCACCTTTACTAAGTATCGCTCTTGAGGATAAATGCTCTTTCAAAATCCTCTGGGGATGTTTAAGAAGAAAGAGGATTTTAAATGTAGGAGTAATATTTTTCTTAAAGAACTTTGGTAAGAGAAGAAAAATGAAAAGCAAAGGCAAAGCAAACATTGGCAACTCCCACCACCCATAGAAAATACTTTTAATGTTTTGGTAAATTTTATTTCAATTTCAGTGATTTCTACTTTCATCTTTTTAATGCCCTTTCAATTTCGAGTTTATTTGTTACGCTTTTAGTAGATTTTTATGTTAAAAGCTTACTTTAAAAATGTTTAACCTTTCCTAAGTGGTTTCTGATGAATATATCTATTTGTCCATTTCTTTTGCCATAAATAACAGCATTCAAAAATGTGACATGAAGCTGGAGAGATGGCTCACTGGCTGCTCTTCCAAAGGACAGAGACTTGACTCCCAGCACCCACATGGTAGCTCACAGCCATCTGTAACTCCAGTTGCAGGGGATCTGATGCCCTCTTCTGACCTCTGAGAGTACCAGGCATGCATGTGGTACACATACACACACGCAGGTGAAAATGTGACATGATTTCATTTTTCATTTATGAATACTTCCTATTTAAATTTTAGTTCCCTCTTTAGATGAAGAATAATAAGGACGCTATAGTAAAAGGTATGTTATTTAATTACCAGTTATTTTGCTGCCCAGTGAGAGCCACTGGAGCCCTGTGGGTAATGACTACTTCAAATGTGTCTGCTCCAAACTGAGATAAGCTTTAGGTATAAATATGCACCAGCTCAAGGGACTTAATTGAACTGTGTTTATAGCAATTACACATTTAAAGGTAAACTTTTTAATATATTGAGTTGAATCGAACATATTATTAAAATTAATTTCCCCACTTTTTTGACCCAGATTTCTGTCTCTTATTTTGGGCAGTGTTCTACAACCTGAAGACTAAGCGGCACCACTGGTTCCCCATGCGCTTCCAAAGGCTACGTAATTAATTGGTACCCAAACTCTGAAATCTACAACCAATCCACGCAAGCCATTGCCATCACCCCACAGAGCCCTGGGCCGAACTGCGAAGGCAGAGTAGCTGCTCTACTGAAAGGATCCTTGCTCTCTCTCATTCCGACAACTCTCCCATACATTCCAAACTCAAGCCTGCCGTCCTTGGAAGACCTGTCACTCGTGGGGTTGACATCACCATCCTTTATTGGCAACGTCTTCACACAGGTACTAGTTTTGGCTGGTTGCCACTTGTCATCCTAGTCTAGGGTGTACTTCTGACTGATCCTCTCTAAGATGAAGCCTGCAGTGAAAGACTCATTCTCAGCGTGCAGCCAAGTATTTTTTTTTTTAGATTTATTTATGTATTTTGCTTTATGTATGTGAATGTTTTGTCGCTATGCACGTATGTTCACTATATGCATGCCTACTGGATCCCCTGGGACTGGAGATATGGATGGTTGTGAGCTACCATGTGTGTGCTGGGGCTTCTGAAAGAGCAACAAATGTTCTCTATCACTGAGCCGTCTCTCTATGCACAGCCACATCTCTTAGCTAGGACCTGGGATAAAGTTTGTAATTCTGTCTCATTTGTCACAATGAAGAGGCCCTGTGCCTCTCTGGGAAGAACCACCTATAGCCAAGGACACATCAGGAACTGTGAAGACCCAGTAGTTTTCCATCGTGAAGTAGAAGGCCCTGATCTGTCCCTCCGACTGGTGAGCTTCCAGCATGTCACTATCTTGCAAGTTAACAGTGAGAGACCATGACCCCACCCCAAGCACACCTTTCTCTGGTTTCAGGGCCATCCCAATTTCTACACAAGTCCTGTCCCACCCTTCCATCCCTAGACGATTGTCCCCAACCTTTACATTAGTGGTCTGGATACCTGATGATTCCTTGTCTTGCAATGTAGAGATAGGGAGAGAGGGAAGGAAGGAGACAGGGAGTAGTAAAGAGGCCGCAGAATAAAGCAGCCAGTACTGCAAGTGGGGTCATGTCTCAAGGTTATACCATATGCATGGACGGGATTAGATGTGTTGATTAGTTTTTTATTTGTTTTGCTTTGTCAACTCGACATACGCTAGCACGCTAGCATCGTCTGGGAAGAGGAGAAGAACTAAAGTTCAGCTGAAGAACTGCATTCATCATTTTTGCCTATCGGAAAATCTGCAGGGCATTTTTTGATTAATGATTGATGTGAGAGGGCCCAGCCCACTGTGGGTGGCACCACCCTTGGGCAGGAGTCCTGGCATGTATAAGAAAGCAGACTGAACAACCCATGGAGAGCGAACCAGGAAACTGCATTCCTCCATGGCTTCTACTAAAATTCCTATTTCTGGGTTCTTGTGCTGAGTTGCTGCCCTGATTTCCCTTTATAATGTGTAGGATGAAATAAACCATTTATTCCTCAAATTATGGTCATGGTACTCTATATACCAATAGGAAGCCAACTTGGACAGGGCAGGAAGAAGTCTTACGTGTTGTTGTTTCTGTTGAACTGCACACCCTAAAGCCTGAGGATGTATTTGGCATATTGAGACAGAAATAAAGGGAATAAAGGGGGGTGCTTCCTAAAGTTATTGAAATAAATTTATAAAACCCCAAATCTCATTAATAAATGGATTTTTACAACTGCTTCTTTTATAGGTCTTTCCCGCAGTGTGTTCTATAGGTCAACAGTTTGCATGGTGAGCTATGCTCCTTGTATGAGATTTTGTAGGTGTGGTAATTTGAATAAGAATGGTCCACATATATGTATTTGAATAGTCACCAAGGAATGGCACTGCTTGAAAGGATTAGAAGGATTAGCAGGCGAGGGCTTTGGGGCTTTGGGGCTTTGGACTAGAAAGGTGATTGGGTGCTTTAAGCAGGGCCTAATGGGCCATCCTAGTAGGAGCTTGGCAGAAAGTAATACTGAGAAAAATGTGAGCTACAGGAGCCCAGCTTAGAAAGTCCAGAGGGGAAGAATTCTGGCAGTGGCCAGGGATAATTATTGCCCAGAGATAATTATTGTGACATTTGGCAAAGGATGTGGATGCTTTTTGTTGTCTTAAAAATCTGTTTGAGGCTAAATTGAAGACTACTGGATTAACGACATTTGTCGAGGAAATTTCAGGACAGCTACCTAGTAGTGGCTCTGTCACTGGTTATTAGTGGTCACTCTTATGCGGACATGTAATGAAAAGGAACAAGCTGAGCAAGAAAAAGAAATGCAAAGTGTATATATGAGGAGCATCAGAAGTGTCATGGAGTTAAGTCCAGTGCTCAAGGCAATAAAATATTTAAAGAAAAGCCTGATGTTAAGAGAAATGGAGTGGTGCCCTCACCCCACAAGCTTCCAATTTGTAAAAATGAATTAAAGGAAACCTTAAGAAATAAGGGAAACCATCAACAGCAGATATATGATTAGATATAATAATGAAAGGACAGTGTCCAGACCCAGCAAGGAGAAGAACTTGGCAGCTTCAGCCACATGGTTCTGGCTTTAGAGTAAAAGAAACAAAAAAAAAAAGGATTTGTGGAATTTCCCTCCGTGGTTAAGGAAAGCCACTGAGGCCAGGCACACGTCAGGGGTGCCCCTGCGCAGAGGCCCAGAGACACCATTGTGTGAAGCTGTGGAAGTGAAGCCCGAATTGTGTTGGAGACCCAAAGATGGTGGAGATGCCAGAGCTGTGGGATGGCTGCCACAGAGAGCTGCAGACTGAGCATTGCAGTCAGTCTGAGAGAGAAGCATGTTGCAGTCAGTCTGAGAGAGAAGCATGTTGCAGTCAGTCTGAGAGAGAAGCATGTTGCAGTCAGTCTGAGAGAGAAGCATGTTGCAGTCAGTCTGAGAGAGAAGCATGTTGCAGTCAGCAAAGCTAAAAAGAGCTGGAGATCTGAAGAGTGCTTTGACATCCGGCATGGAGATGCAGAATTTGAAATTTTCCCCGCTGGTGTTATGGCTTGCTTTGGTTCAGTATTTCCTCACTATGCTCCCTTTCTTCCCTTTTGGAATGGTAATATACATTCTGTGCCATTGTATGTTGAAAGTATGTGACCTGCTTTTTTGTTTTTAGTTTTACAAGAGTTACAGTTAAAAGATTGCCATAAGTCTCAGAAGGGACTTTGGAATTTTAAACATTGTTGGGACTGTGAGAGATTGTGGGGACTTTTGAGTTGGACTAAATGCATTTTTGCATTCTGATATGGCTTAAAGCCTATGGGGATGAGGGAGGGGAATGTGGTGGTTTGAATAAGGATGATCCCCATAGGTGCATCTCTTTGTTTAGCCACTAGGGAGTGGAACTCTTTGGAGGGATGAGGATTAGGAGGTGTGACCTTGTTGGAGTAGGTATGACCTTTTTTGGAGGAAATGTGTCACTAGGGTGGGCTTTGAAGTTTTAAAAGCCCATATCAAGCCCAATCTCACTCTCTCCCTGCTACCTATAGATCAGCATGTAAAGCTCTCTTCTCCAGAGTCATACCTGCCTGTGTGCTGCCATGCTCCCAGATATAATGATAATGGACTAGATTCTGAAATTGTAAGCAAGTCTCCCATTAATTTTTTATTTTTTATAAGTGTTATGTTGGTCATAATGTCTCTTCACAGCAATAGATCAGGGACTTAAGACAGTAGTCAGAAAAGATGGTTCAGGCATGTCCTGTGAACCCTGCAATGGTTGCATTGATGATGGAGTGACCTGCTGCGATAGCCGATCCAGCCTGGAGGATGGACTGAGAATGGTCTGTGGATTTCCTTTGATGGGAGACATCACTGGGAGCGACCCGTGGAGACACATCTTCCACAGTTCTGACTGTCTGTCTTCTCAGGACTGGGTTCTGTGAAGCAGAAGTCTGACACTTGGCTGCTATGCTCAGGGATGTGTGTGTCACAGACTTTTGAGGGTCTTCTTTGCTCCCCGGCTTTTCTTTCCAGGTAGGAACTGTGCTCTAGCTAGAATTACATGCAATGGGCTCATCTCTTGGTGAGTGAAAAACCAAAATAAACACAGCCAAGACCTGTGTAGTGATATGAGCAGCGGGCTGTGTCCCGCCACCCAGCTAGCTTTATACCCGAAATAATTACATGGAAACTATATTCTTTTAAACACTGCCTGGCCCATTAGTTTCAGCCTCTTACTGGCTAACTCTCACATCTTGATTAACCCATTTCTATTAATGAGTGTAGCACCATGAGGTGGTGGCTTACCAGGAAGGATCTTAACCTACATCCATCTTGGAGAGGAGAGCTATAGCGTCTGTCTCACTTCCCTTCTTCCCAGCATTCTGATCGGTCTACTCCGCCTATCTAAATTCTGCCCTATTAGGCCAAGCAGTTTTCTTTATTAATTAACCAATGAAAGCAACAGATAGATAGAAGACCTACCTACACCAGACCTGAATGAGTAGAGAAAGATTTACTACTTGTAGCAGCAGAGAAGAATGACCAACAGGACAGCTAATTTTAAATGTGTATGTAGATTGAAATTTTGGTTAGTACATATAGACCATGGCAAGGTAATGAAAATCCCATATGTGTTGTTAAGGTGACTACTGGTGGGTAGAAGGCTGAGAAGTGTTTAAGCAGGCAATACATGGAGGTGGGGCAAGACAGTGTAACCTTAATTTCAATGTCCTCCTCAAACAAGGGAAGAATAGGGTTTAATCCAGGAAGCCCATCTCAGTTACGGTTTCTATTGCTGTAAATAGACGCCATGACCATGGCAACCTTTATAAAGGAAACATTTAATTGGAGTGGCTCACTTACAGTTTCAGAGGTTCAGTCCATTATCATCATGGCAGGAAACATGGTAGTGTGTAGGCAGACATGGTTCTGGAGTAGTAGCTGAGAGTCCTACATCTTGTAGCAAGAGGAAGTCTACTGAAACACACCAGGCAGTATCCTGAGTAGCCCTTCAGAATATCCTGCTTCACAGAATAGTCTGTCAGATATGCTAGGCCTATAGCCCGAATATAGATGCCCCAACGTTGCAGAGGAACTTTGGGTGACTGTCCAGGCAGCCAGCTGTTTCTGTCATTTCTCACATTTTTTTTTTGGAAGTTGCTTGCTCACACTTCCTGCTTACTCAGTTAATATTATTTCCTTCTTGGGTCTCTGAGGGAGTTGAAGACAAGATAGTTACAGTTGTAGTTCTCCTTGTTCTCCTGACGCAGAAAGCAATATGATAAAAAGTAAATTAAGTACAAGACTTTGGACTCTCCAAGATAAGATAGATATGGAGCATTTTCTCTGAAGTTGTCAAATACAAATGGACTAGACATTGTTGATGTATTTGTCTATATATATTATATATAGTCTTTGTACTTATTGTATATAGTTTTTCTTATATTAGTTATAGCCTTTTCTATTTTAGACAAAAAGAGGAACTGTAGTGATATTTCATTTATATTTTAATAAATAAAGCTTGCCTGAATATCACAGAGTAAAACAACCCCACTGGTCAGCCTTATAGACCAAACAGTGGTTACATACACCCTTAATCCCAGTTGCCACACTAGTTTGCCATAGAAACTGGGCTGTAGTGGGGCACACCTTTAATCCCAGTCCTAGGGAGGATTATAAGATGGGAGGAGACAGCTCTCAGACACAGTCTCATTTCTGAGATTCCTGGAGGCAGGATTGCCATTTTGGACTGAGGTAGAGGTATGAGCCAGTGACTGCCTGTTTTACATTTCTGACCTTCAGGCAAGCTTTATTTATTAAAATACAAATGAAATGTTACTCCAGGAAACCTCAAAGCCCACACATTTTTTCCAACAAAGCCATACCTTTTAATAGTACCATTCCCTATGGGATTATGGGGGACAATTACATTCAAACTACCCCAGAGCCTAAACATAATCATGTGGCAGCTGGTGCATGCCTAAGTATGCTCAGCTAAGGTGTAATTCCCAAGCATGCTCGATTTAAGGTTGAACATGTGTTTAAAAGATGAAATTGATGGACAAGAATGCCCTGGGCAAGTTCGGTTGTGTACCATGAAATTTTAGCTGAGAAAAGGTAGGCCCCTTTGAAGGTGCATTAATATTAGTTTACCCTTGAGGATACCTGCCTCATTTAGTGGCTAACAAAGTGGTTGGCATCACTGGACGAGCAGAAGGGTAAGTACATGGGAGCTCATGGCTTGTACATGTCTGGGGGTTGTTTGGGTCCCCATGGCAGAGTGGAATCTACAGACCCAGTCCTAACCCATCCCTGTGTGCTCCTATCTTGCGGCTCAGCTCCCAAGATGGTCAGTTTCCCCCCAATGAATTTCTGTCTTTAGCTTCCTGCTTTCCCAGAAGCCACAGGGGATGGTGGGAAGAGCAGGTAGTTTGCACCCTGATCTGGATTGGAACCTCTGTAAAGTATGAGCAAGTCTTGACAGCACAGTGTCAACACTCAGCTGCTGCCTTTTCTCTTTCCTGCCTTGATGATTTGAGACTGGACACAGGGAATGGATTTTATGTCTCAGCAGCAGGTCTCCAGGAGAATGATGGGAGGGATGAAACCATCACCACTCTGTCCACAGGACTGCTCTGCCGCTGTCTGGTGTCTGGCTTAGGATGGCCTCACACAGTGAACAACCATCGAAAGCAACAAAACAGGAACCATAATGGGACCACATTATAGGGAGAGGAGCTGAGGGAGAGAGTCCAAATAGATCTTGGGGCCTCACCAGAGGCTGACCTTACTCATGTGCTGAAACACTTGGCCAGGTGATGCTCTCCAAACAAGCAGTACGCTTCCACTCACCAGCCCCAGGATTGGTACCAGTCACTCCTGGTTCTCAGCCCTCCCATGGCATTACATAGACCTAACGTTTGTCGTGTGTGAATTCTCACCTCCACTCATTAAAGCAGACACTGAGATGCAAAATTTCCTAGCACCCTTCCCCAGTTCTCTTTTTACTGACCTGCTTTTCTAGAATGGGCCAGTCTCTATAGTGGATAACTATGAGGTCGTCAAACCAGGTGTTCTGGGTATTCCTGGAGGTGAAAAAGATCCCCGAGTTCCTTCTCCAAAGCTCTGGGGTCATATGGAGAAGTAGGCCAACCTGCAGCTCCTCGTTGCAGTCACTCTGGCCTTTGATACCCAGGATGTAGCGGTGCTGGCTGATCTGATGGCCCTGCATGCCCCGGTCTGCTTTCAGGTCCTGAGCATGGCAGAAGAGGTCCTGCCTGCTGGGATGAGGGAAAAAGAGAGGCCCCCCAAAGCTGCCTTGTCCTCTGCTCTCACCTGGGGCACTTGAGGAAGGAGCCCAGGAAATGAAATGTCCCAAGGAGAGCAGATAGGAGTGTGTTCCAAGCATCAGGACCATTTGAGGTGGCCTCTCTAAAGAAATCACTTCTCCCAGGAGATCCTGTCTCAACCCACCCCTGTCTTCCCATCTTCTTACTCTCAGCCCCATCTCTTCTCCTAGAAGCCCATTTTCTGGAAGCTTCTGGCTTGCTTAGCTTATCCCCCACTCGTGATAACCATGCCTCCTCACAGAAGATTCTCTATGATGCTCATTGACACTGCTGTTGTCACTGTACCTCATTGAGTGGGGAGCTGTGGGATGCGGCTGTGGAGTGGATGCTAGGATGTGCGGGAGGCCAACACTGATCCCATGCGATAATAAAATCCAAGTTCACAACATCACTGTGTTTATATTTAAAAACCACATGTACTGGTTGTTTTTAGTTAACTTGACTCAGTCTAGAGTCATTTAGAGGAGAACCTCAGCTGGAGAATTGCCCCCATTAAAATGCAGGGCAGTTTCCTGATTAATGATTCATGTGGATGAGCTCAGCTCAATGTGATTGGTGCTGGACTTGGGCATGTGGTCCCAGAAAGTAAGCAGAGTAAGCCACAGGGGGTAAGACAGTAAGCAGTGTTCCTTCATGTCTGGGCTTCAGTTTTTGCTTCCAGGTTCCCACTTGAGTTCCTGCCCTGACTTCCTCCAGTGATGGGCTGTGGTGGGGACACGTTAGCAAATAAACACCTTCCTATCCGACATTGCTGTCCATCATGGTGTTTATCAGAGCAGCAGAAACCAAAGTAGGATGCCAGATTGACTGCTTTTTATCAAACCCTGGGCTTCCAGCCAGAGGAGGCCTAGGAATGAGACCCCTGCTCTGCTTGCGGGTGCTGTAGCTTGGTGTGAGTTCTTCCCTACGAACTACTCCATCTAGAGCCAAACTCCTGGGGCTTTGGTTTGTTTGTTTGCTAATTTGTTTTTCTTTCAGGTGAAGGTAATCAGACTGCAAGATTCTTGCATTAGCCTGAAGGAATGGAGTGGCTTTAAGATACCCAGCATCCAATATAAGCTGTGAAAACACAGAAGAAAGATTTCTGAAAACCTCGCACCAGGGGGCACTATAGACCTCCAGTGTTCTTGGAAGGCAGAATTATTGAGGAGCAAGGCTAGGAAACACAGTTTGGCAGAAGAGGAAATTGAGGCCCAGAAAAATTAAGCAGCTTGTCTGAGGGTGGCTGGTTCACATCAGGATCTGCTAGGGGGCTCCCTAGTTTCGTTCTGTTTGGACTAACTGGGCAAACAGCCTCCATGCTCCCGGATTTTCTCCAAGCACAAGCATCCTGCTGCTTCTGCTTGGTGATTCCCAGGGGGCATTGGGAGAAACAAGTGAGTTTATGGCCAGGAGCCAGCCTATTTATCCTCCACCCTTGGCCCATACCCAGCAAGCCCCTCCCCTTCTCCTCATCAGCCTATGCTAGTTCTTTCTGGCTGACTGACTTTCTTTTTCTGTATTAGCTACTACTTTTCTTATTTCTGTGACTAAAATCACTGACAACTTAAGGAGAAAATCTTCGTTTTGGTTTCAGAGGGATTTCTGCTCATCATGGCAGGGAAGGCACAATGGCAGGAAAGGCTTGGCTGGGATCCCGGTGGCATGTGACAGCAACCGGGACAGCCAATCCCACTCTCTATGATCCTCACCCCCATCTTTCCTTTATGTTTGTCACCAGCATTTAAGAGTCCTGAGATTCTGGTAAGAGATGCCTTGAGCAGCACCCAACGTTGTCAGCAACTCATTCCCAGGAGGGCGATGGCACCAGGAGACCCACCCAGCTGTCCCCCTCCCTGCCTTTCCACCCAGACATGAAACTGAGCAGAAGAGAATACAAAGTAAGAATCACCCCCTGGGTGCACCTGCCTGGGCTTGGTGTCCTCAGTCAGTACTTAAGGAATTGGACAAAGAGCCCCACACCCTCCTCTGGTTCTCTGGCAGACATCAGTGTTTCCCAGTGCTCTGGCCTCTAGGTTAGCATGGTCTAGAAGTTTCAGTTCTCCTGCGGTAAGTTCTGTCACCATGATAAAGTGATGGTCTTCCTCATATGGCAATGAATGTAACCAGGTTCCTACCACACATCAAAGGAGCTGGGGAAATGTGGGATCTTCAAAGGGTCGCAGGTCACCTAAGATGCCCTATATAGTCTAATTCCAGGGCCCCTCTGTCCTTATTACAAACCTCCATGCTCACACCATCAGCTCCACCGCCGCTCATCAGTACGACACTGTTACCCTTCCTTATAATCCCTCTGCCTGGCTGTCCTACTCTCCCAGGACCCTTATCTGCTTTTCCCAGTGACTATTTGGAGAGTAGGGAATGCTGGGGATGGAACCCGAGGCCATAGTCACCCCAGGCAAGGGCTTCTTCACTGAACCAAACTCCTAAGTCCCAATGGCTATTTAAACTGCTGCTGTGATCTTCCCAAAGGTTCCCTTCTGTTCTCTTCGGGAAATGGGTCTCACACAAGTCACCCTGGCAGTAAGATGCTCCATCTTCAGTTTCCCTGCCCTGGCTCACCACTTGCTTGGGTTTGCTTCTGTCCTCCCCTGTGAACCCGCATGTCTTCACTCTCTCCAAGGGAATCCTTCCACATCCACTTGGATCTTTGTCTCTTCCACCCTTCCCCTCTAGCATTTCTGTGAAATCAAAAAGCAAACTTGGCCCCAGTGGTGAGTGAGAGAACTTCTGGCTCCATGGAGACTGAGCCAAGAATGAAACTCCTGCTAGCCTGGGCCCTGCTGCCTGTGCCTGCAAATGCAGATGTGTGTGTTGCATGTGTTGGGCGTGTATGTGTGTATGTGGGTAGTGTGTGTGTGGTGTATGTGTATGTGTGTGTGGTGTATGTATATGTGTGTGTGGTGTGTGTGGTGTGTGTGGTGTGTGTGTGTGTGTGTGGTATGTGTGGTGTGTGTGGTGTGTGTGGTGTATATGTATGTGTGTGTGGTGTGTGGTATGTGTGGTGTGTGTGGTGTGTGTGTGTGTATGTGTGTGGTGTGTGTGTGGTGTGTGTGTGTATGTGTGTGGTGTGTGTGTGGTGTGTGGTGTGTGTGTGGTGTGTGTGTGTATGTGTGTAGTGTGTGTGTGTGGTGTGTGTATGTGTGTGGTGTGTGTGTGTGGTGTGTGTGTATGTGTGTGGTGTGTGTGTGTATGTGTGTGGTGTGTGTGGTGTATGTGTATGTGTGTGTATGTGTGTGGTGTGTGTGGTGTGTGTGTGTATGTGTGTGGTGTGTGTGTGGTGTGTGTGTATGTGTGTGTGGTGTGTGGTATGTGTGTGTGGTGTATGTGTATGTGTGTGGTGTGTGTGTATGTGTGTGGTGTGTGTGTATGTGTGTGTGGTGTGTGGTATGTGTGGTGTGTGTGTGTATGTGTGTGGTGTGTGTGTGTGTGGTGTGTGGTATGTGTGGTGTGTGTGTGTATGTGTGTGGTGTGTGTGTGGTGTGTGTGTATGTGTGTGGTGTGTGTGTATGTGTGTGGTGTGTGTGTGGTGTGTGTGGTGTATGTGTATGTGTGTGTATGTGTGTGGTGTGTGTGGTGTATGTGTATGTGTGTGTGGTGTGTGTGTATGTGTGTGGTGTGTGTGGTGTATGTGTATGTGTGTGGTGTGTGTGTGTGTGTGTGGTGTGTGTGGTGTGTGTGGTGTGTGTGTGTGAGACACTAATGCTATCACTCTACTTGTTTCCTGCCAAAGCCTCTCAGGTCATCTTTTGGGCCTACAGCAATCAAAAGCCTCAAGGGGCCCTGCCCCAGGAGCGGCTCTGGGAGCCACAGTACTGGTTCTTAGCAGGGCTTGGGTCTTCAGAGTCAGGGTATCTCCATTAACTTGCTGTTCCATTTGCTTGGTCATTTTCACAGCTTCGTTTCTATAACTCTCCAGTGTAGCTAGGAGTCATTGGGATTGGACTGGAAAACCAATAATGACAGTGCCAACAGGGGCCACTGGGAGGTCTGAGAGTCTTCCAAAATGGCGTGCTCAGTTGGGCACAGTCATGGCTTTCAGACCATCTTGAGACCAGCTTCATTGCTTTGAAATCACTGTACAAATGTCTGAATGTGTCACTGCAGTAAGATGTCTGAGTTCCGTCTTGGTTTTTCTGCCCTGTGAGATGCCACATAGAGGGACTTTGGGAGTTGTAATGAAGTAGGCATATACGCCTAGCTTAAGATGTCTAAACACAGTGCAAGAAACAGAATAAAATCTATGTCATAGCATTGTCGTTTGAAGGGAAAAATAGTCACACAAAATAACATGGGTTATTAAGACCATGTAAAAGTGAAAGACAACAAATCAAGCCTTTGTGAAGGGGGATAACAGTGGTAGAAACAGATAGAAGATATTAAATAAGTGGCAACCTTGAGCAGGCCAGTAATGGTTAGTTCACCATGAAGCAAGGAGATGAGTCCAATCCTGTTTCCACAACTTACGAGTTACAGAGATTGAAAACCCCTGTGTGCTAGGGTTGGATGTTTTAGACATGGCAGTTTCCAGACAAGGTTTCCTAGAGCTTTAACACCCTGCCTCTGCCTCTCTAGAAGGACAGGTCTTGTGACTTGACTGGTGTGCTGGCTAGTTTTATGTCAACTTGACACAAGCCAGAGTCACTGGATGGAGGGAAAGCCTCAACTGAGAAAATGCCTCCATAAGATTGGACTATAGGCAAGTCTGTAGGATACTTTTAAAATGATCGATGGGGGATGGCTCAGTCCATTGTGGTGCCATCCGTGGGCAGGACATCCTGGGTTCTATAAGAAAGCAGGCTGAGCAAACCATGGGGAGCAAGCCAGTAAGCAGCACGCCTCCATGGCCTCTGCATCAGCTCCTGCTTCCGGGTTCCTGCCCTATTTGAATTCCTGCCCTGACTTTCTTCAGTGATACACTACAATGTGGGAAGTGTCAATCAAATGACCTTTCCCTCCCCAACTTGCTTTTGGTCATGGTATTTCATTACAGCGATAGAAACCCTGACTAGGACAGCCGGGTTAACTGCAGAGCCATGAGGATCAAGGCTAGAGAGGTAGAGCTGAAGAGGCAATGGTAGGAGCTCCTGGGAGAGTATGTGCAAATGTCAGGAAGAAGGGAAGAGTGAGGAGGAGGAAAGCCAGGGACAGGGAGTGAGGAGGAGAGAAAGAGTTGTCACACATCATGGATACAAGGCAATTTGAAGGTTGCTGGGGGGCAGAGAGTAAGCATTCTAGGATAGTAATATAATTCATATTCCCCTTGGTGGATTTAAAATAAAATACGTGGGGTAGCTTGATCAAGTCCAATGAGGCATCTAGTATACCATTTAGGAGAAATGTTTACAGCCTCCAGATAGGAAAATATTTATCACCATACAAGAATGCCAGCCACCTGAAAAGATTAATACATTTAAATTGAAACTAGTAGCATGTTAAAAAATTAAAGTGCACCATTAAAGTAAAAAGGACATAAATCAATTACTTTTCTATTGCTGTGATTAAAACACCATAACCAAGGCAACTTGTGGAAGGAAGAGTTTATTTTGGCTTAGGGTTCCAGAGGGATAAGAGTCTGTCCTGGTCAGGAGGCATGGTAGCAAGCCACAGGCATGGGAGCAAAAGCAGAAGCTGAGAGCTCACATCTTTAACTGCAGGCATGAAACAGAAAGACTGGAAGTAGGCAAGGTTTTATACACTCCCTAAACATCCCCAAACACCTCCCAAAACTGGGGACGGTGTGTTCAAATGCTTGAGTTTATGGGGGACATTTCTCAAACCACTATAGCATGTTAGTTTTTCACTGCTGCAAAGCAAAATGCCTGACATAAGGTATTAAGGGAGGAAGGATTTATTTTCGCTCAGTTCCACAGGCTGCAGTTCACAATCAACTTCTCTTCATTGTGTTTGGGCTGCTGTGAATCAGAACTGTCCGTGGAAATTTCTGTTCTGCCAGTCAGCTCTGTCCCACCAACCAGCTCCCAAATAACTACAGAGACTTATTATTAATTAAAAATGCTCAACCGATAGCTTAGGCTTATTACTAACTAACTCTTACATCTCAAATTAACCCATATTTCTTATCTACGTTCTACCATGTGGCACAGTTTGTTCATTTCCTGCTTCCTCTGCATCTGGCTGGCCACTCTGACTTTCTTCTTTCAGATTTTTCCCAGTCTGGAAGCTCTCCCTCCTAACCTCTTCCTGCCTAGCTATTGACCAGTTGGCTCTTTATTAAACCAATGAGAGCAACACACATTCACAGTGTACAAAAGGATTATCCCACAGCACAGAACTCGCACAAGGAGGGCTGTTGGAGCAAGGCTGTTCACTTCATGGTGTCTAGGAAGGAGAAAGAGAGACTATGCCAGAGGGATAGGAATATGTCTGAGGCAAGGAACATTTCCTAGGGTATCTTCCAAGGACACACTTCCCCAAGCTAGGCTATACCTTCCGCAGTTCTCCCACCTACCAACAATGGATTTAAATTTAAACTCATCAGTGGATTAATCATGACGTTATAGCCTGCCAACACAGTGTGGCTCAGGAACCAACTTCCAGTACAGGAGTCTTTGGGGGAAACATATATATCTACACTACAACACTGGGAAAACCTCAACTAAGAGGAACAAGGAAACAAGAATAGCAGAAGGAAAGGACACAGTGAAAAGACACTTTACAAAACAGGACTTCCAGATGTCCTTAAACGGGTAAAAATGTGCTCAGCCAGTCTGGGAAATTTGGGGGGAAACAAGGTAAGTTACAACTGACGATGACATGTGTTGGTGGGGAGTGGCAGGGGCCCCTAGGCACTGCAATTGGACTGTAACTTGATGCCATTGTGATGGTATTGCCTGCTGGCTTGATCACGCCCTGATGGAAATGGCAATTCCTCATCTGGTTCCTAGGCAACAGAATTGTATGCACCTCAGCTGGTTCCTAGGCAACAGAATTGTGTGCACCTGTATTGCTTTGCTTACAACTGACTCACACTGGAACAGCCCAATGTCCATTAGCAGTGAGATGCATAAATAAACGGTCTACTCATAAATACCTTATCAGAATGAAGGAACTGAAAGGAAGGAACATTGTGTGACTTGCTGAGGAGACAGAAATGCCTGTTTGCCTCAAATAGGACATTGATTGACCAAAGAAATAATTCCATTCTGTTAGGCTTGGCAAAGCAATGAGTTTATTTGGTTACTTATAGGGGAGTGGGTGAGGAGTTACTCACAGGAGTGTGGGTGACTCTTGGGCAGCTCCCTCACCAAAAGCCTCACTTATGCCAGTTTAGCTGACAAACCACAAAAGCTGCGTCCCTAGAGTCTCTGCCCTGTGCCCTGGTCAACCTTTTACATTCTATATAGTGTAGCTCCCTCATCTCCATGGCCATGAGCAGATGAAGCAGGATTGAGTGTGGTTAGGGGAGAAGTTAATGGTGGCTGTACTCTCAGGCGAGAGTCTGATCCCCACAATGGCCATGCCATTCCCTAGAGAGCAGTTTGTTTTATTTTTGAGACAGGGTTTCTCTGTATAACAATCCTAGCTGTCCTGGAACTAGCTCTTTAGACCATGCTGGCCTCGAACTCACAGAGATCCACCTGCCTCTGCCTCCCGAGTGCTGGGATTAAAGGTGTGCGCCACCACCACCCAACTGAGAACAAAGTTATAATAAACATATATAATGTAGTCAAATTAGAATAGAATAAAATGATAACATTTTAAAAAGTAAACAAAAAGAGACAGGTGGATCTCTGTGAGTTCAAGGCCAGCCTGGTCTACAGAGTGAGTTCCAAGATAGGCTCCAAAGCCACAGAGAAACCCTGTCTTGAAAACCCAAAACCAAAACCAAACCAAACCAAAACAAGCCAAATCAAAACAAAGTTTTGGCTGGGCGGTGGTGGCACATGCCCCTCATCCCATCACTCGGGAGGCAGAGGCAGGCAGATCTCTGTGAGTTCAAGACCAGCCTGGTCTACGTGAGCTAGTTCCAGGATAGGCTCCAAAGCTATAGAGAAACCCTGTCTTGAAAAACAAAACAAAAAACAACCAAACCAAAAAAGAAAAAAGAAAAGTCAACAAGAGCACATAGTGTGTGATTTTCATCTACGTGATATTAAAAGGGAAACAACAACAAACTATGAAACTAACCGAGGTGTTTAAGGGTGCAGGTGGCTCAGAGATGAATAGAAATATAGAGAGAATCACGTCCATAAGGACACATGGTCCTTAGGCAGGTCACGGGGTAGGTGGCATTGTGGGCGTTAGTCTGGAGTCCTTACTTGGAAGGGGTCCAAAGGAGAGGCCTAAGGCTGGGCACAGACATATGATCCTCCAGGATGTCTGTGGGGAAGAGTCTGGAGGTTCCTGCTTAGAGGTTGGTACTGCAGGGCAGCCTGAGGAGGTAAGTGGAGTTGGCAGCAGGAGGGTAGGGTCCACATAGAGAGTGGAATTGGATATTTAGCGACACTTACATTGAAAGAACAGCAGAGGCATGATTTTAGACTTGTATGCTTGTTTGTGGAGAAGATGGGAGGGAAACATGAGTATGGAACCTCTCTGGAAATCTGCAGTATCTGTTCATGTATCTCTTAGATTCTCTTAGCAGAACCCAAACCTTTTAGGAATTGAATTGTTTCATTTTGCTCTGTGTTGACCCCAAGCCCTTCTGCTGCTCTAGGCTCAAGTGGAACAAAGATGTTTGCTTCAGAGGAGAAACGAATTGTTGTCTCTTTATAAGAAACACAAATACAAGTTATTGTGTTATATATGATTGGTCATATCTAGGCCACTGGTAATATCTAATAGCCAGGATGTGTTAATGCCCACAGAGCTCCTCAGAATATGGAGTCTCTATATCAAGTTTGGTAAGGAGAGAGATATTTTATCCTGTCAGTGAGGTAAGTGCTGTAACTGAAGAATGAGCTGAATTGGTGGAGGACACACACACACAGGATCATGCCTTTTAGTCTATGAGGATGCTATGTTGGACGTGAAGTGTCTGGAAGGACACTGCGGTCCTTGATCCTTGGTCAAACAGCTGGTCCGTCTAGTCATTGAAGGTGACTGGATTATGAGGTCTGTGGCAGCTACATGAGGATCTGCCTCACTCCCTTGCACACAGCAGAAGCGGAGTTTACAGACTCCAGGACAAGTGTCAATCATTTCATAACAGCTTTACAGTTCTAGGCGGGGGAGGGGGGCAAGGAGCTGATCTTCTAGGAAATTAGAATGGGCGTCCAGCACAAAACAGAGTTTTCCTCAGCCATCACGTTGGCATTACTAGGAAGTGGTGGGAGGTGGAGCCCTGTCAGAGGGACCCCATTATGGGGGGGATAGTTTAAAAGTGTCTTATCCCCTCCCCTCTCTGTCCTCTTCTCTCCTTCTCCTCTCCTCCTTTTCCTCCACCTTATCCTCTTTTCTTTTCTCTCACTCTCTTCTCTGGCTTTTCGCTCCCTTCATAGCCACCATGATGTGAGAAGCTCCGGCCACTACACGGCAGACCCAGAAACACACAGCTGATCATAGGATCAGAAACTTTGAAACCACAAGCAAAGCTTAATATTTACTTCTTTAAGTAGGTTTTCTCAGGCGTTTGTCACAATGAAAAGAAGCTGGACTGATAGGGGACATGAGGAGTTGGAGGCTACAGTTCTCAGTACTTACGTGCTGAGGAAATGGGATGGGGAACAACAATGTAGGTAGAGTGTGTGTAAAATCACAAGGCTCTTAGAGTATTCAGCTTGTTTGCCCACACTCAGATGTGAAGAGGAAGGGGAAGGAGTGAGGGTAGGGGCAGTAGCAGAAGCCAACCTCGAACATCATCATGGGAAGTCAGGGATACTGAACCCAGTGGTGAAGACAAGAGAGCTTCAAAGGAAAGCTTTTTATATCTTAATTGTATGGAGGGGGCAACCATTTTATTGCTCCCAACTCTGTGCAAGGAACTCACACTGAGTTACTGCCAAGTTTGGGCCCGAAGCATGGGTTTGTGTCCATATAGAAACACCAGTTCTGTTGGGCAGTGGTGTGATGTGGGAGTCCCCTCTGTGTGCTGTAATTACCATTAATGAATAAAGAAACTGCCTTGGCCTGTTGATAGGGCAGAACTTATGTAGTTGGGGAAGACAGAACTGAATGCTGGGAGAAAGAAGGGCAGAGTCAGAGGGAGATGCCACGGAGCCACAGGAGATAGACGTGCTGAAACTTTGCTGATAGGCCACGACCTCATGGTGATGCACAAATTAATGGAGATGGTTAAATTAAGATGTAAGAGTTAGCCAATAAGAAGTTAGAGCTAATGGGCCAAGTAGAGATTTAATTAACACAGTTTCTGCGTGATTATTTTGGTTCTGGGTAGCCAGGATGAGTGGCCTCCTCCAACAGTGGTGCACACTTTTAGCCCCAGCACTATAGAGATGGAAGCAGGCAGATCTATGAGTTTGAGGCTAGCCTGGTCTACAGAGTGAGTTCCAGGACAGCCAGGGCTACACAGAGAGATCCTGTCTCAAAACAACAACAACAACTACAAAAACTCAAAAAACAAAACAAGCAAAAAGGAACAACAACCCATGTGCTGCAAAACTCTCCCTCCATTCGTTACCGAGAGTCCACTTTGTGCAGGGAATCGCTGAGTGATGGTGATGGTGATTAACAGAAAAGCAGGAAGCTGAGAGAGCACTATGTGGTGATGGATTAGCTACAAAAATTGTAGTCTCTTAATGCTAGAGTCACCAATTGTCAGCTACTAGGCCCTGACCAAATCTCACCTGCTGCCTGTTTGTGTAAATGATATTTACTGGGGCACACCCATGCCATTCATCCACATATTACCCATAGCTGCTTCCACACCGTAACAGGTAGTTGCAGTACACAGTTGGGAAGTTGTAACAGTCACATGGCCTTGAAAATCTAAATATCTCCATCTGGTCCTTTATGGAAAGAGCCCATTGTGTTAGACACATATTTTTCTTTTATGTACAGTCTGATGCTGGCAGATTGTTGAAGGTCGGACTAGCCAACTGAAGTTTTCCCTGAGGCAGAGTAACAGCCTGGGGCCAGGGCCTTAGGAGCTCGTCCCTGAGAACTGATGTATGGAGGACTTCTTTGTGCTGTCCTGGGCCATCAGCCAGAACTCTGTGGGCTCCCTGATCCAGACTCCACGTAGAGCACTAGAGAAGGAATCACCTTGAACTTCAGATATAATAATCTCTTGTCGCCATGACACAACCAGAATAGCCTCCAGCTATGAACTCTCCAGAAAAGCCAACTGTAAGGGGTGCTGGCATGCGCTCCTGTGCCTGCTGCGATTTCCCCGTGGTTTACATGCTGAGCAACCCTCTGGGGTCCTCTTGGGTGATCTCCGCATGTGAAGGTTTCCCCACTTTTGTCTTCTAATAACCACCATTGTGTCCACCGTATGAAGAATTATTGCAGTATGGCAGAGATGTGAGACCTGGGACAGATTCCAAACACTTTGTGTTTAACTGTCATGGCCCAGCGCCTGCAGCAGGAGAAGTGTCTGTAAAACCTTCACTCTGTAAAATACACAGGATAGTTCAGCTGCTCATGCCGTTCCTGATTTAGCCAGATAGGATTGTCAATGGAGTTCATTAAAACAAGGCCTCCTCGTTAGCAGTCACCATTCAGTGTGTATTAATTATATCAAAAGCATCTGTTTACCCTTCTTTATTTGTAATTACACTCTCCAGAATGGAGGGGAAATGAAAAAAATAAGAAAATGATTCATCAGAAATTGTTAAATTTGAAGAGCCAATTTCCACATAAAGGAAGTTCCAAAAGTGGTAGAAGTAGACAAGAGGATAAGAATCAGTTCTCAGAGAAAACATAATTTGGGGGAGAAAAAGAAACAATAAGGTAACTATCGAAGTCTCAGGAAAAATAGGCAGTAAAAGCAACACCGTAGCATAGTTTCATAAAAATCTAAAACCATAAGGGAAAAGAGAACTCTGCATGAGCAGCCATGGTCACTTATTCTCCACAATTTGACCAGTTATGGATCTCTGTATCTTGTCTCTGTGGCTACAAAGAGGAGCTTCTTTGACAAGGGGTGAGAGCTACACTTATCTGTTTGGGTCTGAGAAGTGTTCAGGGTACTGTTAGGATTATACTGGTTTAGGAAAGTGGTAACAGTAGGTTCTCTTCTAGCATCTATGGCAGTGGTTCTCAACCTGTGGTCCACGATCCCTTGGGCTTGAATAGACCCTTTCATATGGGTCACATATCAGATAGCCTACATATTAAATATTTACATTACAATTCATAATCATAGCAGTTGTGAGGTAGCAATGAAAGTAATTTTATGGTTTGGGGTCACCACAACTTGAGGGACTGTGATAAAGGGTCACAGCATCAGAAAGTCTGAGAACCACAGGTCCCAGGCTGGGCTTCAATTCCAGGCATGAATCCACTTCTATTGAGTGGGCCTTAAGTCTAACTAAATAGAAGTGCAACAAACACTAAGCTTAATATGAATATCCTAAACCAACATTTAAAAGATTCTTTATGCCTAAATCAATAAACCTATTTAACATACTAAGAGGTTAAAGTGACAAATTTAACGCAAAGGGGGCCGGGCCTGCTTGTTGGGGTTTCGGTCCCACCCCATACTCCACAACTGTTTAGCCCCAAAGAAAACCACACATAGGTCTCCATAAATTATAAGCTGATTGGCCCATTAGCTCTAGCCTCTCACAGGCAAACTCTCACATCTTGATTAACCCATTTTTTGGATCTATGTTAGCCATGTGGCTCAGTACCTTTTTCAGTGGGACAGATCTCATCCTGCTGCTTTGGTGGTTTGGGCAGGAGTGAGAGGTATCAACTTCCTCCTTCCCAGAATTCTCCTGTTCTCATTGCATCATTTCTACTTCTTGTCTGGTTTTCCCACCTATACTTCCTGCCTGGCCAATCAGCATTTACTTAAAACATGATTGACAGAATACAGACAATTTTCCCTTACCAGACAAAGGTTGGTCAAGATAGGTCATTTTTAAAATAACAAAAAAAGCAAATAAATACATGCAGAGAAAACCAGGAAGACATTAAAGTTGATAAAATTAAGATCAGATATTAGAGTTGGAATATCAGTCAATTATTTCCCATTAGTATATGCCTCACAAAGAATCAGACAACTGAAAATCTGCTCTTGGTGCTTTGGGACAGGGTTTCACTCTGCGGTCCCTGTTAACCTCAAGTGAGCAATGCCCCTGGCTCTGAGTTACAGATGGGTGTGGGTGTTTACAGGTGCGCTGGAGCTGCAGGTGGGGGTCTTGCTCCTTGCACTTCCACCAGGTGGACGTACCCAGACTTTGTAAAGTGGGCTGTGGACTTATCACTACACCTCACTAATGTGGAGAGGGAGTTTGACTTTAGAACCTGGCTTCTGTCTAGGACTATGGTGACTAAAATCCGGAGCCAGTAAAGGGACTGATGAAACACAGCAGCATTAGGCATGATGGCCCATTCCTGTCATCCTAGCACCCAACAGCTGAGGCTGTGTATTGAGCCACAGGCCAGTCTTGGCTTTGTAGCAAGATGCTGTCTCAACATCATCATCATAATGGGAATAATAATAATTTCAGAAGTAGGTCTTCTCAAAGCAGAAATGGCTGGCTCCAAGAATAGAGTAGGGAAAAATTTAAATGAACTCACATTATCTTGTGGGCACAGAAGGTGGCAAAGTGTCTCTCAAAAAGTCTTTAGTGTATTTTCCCATAAAAATTACTTTTTCTAAATTTCCTCCACTAGTTTTGATGGACAAAGGAACTGAAATTATTTTAAGTTTATAAAATGTAACATTGCATATTTAAATAACTTAAATTATGTATTTTTGAAAATTGTTATAATTCTATGAAAGACTCAATGTACCTTTATTCTCTAGCATCTTAATAAAGTTTTAGTCCTTAAGGCAATTAAAATGAGTTAATTCATAAATAATCTAAGGATAACATGGCTTTAGTATATCAGTATTCTTATTTTTCTTTACACAGTAACATCAAATGCCAGACTAAAGTATGTATCTCTTGTTTGTTAGTTCAATATAAATGTCATTTATAGTATTTTATATCTCCGTGATAGTGTTTACCCTTTTGTTTTTTATTTTATTTGATTTTTTTCTAGAGATAGAATTGATACCCAGGTTGACCTTGGGCCTCTCATCTTCCTGCCCACATCTCCCACTTGCTGGGATCTCATGTATGCAGTATCACCCACAGCTATTTTCGGTTTTTATTTTATGTATTTGAACATTTTCTTTCTCTTTTTTCTTACTCTAGCTAAGGAGTTTTCAGTTTTGTCTTCTTTTCCAAAAATTGAATTCTTCATTTTACTACTCTCTGGATTTTGAAGTCCTCATTTTGTTCATTTTTGCTCAGTCTTTATTTTTCCTTTATTGGTTTTGGGTCTGATTCTTATTTCTTTTCTTACTTTCCTGAGGTGTGATGTTAGATCGTTTGAGATCTTTCTGTGGGTACCCACTGCTATTGACTCTTCTTCACACTGCCCCTGCTGTATCCCATTTTTGTTTCAAGTAATATTGAATATCTATCTTAATTTCTTCATTGACCCATTGGTAGTTCAAGAGTGTACTGTTTAATTTCCATAGTTTCCAGCATTTCTTCTATTACTGATTTCTAGTTTTAGTCCATAGGGATCAGAAAAATTATTTACATGACTTAAATTTCAGAACGAAATGTGAGACTTGTTTTACAGCCCAGCATACAGCTGCATCTGAAGAATGCTTCATGTGCAGTTGAAAATGATTTTGGATGAAATAAGATTGTTTGTTTGTTTGTTTGTTTGTTTGAGACAGGGTACTCCCAGGTAGCCTAGGCTGACCTCAAATCCATGCCCTCCTGCCTCTGACCCCTGAGCTCTAGTATTGCAGTTATGAAGCATCAAACTGACTTAGATGAGTTCCAGGTCAAATTAGAGACTTTGTCTTCAAAATAATCAAGGAGGGCAAGTCTTGAAGAATGATATCTAAAGTGAACCACCGGCCTACACACACACACACACACACACACACACACACACACACACACACACACAGAGAGAGAGAGAGAGAGAGAGAGAGAGAGAGAGAGAGAGAGATTGTAAAAGCACAGATAAGAAAAGAAAAAAACAGACCCTTGGAATTAAATCAAACCAGTATGTTGGGTCACATAGCAAGACTCTTCCATATGGCAAAAGAAACAATCAACAGATTGATGAAATGCCTACAGAATGGGAGAATACATTTGCAGTGCATGCATCTGACAAGGGCTTGATACCAGAATATAAAAATCTTAATAAGAAAAAAGCCAAATAATTTAATTTACAAGTTGGAAAATGAAGAGACATTTCTCAAAGGAAGATATACAAACTACTCAACAAGTATAAGCAAACACGATCAACATCTAATCAGAGGGAAATGTACATGCAGCGTATGGTGATGGATCTCATTCCTCCTAGATGGCCTTAAGTCAGAGAGAGGAGAGAGAGGTGTTGCTGGAGCACTGAGAGGGAGGAGAGCTCTTACAGACTTAGCGGGAATCTAGGTAGTAAAACCAGAGCAAACAACAAAATAACAAAAATCTACCATGTGAGCTGGCTATGCCATTTCTAAATATATAACCAAAAAATGTCAGGGCATGAAAGAGACCCTGCTCGCCCACATTTATCAGGACATCACTCACAACAGCGAGAATACGGATTCTATCATGGTATCTATCGATAAGTGAGTGGCTAAAGAAAGGGTGCTCTCTGTATGCACGGTGATTGCCAAAGATGAGGAATGGTCAGGATCTGGAAGGATGCTTAACAGGTGCAGAAACAGCCAGACAGGAGGACGAAGTTCTGGTGTTCCAGGGGAGTGATCGTAATCAACATTATTGTATCATATATTAAAAATAGCAGGAAAGGGGGAATTTTTAATGCTTTCACTCCAAAAGTATGATACATGCTTAAGGTGATAGATAATCCGAATCTCCTGTGCTGATCAATGTATTATGTATAAGCGTGCTGAAACATAACACCATGCCTCATAACAGCATATAATTAGCAACTCTCGAAAAGAATATATAATTACCATGCATAAAACTGGCATCTATTTTTACAAAATATATTTGTCATTCCAGGTGAATGCTTGAAAGTAGGTCTTCTAAACTGGGCATTGCAACATACCTCACATCTGTCATCTCAGCGCGCTCAGAAGGAATCTAAGCTTGGGGCCCACGCCCACCTGGGCTCTACAGCAAGACCTGGTGGAGAGGAAGGGAGAGCAGGAAGGGAAGAGGGAGTGTCATCTCACATCTCTGTATCTCAACACTTTGGAGGTTTAAAAGCCCTGTGGAAACTGAGGAGCCCAGACTTTGGCAGAACACGTTATTTTAATGAAGGAAGTGCATCTTAACCCATGAGGGATGGTGGCGGCGTATATCGATTGTCAACTTCACAGGCTCTGCACAGGCTCTGCACAGGCTCTGCACAGGCTCTGCACAGGCCTTGGAGACAAATCTTTGGTAATGACTGAGCAGCTTTCTAAGGGAAGTGGGCAGTTCCACCACATTCCAGGGGTCGAGGTCCTGGACTGAATAAGGAGAGAGCTAGCATAAGCGTGGCTACACTTTGCTTCTCAACACAATGTGGCCAGCTAGCCTCCTGCTGCCAGCCTTCCCCGGTGACAGAAGGTCTCCCCTCCAACTGTAGCCCCACCGCCAGCCCCGTGCCGCTTTCGTCAGGTGTGTGTTCACAACAAGACCGGCACCTAACACAGTCATTCAGGAATAGGTTTTATTTTGCCTCACAGGATGTCAAGAGCTAAAACTTCTAGTGTGTGAACAGGCTGACTCTCCTGAGCACAGATGCTGCGCACAGGGTGAAGAGGAAGTTGTCACAGCGTCTGTGTGGAGCCATTGGGCAAGGTCTCTTTTCGTTGTAGTGGGGGATGGGCAGCAGGGGCCAGAGCTAGTCACAGTACTGCCTTGTTTCTAGGTCGTGTTTATCCTCCATTTTCTACATTTTAACAAAATCTTGGGTGGATCCAACAGTTTTCTGGGCATTATCAATTATTCGTGAATGGTTTTACTTTCTAGTTATTAATAATTTTGGTCCTGTTTCGTATCAACCCTTTTTATATTGAAAAGAAATATCTTAAGCAATATATCCTGATTACTCTCTCCTCTCCCCCAACTCCTTCCAGATTCTCCCCGCCTCCATGCTCCATGTTCCTTCTTCTCTCTCAAAAAAAAATAAAAATAAAAATTCAACCAACCAAATAAACAATAAACAAAAGAAATGCATACACAAAAGCCCACACAAACACAAAAATGGGAACAAAAATACATAAACAAAAGATCAATCAAACAAAAAGTGCAATTAAAGCAGTGTACAAAAATACCATTGAGTTCATTTTGTGGTGGTCATGACTCCATGGTGTGAGGCCTAGTCGGAACTGTGGCTAACATACCCAGCGAGACTCGACTAGAGAAGACTCATTTTTCCTTTCCAAGCAGGTACCAGTTGCAGATAGCTTCTTAGGGGTGGAAGCCCATGTCAATGTAGGGCTCAGCCATGGATAAGTTTAATGGAGGCCTGAGTTTACCCTGAAGCAGTACCCGGTTGCAGGAAGAACCACAAACAGATGACCCGAGCACCACCCAAGAGCAGACCATCCAAAGGAAATGCCTAATGTTCCAACCTCTGTGGATAGGATCACCTGCCAGCACACATTCACCAGGACATCCCTAGACAAATCTCAGCCAGTCAGGGGTCCTGAACCTCAGAGACCCCTCACTCCCACCTTTACTACTACAAAAACCCAACTCTCACTGAGCTTGTGGCTCTCTGTTTATTCCAATATATGTTGGACATGCAGAGAGACCGAGTTTGCAAACGTGCATAAAATAAAGGCTCTTTGCTTTTACATATGGGACTCGATCTCCTTGTTGGTTTTTGTGGAACTTCGCGGTTCTGGGCCTAACAGTCAACATTCTCCCCTCTTGATGCTGGGACCCCATATTGCTTGAACCGATGCAGGCCTGGTCCCTACCAGTTCATATGTGTGTCCATCCTGCTGTGTCTGGAGAACTGTTTCCTTGGAGGTCCTCCGTTTTCTCTGACTCTTAGAATCTTGCTACACTCTCTTCCACATAGTTTCCTGAGACCTGGGGGAGGATTTGGTGAAAATATTCCATTTATGACTGAGCGTTGCAAATTCTTTAGCTCTCTACATATTGTCTGGCTGTGAGTCTCTGTGTTAGTTCCTTTTTACTGTAAAAGAGGAAGCTTCTCTGAAGCTGGCTGAGCGAGGCACTGACCTATAGTGTCTTAGGGCTTCTATTGCTGTGAAGAGACACCATGACCACGGCTACCCTTATGAGGAAAACATTTGATTGCAGGGGCTCACTTACAGTTTCAGAAGTTCAGCCCATTGTTATCATGGCGAGGAGCATGGCGGTGTGCAGGCAGACGTGGTACTGGAGGAGCTGAGCATCCTACAACTTGCAGGCACAGTAAGTCAAGCTAATACACTGGGCAGTATCCTGAGCATAAGGAACCTCAAAGCCCACCCCCATAGTGACACACAACAAAGCCACACCTCCAAAGAGTGCCACTCCCTGTATGATTATGGGGGCCAAATATATTCAAATTTACCACGTACAGATATAGTGGGATGTCTTTTTATTGCTATGTTCCTTTAGCATAACAATAATATTTGGTTTTCCTGTAGACTTATGGCCTATCCAATCTCTGTGAGGCATGAGTCCTATCTCATAGAATGGGACTTAAATCCAACAGAAGTGGATTTGAAGCCACAACTTCTGTGCCGTGATTGCACCATCATTCAGGTAGATCACCGTGGTAGATTACAGGCTTGTTGCTTGGTTGGTAATTGCCTTTCCCCTTTGGTAGCATAAAGAAAACCTTCCAAATCTTGAACAATAGTCAGTAAGACTGAAGGGTCTAGTTAGGCACCAGCTCAAGTTCTCTGTATTCAATGAGATAGGTAGGTGTTGTCTTTAGCAACAGAGCCTTGCCTGCTTTCTGGTTGTGGAGAGCAACCACTAGCCTTAACAATAGTCTGAATTGTTTGAGGGTTTCCATGGGGCCCATTTGGCCAATGAATCAGTCAGATTAACCCATTCCTGTCACTAGAAGCTTCATTTGGTGTCAAAAGTTCACTGGGGTCATTTTCTCCTCCAATTATTTGACAACTCCATGTGGATTTCTTTCATACATGTATATATTCAACAAAAATAGATTCCATATGGCCACTAAAATGTTTCATAATATTACTTCTTCCTCCCTGTATTCTCTCCTTTACCACCCCCTGCACATTTCTCTCCCTGCTCTTTTAGTCTTGTCTTTCTAGTCTCCCCTGTCTCTTCATAATTATGTATTCTATTTCCAACTTCTTGGTAGATGCTTCCCTGCCCCCAGTCTCTTCATCTTTACCTAACCTCTCAGGTTATATGAATTGCAGCATGCCTTATCAAAGACTTAAAAACTAGCATCCATATATAAAATGAAACATACAGTATTTGTCCTTTGGATCTGGGTAACCTCTCATCTGTTTAAAAACAAAAGGAATCATGAGATTCACAAGTAAATTAATGGAGCTAAGAAGAAAGTTATCCTCCGAGAGGTCTTCATTCCTAGTGTTCCAAGAAGAGCAGCTTTGCACCTCATTCTGTTGAAGAGGTAAGTTGTGTGCTAAACTTTCCTGGCTTCTCCAGTGCTTATCTGTGCTCACAGTATACAAGGCTCTTTGTTCTCTACAGCTGAGCAAGCAACGAGGAGCAAGTTAGTAAGCAGTATTCCTTCATGGCGCCTACATCTGCTCCTGCCTCCATGTTCTTTGGAAATGTAAGCAAAACAAATACTTTCTTCTTCAACTTGTTTTTTTTAATTGTTTTTATTGAGCTATATATTTTTCTCTGCTCCCCTTCCTGTCTCTCCCCTCTCCTTTTATCTTCACCTATAATCCCCAGGCTCTCAATGAACTCAGGAGATCTTTTATTTTTCTACTTCTCATGTAGATTAGATTTATGAATGTCTCTCTTAGGGTCCTCTTGGTTGTCTGGGTTCTCTGGGGTTGTGAATTGTAGGTTTGTTTTTGTTTGCTTTATGTCTAAAAGTCACTTATGAGTGAGTACATGTTATTTTTGTCTTTCTGGGTCTGGGTTACCTCACTCAATATGAAGTTTTCTAGATCCATCCATTTGCCTGAAAATTTCAAGATGTCATTATTTTTTTTTCCTCTGGGTAGTACTCCATTGTGTAAATATACCACATTTTTCTTATCCATTCTTTGGTCGAGGGGCATTTAGGTTGTTTCCATGTTCTGGCTATGACAAACAATGTTGCTATGAACATAGTTGAGCACATGTCCTTGTGGTATGACTGAGTGTCCTTTGGATATACACCCAAAAGTGGTATTGCTGGGTCTTGAGGTAGGTTGTTTCCTAATTTTCTGAAAAATTGGCATACTGAAATTGAAAGTGGCTGTACCACTTGCACTCCCACCAACAATGGAGGAGTGTTCCCTTTATCCCACATCCTCTCCAGCGTAAGTTGTTATCAGTGTTTTTGATCTTGGCCATTCTGACATGTATAAAATGGAATCTCAGAGTTGTTTTGATTTGCATTTCTCTAATGGCTAAGGATGTTGAACATTTATTCAAGCATCTTTAAGCCATTTCAGATTCATTTGTTGAGTTTTCTCTCTTTAGTTTGTACCCCCCCTTTTTTTTTTATTGGATTACCTGTTCTTTTGATATCCAATTTCTTGAGTACTTTGTATATTTTGGAGATCAGCTCTCTGGCCAATGTGGGGTTGGTGAAGTTTTTTTCCATTCTGTAGGCTGCTGTTTTGTCTTGTTGACAGTGTCCTTTGCTTTACAGTAGCTTCTCAGTTTTAGGAGATCCCATTTATTAGTTGTTTCTCTCAGTGTCTGTGCTACTGGGGTTATACCTAGAAAGTGATCTCCTGTGCCGATGCACTCAAGTGAACTTTCCAATTTCTCTTCTATGAGGTTCAGTGTGGTTGGTTTTATGTTGAGGTCTTTAATCCACTTGGACTTGAGTTTTGTGTGTGGTGATAGAGGATCTATTTTCATTATTCTTCATAGTTGATATCCAGTTATGCCAGCACCATTTGCTCAACTTAGTTTTTGGTAATGATGTTTCATCACAGCAATAGAAACCCTAACTATGACAAGTGGTATAGCTAGATCTTGGGGAAAATCTGTTCCCAGCTTCCCAAGGAACCACCACACTGATT
The DNA here is from genome assembly GCF_018167655.1 of Microtus oregoni. NCBI lineage: Eukaryota > Metazoa > Chordata > Mammalia > Rodentia > Cricetidae > Microtus > Microtus oregoni. The sequence continues at coordinate 7,741,556 of NW_024543219.1, forward strand.
TCCACACTAGCTGTACCTTTTGTTCTCCCACCAACAGTGGATAATTAATTCCCTCTTCTTACATCCTAACCAGCCTGAGCTGTCAGTCATTTAATTGATCTTGGCCATTTTGACTGGTATAAGATAATATCTCAGTGCAGTTTTGAGTTACATTTATTTCCCCAATGCCTAAAAATGTTAATTTTAAGTACTGCTCAGCTGTTTGTGTTTCATCTATTGAGAATTCAGTTATTTCCGTACCCCACCTTATAAATTGAGTTATTCATTTTCTAGATGTCTAATTCATTTAGTTCTTTATATATCTTATACACTAACACTTTATTGGCTATGTAACTGATAAAGATCTTTCCACATTCTGTAGCCTACTGCTTTGTTCGAATGATGATGTTATTTGCTATAAGATTTTCAACTTTACGAGGTCATATTTATTAATGGTAATTTTTACTGCCTTTGCTATCTGTGTCCTGTTCAGAAAGCCTTTTCCTGTGCCAACAAGTTCAACACTATTCCTCACTTTCTCTTTTATCAGATTCAGGGTATCTGGCCTTAAGTTGAGGTCCTTGGTCCATTTGGAATTGAGTGTTGTGCAGGATGATAAACATGGATCTATTTGCATTCTTCTATGTGCAACTATCTAGTTTGACAAGCACCATATGTTGAAGATGCTATTTTTTGTTTTGTTTTGTTTTCCTACTGTGTATTTTTGGCTTCTTTTTCAAAAATCAGGTATCCATAGACACTTGGACTTATGTTTGGGTCTTCAGTTTCATTCTATTGCTCAATGTGTCTGTTTTTATTACTATAACTTTGTAGAACAACTTGAAATGGAGGATAATGATACCTCCAGAAGTTCTTTTATTATTCAGAATTTTGTTAGCTGTCACAGGTATTTTGTGTTTCCGTAAGATGCTGAAAATTGCCTTGTCAGTTTCTATGAACAATTGTGTCAGAATTTTGGTGGTGCTTGTGTTGAATCTTTAGATTTCTTTTAGTAGATTACCCCTTTTTTATATCTATCTATCTATCTATCTATCTATCTATCTATCTATCTACCCTCTTTCTATTTATTGTTTTAATACATCCTGACTACAATTTCCTCTCCCTCAACTCTTCCCAGCTCCCCTTCTCCCCCAGATTGACTCTTTCTCCATTTTTACTATATTAAAATATATCCTACCAATCAATGAATGTAGGAGATCTTTTCATCTTCTGACAACTTCTTCAGTTTCTATGACATTTTTATTTCCCCCCCTCCTCCACCATAAAGTTTTTAATCACATAAATTTTTCACTTGCTTGGTTAGAGTTATCCCAAGGTATCTTTTTTTGAGGCAATTATAGATAGATGTATTTTGTTTCATGCGGTCCCTCAGCTGCTTTTAAAATAACCACTCAGAGGCTTAATATTAATTACAAATGGTTTCGTCTATTAGCTCAGGGTTATTAACTAGCTCTTACAATTTAAATTAACCTATTTCTTCTAGTCTATATTTTATCCTGAGGCTCATGGCTTGCTTCCCCCTTGTCTGCTGCATCTCCCACACTCTTCTTTCTCCCTGTATCTCTGCTTGAATTTCTTGCCTGGACCTATTCTGCCTGGTTATTGGCCAAATCAGTGTCTTTAGTAACCAATGATAATAAAACATATTTACAGCATACAGAAGGGCATCCCATATCAGGGGACTGTGAAATGTTCTATTTCCCTGATTTCTTTCTCAATGTGTTTGTCGTTTGTATATAGGAATTCTAATGATTTTATGTATTAGTTACATATTAATTTATGCTTCTTTGCTGACAGTGTTTATCAGCTGCAGGAATTTCCTGGTGGAGTTTTTAAGATCTTTTATATTTTTTTGTTATTTATTTATTTATTAAAGATTTCTGCCTCCTCCCCGCCACCGCCTCCCATTTTCCTCCCCTCCCCCAATCAAGTCCCCCTCTCTCGTCAGCCCGAAGAGCAATCAGGGTTCCCTGCCCTGTGGGAAGTCCAAGGACCACCCACCTCCATCCAGGTCTAGAAAGGTGAGCATCCAAACTACCTAGGCTCCCACAAAGCCAGTATGTGCAGTAGGATTTTAAGATCTTTTATACATAACATCATATCACTTGCATTTGATCTCATTCTGCCCAATTTGTATTCCCTTGATCTCCTGCAGGTATTTTATTGCCTCAAAGAAGACCTCACGTACTGTATTGAGTAGGTATGGAGAGTATGAATGACTTTGTCTTGTTCCTGGTTTTAGAGAAAATATTTCGAGTTTCTCTCCATTTAGATTGATGTTGACTGTGGACTTCATGTATATTGTCTTTAGTATGTTGAGGTATGTCCCTTGCATCTGTAGTTTCTCTAAGACTTTTATCATGAAGGGATTTTGCCAGAAGTCTTTTCTGCATCTAATGAAATGATTATGTGATTTTGTGTTTCAGTCTGTTTTACGTGTTACAAATCAATATTTATTGATTTGTATATATATTGAACCATCTCTGCATCTCTGGGATAAAGTCATCATCGCAATGACAAATAGTCATTTTTATGTGCTCTTGGATTTGGCACTTTATTGAAATTTTTTGCCATGTTAATAAGGAAAATTGGTCTGTAATCTTCTTGCTTTGTTGAGCCATTGTGTGGTTTAGGTATCAGGGTAATCGTGACCTCATAAAAAGGTGAGGCACTGTTCCTCCAGTTACTGTTTATGGAATAATGTGAGGAGTATTAATGTCAATTCTTTGAAAGTCTGGTTGAATTCGGTACTGAATCCATCTGGCCTTTGGCTTTTATTTGGTCGGGAGACGAAATTACTGTCTCTATTTCACTGTTGATTATAGTTCTGCTCAAATTGCTTATCTGATTTTGATTTAGTTTTTATAGGTCATATATCCAGAAATTTACCCCTTCCTATTAGATTTTCCTGTTTGGTAAATATGAATATAAAATATGTCTTTATAACTTTCTGAATATCCTTGGTGTTTGTTGTGATGGCCCCTTTTTGTCTCAAATTTTATTAATTTGGATCTTCTCTGTGTATCTCTTAGTTTGTCTAAGGACTAACTAAAATCAGTTGCATTACTTTTCTTAAAGAATCAACTCTTCATTTCATTGATTCTTTTTTATTCCATTGATTTTTAGCCCTGAGTTGAGCATTTCTTGCCATCTATTCCCTTTTTTCTTGTTGTTCTAGAGGTTTCATGTATGCCGTTAAGTTAGTGATATCTCGCCTACTGTTTTTAATGTAGGCATCTAGTGCTATAAACTTGCCTCTTAGAACAACCTTCATTGTGTCTCACAGGTTTGGGGATGTTTTCATCTTCATTCAGTTCTAAAAAGGTTTAAATTCCTTCTTAATTTTTATCTTAACCTATTTTTCTTTCAGTGGTGAGTGAGTTATTCTATGAGTTTGTATGCTTTTTGTTGTTGTTGACATCCAATTTTAATTTGTGGTGGTCAGATAAGATGCAGGGTGTCATTTTTCTTTTATTTGTTGATACAAGCTTTATTTCCAAGTATGTGGTCAATTTTGGAGAAAGTTCTGTGAGGTTCTGCGAAGGAAGTTCATTTTTTTTTTTTTGGAGTTTTGTAAAATGTTTTGTTAAGACATACAAAGTCCATTTGGTTTATAACATCAGTTTACAGCATTTCTCTGTTTAATTTTTGTCTGGATGGTGAGAGTGGAGTATTTATGTCACTCACTGTCACTGTTTGAGGGTCAGTAAATATTTAAGTTGTCGTAGTGTTTCTTTCATGAAACTGGGCGCCCTTATGTTTGGTGCATAAATGTTAAGAATTGTAGCATCCTCTCGTGTCCTTTCCTATCTCTTCTGGATAGTTTTGGTTTGAAGTCTATTTTGTCACATATTAAAATGGCTACATCTGATTGCTTCTTGGGTTTGTTTTCTTGGAATATATTTTTTCCACGTTTTTACCCTGAGGTGATGTCTATCCTTGATGGGGAGGTGTTTCTTGGATGCTGCAGAAAGTCATGTCAAAGTTTCAGTCTCCTCCGATTCAAAGCTTTCCCCCAACCTCAGCTTAGAACTGGAAGCCCCCAGAGGATGCCTTGATTGGACTTTTGCTATTTCCTCATCCTCTGTTACTTTATGTCTCTTATGGTTTGAATGTTGCTCCTCTCTGAAATTCATGTTGTCACTTAAGCCCCATTGTGGCTTATTATGAAGTGGATCCTTCTCTGCCCTCAGGGATGGATTGAGATGGAAGTTTTCTCGTTAGGATTTTTTCACCATGGGAAGGCACAGCAGCCAGCCCCTTTAGAAGACACAGAAACAAGACTCAGGGAGACGACCTTCCCCAGACACCTGGTGCCTTGATTTGGGGCTAAGCAGAGAACTAAATCTATGTTGTTTGTAAGTTGCTCCTTCTGTGATATTTTGTTAGAGCAACAGAAACAGGTGGGGCAATTTCCTCCTTACTCCTCTGTGATCCTAGAGAGACAAAGAATGGAATGGGCTGAGGCTGGAAAATTACAATCTGACTGCATCCCCTCTGGATGGAGCCACTCTCCAAATGCTTGTCATTCTGTGTGATGGCTTGGGGCTCACTGGAGACCATGCCCAGTCTAATCATTCTTCTGCAGACCATTCAAGACTGCTACACTCAGACCCTGGCTCCCTGTCTTCCCACCCCCAAGATCACCTCCCGTTCTCACTGGTATTCCCTCCAGTTTTAGCTCCCTTTCACCTAGTCCATACCAGATTAGAGGATTCACAGCCTTGCCCCATTGTTGAAGGACAGGTAGTTGCAGCTGTGTATTTTAATTGTGGAGGCAACTGGGGACTTAGAAGACACTACCATGAAAAACCACTCATCTGTATGAGTGCACACTAGTAATGACACAAAGTATCTGTATAAAAGCAATTAGAATTTGGCACTATGATTTGTCGGGAAGGGAGGAACTTAGGGAGCAGGTAAAATGATGTGCTTCTACCCACATCAACATGCTATTTTGAACTTTTCACCATGTGTAGCTTCTGCTTCCAGTGTTGATACAGAGCTCCCCATCCCATGCCATGCCTGACTACTTCTCTGAGGCTCCACATGCTACTTAGGATCAGACCTCTAGTCTCTTTCCATTTTCCTACTCTCATGTGGCAAGGAAGGTAATGGAGAAAGATGCCCCAAGTCTACTCGCTCCTTCTATCAAAAGGCTTAGGTTCTAGGGGTAACTAGATGTACTTGGCTAGTGATGCCAGGAGCCCTTTGTAATTCTACTATGCACTATATCCCTAAATTATCCCTAACCACCTTACTATTTCGGAAGATAGAGAGGGAAAAAAAGTGGGTCTTAAAACCTACTCTACGGGTTTCCCATCCTTCAGTCTCCTGGTCTGGGTTGTGATTCCTTGGACACCTTACTATAGGTTTTAGCAGTTAGGTTATTCTTCTCTTCACCTCAAGAAAGATTTGGAGTAGAGTATATCTCAATTAATAAAAACCCAGAGACATGATGTGGGATTCCCCTCTGTATGCTGTGAATATGTTTTATTCCTATTGGTTAATAAAAAAGCTGCCAAAGACTATGGCAGGGCAGAATATAGCAAGGTGGGAAATACAAGCAAGAGATAGAGGAAGAAAGATGGCAGAGTTAGAGAAACATCATGTTTCTCTAACCAAGAAGCAACAGGTAACAAACCATGAGCCTATGGTAAAATATAAAATAATAGAAATTAGTTAATTTAAGATGTAAGAGCTAGCTAGAAATATGCCTGAGCCATTGGCCAAACAGTGCTGTAATTAATATAGTTTCTGTGTGATTATTCGGGCTTGTGTTTTGGTGCTCCTCCCAGATATAGAGGACAGGACTAAGTTTTCCTTAGATTACTCATTACAGCTGGCTATTGTTATTTGTTTATGTGCCTCTGTGGAAAATGCTTACCACACGCAGCCTGCCCTTGGGATTGTATATGTCACTCATGTGACTACTCTTAACCCTCAGAGTATAAACTGTCTGATGCTCTGAATAAAGCTGGCTATTGCATGAGACTTTAGTCCACCTCATTTATTGGCTCCACTCCCCCAGGTCCCATTGCCTCTGGAGCAGTAAACACGAACACACAACTCTCTCCATTGGAGTGACTTCTGGGAAGTTTTCTCCAGGTAAAGTCAATGAGTTATCTTGGTTCTGGTCTGTACTAGCTCAGAGAGTATTTGTTTTGGGCCACAGTTGATTGTAGATGAAAATGCCTATCCCTTGCAGACATATATAGGGAAGGACATACTGATTTCCACATCTAAGTAGGATCACTCTGGACAAACAGAAAAGCATGCCATAAATTTACTTTTTACCTACACACTTCTCTGGCCTCAACAAATGGTAGTTGTATTAGTTACTTTGTATTGCTGCTGTGATAAAACACCATGGCAGCCAGTTTATAGGAGGAGGGCTTTGTTTGGGCTTATGATTTCAGAGGGAGAAGTGTTTATCACCACTGGAAGCGTTACAGCAAGCAGGCATGGTGGAAGCAATAGTTAGGAGTTCATATCTCTAACCAGCGGGTCCTATCTTTAAACTCCCAATGTCCATCTTCTGTGGCACACTTCTTCCAATAAAACCATACCTCCTACACCTACTTAAGCAGTATCACTGACCGGGGACAGGTATTCAAACATGTGAGCCTATGGGGCATTTTAATTCAAGTTACCACAGTAGCCAACAAGCAAAAGAAAATGAACTCTAAGAAAAACGATGGAACAAGGAAATCACGAATCTGTGAAAATATGGCCTCTCTGCCATGAATCATGGTTAAACTGTTAAAATTAATGATTTATTGGAACTTTATGTGAAAAGTTGAGGACAAAGACTAAGGCAAATCTATCTAGAAGCTTTGGACAGTCATTGCGCATGATCTTAATTTTATTACTACAGCATCAATAGGCAAAAGAGCCAAACCCGGAATAAAGAGGATTGAATACATTTGACAGATAATGATTTGGGGGAGCAGAGCAGAAAGTGGGTACTGTGCAATGACTGTGAAAAGAAGACTCAGAAGTATGTCATTTCACAAATGGCTGAGACAAACCCAGAAATACCCTGGAATAAATGGCAAATATTTGTGTTTGGTTTAAATGTTGAAACTGCACTCCAAAGAACCAATGGTCTAGCACTTTTACGTCAGAAGATTTTCTCAACGTCTCAGTCAGAACGTTTATGAACTACTGGTGCCATCCACACCTGGACCACTCAAAGACACAGCAAACCTGTGTTACCTTATTGGATATTTATCACCAAAGAACATACCCTCTCTAAAAGATTAACAAAGCCTTAATGTTGCATTTTATACACACTGAGAAAGGATTTTGGGATTTGCTTAATTTTATTAAAAGAGGGGTAAATTTAAGCATATTGCCTTATGGATCAATTGCATGTTTTCCTTCATACAAATACAAGTTCTTCATCATATACTGATGTTGGTTCTATTATTTTGCTGGCATGACAGTGCTACAATGAAAATTCTTTTAGGGATACCTTTACACATTTCTGCAAAATAGGTGCTGAGATCAGAGAGTTTTAATCTGTTACCCACACGATTTGTTTTTAGAATGAAAAGGTAATGACTTTGAGTACCACAACAGCAAATCCACTGGCGGATGAGAATCATCTCATAGCAACGGGAGAGCCAGGTGCTGCAAGCAGATGGCAAGAGAGCCAGCAGAGGATGGGGAGAGTCAAAAAAAAAATGAATATCTGCAGTAAATCTTTCAAGTAAGGGTTTTGCATCTGAAATTAAATAAAGATGAGTACCTTTATTTCATTCCTACACTCTGGCTTTGAATCAGAGAGTTATACAAACTCCAATGACTCTCTCATAAATATATGAAATGTAAAAACAAGATCACTAAGATAATGATGTAGGTGTGACTTATCACTTGATGTTAAATTTTGTTCCATTTTGTGTATAAATGTGAATGAAACAAATGATAGTTTTAATGATAGATACATATATTAAATAATTCTGCAGTGAAGAGCTATAGTAAACTCTAATGCTACCTCTAAATCTGGAATCTCAAAAATGTTCCTCTAGCTTTAATTTGCCTGTGCTATATGCAGGTAATGAAAATAAATAAATTAATTCCTAGGAGATACCAGCCCAGAATTATAAGCATCTGATGTTTTACAAAGTTAGCACTGGGAGTTGGAAAGAAAGAAGGCACAGTGGTTAGGAACATTCTGCTTTTCCAGAGGACTGAGTTCAGATACCAGCACCGGCACATGGCATTGCACAACTGCCTATAACTCAGTTCCAGATGATCTGACGCCCTCTTGTGGCCTCCAAGGGCACCTGTACTCACATGCACATGCACACAATTAGAAAATAAAAATAAATCTTTAAAAAAGATGATGATACAAACATTGGAAATGATGAGATTTTCCATAATTAAAGTGCATTTTTATGTAGTAAGTTTGAAAGATGCATCTATTTGTGTTTGCAAAAAGATAATTTTTCTAAGAGTACCCTTGAAAGGAATGTCTTAAGAAGTCACATAAGCTGGCAGCTAGCATTTTAAAAAATCAGTTGTTTAATCTTTTCTTATACAGTCAATGCAACAGTAAAATTAGGTAATTCCATGTACAAATCTGAGTAACTAAGACAGAGGGGTTAAACTTTCAACAGAAGGCATGTAGTTAGGGGTTGGAGAGATGACTCAGTTGACAGAGTGCTTAACATGTGATCACAAAAGGCCTGAGTTTGAATTTCTGATACCAGGAAGGAAGCTGAGGCATACACCTGTAATCCTGGCACTGGGGAGGCAGAGATAGGTAGATTCCTAGGACTATCTAGTCAGCCTAGCCAAATTAGTGAGCTCTTGTTTCAGTGAGAAATACTGTCTCAAAAAGTAAGATGGAGAATGACTGAGCGATAGATCTAACCACACACACCACAAACACACACCCCACATGCACATATACCCATGTAGAATTGGTGGTTTCTCTCCTGCCCATCAGTTCCTGAATAATCACTCTGAGGTTTAGTATTAACTACAAATTGTTTAGTCTATTAGCCCAGGCTTATTATTAACTAGCTCTTAAAACTTAAATTAACCCATTTCTATTAATCTATATTTTACCATGAGGCTTGTGCTTTTTACTACACATTTTGCTTCTCCAGTGATTGCTGGCATCTCCCAGACTCTGCCTTCTTTTTCTCCCTTCATCTTTGCTTGGATTTTCCACCTGGCTCTATTCTGCCTGGCTTGACCAAATCAGTTCCTTTATTAACCAATGGTAATAAAACATATTTACAGCATACAGAAGGGCATTCCACATCACATATTCACACACCACACAAAAGAGCACATTAAAGTCATATATTGTGACTAGGTTAGTTTCACCCAGAGATATAATGTTAGTTCAATATACACAAATCAATAAATATAATGCACAGTATAAAAAGATTATATTGAGTAAGGCAACCCAGACTGAGAAAGGTAAATGCTATATGTTCTCCCTCAACTGCAGTTCCTAACTCCAAATCCTACGATGTGAAACTACAAGATGGAGTAATCACAGCAACCAGGAACCCACAAAGGGGTCAAAGATAGGGGTGGGGATGTCGTGGGGCAATAGCAGATACAGTGATGTGAGGTGAGAAACAGAATAACAGGGAGGGAACTCCAGCTAGGGAGGAAGGAGAGAAGTCAATACAGAAGAAGAAAGAGGGACAAATAGCACCAAGGTTGTTTGATAAAACCTCTAGGAATCATTATTTTACATTTACCTAAAATTTATATATAATACACTTACTATTATTATTAATTATGGTTATTATTACAGGAAATTATGCTACTTGGGCTGACGATGTTCCCCACAAAAACCATAGAGTAACCAAAACTCCAATACAGGCATGAGAAACCCCATTCACACACCTGGAAAGGGTAATGCAAATGACTCCCAAAATGATACCCATTATTGATGTGCCCCGATTGTCTTTCAGGAGTTGAGGCCCCTATTGCTGAAAGATACTGTACAAATTGGACATGGGACATGGATCATTTGAACTGGATCTGTCCTGAAAGCTTTTTCCCTAGAATCTAGCTTCCGTGGTTCCAGAACTATTGACAACAAAAGCTGGCTAGGATGTGGGGAAAGATGAACCCAGTTTGCTACTGGTGTGGTTTCTAACAAAATAAAAACTGTATCTATCACATGACCCAGCTACACCTCTCCTGGACACACACCCAAAGGACTCCGTATCCTACCACAGAGAGACCCACGCATGCATGTTTATTGCTGCTCCATTCACAGGAGCAAGGAAATGTCGTCCACAGATGAATGGAGAACACACATATGGTGCCTAGACGCGATGGGACTTCCTTCAGCCTGAAAGAAAAGTGGTGAAACGATAGAAAATTTCAGTCAAGTGGACAGAACTGAACATTTTATAGTAAAGGAGGTTACAGAGGCCCCATAAGACAAGCCTGGCATGGTCTTGCTCACCTGCAGATCCTAGCTTCTAATTTACATATGTCTGTTAGCTGGGGGAGGAGCTGAGTAGAAGCCAGGAAGCTGGAAAGGAGAGCCCGAGAGAAGGGAAGGAGCTTTTTTTTTTTTTTTTCTGTAAAGAAGTCAAGATATTTAATATAAAACATTTAATAATACTTCTAAGTTTGTGTTTCAAAAGTTTTTTATGTCATTCTTTCTTTAAATTGTTTTTTTTTATTGCGAAAAGAAGAAAAAAAAACATAAACAAAAAACAAGTTTCCACCTCCTCCCAGCCTCCCATTTCCCTTCCCCTCCTCCCACCCTTCTCCCCCTCCTCCCACCCTTCTCCCCCTCCTCCCACCCTTCTCCCCCTCCCCCCACTCCTCTCCCCCCCCCTCCCTCTCCAGTCCACAGAGCAGTCCGGGTTCCCTGCCCTGTGGTAAGTCCTAGGTCCTCCCCCCTCCGTCCATATCTAGGAAGGTGAACATCCAAACTGGCTAGGCTCCCACAAAGCCAGCACATTAAGTAGGATCAAAACCCCCTGCCATTGTCCTTGGTGTCTCATCAGCCCTCATTGTTCGCCATGTTCAGAGAGTCCGGTTTTATCCCATGCTTTTTCGGTCACAGTCCAGCTGGCCTTGGTGAGCTCCCCGTAGATCAGCTCCACTGTCTCAGTGGGTGGATGCACGCCTCGTGGTCCCTAATTCTTTGCTCATGTTCTCCCTCCTTCTGCTCCTCCTTGGGACCTTGGGAGCTCAGTCCAGTGCTCCTGTGTGGGTCTCTGTCTCTATCTCTATCCATCACCAGATGAAGATTCTATGATGATATGCAAGATATTCGTCAGTATTGCTCTAGGATAGGGTCATTTCAGGTTCCCAATCCTCAGCTGCCCAAGGAACTAACTGGGAACCTCATCTTGGGCACTAGGGAGCCCCTCTAGGGTCAAGTCTCTTGCCCACCCTAAACTGGCTCCCTTAACTAAGAATTGTGGTTCCGTGCTCCCCTATCCACCTTTCCTTTATCCCAATTCTCCTGTTTCCCAGGTCCCCCCTCCTTCCCTTCTACCTTTTCTCTCCCCATCTCCCTTTACCCCCATCCCACCCCATCCCCAAGATCCCATTTTCTCCCCGGAAATTTGGTCTACTTCCCTTAGCCAAGAGGACAACTATATGTTTTTCCTTGGGTTCACCTTCTTACTTAGCTTCTTTCGGTTCACCTCTTGTAGACTCTGTGGTCCTTATTTATGGCTAGAAACCAATTATGAGTGAGTACATCCCATATTCATCTTTTTGGGTCTGGGACACCTCACTCAGGAAATGGGGCACTGAACTGAACAGAGAATTCTCAACAGAAGAAGTTCAAATGGCCAAAAGACACTTAAGGTCGTGTTCAACTTCCTTAGCAATCAGGGAAATGCAAATCAAAACAACTTTGAGATATCATCTTACACCTGTCAGAATGGCTAAAGTCAAAAACACCAAGGATAACCTTTGCTGGAGAGACTGTGGAGGAACTGGTACCCTCATCCATTGCTGGTGGGAATGCAATCTTGTGCAACCACTGTGGAAGTCAGTGTTTCGGTTTCTCAGGAAATTCGGGAAGGAGCTTTTTAAGATGAAGGATGGTGAGGGTAATACGGCACCCGGGACCCGAAACTGGAGAGGCCTGAAGGACGCAAGCGAGGGAAGGAGAGAGATTGGTGATGGGGTGTGAGAGGACCAACCAAAGTAAAACACGTGGAAATGCCACCGGAAACCCGTTACTTTGTGCACTAATTAAAAATATAGAATTGTATAACATTTAACCTACTAACTCCCCATCCCCCCCCTTTTTTAAAAAAAATTATTCTCATTTAAATTCAGTTACTTCATTCCTAGGAGTTTGAAAATCTATGTCAACATAGGTCTGATTCCAGTAACTTCTTGCAGCCATGGTGTGAGTATGGAAGAGAGGCCAGAGCATTAGCACCTTCCAGGACATTCTGTCTGATCCACGTGCTGCAGGCTTCCCAGCGCCTGACCCACGTGCTGCAGGCTTCCCTGGAGCCTGACCCACGTGCTGCGGGCTTCCCTGGCGCCTGACCCACGTGCTGCGGGCTTCCCTGGCGCCTGACCCACATGCTGCGGGCTTCCCTGGCGCCTGACCCACGTGCTGCGGGCTTCCCTGGCGCCTGACCCACGTGCTGCGGGCTTCCCTGGCGCCTGACCCACGTGCTGAAGGCTTCCCTGGCGCCTGACCCACGTGCTGCGGGCTTCCCTGGCGCCTGACCCACGTGCTGCGGGCTTCCCAGAGCCTGACCCACGTGCTGCAGGCTTCCCAGAGCCTGACCCACGTGCTGCAGGCTTCCCTGGCGCCTGACCCACGTGCTGCAGGCTTCCCTGGCGCCTGACCCATGTGTCGCAGGCTCTCGTGGCGTCAACCACTGCCATTGCTTTTGCAGGTTTCCCATTTCGGGAAGCATCAGTGTGGCTGTCCTGAACTAGTTGCTACTTTCTTGTGCTAGGTGCTCAAATAGTGACCGTAGCAGCATAAGAGGCTCTGAAAAGACTGTTTTTTCTGGAGTCCCACCCCGGAGATGGTTCCTAAGATTCCAGCCGCTGTCCCTTGAACTCACTTCCACTGAGTGGCAGTCACTAACAGGTGGTGGTTTATCAGCTTCAGAACAAAGCATCGCCAGCTCTTCTCCTCACCAGAAACAGAGGTGACCAGCTTGAAGGGCCGCCAAGCTGCCGTGCAGGGCTCGTGGTGCTTATTTCATGAGGATGGGAAGAACACACCAGGAGAGGAGAATTGGAAAGAGAATTTGACCTCCTAGCTAATCAGCTGAGCGCAGCTTGCAGCTGTCATCATGCAACTTGAATTGCTAACTCTCATACATTCCCTTCGCAAGTGAAAGGGCCTTTAGAGAAGGAGCAATACGGAATCCTCCTACAGTGTGTAGAAATTAGAAGTCAGTATTTCTTAAAGTAGTTTTCATTTGTGTTTCCCTACTTGCTAAGGATGCTGAACATTTAAAGATTTCTTAGCCATTTCTGTCTCTTCTTTTGAGGTCTCTGTGCACATCTACTGCCATGTTCTAAACTGGGTCATCTATTGTCTTGACTCCTTGCTCTTGGAGCTCTTTGTGTATTCTGGATATTAGTCCTCCGTCAGATGTCTAGTTGGCAAAGACACTCTTCCACCCACAGGCTGTCTTTTTACTGAGTTGTTTCCCTTGCTGTACACGAGCTTGTTAGCTTTATGGGGTTCCACTCGCTAACTGCTGTGTAAACGGAGTCTCTCCCAGAAAGCCCTCCTCTATACCTCTATCTTTTAAGGTGCTACTTATATTTTCTTCTGGACATTGCAGCATTTTAGATTTAACAATGAGGTCTTTGGTTCATTTGGAGATGATTTTTGTGTAAAGTGTTAGGTGTGGGTCTAATCTCATTCTTCTACTTGTGGACAACCAGTTTTCTTTCCCAGTACCATTTGTTGAAGAGTCTGTCTTTTATTTAGTGTTTATTTGTGGCATATTGTCAAATATCAGAGAGCTGTAGTTCCACACACCCATGTTTGTTCTTCTATTTTGTTCTCTTGATCAAAATGTCTACCTTTTTTGTGTCGTCACCATACTGTTTTTGTGTGCTATATAATGTTGTGATATAATGTTGTTCTTTTTGCATAGGATTGCTTTGGCTATAGGCTCTTGTGTGGTTACACATGAATTTAACGAAGTCCCCCATCTCTGTTTTTGTGGTGACGATCATGGAGATCTTAACTGAGATTGTGTTGGATCTTTATTCTTTCACAATAATAGCTTTCCCAGTCCATGTGCTTGAGAGACCTTTTCATCTTCCAGTGTCTTCTCTGATTGCTCACGCACACACCCAGAGATCTAGTTTTCATTGTAGAGGTTTTTAACTAAACTTATTTCTAGATATTTTTGAGGCTATTGCATCCATGATTCCTTTCTCAGTGTGTTTGTTATTGGTATGTAACTGCCAGCTTTTGTAAGCTGCGTATTCCAATCAGAATGCTAAGATCAAGAGCAACTGACAACAAATGCTGGCAGGAATGTGGGGAAAGGAGAACCCTCATTCCCTGATGATGGGAACGCTACCTGGTGCAGCCACTGTGGAAATCAGCGTGGAGAATTCTCACAACGCTAAAAGTAGATCTACCACATAACCCGGCTCTACCACCCTTGACCTATGCCTACTCTTTCATTTGTGGATCCAGGCTTCAGATGGGATGAAATGATTTGTAGTAACTGCAGAAACCAAATACCTAAAAAGGGACCATGGAGGAGGGGAAGAAAGAGCTCCTGAGAGGGGGATAGTGGGACATGGATATTATGAAGAAAAAAATTAACTGGGGAGCTAGTAGGGAGGAGAATAAATAACACTAAGAATGTTTTTAAAATCCATAGGGAAAGCTACTATTTTATAGTCACTCAAACATATGTGTGCTGTTGTACACACACACACGTACCCACATAGACATTACATGCATATCATACATACACTGTAACAAAAATGTTTTTAAAGAAACCTAAAATTAAATGCACAAGTGAATGTACACTAACAGACTAGTGGCGTGGGCTGGAGAGATTCTCAGCAGCCAAGAGCACTGGCTGCTCTTCCAGAAGACTCAGGTTCAATTCCCAGCATCCACAAGGCAGTTCACAACTGTCTGCAACTCCAGTTCCAGGGAATACAACACCTTCACACCAACGCACATAAAATAAAGTTAAATAAATTATTTAAAAAAAAAACATACCCTTGGTAAATGCTTTGAAAATACAGATAGGAAACAAAACAAGAAACAGTTAATTACATTGGGATCAACAACAATGTCACCAAAGAACTGATAGTAGATCAGAGATCTGGATCAGCAGCTGCCCCAGGTAGAACATGCAGAGAAGACAGTGGGTACAAGGCCAGAAGGAGAGACAGAACCAGAAGGAACCACTGTGCTTCCCTGAGCCCCTTAAGCAGGATGAGACTGGGAGTCAGGTGACATGGAGGATTGCAGGGCTATGCCTCAGACCTATGACTCCATTCCAGGAGCAGTGGGAAACCCCTGGGGCATACCATGTAGTCAAGTGACAAGTAATTGTATATATAGCTTTAAGAATTAATGGGGCTGTTTTATGAAGTATGAACTAGGAAGCAGTGAATATCTGAATCATAATCACCTGCAACAATAGAGATGATGCCCCAAAATACTCTTCAGCAAAGCAAGCAGGTCTTGGGAGGATGAGCCCAGGTATGTGTGGTGTGAAGTATAAAGGTGTGTAAAGACCACGCTGTTGCTGAGGCCATGACTCTTTGAGTGACCAGTACTGTGAGCTGGGGCAGTGGTGACATCCAGACCTGGCCATGGACCATGTGTGGGTCCGTAGTCCTACTGCAGCTAGGGTTTGTGTTCAAGTCCAAGACCTGTGTTGACACCAAAGGTCACAGAGAAGCCTGGGGTTGGGCTACAACCTGTGGCCTTGTTGGTGTCGGCCAAGGTTTCCACCAGGAGCCAGGGTGTTATCCAGGGCCAGTGTGCTGCTAAGAGCCATGTCTGGGTTTGTGGTTCTGCAGCAGCTGGGGTTCATGTTAATGTCTATGACCTGTGACACCTCAGGGGACTAGAAACCATGTGCCATGAAATCAGAGGACCATGCTGAACAAGCTTGCCCTTTGCTGCCACTGGGAAAGCTGGCATTGCCCCTCTCTGGACATGAAAGCAAGAAAGAACCTCACAACCCCCTCCTCTGCCCACCACACTCAGGAGAGCTGTCCCACTACCCCCCATCTCTGCACTCAGGAGAGGGAGAACTGACCCTGATGGTGAGAGTGTAGGGGAGCTGCCTCTGGCCCCTTGCCTGAGTGATACAGCTCCAATGATTTGAACTGACCAGCTTAACTACCACGAATGCCTTGACTTGGCCCACCCTCATATCTACCCCATCTAGGACTTGCTGGAACGTGTGAAAGGACTGGTCCTGTAGAACGATACCAGCAGGATTTCCATGGTTCAGGGCAGTCGTGGGAGATTGAAGAGAAGTTTTGGTGAGGATCCAGGGATGATGGCTGTTGGAGGAAGGCCATTGGTTAAAAAATAAAGAAACTGCTTGGCTGGCCCTCATAGGTTAAAACATAGGTAGGCAGAGTAAACAGAACAGGATGCTGGGAGAAAGAAGCTGAGTCAAGGTGTCGCCATGATTCTCCCACTCCAGGCAGACGCAGGTTAAGATCATTCCTGGTAAGCCAGCTCGTGGGCTACAGCAGATTATTAGAAATGGGCTAGTCCAGGTGCGAGAGCTAGCCTAGAAGAGGCTAGATAGAAATGGGCCAAGTGGTGTTTAAAAGAATACAGTTTCTGTGTAATTATTTTGGGGCATAAGCTAGAGCTAGCCATGTGGGCGGCCGGGTGCCAGGGACGCAACCCCGCTGCTCCTACTACTACAGAGTGGCGCCCAGACGTGATGGACTAAATCCACTTAAAAACCTGAGAAGGCTTAAAAATAAGGGAGAGAGAGTTTAACACAGATTTTTGCTGTTTGTTGGTGGCGTGCTGTAGAGAGATTTCCTGATTCGGCATCAGCAGCAGAAAAAAAACGCTGCGTCTTTTTAAAGCGCGGCTTCTTGGGGCTGTGCTGCCAGCGTGAACTCTGGCTTTAAAGCATTTCAATGGATTTTATGGGACTGGATGTTTGTGTTCCCGCTTGGGATCAGAAGGAGAGTGCTCTGAGACTGTGCTGATGACTCAGCACTCCCCGCCTGCACCTGGGCAGACTGCCGAATCAGGCTTAGGCAGGCGGCTGAAGGGCATGGCGTGTTTTCAGACTGTGCAGTGCTCTGTGTGTCAGATTTGGCTGTAACTTGGATGAAAAGAATTTCTTCTGTGCTGCACGCTCAGTCTCAGAACTAAAATGCGGAGTGCCGCTCCTACCTGGTGGCCCCAGAGCTAGCACAAAATGGTATGTCCTCCATTTTGAAATTTTCCTGACTCAGCAGCAGGAAAAAACTGGCTGTTTTAAAATGCCAGCTTTCTGGGCTGTGCCGCCATTGTGATCTCTGTCTGACTCCTGCGGAAGACAGAGCTTTTGAATGGAGCATTTGGAATAAAGTGCTACGATTTGTTTGATGGCAACTAGACTGCTGTGTGCCTAAAAGGGGGATATTGTGTGCTGCAGCTCAGAGGCACAAGCAGCTCCGCCATGCTAGTGGTGCAATGTGCAAGGATCAGCAGCTCCGCCATGTTGGACTGGGCGGGGCCAGCAGGCAGTACCTGTTTTTGACCTAGGAATGTCACAGCTTAGATTCTTAAGCGCCTAATGATTTAAAGGCACAAATCAAAAGTGCTCCTGGATAGTAAAAAATTGCAGATTCACAATAGGACAGATTCAGACCACTAAATGAGTCACACTGTTGGATGAATGTACGTAGGCTTGGGAGAGAGAATAAAAAGAATATAGAGAATAAAGTTAATGGTTTTAAAAAAAAAGGTAAAGTCTTTAAAGAGACATTACAGATAGTTAAGAGATTAAAAGAAATAAAGTAAAATAAGCCATGTAAAAATGGAAAATTCACAGAGAGTCTGGATTATGTACATTGTGTTTTCTTTAAAATTTTTGACTGTGAAGGAGCTAAGTACAGAGAGACATTTCATTACATGGGCTGCCAAGCTAAACCAGAATGGATATAAGGATATTACGATTTCAAAATTTGGATCTAAGGATATGATGCTTTGGAGCAGGTCTTCTTTTGTTTTCACAGAGGACCAGACCCTGTGGATTGCATCTATCACGATATGGTATGATAGACCACGACTTCCCGAAAAGTTCCTGTGAACACCCTCAAAAAATTACTTCACTCAACTGCCAACTGAGATAAACCTGGCACACAGGTTACACCCTAAATGATCTGATTAACAGCGCCCCCATTCAGCAGGAAGCAGTTTGGAGAGAAAAAACTGCGCCCATGTTCCCATGTTCTTTTACATTTAAAGGGGGATATGATATAGATATGAATAATTTGCATTAGTATAGATTTTGCTTTATTGATAGAGATTTAAGGTCAATTTTGTTATATGTATATGTATTTCTTGATCTTGATTAAGGTATTATGATTGTGTAGTTCATTTAAAAATGTACTATATAATTAAGAAATATAGGTTGTTAATGGATAATCATCGATAATAGTAAAGCTTGTAGTCATGTTAGTTAGATTTTCTAGATATATAGAGATATATTTCAGATAGGCATTCTTCATATCTCTCAAAGGCTGCAGAATATGGCATTTAAAATATTTTAATAACTTAGGGTTTTTCATGACAATGAGACACTCTGTTCCTGGCAGCACCAATCTACTTCAAGAAGAAGATGGGCATCGAAGAGGACCCTTATGGAGTTTGATAGCCATTTGGGCAAGAAACTGTTCTTGCCTGGACAGTTGCATAAACTGGACAAAGAGAACCCGCAGAGGGAGGACTGCTGAACTTGCCTAAAGGTGAGATGGTCTTTCGGGGTTCCTGACTCATGAAAGAGTCTGCGAGACATTCTGCAGGACACAGCAGAAAGTGACTGAACTGTCTTTGGAATTTCCTGCTTGATGAAAATGTCTGCTGGATACTATGGGCCTGAAGGCTGAAAATGGATGCCCCAATGGTACAGAGGAACTTTGGGTGACTGTACAGGTAGCGAGATGTCTCTGTTATTTCTAGAGTTTTGGATTTCGTGTTTGTTAGGTAATATTATATCCTTCTGGAGTCTTTGATGGAGTTGAAGAATGGTTACTTATAGTTTTCCTTAGTTATGATAAAAGATAAAGTAGATATAAATATTGTAACCATAATTCTTACTTGATAACTGTTTTGTTATATGTAATTTTACTCTGTTAAATTTAAAGCCTTTCTTTTTTGATTAAACAGAAAAAGGGGAAATGATGGAGGAAGGTCATTGGTTAAAAAATAAAGAAACTGCTTGGCTGGCCCTCATAGGTTAAAACATAGGTAGGCGGAGTAAACAGAACAGGATGCTGGGAGAAAGAAGCTGAGTCGAGGAGTCGCCATGATTCTCCCACTCCAGGCAGACGCAGGTTAAGATCATTCCTGGTAAGCCAGCTCGTGGGCTACAGCAGATTATTAGAAATGGGCTAGTCCAGGTGCGAGAGCTAGCCTAGAAGAGGCTAGATAGAAATGGGCCAAGTGGTGTTTAAAAGAATACAGTTTCCGTGTAATTATTTCGGGTAAAGCTAGCCAAGCAGGCGGCCGGGTGCCGGGGATGCAGCCCCGCCGCTTCTATTACTACAGATGGCATACCACAAACCGGAAACCTTGAACCAGACCAATGACTCATTACAAAGACTTTGCTAGTGGAGTTAATTGGACAAAGGGTGTACTGCATGACACACAGTGGCTCCAGGGCCACCAGGATGAATGAAGAGGTGCTGGAGAGTTGGGACAGATGGAGGAGTGAAGAGGATTTTTGTTTGTTTGTTTTATTTTGTTTTTTTAAAATTTCATTTAAGTGGTGCTGCATGGGTAAAGGGAGAATATGGGGGAACTGGGAGGTGAGTGGGATTGGGGTGCATGACATAAAATTCCCAAAGAATCAATAAAAATATGCTAAATTTTTTTAAAGTGCTTGAAAAAACTGTGATTTCAAAATGGATGAAAGGTTTTGCACTGTGGGGACACAGCAGGACTTTGGGCTTGGAAAGGAATGTACAGAGAATTAAAAGCATTTGGAAATATTCTGTTTCTTAAGCTGAGTGACAGGCACACGGGTATTCCCTAACATATTCATTTACATTACATATACTCTTTCCTATGTATACTGTAGTTCATAAGAAACATTTAGGCCAACTAACTCCATTTGCTTTTGCAAATGTTATAATATGGAAAAGTTGGGTGGTCCATGCATGTGGCTATATATTTATATCTCTTTTTGTATTTTCCCACCTGGCTGAAAGATTCCACAGGTGATAATTAATAAACAGAATGATGAGGATGGAAGACTGGGGAGCACAACAGAGCCTCTAGGGCATCTGCTTGTTAGAACCTACTGTGTGCATGTTGGGGGGATCCCCAGGTGCTCCGGGGATGGACCCAGTTAAGACTGAGCTGTGTCCTGAATCCCTATGTGACTGTAGTCCTATCCCCAGTGAGGAAGCTCCTACGGAAGTCTGTCTGTAAATAACAATGACCCAGACCAGGATAATGGCAGTGAGATTGCAGAAAAATAGATGCATTCAAGTTCTATTTAGGAAGCAGAAGAGAGGACTCTGTTAATGGCTTGGCCGTTCCACTGTATCAAAGGTCTGAGGGACACCTGGTGTTACCTGGCTTTTCGCAGAATGCTATTCCAGGAGCAGGGGGCCTGTTTGCCAGGCCACAGGTGCACCACAGACACTGAAAAGTCAACATGATTCCCTCCATTTGGTAGCTTTTCCAAAGTCACGCTGGTGACCTTTAAATTCCGTTTTGAAGCCAGATTTCTCTACAGCAGCGGTCAGAGAGCCGGAAGGAGTAGGAAACAGGGAGGAGCCCTGCAGTGCCCCGGGGGCCAGACTGTCTTCAGAATAACTCTAGAGCCCAGCTTGCATGCCCAGCTCTGTGTCCTCACATATTACCCTCACACACAAGTTCTTAAGCCGTATTTTTGCTACCAAGTAGCTAGTCGCTGTTACTTGCCGTGAGGTCGGACTCTAGAGCATGCACTACACAGTTGGGTGTTATTTGGTCTGTCTCCTTCAACTCAGCTGGCTTTTCTGCTGATGCACTCAAATCTGTAGCCACCACAGATGGGGGACACTCAGTATCAGGTGACACTGTTGTAATAGATTAATAAAAATGTTGCAGCATCCCCAGCAGCTAGGAAGAGACATTTTAAAAGTCACAGGAGAAAAATAAGTGTGAGGTGCTTAAGACCCCATCAGAAAGGATCTGCCCAAAGAGAACTTTGTCTGCCAAGAGGACTTTTAAAATGTCTCTTCCTAGCTGGGGTTCTCTCCAGTTCAGGATCTGGTCACTGCCACACCCTGCCGCTGACTGCCTCCCACCACTATCTAGTCTCTACAACTAAAGAACGGCCACCGGCTGCTGTTTCTTATGGTAATCTTGTCACACTCAACCAATGCTGACACGTTGCTTCTTAACTGAAGTCTATACTTTGGCGAATGGGATTTCCTCAGTTTTAATCCCATAGTCCTTTATGCTCCACAGTTCCATCCACGACGCCACATTACACGAGCTGACCTGTCTTCTTGACCTTGGCTTTGGCTATGACGGTTTTTTTAGACTCCTCTTGGTTTTGATGACCACAATAGCCTTCAGGAGCACCTGATAGATATTTTGTAGGTTTCTTCAGTGGGATTTCTTTGCTGCTTCAGACTGAGTTTGTGAGGAACTGGCAAGCAGACTGCAGAGGAAAGGTTCCATTCTCATCCCGTGGAATCGGGAGTACGTGCTCTTGGGAAAGAAGACGCTATGCACATCCACAGCTTGCTTAAAATCTGGAGACATAAAAACAATGTAGAAGTTTGGTATACAAGAAATGTGTTTATTCTCTCCCATCTATGTATTTAATCATTTCTTCATGCCAGTATTTACCCATAGTTATCTGTTTCATATCTTGGCTTATAATAGAGTACTGTTGAAATGATTTAATAGATTTGACCAGTGGGATTTGTGTGTGTGTGTGTGTGTGTGTGTGTGTGTGTGTGCATGTGTGTGTGTGACAAACACATTCTAAATTTTATATAGAATTATAAACTGCAGGGATGGCAGAACAAATGAATCATGGAAATCGAGACATTTCACAAAGCTGCATGATTAAACAAGCATGATACTGGAGCAATATGAAATTATAGCAATAGGCTGGAAGAGTTCAGAAAGAGACTCATACATATTATCAGCTAAGGGAAGTGATAAGTGATGGAAGATGGCCCTTCAGTAAGCTGCACTGAGTCAACTGGATACCCAAATGGATTAAAATGAACTTTTCCACTCATTTCAAACTAAACAATGCATTTCTTAATGACAGAGCTATGCTCCGAGGCATCCGAGTGTCATGGTCTGTACGTATTAAACCACTAAGGTTGTGACATTACTAGGTAATACAGTTTTAGGGGAGCATCATTGTCTATGCTTCCCATCACTGCCTGAAACAATGTTACGCAGCACAGGACCGCCTCTATGTAGTTCAGTTCCAGCTAACTGACAGACTAATATGAAAGCTGAAATAAACAGAGAGTATCAAGGATAAAAGGGAGGCTGGATTAATGCTTTTACAGTCAAGGATTCCTCCAAAAGAACATAAATTTTAACCTTGAATGAAAAAAAAAAATCTGACACAGGGTCTCCATTAGTAGCTCAGGCTGGCCTTAAACTTACTACGTAACCAAGGCTGACATCAAATTCAACATCCTCCTGCCTCAGCTTCCAGAATCCTGGGATTATAGGCATGTGCCACCATACCCTTGGCTCTGAATACAAATAATGGTACTTAGGACGTCATTAAATCGAGGACAGTAGGAAGAGCATGAAGCCACGTGGATGGGAAGGACACCTGTAACCTTTCTGCCTGAGGGAAGGCTCAGACCTACAACTCGAAGTAGTGTGTTGTGCCCAACACTCTTGGGGTTTTAAACCAGATTAGGAGGAAAAGCTGGGAAGATATTTGCCAAATGAAACCACTGACCATAGTTCCCATGGACGGCACAGAGAACTCACAATAATTTCCTCTTTCGTTTCTACAGGAGAGTCAGCTTTATTGGTGTTGGTTTCTTGTTTGCTTATTTTCTGTCTGAGTCTATAAATAGCTACAGTCCCTGAAAATGAATGCTGGAAAACACGTGGAAGCTTAAGGAGAAAGGAAGTTCTCTTCCCTACCCTTCCCCTCACACTTTGATCATTTATGGATACGTACTCATACTTGTGACTTCCACTGTTGTGTGCATATAGGATTCCTTATGGACTCATTGTTTCTCTCTTTTCTTCCATGTTCTGGTTCTTTGTTTTATTAGAGTCTCTTTTCACATAATTTGTATCAGCATACACCATATATTAGTGAGGGTTTCTAGAGGAAGAGAACTAATAGAATTGGTAGAATGAATCCCTCTTTCATCTATCTATCTACCTATCTATCTATCTATCTATCTATCATCTATCTATGCATATATTTAATATATTAGTATATACAATAACATAATACATACATTCATATACATACACACATATATGCATATATAAAGGGGATTTATTGGAGCGGTTTATAGGCTGTGATCCACCTACTTCAACAATTGTCCACCAATGGAAGGTCCAAGAATCCAGGAGTTGTTCAGTCCTCAACGTTGGGTGTCTCAACTGATCTTCAGCATATGCCAGTGACCATTACAGAAGATAAAAACTAGACACAGCAGTAAAAATTGGTCAAATAAACTCCAGAAAAACATCATGAACATATAGCCAGTAAGCTCAGGGCACCTTCAGCTGACAACTGTCTACACATGCTTGGAGTGCCACCAAAGAGATGTGTTTGGCAGTGAGGGACAGGGACAATTACTCAAAGAAATAATGATTTAAAGTTTTCCAAAGCTAAGGAAAACTAAAACCCTATATGTCTACGAAGTGCAATAAAGCTCAATACCCAAAATATTAAGAGAAACCCTTACGGCAAATTATAATCTTTTCCCCCTTTTTTCTTTCTTTCTCTTTTTAAACAGGGTCTAACTGTGTAGTCTTGCCTGACCTCTGCCTCTCATATGACCCAAATTTTAAATCAATCACAAGAACATTTTGATAGATGTTACAAAAGGACACATGTACAGAAAAACTAAGACAAAATTGGTCTGTGCGTGTGGGGAACCCAGCTCAGCCCACTTCAGACAATGCTGCCCTGGGCAGTCGATCCTGTGTGGTATAAGAAAACAAACTGAAGAAGCCATGGAAGGCAAAGCAGTGACTGGCATTCCTCCACTTTCTTTGCATCCATTTCTGCCGCCAGGTTCCTCCCACGACCTCCCATCACTATAAGCTGGAATAAACCCTTTACTCCCCTGTTGGTTTTGGCCATGGTGTTTTTCACAGCAGCACAGAAACCTAGCTAAGACGATCTGTTACGTGTCTCTCATGCACTAAGCATCCCTGAGGGGAGATCAGGCAATAGTCATTTTAATGTTCCTTAAGTCTAATAATGTTAATTATACGTGTTTCCAACAACACTAGCTCAGGGACTGAATCTTTCTGTTAGGGTTGGGTTAGGTTAGGGTTGGCTACAATAGTGACATGGTGCCATTGCTAACCAAATCAACGGTAAAGGCTAATGGCATTACTATGTTTTTTTTTAGACTGTCTTTAGGAATGGGCTTGCCTTCACTAAGGAGCCAGCAGTGCTAGATTGCCTAGATGCATGGCCCAGAGAGCCCGGCAGAAGTGTGGTGATGCCTGGGACCCTGCTTCCCTTTCCCACTGTGAATGTGTCATTTTCAAACAACTGTAGCTTATGCTAAATGAGACACGAGCCTGCCGCAGAAGGGAGAGTAAAGCGGTCCTCTTACACAGCAGGACTACCCTGACCTCTCCATGGATCTAGACAATGCATCCGCGGAAAGCAGCTTAGAAAGCTTTTCTGCAGAATCGTTTACAAACCCGCACCATCTCGAATACTCATTAGTTTTCGCAATCACCATTGTTTTAGAACTTGCATTGTTAAATCAATATTCTTCACAAATCACAAAACTGGGTCAAAGCATAAGCATCTCTATTGAAAATGCCAGAAGGAAGGAAGAAAAGCCCTTGGTTGGGATTGTAGGCACTGGTGTTGTTTGCGTTCTCTTGGTCGATGTAGGAACAGACGAAAACAGCCATTTCTAGCCTGCAAGCATTTCACTACGAACACTTAGGGTCCTTTCTTAAAGGAGGAACTCTTATTTCTGATGGTGGATGTCTTTATCGGTTTATTCTGTATTGCTGGGGATGGGCGTATTTTTCTATCATGTTTTGAATGTGAGGCTTGAGCACTTCAGGGTTAAGCTGGCACCGGAAGCCACCCGCAGTACAGGGCGCGTGGAAGGGCTTTTTATTATCCGGCTCTGGCAGAAGGCAGTGGAGCGAAGGAGACCATGGAGCTGTGTGACTCATGCAGCTGTGAGGAAAAGGAAAAGCTCCAAAACCAAACCTCTGTGGGTACCTAGTTCCCCCAGAATCAGTTGGGAAGCTTCCAGTGAGGGCAAAACTGCCAACAGGTTCTCCCTAGCTAGTCTGTGAAGTTTGACTGGCTTTCTTGTTTCCACCTGAATAGTGTCCATAACAGGACATGTTGCCCTCACAATGGGGTTTCGGGCAGCCTTATTCCTTTGGCCCTGCCCCCTTGGGACCAAAGAGTCAGCGTTACTTGATGATATTTGTCAGTTGGGTCTGTGGGGGTGGGAGATGATTTAGCCTCAAAATGGGACATCACAAAAGACTTTCTAGTCCATCATTTTTGAAAAATTTAAAGTAGTCTTGGGGCTGAGACCAGAGGCAAAAGGGTTGTTTCCCACCATGATATGGACCCCAGAGCCATGAGGTGAGGGGAATATGTAGTGGACTGTTCATTCAGAGTGACAGAGTCGGAAGCCAGAGCTCATCAGCTGTGGGTTCTGCTAACCAGTCACCCATGACTAGCCAACAGTAGAGGCTCCCTATCACATTCTACCGGCTCTTAGAGAGAACTACTGTGGCTGCCTTCTACCCCATAAGCATTGAGCCTTGAAGATATTTTAGTGTAGGACTCAGGGTACCAGACGGATGACTGAGGATAAATTTGGGAGGCTCCAGGTGTGCTGTGAGGGCCAGGCTGCAGGTGTGCTATGAGGGTCAGGCTGCAGGTGTGCTGTGAGGTCTAGGCTGTAGGTGTGAGGTGAGGGCCAGGCTGAAGGTGTGGGGTGAGGGCCAGGCTGAAGGTGTGGGGTGAGGGTCAGGCTGCAGGTGTGGGGTGAGGGCCAGGCTGCAGGTGTGGGGTGAGGGTCAGGCTGCAGGTGTGCTGTGAGGGCAAGAATATTTGGTTGGATTTGTCACCTTCAGTGTGATGTAACAGCTGTTCTAAATTCGCTGTGATGCTCAAAGCCTAAAAAATAATTTGCAACTCAGCAGTTCCTCCTGTCTTGTGCTTACTGACATGTGGGCAGCCCTGGGTTTTGCTTGTGGCCACAATCACAAGACTGGCTTTTCCTCTATGTCGATTTAAATGCTTTGCATACCCACTAGTGCTGACAGATGAATGCACGTGCCTCTTAGAGTTCTGTTCTCACATGGGAGGCTAAGAGAAAATTCAGACCAGTCCTGAGGGGAAATATGAGTTTATCATAGTTTGTCATTTGCCTAAGAAAATTAGGTAGATGTTTGCTCCCCCTTCAGCCTTTCTCTCTCTCTCTCTCTCTCTCTCTCTCTCTCTCTCTCTTTCTCTAATTTTAGCCCCTCTTCATAGACTTGCAGTGGGTGTGGATGTGGATCTCCTAGGGGACAGGATGAAAAATAATAAGAAGGCAACAATAGTTTGGCACTCAAAAGCTACTCAAGACCAACAATCCATGTGTCTCCTCTCGTTGACAAACTTGAATTAAAATAGCCTCTAAAAACAAAAACAAAGCCCTCCACTTTCAAAGTGTATGTCTGATTGTCTTCTCCATTATTCAGAAAACCACAATTTTAAAACATACTTGCCACTTTTCTGCTTCTGCGTTTGAAGCCTCACCCCTGGTTCACAAATAAAGGACACAAGAGGGAGGGAGGAGAGCGCTGGGGGAGGAGCAGGGGAAAGAAATGCAGAGACAGCTGCAGGCTGTGGCTGCACCAATAGGCACCTGAAGCACTATCTCACCACAGACATCCCTATTCAGCCATGGAACTCACTAAGTAGACCAAGCAGGACTCAAGCTCATAGAGATCCCTTGTCTTCTGAGTGCTAGGATTAAAGGTGCATGCCACCATGTCTGGCCAATTGTGTTTCTTTCTTTAAATATTTAGCCCACTAGAAATGTATTCAGAGGCATTTCACAGGATAAAATGCCTGATTTGTTTTCTTTTTATATAGTGGCTTTCAATAGTTTTTTATTCCTATTTTTCGAAGTTAGCATGGAAAGTAATAGGTTTCCTTCTTCCGGACTCTGCAGGTGATATGCACACAGGGAACACATACATGCAGGCGAAACATTCAGACACAAGAAATGTTAAAAGATACAGTGAAACAATTTAAAGTTGTAGCTGAGATGAAGACATTCACATGGTCAAATTTGAGTAAATTCACTACTTACAAAAATACTGAAGGAAATTCTGGCTGATGGCAAACTCTGAACTAGAGGGAAAAGCAAGCCTGTTAGAAACTTCAGATATGTGCATAAAATACTGCTTTTTAGTTTCTGTCTTGCTTTTATGAACTATTTACAGAGCAGTTGATTTCTCAAAGGCAAAATTAGCAATGTACTTGACTTTAAACTGTTTAGAAGAAAATATACAAAGCCAACTGTGCAATGAGTAGGAGTCTGGACTGAAGGGGATAACAGCTTAAAGGGAGCTACCCTGCAGTGGGCGATGGTACCCATAGACACTACACGCAGACAAGCAAGAGGCTTGATATTTGAAGCATTAGAGGTGTTAGCATTAAAGTCTATTGACTTTATGGGGCGGGGTGGGGACTCATTTTGCGTTCGTTTTGATAAAGGGTCTCTCTCTGTAGCTCAGGTTACTCTTGAGCTCATTATGTCCCCCGCCTCAGTTTCTGAGCTCTGGGATTACAGATGTGTACCACAATCTGGTTTAGCTTTGCTGTTTGGCTGTTTGATGCATATTTATTACCAAAAGAGTAGTAACACAATTTGATGGTCCACTCATTTGGGAAAAAAATGCTACACTGTTGTATTCATCAAGATCTAATTGTAGATGAATTCTAAAAGGCAGTAGTTTTTAAAGCATTCAAACATAAATTTTAATATAAAAAATCACATTTTGACAAATGATAAAGTAGCGGAATTCTCCTGTTTGTCAGTCAACCTGTGAGGTTGTTGAAGGGACTCTGGCCAACTGGAATGTGATAAGCATGGCTCTGGCAGGCCTTGCCCTTCTCCCCTATTCCCTCTGCCAAGCTAAAAGATAGATTCCTAAAGCTAGCCGCCAAGGTCTACTCCTGTATTTGGATACTTCTTCCTCATGAGGCCGACTACCAAGGTCCAGTTATCAAATTATTGAAGTCCAGCAATCAGAAGCCCCGTTTGGCTCACCTAATTAACTAAAACCAAGCACCTCATCTTAACTTTTATAAATCATCATTTTCCTATGTGCCACATCTGTCTCCTCTCTATCCAGAGGAAGTCCTTTGTCCCTCCCGGACAAATAAACCTGCCCCCTTTCCTTTGTTCCCTTCCCCTTCTCCCTCATTCTCTACCTCCATCTTTGACTTTAATTCCCTGCCCTCTGTCTTTCTGGAGCAAATCAATCTCCTTTGTGTTGAGAACTTGGTCTTGGCGGTCCTGAGCCAATAATTTTCCTTTCAGTTGTTCTAACTTACCTTGTCAGATTTTTATTAATAAGGTAACATTTTGGTTCAAAAATGATTGACTGTAGATACAATGTACAGAATGGGAAATCTTTGCCATAGTAGGACATCAGGGGCTCTGCTCTAATGCTTCCTGGCTTCTCCCTTGAGAAAGGCTCTCCCATTGAGTCTAGAACCTACTATTGTCTGCTAGGCTGCCAGTCAGCAAGTCCCAGCAGTCCTCCTGTCTTCCCGCCCCTCTCCAAGCCCGTTCTGAGGTCTTATGTTTGCAGTTGAGGCCCTGAACTCAAGTCTCCAAGTTTGCACAGTGAGCACATTTACCTGCCGAGCCGCCTCCCCAGTTCCAAAGTTTTCTCAAATACAGTATCAAAAGCATAGTCTGTTACAAATTGTGCAAATTGAATACCAACAAAATTAAAACTTTTTGGTTTGTGTAAGACATGATTTTTAAAAGAAAAAAGATCATAGCTTTGGAGAAACATTTGCAGAACATACACTCCCTGAAGGACGTGTCTCAAGACTACATAACAAATACAAGTGCACAAGCATCCTCATTGAGAAGAGAGGAAAGGAGCAGTGAGCACAAGGAAACGCATTAAAGAACAGTAAATGTATAATAAAAATACAAAGTGAAGGCGCACTAAAACCCAATAGATGCTGCATTACAAAGGAATGTCTGAAGTGGAAAAGCCTCGCAAAGCCTCCCATTGGGGAGGACACAGTTAACAGATTTCTCAGTTTCTGATGCAAATACAAAACGGAAAAGCCACTTTGAAAGAGAGTTCGACTTGAATACCATTATTGGCTGATTTATAACACAACCCAGCGATTACACTCTAACGTAGCTACCCAAGAGGAAGCAAACTTATCCATATGCAAAGACTTACATCATGAGCAATATATACGAATAATACATCCTGCAGTAACAGCCCACTCTGGAAGTGACCCAGATTTCCATGACAAGGAAAATGGATGTACAAACACTGTGTGTGTGTATCTACTCTGTAGAAAGCTAATAAATGGTAAAGGAAGTGAGATGCTGAAAAACAGTGTAGCTTCATATCAGAAATAGACCCATAGAGAAGCTAAATTCAAGAGAATACATGTTGTAAAAGTCCATTTCTATAAACGTCTAGGAAAAGATCAACTCAATATAGACATATTAATGATCAGGATTGATTTAGATTATCATTAAATCTAATTTATATATGATGTTTTCTTTTAAAGATATATTTATTTTATGCACATTGGTGTTTTGTCTGCATGTATGTGCGTGTGAGGGCATTAGATCCCCTGGACCTGAGTTACAGGCAGTTGTAAGCTGCCATGTGGGTGCTGGGAATTGAACCTGGGTCCTCTGGAAGAGCAGCCAGTGCTCTTAACTGCTGAGCCATCTCTCCAGCCAGATATGATGTATTCTGTCTTAACTGTGGAAGTAGTTATAAGCATGCTATTTGTCAAAATATGTTGGCCCAAACGAGCCATCCGTTTACAATAATACATTTTATCGAATGTGAATAATTTCTCTATAAATACCTCATTAAGATTATTCATGACTAGCTTTTGGAATAAAAATCTATATTTAAGAATTTATTGTAATGGACTGGACAATTACTAAAAAAATACTAAAATTGTGTTTATTGCTATAGTCTCGATACTCTTTACATCTATATTAATTGGATGGTTTGTGTTATATTCAGCATAAGAGGATCTGGACTCACCCAGGAGACAAGCCTGCAGGCACACCTGGGAGGGATTCTTTAGATTAAGTGAGCCAATGGGCCCTCAAGGGATCACCTGAGTTAAATGAGATAGGAAGAGCTGTACCCTTCACTGGAAACAGTACAGGAGGCTGGTTCTTCCCACCTGGGCCACTAAGCTGGGCTTAGCTAGGCTCACTCACATGCCTGCAATCATTCAGCAGGCCACTGCCAGAACTTACCAGTCCAGACAACACAGACTTGTAATATAGATAACAAATGCTGTCGTTTTAGGTCAACACATTTTGAGATGGTTCGCTGTCCAGCGAGTTGTTAGAAAAGGTGTGTGATGGCCCTCAAGTTATCATCACGAGACATCACACATGGGAGAAGCTGAACACTGCCCTTCCCTAAACCTTGTCATCTAGTAAAAAATGGAGTAACTATGTTTGGAATTAGCCACAGTGTTTTATTATAGACATCACAAAGGTGCCCTGTTGGGGGGATTTTGCTGTCCCACCAGTCACTCCCCAAATATTCACACAGAGACTTAATATTAATTATAAATCCTCAGCCAATAGCTTAAGCCTATTTGAAACTAGCTCTTATAGCTTAAATCAACCCATTTCTAGTAATTTATGTGCTGCCCCAAGGCTCATTTACCTCCTGTACGTCCTTCCCATCCTGCTCGCTCATGGAGTCTCCTCTGACTCCGCCCTTCTTCTCCCACTGTGCTCTTGAGAGGAGAAATGACACACACTTTCTCTTTATTACTTGGAGTTTGGTTTAGATTTTATAGAACCCTCCACAGCCTGCCAGTATATTTTACGCTGGGCTCCTTTGCCTCCCTTTCTGAAGCTTATTCTTTTAGAATACAAAAAGCTAACTCATCTCAGGGAAGACTTAAAACCGTCCATTAGAAGGCAAGAAAAGCTATAACTTCTTTATATTTATTTATATTGCATCTTTTAAAAAATTTATGCTTGGCTTAAATCTTATTATAAGCAAAATATATTACTTCGGTACTATAAAATAGTTTAAAAATTTATAAATGCTCAAGTAACTTTTATTGATATCTCAAGGCTCCCTCCTAGACACACAATATGTGTCTCCCTCTAATCCGTCTGCAGGACACTTACCCTCTGTCACTGGAGTCATCCAGTCTCTCTCTTCTCTCTCCCTTCCCAGAGTTCTTTAACTCAGAGGCCTGAGAGACCACGCTTTAAGGACAGAAATCAAGTGAGCACTCGTTATGCAGCACTGTTGGTCCTAGGTGTATTTAGATATAAGACACAGTTTCCCAGCCTCTGCCCGTGGTTGGTCCTAGGTGTATTTATGTATAAGACACAGTTTCCCAGCCTCTGCCCTAATAGAACTGCCATGCTCGCTCTTGTCACACAACTCATGTCCCTTCCTGGAATAAAAAAAAAAAAAATAGATAGACTCTGATGCATAATGCAGAGACCCTGTTCCTGGTCTCAAGAGGGAAGAACACCACATAGTTTCTGTAGAAAACTCAGATTCATCTTGAAGTTCTGATGAGTCAGCAGACACCATGTGGAGAGGAAAAAAGAAAATGGACCAGAATGCTTTGTGGGGAAAGAGGGTGAATAACACTTCCCTCTGTGTGACAGGCAGCCGCCGGTGTGACAGCTCGTGGAAGAAGACAGTGGGAGTGCCTGAGGAGACAGAGGGTCAAGACACGGTGCGACTTCTATTTCTCTCTCATCCTGTCTTACCCTAGTGGAAGGCAGCGCCAAGGAGCTCCCCCAGCCCCCGACTACATCCCCAAACTGTAAAGAGACCCACATCTGGTGATAATAAAGGAAAAGAACTCAGGATTCAGAGGAGGGTGAAGATGGAGGGTGGGATGCACCCATTCTTTGTGTGGGGTCGGGTTATTTATTTTTAAAGTATGAAAATTGTTCCTGAAACACTACATTGTCTTTCTTCCTCTCTTTTGCATTCTTTTATTTATCTCCCAGAAAAGCTCTTGAGGCTTCAACCCTGCACTAAGAACTGTAGACATCTGAGGAACAGTGGGAGCAGGAGGTGGTCTTCCCCAGAGAAGAGTGAGCCAATTGCTTGTTCCTTGCCAAATGCTCAGCCCTGAGAACATACACGCAAGTTGCATTATACAGATGAACAGGTTATATTTAGGAATACATGTGTACCTCCATATATGCATACAATAACAGAAAAAAAACATAAATTTTAAAGAGAGCTGGGAGGGGTATATGGGAGGACCTGGAAGGAAGAAAAGGAAGGGAGAAATGTTGTAATCATATTATATCTCAAAAAAAAAAATCACATTGGGCATAGTGCACAGACCTTTAATTCCTAACTAGGGAGGCAGAGGCAAGTGGATCTCTGATTTCAAGACCAGTGTAGTTTATAGAGTGAGTTTCTGGACAGGCAGGACTACAGAGAGAGAGAGAGAGAGAGAGAGAGAGAGAGAGAGAGAGAGAAATGCATACCCCCTCTTTTCTTTTTAAAGTATTTTTAATTTTTAAAAATCTTATGTTTATGCACATTTTAAACCTTTTTTAAACTCCTGTTTGTTTATTTATTCTGTGTGTATAGATTGCTGTCTACAAGTTTATCTGTGCATCACAAGTGTGTCTGGTGCCTGTAGATGTCAAAAGCCCCAGGAACTAAAGTCACTGACAGTTAAGACCCACCATGTGGGTGCTGGGAATTGAACTCAGGTCCTCTAGAGGAGCAGTCAGTGCTCACAGCTGCTGAGCTGTCTCTCCAGACTGCTACATTTATTTTGAGACAATGCCTCACTGACTTGCCCAGGCAAGCATGAACTTGTGATCCTTCAACCTCAACCTTCCCAGTAGCTGGGACTATAGGCCTGTGTCCCAAGATTTCCTGTGTCCCAAGGAAATCTTACAATGTCCTCTATAAGGTTCCATTGCTAACAGTTGGTGGAAATGGCTTGTTTTACTTCCCCGCCCTCCTATTTGCCAAGCTTGAGGAACTAGAGCAGGGATGGCTTTATTTCACAGTACTGAAGCTTTGTTGACATTGTGTCATGGTTTAGGAGTCAGGGGTTAGCAAGAAAACCACGCATCACGCAGGGACTTTGCATGTTCAGGGGGGAGGATCAGTGGCTTTGGAAAATAAGTGCACAGTGCACGGTGTAGGTGGGATTATAACCTGGTGTTGTCTTTGTGAAGATGTGTGGGTGCCAAGAGTTAACTGTGATGGCTGTTGTCAACATGATTGGCCCACAGCACCTGGGTATTTCATCAACATCATTCTAAACGTTTCTGTGAAGATAGTTTTTGGATGAGATTAGCATTTACATTATCAGGTTTGGAGTAAGGCAAATTACTCTCCAATATGTGTGGGTTTCATCCAATCAGCTGAAGGTGTTAAAAAAAAAAAACAACAAAAAACAAAGAATGGCCTTCCTTCCCCGAACAGGAGGGAGTTCTGCCAACAGACTATCTTTGGATTTGGACAGCAGCTCTTCCCATCTCTAGCCTGTCAGCTTCCTCCCTGCTGGATCCAGCCGCACAAGCCAGTTCCTTAAAATGGATCTCAATCCTCCACCCCCACTTCTCTCTTGCTATTTATAACAGACATTTGCAGAAAGAATAACACAGGAACAAAGGGAATAGGACTCAGAGGAGGTGGAGGGGGAGGGAAAGAACAAAAAGAGAAAGTAAGGAAGGGGGATGGAGGAGGAGAAAAGGAGAAACTTTAGAATTGGGAAAAAAAGATCACAGATTGAAAATCATGCCATCAAATTGTCTGGAAAACTCACCATCAAAAGAAACTTCTAGACAGAGTTTCTGTGACTCCAGGGAAAGAAAGATTGACACGTTTCTAAGCAAGAATATGCTGGTCATGCCCAGAAGAAGACGTCCTCATAGAGGCTCTGAATTTCTGTCCACTCAACAGCCACACAAAAACAGAGGGGTGTCTTCCCTGAAGACCCAGAGGACACGGGAGTTGAGAGGGACCCACCATACCTACCTAGTTTCCTCTGTCTAGCCTTTGAGCTCCTGTCAGTCAGCATCCTCTACATCAAAGGTATTCTGTAAGATGCTAAAGGTTGTATTTAGATTTTTAAAAAACTATGTATTATTTATTGGAAAGAATATTTAATGACTTCCAAACATTGGTTTTGCTTTAAGTTCTAAAGTTGGTAAGTCTACAGCAAATACAGCAACCTGAACAAGAAAAAAAAAAAAAAAAAAAAAAACAAGGAAGGGGAGAGGGACGACAGGGTATCAAATTAGAAGTGTCCAAAGATAGGGGCTGGAGAGATGGCGCAGCAATTAAGAACACTTGTTCTGGCAGAGGACCTTGATTCAGTTCTTGGCATCCACATGGTAGATAACAACCATCCATGTCTCCAGTTCCAGAGGATA
Organism: Microtus oregoni; assembly: GCF_018167655.1. Taxonomy (NCBI): domain Eukaryota; kingdom Metazoa; phylum Chordata; class Mammalia; order Rodentia; family Cricetidae; genus Microtus; species Microtus oregoni. Next base: position 7,776,587 of record NW_024543219.1, read on the forward strand.
AAAATAAAAGAAAGAAACTTTTTAAAGAGTATCAAAAATTAAATGACAAGCAGATAACAAAGGGAGTGGCATTTGTAGCCTTTTAAAGAGTTACCTCAAATCACAGTTATTCATGACTATAAAGTATTTTAAGACATTAGTCAAATATTTTTGTTTGTTTTGGGATAAGATTCCATAATGCAACCTGGGCTATCCTCAAACTTGCAATCCTCCTGCCTTCACCTCCTGAGTGCTGGGACTAAACAGGAAAAAAAGGTGCTTTCTTCAAATATTTTAAAAAATAACAAGCACATGGAAAGAAAGCCAGTATCCTGTCTCAGTTCTTTGCAGTCGCTGCAGTAACTTCAGCTCAAGCCAAGGAAAGAGCATTGCGTTTGCATTTCAATATGTCAAAAGTGGGCAATGGCCCTTATCTCTCACTTGTGCCTGTCCAGAGAGTTGCCTGTACGCTGGCTGCAGGCTCACCGTGAAGACTCAGCCCGAGCAGCAACAGACATCAGTTTCCTCTGGGGATAATGGTGATCTTCCTGTCACAAAAGTTGTACCCGGCCATCATTTTTAACCTTAGCTGTTGCGATGCCGTCTTCCTTCAGTCATCACGACACGGTACCTGCAGGGAACAGCTTGAGTCAGGAGAGATGTGTTCTGCTTTAGTGTCAGAGACTCAGCAGTGGTGTGTGTGTGTGTTTAGGACTTCCCACGTGGCTAGTAGACTGTCGCGGCCACCTCGTCCAGCAAGGATGACGCGCAACACACCAGAGCTCTTCTCACTGCAGTTTATTCCAGGACTTCATTAATTCACTTTCTCTCTCTCTCTCTCTCTCTTCCCCTCTATCTCTCCTTTTGACCTCTCTCTCTGGGCAAACCTCTCACAGCCCTTAAGTAGGCATGGGCTACCAATCCCGGATTGCCAGGTGGGCACTGCCCATAGGCCCACGCATATGCAAGCAGCTGATGATCATTGCATGATCAGGCATAAGTCAGACTTTAGCCATAGGAGTTGATTATACATCTCCATCAGGTGTGGCTCTAGGCTGCTCGCTACAGTAGACCAGGCAGTTGAAAGAACAGCCAGAACCCGGCGCTGGTATCACCCTCAAAGGCCACCCTTAATGACCCACTTCCACCAATCAGACTCCACATAGAAAGGCTCAACACCCTTCAGATAGCGCCACACACTGGGGACTGAGTGCTAGAGAGAGTCTGTGAGGGTCATTCCAGATCCAAACCGCAACGCTCCAAAGAACGACTCCAAGAGTGCTACACAGCCTTAGAACTACAGCTAACTGATGATTTGTGCCTAGCAAGGGACAAGCTCACCAGGGAACCCTGCTATTCTCTATACATGAAGAACTTAGCATTGTGGTTTCATTTTTTATATTGGTATTTCCATGACACTCCAACCAGCTATTTTAAAATATTTTGATATAAACCTATAATCCCTTATACACTACTGAAAGCCGAGAAGGAAGGGCTTTTGTTTTCCTTGGCAGCGCCACTCCACATGAGCAGATGTAGGCTATTTATAGTCTCCGTCCTGCTCCATGGAAAAACTCATATGTTTAGCTGCAGAAACTCTGTGTTTGATTACAAGATATCTTGTATTATATCTGTTGAGATATGATGCTTGTCCTTTCTCTGTAGCCATTAAGGTAATGCCTTTGTCATTTATTATGTTTTATAGTGAATTAAACTGATTGATTTCTTCATGTAAACTGAATTTGCTTATAGCATATCATAGTTTAATATATTGCTCAATTTAGTTTCCTGATTTTTAAAAAGGATTTTCACATCTACATTCATGAACATTAGCCTAAAATTTACATTTATGATGTCATTGTCAGGAAATTATATTAGTCTCATGAAATAGGGCCCTGTTTAACCCCCGAGCTGTCTGTGTAAGATCAGGATTAGTGTTCCTTCTTTCAGAAATGCTTGGTAAGAATCATAGACCCGGTGTCTCCATTGTCAGATAACATTTATTAATAAAGAAAGAGAGAGAGAGGAAGAGAGAGGAAAGGAAGGAGGGAGGGAGGGAAGGAGGGAGAGAGAAAAGAAAAAACCAGATGTTGGCTGGAGCTGTGTCGCAACATGCAGGAGCCCCCATTTTGTTGCCTGTTGTACAAAACAAAGTATAGAACTCTCAGTCTTTGGTGTTCTTTCTCATGTAAACACTGGTGGTTTTTTGTGTGCATGAAAATGTCATCTAAACATTTAAATGTATTGGCATAAATTAATGAGACTGTTGTTTGATTATCTTCCCGCTACCCGCAGCACCGTAGCTGGCTTCTCTGCTGCCGGTACTGGATTTTCATCCTCTCTCTTGCCCATGGCCCCGACAGTCAGGCTCTAGTCTCAGCGTCTTTTCAGAGTGACAGTCCGGCTTTTTGTTTGTCGGCGGGCCGCCTCTTGCTTCACAGAGCTTTCTTTATTCTTTTCTCTACTTTCTTTGAATTTCCGTTTCTGTCCTTTCTCTTATTTCTCCAAAAGAATGCTTAATTCGCTGCTTCTTCAGCTATTCTTTCTCAGCAATTCTTTGAACTAATAAGAGTACCTCTTAGAAGACTTTCCCTTCCGATTCAATACATACTGTTTTATTATTACTCAATTTCAAGCACTTAAAATTTTCATTATGCTTTATTCTTTGGTTTGAGCTGCGTAGAACTAAGTTTTAATTTCCAAACATGTAGTCTCCTAGTGGTTGCTATTGTTGAGTCTGAGCACAGCTTCAGTGCTGACAAGGGATAGTACTGAAGAGCTTCAGTTTTGTTTTCAGATTTGTTTCAAGGCCTTTCATTCTTAAAATATATTTTTCCAGACTGGAGTTTTGGGGGTTTTTTTGTTGCTGTTGTGTTTTTGTTTTCTGGTTCTTTGGGCGCATCCTTCATTGTCTTTTTGCTTCTGTTGTTTCTGTTGAGAAAACCAGCCAGTCGTTTGACACAGCTGATTCCATCAAACCACTTCCTCCAGGCATTCATCCCCATGGTGACTGACAGGTGTTCTGGGTGTGAGACTGCCTTTCCTGCTAACATTGCCTAAGTCAACACCATTCATCAATGACTATGAAATGCCTGATGTATCGCTATGCTCGGCCTGACAAAAATAGAAGTAACACTTTACAACAAGATGGAGACAAGGGTCAGAGGCCCTGCTGGCTTTGTAGTACTCCACCTGAAAAGAGCTCTGGAATGGCTTGGGAAGGAATGACACTGGCTTGAAGGCGGCACTCTGCTCTGCAGGATTCAGGGAACAACGTACACCGGTGGCATTGTGTTCCTGCAGATAACATATAGCCTTCCAGGAGCAAAGGAAACGCGTTCTCTCTTGTTGTTGTTCCCAAGGGCTCATTAGGAAACACATCCTTCTTACGACTATGACCTTATTTTCTGCCAGCTCTGGGGTCCTGGCTTCTAGAATTGGGGCCTTGTAGCAACAGTCACAATGAATCTGAAATCTTGGTTGTCACCAAATACTTTGCTCTCCTCTGGCTACAGGGCAGCAATGAAGGAGACAGGTCCTAACTGTCACCACTGATGACATCTCTCAGTCAGCAAAGGGCTCACCACCCAAACAGATGGACTTGAGTCTGCCCCTCAGAACCCATGTAAAAATCCCGATGTGGAGGTTCACACTTGTAACCCTGGAGCTGGGGAGGCAGAAGCAGGAGGATTCCTGGGACCACCTCGCCTACTCACTGACATCTAGGCCAAGGAGAGACCCTGAATCAAAAACCAAGGAGGATGGTTCCTGAGGAACAACACTCAAGGTTGACCTCTGGCCTATAGGGGCAAGGGTGTGTTGGGTTCTAGTCTTAAAGACCTGAAGGGAGAATTAGCTCAGATTTCCTCGAGGAGATAGGCTACTGTTACTACATAACACAGCCAGCAAAACTATGTCTGCAGCACAGGGGATCCACTGAGCATCTCTTATCACAAGTTACAGTCATGCGAAAGGAGAGAACCTCAATTGAGAAAATGCTTCCGTAAGATCAGGCTGTAGGAAAGACTACTGAACATTTTCCTAATTAGTAACTGATGTGGAGGTGTGCGGCCCGTTGTGGATGGTACCATCTCTGGGCTGGTGGTCCTGGGTGCTATAAGAAAGCTGGTTGAGCAAGCCACGGGGAACAAGCCAGTATTCAGTGCTCCTCCGCGGCCTCTGCATCAGCTTCTGCCTCCAGATTCCCACCCAGAGTGAGCTCCTGCCTTGGCTTCCCTCAGTGGCCAATGACTCAGGTATGTAAGCCAAATAAACCCTTTCTTCCCCAAGTTGCTTTTGGCCATGGTGCTTCATCACAGCAACACTATCCTGAAGACACCCGCTTTAACTCAACAGACAAGTATTGTCAACTATGGTCTGATAAAGAATAACAAGCTACCCAGAGTGGCATAAAGACTACCAGGAATGAAGAGAATGAAGAATGTCTTCCACGGGAATGTCATCATAATATTTGGAACAACTGCATCTGGGCACTCAAAGATCGCCACAGACTCATCATTCAGGCTCCCTAGGGGACTCACTGCCGTACAGAAAAGTCTGTTGTTGGGTTGGAGTCAACTTAATGTGAGGTGTGGACAAGCCTGGGTGACAAGGGACTGGGCTGTACAGGATCATGTTGACGTGTTGCGCAAATTCCCTGGGGCCTCCTGAAAGTGTCCGTGTGCCTTCCCGCTGAATGTGCTTTTATTTCCAATAGTCACAGTCTAAGTTCATTTCTGAACAAATGCCAGCTTAGGAAAGAAAGTTATTTTTAGCTCATGGTTCCAGGTTATAGCCCATCACTATGGAGAAGTCACAATGGCAAGAGCTTCAAACAGCAGGTCACATCCTACCTGCAGTGAAGAGCAGAGAGAATAAATGTGTGCATGTTCGCTTGCTTCTTGTGTGTGCACTCAGCTCTATCTCCCCACCCTTAAACAGATTCAGGGCTCCCTGACTCGAGAATGGTGCTGCCAACAGTGAACTGGATCATCCCCCATCAACTTTAGACAGTCTCTCCACAGACAACCCCGCAACACCCAATGTAGAAAGTCTCTCAGAGGCTTTCTTCCCAGGTGAATCAAGAGTACACCAATCCTACTCAGCATATATAATTTTTCTTTAAGCATTGCCCTTCCTCCTCAGAGAAAGCCAGAAGGACTAAATCCTGCTCTAAACACTTCCCCAAAGAAGCCCTTAAACAAAGAATGTTAGAGGCCAGATTAAGACAGGCTGACACCATTTCCTAGAGTTGAATAAACTCTGGTGTACCCTTCATGCCGGCTTCTCCAGAGTGGGGGAAGGCTCTCCTGAGACCCATGCCTTGCAGAACGTGGCCCACATCGTTTCCACTTGCCTCCTTTTCCCCTTCTGGCTTCTCCACTCTGTTCCTGGCCTAGTTTCAGTGTGTTTCCCTCAGATGGTTTTTACAACACACCCTCACCGGAGGATTTTCTAGAAAACTCAACCAGCATATTCTTTTATATGATTTCCTTCTCAAACACGGGTTACCAAATGTTTGGTGTTATCATAGGAGAAAGTTGCAATGGAAACATTTTTAAATTAACTACTTGATAAAACTGACTCACAGGACATAAATAGCCCAGTTCCTTCATGGATCAGCCATGTTACTTGACCCTTTAACCCAACAAAGTTTCCCTTCAGGGCTCTTGGGTTGTCTCATACAGCACACACACACACACACACACACACACACACACACACACAGAGAGAGAGAGAGAGAGAGAGAGAGAGAGAGAGAACTTACTTATTTCTTTTCTGCAGTTCTGAGCTGTCATTGAGTTCCCAGGGAAGAGGGCAATAACTTGTTCCCTAGAATCTGAAGGACATTTGTCTTAGTCCATTTGCGTCTTGGTCCACAGAATATGCAGACAGGGTAATTTATAAAGACTTTCCTCTCAGCTATTGGCAGTTCATTCTCCTTTGAAATTGAGGACACTGGTAGGTTGCTCATGGCACTGTAGATTGCCACATGTCTGTGCATATGTGGGCAGCACTGGCTGGACTGGGGTCGATTAATAATAAAAATAGAATATTTGAGACCTGGAGGCAGTTTGGTGGCACTGTAAGAGGTGGAGGGTGGTAGTGGTGGATGGGTATGACCTATACACATTATAAAAATGTATGGAGCTTTCAAAGAATAAAAAACTCTAAAAGAAGAAAGACATTTCCTCCCATAGTCAGTATCTAAGCAGTCTCAGGTCAAGCTGTTAGCAGCTGTTGTCTGTCTGGGTTTCCTTGATGTATGCTTAAATAGTAGAAAGTGCAAAAGAGGAATACAAACCCATTCTCTCATCTCTCTCTCTCTCTCTCTCTCTCTCTCTCTCTCTCTCTCTCTCTCTCTCTGTGTGTGTGTGTGTGTGTGTGTGTGTGTGTGTGTGTGTTGGGGTGTGGTTGGAGTGGTTGGAAGACATCATCCACCTTATTTCCTTGAGACTAGGTCTTGTTGTGTCCTTTGCTTTACAGAAACTTCTCAGTTTCAGGAGGTCGCATTTATTAATTGCTGTTCTCAGTGTCTGTGCTACTGGAGTTATATTTAGGAAGTGGTCTCCTGTGCCAATGCATTCAAGGCTACTTTCCACTTTCTCTTCTATGAGGTTCAGTGTGGTTGGTTATTTTGAGGTCTTTGATCCATCTGGACTTGAGCTTTGTCATGAGGATAGACATGGATGTATTTGCATTCTTCTACATGTCGACATCTAGTTAGTTATGCTAGTACCATTTGTTGAATAAGCCTTCCTTTTTAATTATTTTTTTTTGCTACTTTGTCTTCTGTCTTAGGTGTATGAGTTGATGATCAGATGTCTTATTTTACCACAATTAAAATATTTGGCATTTTGATATCTCTTCATACCTTTGGAAATATCTTTTCCTACCCAAGCCTCAGTATTATAGTCAAATGACTTAATGTTTATTATATGCAGGATCCATTCATCAATTGGAACTGATATAACTTTTAAAGACCCAAGTATCTTTTTGCATTCTAAGTTGGCATTTTCTTTTTTTTTCTTTTTTTTTTAACACATAGACAAGATTTTATTTAACACTGTGATTAAAAGGAAGTTTTAAGCCACACCATTAACCCTAGTTCTCATGATCTCCATGAATTTGAGGTCAGCCTGGTCTACAAAGTGAGTTCTAGGACAGTCATAGAGACACACTGTCTTAACAAATAACCAAACAAGCAAATGAAAACAACCAAAACCAAAAAACCCCAAACAAACAAACAACAACAACCATAAATTATAAAGGTACTGGAGTGCTAGCATGACCCTAAGAGCTGGCATGGTGTCTACGACTTACACGAGATAAATTATATGATGTCTTCCCATGCCAGGCTTAAGGTGTAGCTTGTTTAAGTTGGCATTTTCAAAAGCTGGAGATTTAATAAGTACTCGTCTAGCTTTTGGGTCTGTTACTTCTATTTCTACAGCCTTAGTTAATCTTTGTAATAAGTCACTAAAGGGTTCTCTTTGGCCTTGTTTAACCCTAACATATGACTCAAATCTCTTTCCTAGTTCTTGATTCCTGTCCCAAACATTTAAGGCTGCTGTATGACATAGGGACAAGGTGTGTTCATTATAAAGAACTTGGTCCTGTGGATCAGCATAAAAGCCCTCGCCAAGAATTTGATCTTGGGAAGCCTCAAATCCTTTGTCTCTTCCCTGTTGATCTAAGATGCCAATAAGGAGAGAATTAAAAATTAAGGGAATACAAGCAGAGGGTTCCATAGAGGCAATAGCTAGAGACTATCCTTTGTCCCAAGTACCTGCCTAGCTGGGAAGCTGTGAGACAGAAGACAACTGTTAAAAGTTTGCCTCTGTACCCATGGCTGCCAGGATGTCTGCACTTAAGAAAGTGTTTGTTAAAGGTTAACAGTGGCTGACAACTTTATTTCTTTTCTTCCAAAATGTGTTTAGGCTTACAATTTTACATTTCTATATTTTACATTCCTATTTCCGGAACCTACATTTCTATATTCTTATTTCTGGACTCTTTAATTTTGAGGGCTAAAGTTGTATTTTAATTTTAATTACTCTGCTTAAGAGATTTATGAAACAAAAATGCCTTTAACCTGTAAACTCCACTTGCCCAAGGACAGATGACTTCCTGGAACCCTGGGGCTGTTGTTGATGTCAGATAAGAAGCCCTGTGTTTTCACATTTATAAACAAGGGTGGTTGCCCCAACTGCACAGGATGTACTCGTGTGTGAGCCAAAGTTACAGTTTAAGTTTTAATTTCTATGCTTTAGAGGTCCATGAAACAAAAATGCCTCTGATTGCAAGTCTCTTGCTCAAGGACAGATAGTTCTTGAAATGCTGGAGGCTGTCGTTTATGGGAGATAACAAGTCACAGGTTTTCACTCCTCTAAGCAAGTTTGTTTGAATCATCTGCATCAGGTATGCTTGATCACGTGTGGGCGGGAGGTAACCAGACAGAAAATATGTCAGGATATATGCTTGCCCCTGATTGGACCTGATGGGAAATAGTTAAGCAGCTGCACACTGTGACTCAGAGCCATTTTTCTAGGGAACCAGAGATGGACCTGATCTTAGCCCCATCTACCTGGCCAGTATTTAATTAAAGCTTGATTCAAATTTGGCTTTAAACTGCGGTAGTGGTCTTATTCTCAATTGGTGGGGTTAACACTTGATCACACATAGGTGGGAGGTATATAGGTAGGAAGTACATCAGGATGCATGCTTGCCCCCACTAGGCCAAAGGCAGGAAGTACTTAGCCTGCTGGGTTTTGCATTTACAAGCACCTGACTAACATAATTCATGGCCATTCTCTGGGAATGCCAGGTATAGACGTGGTCAGTATTCATCGTCCTGGCCAGTATTTAATAAAATTTGCTTCAAATTTGGCTCAAAAATTGTGGTAGTGGTCTTATTCATGCCTGGTGGTGTTAACACATAATCCTGGACGCCCATAGTTTACAGTGGGGCCTGCTGTACTTACTGAGTGTTCTACCATTTGAGTAACTATAGTGGCACGTCTGTGTTTAAAGTATCCTAAGAGTAATTTCATTGCCCTGAAAATGCCCTTTGTCCTGCCCACTCAGCCCTCCTTTACCACAGCATCCAATACCCAGACGCTGCTCTGGGTCTCTCTTACCACAGCTCTGCCATTCAGGATGACACACCACTAGAACCAGAGTGACCATTCCAGATTGGCCTCTTCCACTTAATCATATGCCTTTAATCTTTCCCCATGGATTTTTGGGTTGATGTGGGAGTCCCCTCTGTGTGCTGTGATTACCACTAATAAAGAAAGAAACTGCCTTGGCCTGTTGATAGGGCAGAACTTAGGTAGGCAGGGAAGATGGAACTGAATGCTAGGAGGAAAAAGGCGAGTTAGAGACACTATGGATCTGCTGCAGGAAATAGATGTGCTGAAACTTTGCTGGTAGGCCACGACCCTGTGGTGATATACAGATTAATAGAAATGCATTAAATTAAGGAATTAGGCAATAAGAAGCTAGAGCTAATGGGCCAAGCAGTGTTTTAATTAATATAGTTTCTGTGTGGTTATTTCGGGGCTAAGCTAGCCGGATGGCCAGGACAAACAAACAGCCCTCCTTCCAACAATGGTTGGATGGTTTTTCTTTTTATCAGTAAACAGTATTCATTTGTCTAAGATGGTAGCATAGCTTAGCATTTGAGCACTTGGTTAGCCAAAGATTTCAGATTTCTGAGGTAGTGTGCAGAGACAAAGAGACAGGAGTCTGACCTTCAACAGAGGGGAACTGTGTTTGTTAGCACACACAGCAAGGGGCAGCCTCTCTCCCTTGGCAAATTGAAGGGTCTGCAAAGGGGGAATGGCTATGACTTTTTGTAGTGGTGGAGTAAGGGCTTTAGCAATGAGGAGATTGTTGCAGTTTCCCTCCTGAAGCCTCTCCTTCCTGAGAGACTTCTTGGCTTAGGTGAGACAGGCTGTCCCAGCAGATACTTCTTTCTAGGATGACCAAGCAAAGTTTTATTTACAGGAATCCTATTTTACTACCAAGACACTCTATGAGTATGAAATCCTGGGTTCAATCCCCACCTCTGACAAATAAACACTACTATCAGACTCCTTTAGAAAATACTAACATTCCATTGTCTGGATACGACACATTTGCTCCCCTCACCCACTAAAACAGTCACGATGACTGAGCATGGATGCTCGCTGCTGGGTCGTATGGAAAGAGCATGTTTGGTTTTGCATAAAGTCACCAAATTCTCTTTCAGAATGCTGTATACTGTGCATTGCCCCCAGCGGTGAGTTCCACAGAGTACCAGCATTAGCTGCAGCCTGTAATTGTGGATTTGGCCATTCCAACAGGTGCGCTGTGGTGTCCCTGTGTCCCTTTAGTTTGCATTTCCCTGGTGAGGTAGAGTGGGGCACCTTTAAATGTGCTCACTTACCATTTGCACATCTCCTTTAGTGAGGTGTTTGTTCAGATCTCCAGTACAATTTTAATCTCATTGTTTTCATACTTTAGAAGTTTTAAGAATTCTCTAAATATTGTACATATACATCTTCATCAAAGATTTTATATTACAAACAGTTTCCTCTGGTGTCTGGGCAGGTGAAGGGGAAAGTGAGATAAAATACAAAACACTCACCATTCGCCTGCAATTCAAATTCCCCTGGTTGTCCTGCGTTTGTGTTTGTTAAATCTGGTAACTCTAGCTTCTGTGCCCTCTGGGTATTCTCATGGAAATGGCTCTGAGGTGGAACATATCTGTGCTGGTTGGTTTTTGTCAGTTTGACACAAACCTAGACATATATGGGAAGAGGGGATCTTAACTGAGAAAATGCCTCCAGAAGACTGGCCTGTGATCAAGGCCGTGAGGCATTGTCTTAGTGAGAAAGCAGGCTGAGCAAGCCATGAGGAGCAAGCCAGTAAGCAGCATTTTTCCCAGCCTCCACCTGCAGCTGCTGCCTTGAGTTCCTGTCCTAACTTCCTTCAGTGATGGACTAAGATCTAGAATAATTACTAGATTATATATAATTCTGTTTTTAAATCTTTGGGGAACCACAGTGCTTTTCCTACTGGAAGTATTCATATACTCCCTCTGTTCATTTATTGAAGAATCCCTTGGCTTTCTGTTCTCTCCAAATGAGCGCCCTCTGACCAGCCAAAGCACCTGACAGCTGCGTGCCCCAAGCTGATGTTTGTGGGGAAAATGTTGCTTGTATGCATAGTTTCAGGGCTGATCATTTGGTGTTGGACAGCTAATTGGTGTGCCCTTCCCTGGGGAGATTGTTTCTCCTGCTCTCAGCATTCCTTAGTTGCTGTAGTCCTTTGTCTAAGGTTGAGGACTGTGGGCTTTCCCTCTGTCCGCTCTAGCATGTCTGTTGTTGTCCTGTTCAGCTCATGTTTAGGCAGCCACGCTGGTGAGACTTCATGGGTGTAGCTTCTGACATTCCTAGGAGACATTGTCTCACAGCAAAGCCCGTGACCTTACGACTCTTACAGTCTTTCTGCCTCTGCTTCTGCCATGTTCCCTGAGCCTTTGAGGCAGGAGTGTTTTGAAGATGTATCCATTGGGACTGGGCTCCACAACTATGTATTTTGATTGGTTGTCCTTTTCTGTAGTGGTCTCCGTCTGATGCAAAGAGAAGCTTTCTTGATGAGGGTTAGGGACCATACTTAACCTATGAGCATAAGGGCGAATATTTAGAATTTCACATATTTTTAATTATTTGAGAATTTTATACATGCACACAATATATTTGACTAGATTCACACACACACACACACATACACACACACACACACACACACACACACTCCTTCCCTTAGCTCCTCCCAGGTGCACTTCCCAGCTCCACCTCTCCCAACTCCATGCGTTCATTTTTCTGTAAACCACAGAGGGAAAGTTGTGTTGCCCATACAGTCATTGGTTACCTGACGGTGCCATCAACTAGATAGTGTAGACCTGCCAGGTGCTATACCCTTAAAGAAAACTGACTCTCCCTTTCCCTGAAACCACCAACTACCAATGGCTCCATGCTACTGGTAAGGCTTCACAAGCCTCTCCCTTCTCCGACTAGACAGCCATTCTATATCTCATACATGAGTACTGTATGGACATCATTCCCACCCCTTTCTTCACAGTCTAACTCCTCCAATGTCTGCCCACTCCCTCTCGAGTTCGTAACCTCTTCTTCTTTAATTATTATTCTCAAACAGACACAGCACATACATACATGACACATACGTACATATGAATACAGCCTCCCGGGTCCATTTAATGTTGCTCATGTTTTTAGAGATGATCACTTGAGATTAGATAACCTACTGGGGGTTCTTTCATGGAGAAGACTGATTCTCCCTCTCTTCATCTGTAACTCTTCATCTAGGAGTGGGGTCTTATGAGGTTTCTAGGTTGGTGTGTCAACTGGTACTGTCCTGTGCAGATCCTCGTATGTGACTATATTGTTAAGATGTCCCAGGTGCATGCAGCAACCTGTCATATACAGACGGCACTATATCACAGCATATATCCTGGGCCTCTGGCTCTTACAATCTTTCCACCTCCTCTTCCACCATGTTCCCTGAGCCTTAGATAGGGTTCATGCTGTAGATGTATAAATTGGGGCTGGGTATTCCACATAGCCATCCATTCTTAACATATATAGCAAATGGAAGGTCATAGGACATAATGAGTAACTCTTCTTGTCCTGTCTATGAGAAACAGCTGACGCAGTCCAGCGAGGGTCTCTGGTCACAGAGCTGGAGGACTCAGCCAAAAGCTGCTGGTCCACTATACTAATGCATTTGCTAGGTGGTCACCCACAGCACTAGAATGACCTTCACTAGGAAAGGAGAGGTCCCTTAGTCAGGACTCACTCTGAGAGATGCACTCTGTATGCCAGTGGGCAAGGGTTTTAATGTAGAGACTCGGAAGCTGTAACCATGGTAAGAATGCCTGGAGGAGGCAACAGAAACTGCTGCCTCTTTCACAAACTCAGGAAAGGCTGAACTCGGGAAAGCTGCTGACAGCCCCAGCCGCTTGCCATCCCTGAACAGGTGATTCTCAGGAGGTTGCCCAGGAGCTGAAGCAAATTGCATGTGTATCATATACCCAAGCAGCTGTTCACAGCTGCCAACAGGGATGCTGACTCCTTTTCTGCATTCTTTGTCCTGGGAGCACCTTTAATTGTCAGATTCCAACCCAGAGCCAGTTCCAAAGGTAACCTTGGGAGATGAAGCTCACGACCCCTTGGCAAGGCAGGGGAAGGGACAGGGAAGGTGCCTAGCTGACCATGGCAACCTGGAAAAAAAATCAGTTTGAGCCAAATACCTAGATCGAGAGTAGAATTGGGGCTGGAGACCATCAAAGCCCTTGGGCCTCACTGTGCTGTGTGAAGAATCTCAGACACACAGAAACCTTAAGGAAATTAAGTCCACACAGATGTTATGGCTAAATAGCTCAGCCAGCTTTTACTTCCTTCTCAAATGTCAAGCTGCTCAGAAGACTCAAACATAAATCTGACACACTCGAAATTCCCATGTGGCACAGTTTGTCTTTTGTTGAGGCCCTCAGGCATCTAGACTGTTGAATGCTCAAATTCAATATTGCCAAGTCTGTGAGGCAGCAGTAGCTTCCTCTCTCCTATGTCTAAGTCCTCCCTGGGGAAGCCTTCCAGGGCCCAGATCTTCCCTGGCAAACAATATAAAAATGCACTGCCTTCAGTTTGGGTTGTCACCAGAGAGCTGTGACCTGAATCCAGGGCCCCACAGGACAATCATGCTATTGTGCAAGCAAAATGCTATTCAACAAAAAAATGACACTTATTTCGCCTACATATGTAGTATTGGGAGCCACATTGTTACACTCCTGGGTGTGTACATGGGGAATCTGGGGGGTGATGGTGAAACTGATAAGGAGGGCCCTCAGAGAAGGACGTGCATGCATTTGGACTAGCTGAGTGTGAACTCTACTCAGTAGAGACAGGCAGGCAGCCAAGAGGGTCTTCGGGTCGCTCACTGTTGGCTCCCCCTCCTCCTTGGAGCACTTTACCTGGCTGACCCTCACACCCTGGGAGCAATGCTGCGGGGACCTGACCTGGGGAACCCTACAATCTGCCTCCCTCTCCTTCTCCTGTCTCCTCATTTCTCTTGCCATATCAGCTGCACTTGCTTGCCGTACCTATGAGAACTTGGCCATCACTAAACAATCTCTTGATAAATATTGATTGAACTGAACTGAATTAAACTGAAGGGAAAGGGCAAATTTGCTTAAATTATTACACATCTAGCTGCTTTCAAATCAGATTTAAGCGGCATCCGGTCAGAGATCAGCCTGGATCACAAGCAAAAGCTACCAACTGTTCTGGAAGTCCTGGCTCTGCGCCTTCCAATTTCCTAATCTGCCAGTGAACAGCCATGACTTAGGGAGAGGGTCTAGGCAAAAACAGCTGTCTGCTAGCAGGAGACAACCCCCTTCCCAGCATACCCACACGACTAACAACTGTGCCCTCCAACTTCCCCTTTTAACTAGGCTAAGAGATTATATCTGGTGTCTAGGCCTAAGGTTTCACCCCTTTTTGCACCAAGAGAAAAAGTTTCTTGCTGATCCCTTCTCTCTACTGAAGAAAAGCAGCCTCTATGTCCCGGGTAGACTCATCCTAGCTAGGCTGATCTCCCACTGCCAGCCTGGCCTTTAGATGAGAGCATTGAGCAGCTTTAGACATCCTCACCTAGGATCTACAGCTCACAGAAAACAAAGAGACCAAAGCAGAGCAGAACAGAATTAGACGGCAGTGAGTCCACTCTGTCATCTTAGGATGCCAATCCCAGCTGTGCTTCTCTGTCCTGGTTGGGTTCCTTAGAAATCAGAATGCAAGGCGAAGTTTGCATGAGGCAGAGGGCAAGCAAATTCCAGGTTGCTACTGAGTTGCCCGCAGCTCACAAGAAACACTGCCAACTGCCCTGTCTTTCATGATACTTGGGAGAAGTGTCCATCACTACACCTCAGCTTGACTTTGGGACCTTAGCTCTCAATTCCTTCCCACCTCCGGTTCCTCACTAGCTTAGCTTCATTCCGTTCAGTGTGAGCTCCCTTCACGTGACTTCAATTCAGTCACCAGAAGCACACGAAGAGGAAGGTGTACAGCAGAAGAGACTGTGGGCTTCTCTTGAGCCAGATTTCTTCCAAAGAGGTCCACGGAGCTCCCGGCAGTCTGGCTGAGGACAGGGGTAGGTTCCGGACTCTGTGTGTCAGAGCCATCTTGCTGAGGACCACATGGCTGACTCAGGTCTTTACTCTTCTTTGTGTGGCCTGAAGTGATGTCATTGTCACAGCAGCAGAGTTGTCATCTGCACAGCTGTCCCACATGGATGAGTTTCACAGTCAACGGCTCCACATGCCCAGTTCTTCCACACTCACTGTTTATGGTCCAGAACTCACATGCTTAGCCTGAGAGAGGTAAGAAGACAAGGCTGGACCCCCGGTTCTAGGTAAAGGGGTGACATCTAAGGCCTCAGCAACAGCCTTGAAAGGCCATTGTTCTGTAAAGGCCAGGCCGGAGAAACTCTCCTTTATAATTGGATTGAGCCTATGGTCTTTTCCCAAGGGTCACAAACTCCATAACAGCTTCACATCCACTATGGCCTTGGTGAAATGACCTGGTGCAAGTGAGAAGCAAACAGGGAACATGCAACAAATCCGCTTAGGCGTTTATTGGTGGGGGGTGTACAGGCCCGGTGAAGGTCGGTGTGCAGAGAGACAGAGAGCTTGAAGATGGCGCGTCCAGCTTTTAAAAGCTGCCTAGCACATGTACACAGGGGGATGACGTGGCTGTGTCACACGCAGATGACAGAGTTCACACATGCGTGCGAGGGCTCACGCAGCTGCGTCATATGTAAATGATGCAACCATGCTGCACGTGGGTCACACAGGGTCTTTAAAGATTCCCGGGACCATTAGGCCCTTCTGCCTGAGGGTTTGTCCACACACGCGTGGCCCTGGAACCTGGAAGGGTCAGCCATGTTGTATGGCTGAGTCATTACACTTGACTTTTTCTCTGCAGGCATGGGTCACAGCTATCTCAAAAGCTCCATCCCCTCACACCAGTTTCGGGTCCAAGAGCATGCCGCGACACACTTAATGGCATCTTGGAAGTCTTGTTCTTCTTCCAAGTGACTCTCTTTGTTGCTCTCTTCACCCCAAGAAGAATGGTGTACGCCGAGGTCTTTGTACTCCCTGATGAAAGTACAGGACTCAACTCCAATTTTCTTGATTTCTAGTAGGCCTGCTCTGCCAACATTGTCTTCTCTCAGTTCTTCTGGTCAGCTCCAGGGCCCAGCATCTACAACACTGTTACTATTGCCTGACTCATGGACTTTTTGCATGGCTGTGATAATGGCCCGCATGGCGAGGTGCTTAGCGGAATCTGAGATGCTCTTTCCTGTGGTAAGTATATCATCAGGCTTCAGTGGGACGGTGTCTTCTCAGAGCTGCTGGAGGAGCCCATCTTGCATCTGGAAGGTGTGACTGAGGCCTTCCTCTCCTCTTACTCAATGTCAGTCCACCTGTCTCCTTTCCCACGCTCCTGTGTTAGTGAAGAGTCGGGACTTTGCTCTAGTGTCCTGAATGTTCTATACTCATCTAGATCATTGTTACCATGATACGCATGCCAGGCACCACAATCTGTAACAGAACTAGTAGGAAATTAATAATGCATAGTTCAGCTGGGTGCCTACAAAGTAACAGATCCTCAAACCAACCGAGATTACAAGAAGCTAGTGGGCCCACCCAGGTTTCCCTTCAGTAACACTTCCCCTCTGTTTTATCACGGACGGAGCCACATCAAGTCCATTGGTTTTAAGTGTGGTTTAGTGTTAGGAGCCCCTCCTCTGCAAATTGTCTGACCCTCTGGCCTGATCTGTGTTTCCTGA
Organism: Microtus oregoni; assembly: GCF_018167655.1. Lineage (NCBI taxonomy): Eukaryota > Metazoa > Chordata > Mammalia > Rodentia > Cricetidae > Microtus > Microtus oregoni. The sequence continues at coordinate 7,793,486 of NW_024543219.1, forward strand.
GGACACTGTTAACCTGTTTTCAGTGGGGAACAAAGGAAAGGCTGGTTCATTTGCCTTCTGTCTCTCCACAGTACTCCCTACCCTCAAGAGCAGCCCACATAGGTGAGACCAGCTAGAACTGGATGGCATCCTGCCCAGCCTCTGCCTGCAGGTAGATACCATCCTGTACCAAGAACTCAAAAATTCACCCTGTTCCATCCCTCATAATTAAACTCCTGGCAGGCAGATGTGGTACCGTACTGCTGTCCCCCCTACACTCGAATTTGGGGCTAGCCAGGGCTCTAAAGAAACAGTAAACACAGGGCACAGTCTGCAGACGATCATCAGTCGTGTTAGAGTGACAGCTCCGGTGGGAGGTGAGCATGCAAAGATTATTCTAAGCTAGACTGTGTGCATTTATGAAATGAGCTCGCTGCTATGAAGATCACTTAACTGCTGGGAAATCGAGTGGGCCTGAGCCTGGGTGCTAGACAAGGCATCTTTTCACAAATGGTTTTCTTCCCTCTGGGCCCTGCAAAGAATTCCTCAGGACACCGTGCAAGATTTGGCTCACAAGCCTGTAAAGACTACCTGTAACTGCAAATCTAGACTAAAAGCCTTCATCTTTGCTGTATTCAAAGTCTAATTTAGAAAAGAGAAGGGGTAGTTTACAAGACAAAGCCATGAAGCACAAGTGTTAAGTAAGTACCCTGTATTGTTAGACCTTGGCTAAGGCTAGAGAGTCAAGCTATGTTAATGCGGCTGAAGAGTCAGACAAGCGACTGCTTGGCTATATTTAAAAGGAAAGCTCCTCTCAAAACTGTCATCTTCAGAGGTGATGGGTAACAGTCCAATGATAAGGGCGAAACATGGTTTTCCAGCAGAGGGAATGCTGCCCAGGAAGTTACCCGTGCTCTGCTACAGGGCCTTGACAGATCAACAGAGCCAAGACTAGACAGAGGGCAGGAGATCCCGTGGGCGTGTCCTGAGGGAGGAGCAAGTTGTAAATAGCCCAACTTAGAGCAAAAATGAGTGGCCGCTTACAGCATCTGAGCCTGAGACCAGATCAGAGCTACTCCAGGCAGCGGAGTCTGTTGAGCCCCTGACAAAGTGACAAGGCCCCTCCTCTAAGGTAAAATGAGATTAGATGCTCCCAAACAATTCCCCGCCTGACCCAGCGCCACACACTTGAGAGGGCTATCTTGTGAACAGTTGCCTGCATGAACGGTACCTACTCCACTTGCACACCCATCTCTGCTAAAGAAAAGATGTCGTGGAGTGTTCTGGCGTATCAGTGTATCCAGGTGCTTCCCAAAGGTCCCACGTGCTTGCCCTGAGAATACCTCTGAGATCTTCAACAACTAAATATATGTATTGTCTACTATATATCCAAATATTTGAGAGTACAACATGTTAGGAACATATTAAACATGGCTGTGGTGGAAAACAAATGCCTTTGGTGCACAAGTCTGCACAGTGAGAAATGAGCTGCCAACCTCTGCCACTCACCATTGCCACAGAACAAATACACGGCTTTGGGGCCTTCCCTAAAGCACTCCCTAAGAAAAACCAGCGTCTCTCCTCCCTGCTTTACCCTCTCTTCCTCAAATATAGACTTCTCCCGGCCCAAACTAGCAGTGTGCTGTGGAACAGTCTTTTTGTACACTACAAATATATATTATTCTCACCGGTTAACAAAGAGATGACTGGCCTATAGCTTAGGCCAAAAATAAAAAACCAGGACTAAGAGGATGCCAGGAAGAAGAAGAGTAGAGTCACAGGATTCACCAGTTAGACACGGAGGGAGCAGGAGTTGAATGTGCCCTGCTAATAAAGGTATCACCATGTAGCAAAGCATAAATAAGGAATACAGATTAATTTAAATGTAAGAGTTAGTTAGTAATAAGCCTGAGCTATGGAATGAGCATTCACAGTTAACATGAGTTTCTGTGTGGTAATTTGGAAGCAACTACAGAGACCGGAAGACTCTGCCTACAGCCGTGTGTCGGCTAGATGTGTTTTATAGAACCAAAGTAAAATATGAACGATCCAGGCACACTGGTAAGGCCCTGCAGTCCCAGATACACTGACAGTTGATGATCACTTGAACCTCTGAGTTTAAAATGGGCCTAGGCAAAACAGTGAGACCCCATCTCTATATTTAAAACTAAAACGTTATCTGAGTCTATGTTGCTTTAATATAGCCACTGGAGACCAGTTAGCTTGCAGCTCTAGAAGGTGGGCTATTCCAGATCTGAAAGGCTGCATCTTACATAGGTTACATGTTGGTTTAGCTCATGGCAGAATGCAATAACTCAATCATGTGAGAACAGTATTAATTCACTCATGAGGTTTCTATCCCCAGGCACCAAGGCATGTTCCAGGGGGGCTGTCCTTCCCAACACTGCAACACCAGGAAACCTGCCTCAACGGGGCTTTTGAAGGGAACAAAACATAGCTAACCTACAACCGTGAGCAACATTTTAGACATCGCATAAATTCATGTGTAAATTTCCAGCCCGCTTTACTCATTTTGATTTTCCACTCAAAAATAAAGTAGAGGTTGAAACGCCTGCCCTGGAGCGCCCCTAGAGCCATGCCTACTGCATCCAGAAGACAAAGAATGCCCGATTTTCCTACTCAGCCGTATGAAAGCTGCCGGGATGCCCTTAGATCCAGGAATAGTCGTCACCCCCTTCATTGTACAGATGAAACAGTTGACGGACAGGAGCGTATAAAATGCAGTCACCACACACTGGTTGGTGGCAAACCAGAAGAGTTCAGACCTTTGCTTTCTGATACTCTGCCATTTTTATTAGTACCTCCATCACGTTTTGAATATGGGAAGATGAAGAAGTCCTTCTTGTTCTCCCTTTTTCAATTGTATTTACTTCATCGGTCACTCCAAAGCTGCTTCTGCTAAATTGGAAAATTTGCAAATCTACCTGGAAATTTCAGGCTCCCGGCTCTCCTGAGCTCAGAGGATAAAGGAAAATCTAAGTCCAGAATTGGCTTCCCACTGAACACAGCCCTGTAGGGACACAAGAATCCTGTCTGCAGTGAAGGCAGCTCAGTTCTGGTCTTTGCTGGCAGTGTTTAATTCAGTGTCTCATAACCAAAAAGCCCACTGAGTATTTTCATCCTATCGAAAAGGCTGTGTGTGAAAGATGCCTCCCTTAAAAAAACAGCAAGGTTTCCAACTTTTGGACTGGTTTTCTTCATGCTTTTCATCACTGAGTTCACATAGTAACCTCAGTCAGAAGGGAAAATGCATTAGGAATTTTCCTAACAAGTAAAGATTGTCTTTTTCTATGTTGGAGTTTACATAGTTTTCTGGGGAGAGAAGAATGAAGACCAAAGAAAGGAAGATCCCCTCTGAGGTAGAAAGAAAAAGCCCCGTTCAAGGAAGAGTTGACTACCTTTTTTTTTTTTTTGGAAGATTTCTTTTATTTTTAGTTTAGTGTTACTGTGGTAGCAGTGGCGGCAGGATAATACGCTTGAGTGCAGGTGCCCTCAGCGGCCAAAAGAGGGTGTTGGGTCCCCTAGAGCTGGAATTACAGGTGCTTCTGAAGCGCTTGACTGGATTATGGGGAAAGAATTCAAACTGGTTTCCTCTGGAAACACAGAAGTGCTTTTTTAATAAGTGTAGTATTTTAACAAACAAATGAATATCCTAGTAAAAATTATTGAATACATGTAAAAAGGAAACTTTATCAGGATCATATATCAGAAACGGAATAAATAGATGGAAGGATGTTCATACTCCACACAGAAATGCTCTTGATCACTAAGCCATCTCTCTGGCCCCCAGACCACCAAACTTTACAGCCACCAGAGACTTCCCTCAGTTCTTTATTTAATAATTTAGGAAACCTCAGCCCCAAGAGATGGGTGAATTAGCCAAAAGAAGACACCTGATTAGCTTTGTGGACCAGTGAGTGAATCACGCCTCTTGGCTCCTGTCCTTTCTCCCCCACATCTGCCTTCCAGAGAAGACGTGGTCTTCTTTTATAGCAATCTCAACTCCTCCAGAGATGGATGGCGAAGTCCATTTCACATCCAGCTGGGAGTCCTTAGGAGCACAAATAGGGACATGCTAGAGTGTAGCATCTTTTGTCATCTCCCTTTTCACCTGGGAATAGAAAACAGGCAACAAGGACAAACCATGCATTTATTGATAATAAATCACAGAGAAGTAAATTTTACTATTCTATGGTATGCACAGTTTTATTATGTGTAACAGACAAAAGCAAATTTGCATAATAGTAAGATGAATGTGCTTAAAGAATTAATCTTGGTTGAAGATGAAGAGCATCTTTATTGCTTTTCAGGGCTGACCAATATTTTGCTTTTGTAGTCATCAGTGCTGAGAATACTATTTCATATACATATGTTGTACAGAATGGCAGAAGCACGTTTAGGACCACTTCAAGAATTGCTGGAAATTGTATCCTGATCTCAAAATAAAATTCATTTAATGATTTTTTTATAATGCTCAACTCAGCAACTCAAACAGCAGTTTTTTTTTAAATCAAACATCCCAACGATACAATCCAAAAATATACTAATTTGATACATGCTGAGAAATGATGGTTAAAGACTATTAAGTCTTTGTTTTACATAATGAAACCATTATATTCCTGTAAGAGCAAAGAACTCTGTGTGCACGCTTAAAACGCTGTAGTGCAGAACTTATGACAGACTTAAGTCTGAGCTGCAGCGCTTGAGAGAACGTTCATTGGCTTGGCGAGGTGATGAACTTATGTAGTCTCAAGTCTGAGCCACGGTGTTCAAGTGAACATTCATTGGCACTGACTTGGTGAGATGACGTGCTGAATACAAAGTGTGGGTGTTGTGTTTTCAGAACCGAGACCACAGTGAAACAGGGAGCCCTGCCAGCAGCACCTCAGATTCATCGCTCCTTAGATTTGGAGTGTTTTGGTAACTGCATGTTCAGAAACATTTCACAGTTCAGTTATAGGGCTCCATGTGGGTCACAACACACAGTTTAAGAAGCAGAGTCCCCTTCTATAGGGCAAAGGACACTGTCAATAGAACAAAGCAGCAGCCTAAAGAATGGGAAAAGATTTTCACCAACTCTACATCTGACAGAAGGCAAAATATATAAAGAACCCAAGAAACAAGACATTAACAAACCAAATAGTCTAAACTAAAAATGGAGTACAGATCTAAACAGAATTCTCAACAGAGGAAGCCCAAGTGGCCGAGAATCACTTAAAGAAATGTTCAACATCCTTAGCCAGCAGGGAAATGCAAATCAAAACAACTTTGAGAGTCCATATTACACCTGTCAAAATGGCTATGTCAAAAACACAAGTGACAGGTCACCCGGCGAGGATGAGGAGCAAGGCGAGCGCTCCTCCATTGCTAGTGGGAGTACAAACTTGTACAGCCACTTTGGAAATCAATATGGTAGTTTCTCAGGAAATTGGGAATTGATCTACCTCAAGACCCAACAATACCACTCCTCGGCATATACCCAAAGGATGCTCAATCCAAGGACACTTGCCCAACTATGTTCATAGCAGCTTTATTCATAATAGCTGGAAATTGAAAACATAGATGTCCCTCAGCCGAAGAATGGATAAAGAAAATGTGGTCATATACAAATGGAGTAGTACTCAGCTGTTAAAAATGATATTATGAAATTTTCTGGCAAATGGATGAAACTAGAAAAAAAAATCACCCTGAGTGAGGTAACCCAGACCCAGAAAGACAAACATGGTATGGACTCACTTATGAGTAGATATTGCCGAAAAGCAAGGGCATGAGCATGCTACAAGTCACAGACCCAGAGAGGCTAAGTAACAAGGAGGGCCCAAGGGGAAGGGGCAAATCACATGAATCTCCCTGGGAAGGGGAAATATAATAGATACTGTGTGCGGACTGGGGTAGGTGGGGACGGGAACAAGAGGAATGGGGTTGAGGGAGAATGGAGAGAAAGAGTACCAAGAGAGACGACTGAAATTGGGGGCAACGTAGAAACATGGAAACCTAGTGCAGTGGAAACTCCTAAATCTCTACGAGGGTGAACCTAGATAAAACTCCTAGAAATGGGGCATACAGAACTTGAACTGGCCATCTTCTGTAACAGGATACATGCTCATGCATACAAATTTTTAACTAATAACAGTTTTAAAACTGTACCTGCTAGTTTTTTTGTTTTGATCTGCTAAATGAAAAGTAAACATGTCATTGTTTTGGACTAAGCTTGTGGATTAAACCCCAACAGACAAGATCAAAACTCAGTTGGAGTCACTTGCACTAAAATTCCGTGTTGCTATTGGATCTCCCCAGAAACCATGAGCAATGATCCGCAAATCCTCAAGCAGGCAAGTTTTGGTGTATATGAGAATAGTGTTCCCTGTCTTAATCCTATGGAAAAATACGTTGGAATGACCTCGTGTTAACCAATCATTTTCCTTTCTATGGCCTCCATGTTCCCACTTTAGGGTGGGGCAACTCAGAAACGGCCAGCCCACTCTTTCACCAGCCCCTATTTGATTACGAACACACACCTCTCCTCCCGGTTGGAGCTCTTACTGTATCTTATGGAACAATGCATTGCCCAATTCTAGAACCACAAGTAAAACCCATTCCCACATAAAACAGCTTCAGCTTTATCTTTTGATAAAGCTTGCTCATAGCACTCATTGAAATCGTTCTGGTCTTAGTTTTACTCATAATGTTCTGCTTTGTGATTAATTGATTTGCTTTAAATAGTGTGAATTTCTTCATATAATAAATAACATTAATTATCACTCTTATTTAAATAAGTCCACGAAGATGACCTGTCAAAAAGTCCGTTTTATTTATTTTTTATTTTTGGTTTAGGCAAGTATTTGAAGGAAATGTACAATGTTTGACTTCAGAGTTCCTAAGATTTATGAAGAGGAAGGGAAAAAAAACACTAATTTCAAAAAAGATTGCCTAACCTTTAGATAGCAGGTTTTATTCAAGATCAATTATCTGAAACAGCCAATGCTGTCAGCTTCTGGCAGGAGAAACCATTACTCTTGCATAGAGCATCTACCGTGTACTGTGTCTCATTAGCATGGCTGGTAGTTTGAATGTATGATTAAAGATTACTTTTTTTTGGATAAAATTTATTTAAAATCAGCTAGTATTTTTGAAAGGAAAAAAATTGAAGTCCCTTCACTGACTGCCATGCAGAAGGAAAGATACTCTTTGGGGATGGAAGAGCACACAAAAATATTGCTAAGTTGGGAACAAACCCATAGAAAAATATCATTTCCTGTTCAAAAGAACACTGGCGTTGGTCTACGATACCCGCACCTTACTGTGGGGTCATGACCCAGGCTTAGATGTGACAGTGGTCATGCCTGGATTCATTGAGACCTAAAACTTACTTCATGTCTTCCATCAAGACAGAAAGACTGGGCTCGAGCCGCTGCCCCAGTGTGACCAGGTTTCTGTGCTCTCTTTTCTGCTTAGTGCTAAGCCCCCAGGAGTTGGACAAGCAAAGTTCTGTCAAGCAAAGTCCTGAACCAGGCCATTCAAATGGTAGGATCTGTTATGAAATTGGTTTTCCACAGCTTGAGCTCCAAAGATCACATGGACATCGCCTTTTCTGCAAGATGAACTGTAGCTGGGAGTATCATTGCATTTTCATGAGTTCCTTCATAATCCCACACTGCAGAACTGCTGTTACATAAAGAACATTCTGTGCTGTTCCGAAGATCCCCGAGACACAGGCAAACAAAATACCCAAGTTGTGGAGCGGTATCTAAGGTGTAAATACCTTATGTTCTGTCGGTCTCTAATTAATTAGTGTCTGGCTAATTACATGTTCATGAACATGCAGGTAAAGACATGCTTGCACGGTTGTGCTGGTAAGAACTAATGGGAGGCATCCACCAGAGAAGACTTCTTGGCCACAAGCCAACAGAAAGTTTTTAATAGTGGCAGTCAACTACACTGGATGTTTGAGACCTAAGGGTGGTCCCAAGCCTTTCTCAGGGTGAGTTTTTAAGCACAAAAGCCATCTTCTGGGTTGACACACTGCAGATAACAAGAACAGTTAGCCAGAAGCAGAACTGCAGAAGCCAAAAAGCACGGTTAGTACATTAGAGACTTCCCGGAACTACGGACCTTGGTGGAAGATGCCTTTGCCTCCATTTTGATAGGTGGTGCTGCCTCTGCGCTGTGTTCCATCCTAGCACTCCATCTTCGCGTCAGTTGTGCTAAGGTCTGGGTCTGTCATAAAATGCTCTTCTTCCCAGAGATCCTAAAACTTTCATAATTTCCTGATTAGTGGAGTTTGGGGGCTCGTGTTTTATTCCAGGCAGCTTCCACTGAGCTCCAGGGTCTTGGGGAGGCTCGGGAGAAGAACAAGCCATGTGGAGGAGTTTGTGATGCTCAGCCCCATCTCCCCTCTCTGGAAGCAGAGAGAGCTGCAGGCTGAGTTAACCAGTTCTGCCTACATGACAGAAGCAGACTCCAGCAGGTGTCCAGGGTGGAACACATTCATGTACCAGGAAGGCAGCCCACTCTAATCCCATGGAGACAAAGCACCTATCCTTGTTGCATGGAGACCTCTTTCTATGCATCCCTGTGTCTGCCTGACCATCCTTGTCCTTTACCACATCCTTGCTGACAAGCTAGCAAACTGTTTCCTTAAACACTTTGAATATTGCAGACTCTTAAAACTTTGAGGTAGGGTTGTGGCAACCCGCATTGTAGCCATGGAGACAGATGTGTGGGGAATGTGTGTGTCCCCTACTTACCATTAGATCTAGAGTGGAAGCAGCCAGAAGCTAAAGAGCTACTGGCAATTGGTAGCTGTGGGGGAGAGAATATCAGCTTCCACTAAGGGTGTGTGGCCCCTGGTGTGTCAATCACGTTCTGAGGGAAGGCCATACATCCAAGTGGGTGGACGGCACAAATTGTACTTGATAGATCTTTAGAAAAGAAAGGAAATAGGATACAAAGTTGTGTGGGTAAGGAAGGAGGGACGGATCTGGGGGGAGGGGATGAATATTGCCAAAGCACACTTTATAAAATACTCAGAGAACTATGAAAAACAAACAAGAAAAAAAAAAGTAGTTATCAGTCCTGTGGGACTTAACCCTGAACCGTCAAGGTCTTTGTCAGTTCCTGAATAGTGTACTATGGAATCCTGGGAGACCCAGTTAGTGTTGAGAGACTCGGAGAGACGGTGGTGTAGGACAATGAGTTCTGGCAGAGTGTGTGGAAGAGAAAGCCATCTATTTTGGAGGTGACGAGAGCAGGAAGAGAATGAAAAGCAAACAGTTGCCTCATTAAAGACTATCGCAATGAAGGTTGTTCTAAGAAAATAAATAATACAGTAATGAGCACTACTGTATACAAAATGATACAATTAATCAAGTAACATACCCAGCTTCTGGAGGTAGTTATTAAAACGCTTGCATATGAACACATTTAGTATGTATGTATGTATGTAGGTATGTATGGGTGTTATGCTTGTATAAATTTTCTGCTGGAAGACAGAAAAAAATGTTTCCTTACACTCAGAAAATGAGTTTCACCTTCCAGAATCGAATCATAGTGCTCTGAATACAGTAATAGTAACAATAGTTAATACTTGTATTACTAGAGTCTAGAACCAGGATACTTGTCAAAGGTAAAAAACACTTTTCAAGAAATAAAAGCACTGTTCAGTTCAGTGCCCCATTTTTAATTGGGTTAATTAGCATTTTAAAGTCTAGTTTCCTGAGTTCTCTATATATTTTGGAGATCAGACCTTTGTCTGTTGCGGGGTTGGTGAAGATCTTCTCCCAGTCAGTAGGTTGCCTTTTTGTCTTGGTGACAGTGTCCTTTGCTTTACAGAAGCTTCTCAGTTTTAGTAGGTCCCATTTATTCAATGTTGCCCTTAAGGGGAACATTAACGTCTGTGCTGTTGGGGTTATACATAGGAAGTGATCTCCTGTGCCCATCTGTTGTAGGGTACTTCCCACTTTCTCTTCTATTAGGTTCAATGTGTTCTGACTGATAGTGAGGTCTTTAATCCATTTGGACTTGAGTTTTGTGCATGGTGATAGATATGGGTCTATTTTCATTCTTCTACAGGTTGACATCCCAAGCCGAGGTCCCCAGTTAGTTCCTTGGGCAGCTGAGGATAGGGAACAGGAAATGACCCTAGCCTATAGCAATACTGACGAATATCTTGCATATCATCATAGAACCTTCATCTGGTGATGGATGGAGATAGAGACAGAGACCCACACTGGAGCACTGGACTGAGCTCCCAAGGTCCCAATGAGGAGCAGAAGGAGGGAGAACATGAGCAAAGAAGTTGGGACCACGAGGGGTGCACCCACCCACTGAGACAGTGGAGCTGATCTATTGGGAGCTCACCAAGGCCAGCTGGACTGTGACTGAAAAAGCATGGGTTAAAACTGGACTCTCTGAACATGGCGAACAATGAGGGCTGATGAGAAGCCAAGGACAATGGCACTGGGTTTTGATCCTACGCAATGTGCTGGCTTTGTGGGAGCCTAGCCAGTTTGGATGTTCACCTTCCTAGATATGGACAGAGGGGGGAGGACCTAGGACTTACCACAGGGCAGGGAACCCTGACTGCTCTTTGGACTGGAGAGGGAGGGGGAGAGGAGTGGGAGGAGGTGGAGAAGGATGGGAGGAGGGGGAGAAGGGTGGGAGGAGGGGGAGGGAAATGGGAGGCTGGGAGGAGGTGGAAACTTGTTTTTTTTTCTTCCTTTTCTCAATAATAAAAAAAATGAAAAAAAAGAAATAAAAGCACATATGGATTCACAGCTTGATAAAAGTGAGGAGAATTTGGGAAGAAACTGTCTTCTATAAAAGAGGAATAGTTTTCCTACCCTTGTCTGCCTCTAAAACGGGCAATGAAGCCCCTGTCTTTTCAACAAGTCTTAGACATAACGGTAAAGAGAGAAGTAGATTGCTACAAACCAATGATTTTGAAATATGGACCAGGAAAGTAGGAGCAAGAAGACCCTTACAGAGTATGCAAGTAGAAGGTAGGGAAGCCTGCCTGGAGGAGGGAACAAACAAGGGGCTCTGTGCTTAGCTTGGTGTTACGTCTGCAACATTACTTAAATGTAAGGTCCTAGCATTTATCTGTGTCATGACTGACCCTTTCAAAACAAAGCTCAGAGTTAGACAACATAACATTGGAGACAAATCTCAGCATTGATACATAACTATTGTATTGATTGAACAGGATATTTAACTCTCCTGTTACTCAGTTTCCTAATGTATAAAATGGAGATAGTACTGCCAACTCTACGGATTTAGCAGTCAGGAGCCTTGAGCCTGGTGGCATAAGCTTGCAATCTCAGATACTTGAGAGACTGAGGTTGGCATACCACAAGTTCAAGGTCAGCCTGGTTAACTTAGTGAGATCAGAAGTAGGTACTGGGGAGATGGCTCAGTTGGTAAAGTGTCTGCTGTGTTAGCATAAAGACCAGAGTGCAGATCCCTGCTCCCACGTAAAAACTTGGAATGTCATCTCATGTCTTAATAGCAGTGCCTAGGCAGTGAGGGACAAAGTAAGGAGAACCCCTTGAACTCGTTGGACAGCCACTTCAATGTGAGACCCTGTCTCCAAAAATAAGGTAGAGAGCAATTGAAAAGGGCAACCAATATTGACCTCTGGCCTCCATATAGACACATTTATGCACACACTTATATAAGTACACACATATACCACACACATACAAGCACTCGACAGCCAAGGACAGAGCTAAGTATAAAGTGCTTTCCTAGCATGTGTGAGGTCTGAGAATTAGTTATCAGTAACACACACACACACACACACACACACACACACGCTAGTAATAGAAAACTGCTCTAGAAAGCTCTTAAGAGGAAAAAATTTTACTTTGCCAGAGAACAAACACCCACGTAGCTCGTACCTCTCCTTCAGCTAAAACTCACCTTTGACCCCAGCCTTCAGAGACCTATAAGAGACCCAAGACCATCTCCACAGAAGAGATATTAAGATAAAAATGTGGCTTCTGAAATAAGTAAAGAAACTCAAAATCAAAAATTGCTGCTTTCCATGTGCAAAGCCAACCCTAGAGACATCTAAAATATCAGTGCTGCCCTGGAGGCGCTTGCAGCCTGCTTGAGAATAGAAAATGAAGAAGCAATGAGACCCAGGGTGCAGCTGGATAGACAGACAGACAAGATAGGCATGTGGAATGAGGCTTCCTTGCAGAAGGAGACGTCAGGTAATGGCAGATGGTGCAAGCATGAAATTCAGCTATTTCTACAGCAAAGGGAGTGCAGGAAGCAATGGGAGAGGAGGCTAGGGAGGTGTCAGTCTCAGGATAGGAGGACAAGGAACCAATCATGAAGTCTAATGGAACTTTTGTTGGATCTTAACAATGGTGTGCCCTTGGTCACCTTTGCACCTTGGAAAAATCGCTTTAGCTTGACTGAGAGGTGAGAGCAGGAGAGAAGCTAGTCACACTGCTGACAAGGCATGGCCCATGCCACAAATGCAACACAAGCACCATGAGAATGGCCTCTTAGAGACAGAAAGACAGTGTTGATGGAGCGTCAAGACCGACGTTAAATAAGACAGAAGACAGATCTGGGGTGACCTTGAGGTTTCTGGATTTTAGACAACAGAATTGAGAGTCTCACGCATTAGCATAGAAAATACAAGCCAGGCGGTGGTGGTGCACGCCTTTAATCCCAGCACTTGGGAGGCAGAGGCAGGCGGATCTCTGGGAGTTCGAGGCCAGCCTGGTCTACAAGAGCTAGTTTCGGGACAGGCACGAAAGCTACAGAGAAACCCTGTCTCGAAAAAACAAAAAAACAAAAACAAAAAAAAAAGAAAAGAAAAGAAAAGAAAAAGAAAATACAAGAATGGGAACAGGTCCCAAGAGTTAATGAGCACAGTGCATTAGAAGACTGCTTCCAGTCTCCCCCCTTCTCGGCCTCAGAAGAACAAGCCTTGGACAGGAAGAAACATTTCCTTCCAAGAGACAATGCTCTTTCCAGTATATGCATCCCATGGTATCCAGCCAAGGCCACTAATACCCTCTTCTTCAGGGCCCTTTTCCAGTCATATGAGAGGGGCAGAGTGGCTGACTGGCACTGACTGTCAGGAGGATTGCTATATAGGGGGGCAACTGGTACATACTCTTAAAGATGATTTCGCCCCATTTTTCTCTATGAAGGTGAAGTTTTATTCCAACCAATGCTTTACAAATGCCGTGTTTCTCCTGGTGACTCTAATATCCAGATGAGAGGGATAAAAAGAGTTCAGGGTCTGCCCCAGGGTTTTGTACCAGGCACACAGTTGCCCTGGATAGTTTTATGTCAACTTGACACATGCCAAAGTCATCTGAAGGGAGGGAACCTCAACTAAGAAAATGCCTCTCATAAGAGAGGGCTGTAGGCAGGCCTGTAGGGTATTTTCTTAATTAGTGATTGATGGGGGAGGGCCCAGGCCATTGTGAGTGAGGCCACCCCTAGGCTGGCAGTCCTGGGTTCTATAAAGAGAGAGAGAGAGAGAGAGAGAGAGAGAGAGAGAGAGAGAGAGAGATAAAGCAGGCTGAGCAAGCCATGAGGAGCAAGGCAGTAAGCAGCACCCCTCCATGGCCTATGGATCACCTTCTGCCTCCAGATCTCTGCCCTCATTTAGTTCCTCCCCTCACTGCTTTTGATGATGAACTGTTATATGGAACTGTGGGCAAAACAAACTCTTTCCTCTCCAAGTTGCTTTTGGTTTGGTGTTTCATGAGAAAACAGAACCCCAAACTAAGACAACAGTGTTGTGCTTTCTCAGACTTGATAACTAACACATAATCTTCTGCCCCACGGTTCTGCTATAGAAATTCACAGAGGCTGCTGTGCTCAGTAGAAATAAGCAAAGATGCGTAAGGAAAGGGTCCCTACATGATACACAGAACATCATTTGTAGCTTATTTGCTTTCATTTTTAATTAGCATGTAATTTTGTGTGTCTAAGGGGTTCACTGTGACATTTCAGTAAAGATATATATTATAGAATGATCAATTCGGGATAATTATCGTCTTCATTTCCTTTATCTCTTGTCATTTCTTTGTCTGTGGAATGGTCAAAACTCCTCTCTTCTAGTATGTATTGCTGGCATGGGGTAAGCATGGCTGCCTTCCAAAGATCTTCTCTTGTAATTATTTGGAACTGTGTGGTCCTTTCTTGCTATCTACAGTCACCATGCTGTGCACCCACACATCAGAGCCGTCTGGCTGTAACTTTGTGTGCACTGTGAAGTCTCTCGGCAGCCTCTTCTCTCCCAGTCACCTGCAGTAGCCACTGAGCTACTCCCAACTTTTATGGCCTCACTTTCCCATATTCCATGTGTTAGTGAGATCGTGTTATTGTCTCTCTGTGTCTGGCTCATGTCTCCTTAACACAAAGTCCTCCAAGTCCATCCACGTTGCTACACATGACAGGAGTTCGTCCTTTGAGGCCGAATAGTGTTCAGTTGTGTGTATAACGCTTGTTTCATTGGCTGATGTGATTCCATGTCTTAACTATTGTTAACTAGTGCTCTAACCCTAGCACTAGTTATTTTAAGCCCCAAATAATCCTTTTCTTCTAGAAGTTGCCTTGATCATGGTGTCTTATCATAGCAATAGAATAGTAATTAAGACAGACTCCCTGATGTAACCTGAAGGGGCTTGCTTGTTGGGGTTTCTGTCCTGCCCAGTTCCCATAGCCAGCAAGGTCCCAAAGAAAATACATGGAAGTATGATTGGCCCATTAGCTCAGGCTACTTGTAGCTTACATTAACCCATTATTTTCACCTATGTTAGCCACATGGCTCAGTACCTTTCTCAGCGGGGGGGGGGGGGGGGGCAGCTCACATCTTGCTTCTTCGGTGGTCTGGGCAGAACTGGCAAGGGAGCTTCCTGCTTCCCAGAATACTCCTGTTCTCATTGCCTCACCTCTACTTCCTGTCTGGTTGACCCACCTATACTTCCTGCCTGGCCAATCAGCGTTTATTTAAAACATGATTGACAGAATACAAACAATTCTCCCGTACCACCCTGAGACTAGAGTTACAGATGTTTTTTAGTTGTCATGTGGGTGCTGGGTCTTGAACCCAGACCCTCTAAAGAACATTCAGTGTTCTTAACCTCAGAGTTTTCTTTCCAGTCCATTGTTTGAAAAACCTCCATACTGCTTCTGTGTCGAGTGTACTAATATACATTCCCACTAACAGGATGCAGGGCCTTCCTTTCCTCCACAGTCTTGCTATGTTTTATGTTTGGCTCATTTACTAATAGCTATTTTTACTGGAGTGGGTGGTATATTATACATAAGAGTTAACTAGATCCGTATGTTTCACCATATACCAAAACCAACTCAAAGCAGATTAGAACTTGGTGGGGTGATGCACGCCTTTAATCCCAGCACTTGGGAGATGCGTGGATCTCTATGTGTTCAAGGCCAGCCTGGTCTGCAAATTGAGTTCCAGGCCAGACAAGGCTACACAATAAGACTTTGTCTCACAAAACCAAACTTAACAAACAGCAACAACAAAACAGATTAAAGACTGGAAAGGGAGGCTGTAGTGAGCCGGACAGGATCGCCATTACAAGATGGCGCCGACATCCTGTCTTGTTGGTTATAGACAACTCCATATTTGGCTATGGCTTTGAGAGCTGCGCGTCCCCGCTTCCCGCATGCGCAGAGGATGAGGATCCTTGAGCCTATCCCGATGCGGTCTGGTGTCAGCTGTTGTTGGCAGCCAATCACAGGGCGACCCGTGTGCCATTTCCCTATTTAAGCAGCTGCCTAAGTGCCCTTCGACCCCTTCGCTTCCTGCTGCCTCCCCCCTTCGCTTCCTGCTGCCTCTCCCGTCTGCTCCCTGTTCCTCGTTTTCCCGCCCCTCATTCCATGCTCCCCAGCAATCAAGGGCACTCCAGTAAAAGCGTGATCTGAGTGGAATCCTGGTGTGGTGGTCATTCTTCATTGCCGGTCGAGAGGTCCGCCACAGCTGGTGCCGGAAACCCGGGAACTTCGGTCACCAGGCGAAGGGCCGAAGAGGATTCTGAACTCAACATGCGGAGTGGCGACGTCGGTAAGTTTCTCCCAGTATGTTAATTTCAGTCTCCCCAAGTATGCTGTTTGTGGGAGTGGGTTCTTGGGTGTTTGGTCTCGTGTTCGTGGCGTTTGTGATGTTTATACTGGCCTGCTGTCTCTGGTTGCACTGCCGTAAGTCCGGCCACAACCTCAGGGCGGGGAACAAAGTTGACGTTCCGAGAGAGGGGCGAAAGGCCCGCATTAAACACAAGAACAGTTTTTCAGATTCAGATTCAAAGGGAGGAAACTTGGAAAGGCCTGAAAGAAAAAAAGTAAGAGAAAAGGATCCTGGTACAAACCTCTCTAAAAGAGAGGCTAATGAGAAGGGGAGAAGTCCCCTCTATCCAGCGCTCGAGGAATTTGCGGGCCTGGATCGGTCTGAGGAGGAGGAAGAACTGGAGAAAGCTGCCTCTGGCAATCTTAATGTGTCATCCTATGATAGGCTTGATAGAGATCTGGCTGCTAAACAAGATATGCTAAGGAAGGGAATTATATTCTTCTGGTTCGAGTTACCGAGGCCTCCAGATTTTGTAGAATGTGAACAGCTGCTGCTCCAAGATGCAAAGCTGCAAACACAGGACCTGCCTTGAGTACCCACAGGCTAGAAGGCTAGGCCACTCCCAACATGGGCCTCAGGGCATAGAAGTGCAGCGGGACCCTGGTGAGGCTCACCAGCTTGAACCTCTGTCCTAGCCCGGAGCAACCAGCCTGGATCAGGTCGGCACAACTGCTCCACTCAGCCACACCTCCAAGCAAGGCTGAGCACATGTTTTTGTGGTTAAACTTTGTATTTAGGCCCAAAAGGGGTATTGCTAAGTTTTGAGGTAAATATTTGCCTAATTTTAAAAGATAGACCTAATGGGAGACTCCCAATGCTGGGGAGACTCTCACTAAGGTCTAGGGATGGCGCGGGCCCCCACATGGCTCGCCGGAGACCGTCCTTGCTGAGGTCACATGGCTTTGATTGGCGGGGGAGGAGTTTGACCCCTAGTGACCTGGAAAAAAATTTTTTAAGAAAAGAGGCCACAGCCCTATACTCAGGGAGGGTCATAAATTCCAAAAATCCAATGATGGTCGCAAGAGGACGGCTCCCTACCACAGGACCACTCCCAAGGTCGTAATCAACTAGTTCCTAAAGCACAGCAAGCTGATAATCACAAGGAGGAAACTCACTGTTTATCGGGATTGTTATCAGGATTGCAATCTGGTTTTGTCTTCAGCTAGTTCCTGATGCAGGGTCGCTGAAGCGGCTAGTCCTGGATTTTTGGTTCTTCTCTTCCTGCTGGAGGAGTCTAGATTTGTTCAGGTTTTTCAATACGATGTGTGATCCAAAGATGGCTGTGTCGGTTTACACTTCCAGCAATAAGGTTTTTTCTTTACCCACATTTTCTTAAGCATAAATTGTTAACAATAATTTTTAATCTTGGTCATTTCTACAAGGATAAGATAAAATCTCAAAGTTTTGGTTTACATTTCTCTGAGGGCTAAAGGTTGTTATGTTTAAACATTTTTTAAATGTGTCAGTCATTTTTAAGTTTGTCTGTTGAGAATTTTCAGTTTAGGTCTGTAATAAGTAAAGATCTTTTCCCACTCTAGCCTTGTTATACAAAAGCTCAATTCAAGAGATATAATTTATGGTTTCTCACAATGTTTGTGCCACTAAGGCTATGTTTGAGACGTGACAAAATGTGCTTCAAAAATTTTTCTCTGTGAGGTTCAACATAATTTTTATATGCTAAGGCCTTTGGCTCATTTGAACTTAAGTTTTGTACATGGAGATGGATGTAGATATATCTTCATTTTTCTACATGTTGGGGCCTGGTCTTGGCACCCGATGAGATCCAAGAGACTACTGCTATAAAATTTCTGGGGGCAATTATATCCCCTTTGACGGTGACTCCTCAAAAGATTTCCATTCGCACTCATCATTTGAGGACACTTAATGATTTTCAACAATTATTGGGGGATATTAATTGGATTAGGGGGTATTTAAACATCCCCCGGGCAAAGTTGTTGCCCTTGTTTTCTATTTTGGAAGGTGATCCAAATGTTAACTCGAACAGAACTTTGACCCCCTTGGCTGAAAAGGCTTTAAAACAGGTGGAGAAAGCAATGACTAAGGCACAATTGTGCCGAGTCGATCCTGCTTTGCCCATATTCTTATGCATCTTAAAAACTACACATTACCCTACTGGGGTGCTATGGCAAGATGGCCCTTTATGGTGGATCCATGGTAATTCTTCAGGTACCAAAGCTATTCAATATTATCCCGAGTTGGTTGCTTCTCAAGCGGTATTGGGGATAAAACATTGCTTAACATCTTTTGCAACCATGCCAGATAAATTAATTATTCCCTATACCAAGGGACAGGTGGAGACATTGGCAGCTACAGTAAATAAATGGGCCATTTTGGTTTGCGCTTTTCCTAACCTTATTGATAATCATTATCCAAGACATCCCATATTGAATTTTGTGGAAAGGAACTTAGTGTATTTTCCTAAGGTTACCTTTAAAAAGCCCATTAATATGGCCTTGACTGTTTTTACTGATGGCTCCAAAACTGGCAAAGGTGCCATAGTAATTCAAGGTAGGGAACCCATTTTGCTTGATTTTCGACCTGATTCCCCACAAGTCACGGAATGTATGACCGTGCTGGAAGTTTTTAAAAGATTTTCAGAACCCTTCAATTTATTTTCAGATTCTAAATATGTGGTGAATGCTGTTGCCTCGTTGGAGGTGGCCGCCTTTGTTAGAAATTCAAGTACAGTTTCCAATATTTTATGTCAAATTCAAGCGTGCATTTTACAAAGGGATAATCCCTTTTTCATTGGACATATTCGGGCACATACTTTGCTTCCAGGACCCATGTCTGAGGCCAATGATTTGGCTGACTGCCTTACCCGGTCCATGGCTTTGGTCGTCTCGGACCCTATAGAATTAGCACGAGATTTTCATAAGCTTTGGCATGTGCCTGCCAATACCCTTAGAAAAAAATTTCATATTTCCAGACAGATAGCCAGAGATATAGTTAAAGCCTGTTCTTCATGTGTGACCTTTTTATACCCTCCTAATGTTGGGGTCAACCCTAGAGGGCTGCAACCTAACGCGTTGTGGCAAATGGATGTTACCCATCTGCCTGATTTTGGCAAATTAAAATATTTACATGTATCAGTGGATACCTTTTCTGGCATTATTCATGCCACGCCCCTAGCGGGAGAAAAGGTGACTCATGTAAAAACACATTGCCTTGAGGCCTGGGCTGCCTGGGGAAAACCCCTACGCCTGAAGACAGACAATGGCCCGGCATATACCTCCCATGGATTTCGTGCCTTTTGCGCACAGCTCCAAGTGACCCACATTACGGGTCTTCCATACAATCCACAAGGACAAGGTATTGTGGAGAGAGCCAACAGAAATATTAAAGAAATTCTACAAAAACAAAAAGGGGGAATAGCTGAATCCGCCTCCCCCAGGGAAAGAATCTCCCTTGCTCTCTTCACACTTAATTTTTTAAACCTGAATGAGTCGGGTACTGCAGCAGCTGAAAAGCATGCAGCAGGCCCTATGGAACAAAAGGAATATGTGATGTGGAAAGATATATTGGATAACAAATGGTATGGACCGGATCTTGCGGTGGCAAGATCCAGGGGAGCTGTATGTGTTTTTCCACAGGGCCAAGAGGCTCCACTTTGGATTCCGAGCCGGCTGACACGCATGATCAAGGAAGTTCCTAAGGAAGAGGCTGAGTCGCTGGAGAAAGTTCCTGCTAACATCCCTGATGACGTGGATCCAGGGGAAGGTGGAGCACAGAAGGAGAAGCCTGTCAGCCTTCCCAAAGGCGATGCCCATTCACCATGATTTCCCCAGATTTTTACCACCGATAGAAACCTTGAGTTATAAGTCTAAAGTGGCCCTTTTAGGAGAAGCACGTAACATTACAGAGAAAGGGTCCCTGTGCTTTCAGTTCCATGGGCATGTTTTTTGGCAAGCTGCCTGGGTGGCTATGTGTTGTGCCTGTGGTTGGCTTGCTGCCTTCGAGCACCAGACCAATAGGGATAAGGCTATATTGGGATAAGGTTATAATCTCTCAGGCTTTAGCTACCCTGGAGTGTGGCTCCTTCCCCCAGATATGGTTGTCAGCACTAAGAGACGCTTAGGGCTTCCATCCTGCACAGCCTTTGCACCCCATGGGATCTGTTGATTGATCCATTGCACTTGGGTAGGTGTGCGGATGTAGGTTCCTCCTGCACAGCCTTTGCACCCCATGGGATCTGTCGATCCATTGCACTTGGGAAGGTGTGTGGTTGTAGGTTCCTGCGACACAGCCTTTGCACCCCCGGGGTTCCTCGAGTACCCATTGCACAGGGGAAGGTGTGTCCATGGAAAATATCTTCCATCCTCGATCGACCAACACATCATGAGGTGGGGGTCAGATTGGATGACGTTAGTCCTGCGCTCATTGCTTACAAACAATAAGGGGGATTTGTAGTGAGCCGGACAGGATCGCCATTACAAGATGGCGCCGACATCCTGTCTTGTTGGTTATAGACAACTCCATATTTGGCTATGGCTTTGAGAGCTGCGCGTCCCCGCTTCCCGCATGCGCAGAGGATGAGGATCCTTGAGCCTATCCCGATGCGGTCTGGTGTCAGCTGTTGTTGGCAGCCAATCACAGGGCGACCCGTGTGCCATTTCCCTATTTAAGCAGCTGCCTAAGTGCCCTTCGACCCCTTCGCTTCCTGCTGCCTCCCCCCTTCGCTTCCTGCTGCCTCTCCCGTCTGCTCCCTGTTCCTCGTTTTCCCGCCCCTCATTCCATGCTCCCCAGCAATCAAGGGCACTCCAGTAAAAGCGTGATCTGAGTGGAATCCTGGTGTGGTGGTCATTCTTCATTGCCGGTCGAGAGGTCCGCCACAGGAGGCTGGCCCTAACTATGGAACTAATAGAAGAAAGAAAAAGAAAAGATTCATGACCTTCATCTGGGCAAAGAATTCTTTAATAAAATTTCAAAAGCATGGGAAACAAAATCAAGAATTGACAAGTGAGATTATATCAAATTAAAAGGCATGGAGACTTCTCAAAAACCAGAAACGGAACCGCCATGTGACCCAGCAGTGCCGCTCCCTAGTATACACTCAAAGGACTCTGTGTCCTACCACAGAAATGTTGGCCTGTATGTCTATTGCTGCTCTGTTCACAAATAGGGAGAAAATGGAATCATCCAAGATGGAGTGAATGCATGAATGGTAAGCAAAACATGGTGTGTCTGCACAGTAAAATTTCATTTGGCCATAATGGAAAATGAAATTATGAAATTTGCACGTAAATTAGTGGAGCTGGAAAATATTATATTAAATAAGTAATCCGGGCTCAGGAACAAACGTGTTTTCTATCATATGCAAATCTTAGCTTCTGGTTGTTGTATATGTCTATGCTATGTATATACATACAAATATTTATTTATATGGGAATAAGTGTGGGTAGAGACCAGGAAGCTAAAAAGGAGTTCATGAGCTGGGTGTTGCTTTAAAGAGAGGTAGGGAGGGTAATAGCCCTAGTGTGACGTGAAAGACGAAGGGAAAATACCAATGTTGGGACAGTACAGTGTGGATGGGCCAGGGAGGTGGGGGAGAGGAGGAAGAACCACCCCATATTAAACATGCATGAAATTTTTAATTTAAAAACATTTGGCTTTCTGTCCTGTAAAGCAACTAAAACAGCAGAACAAAGAGCCAACCTACAGAATAAGAAAACATATTTGCAATCTATGCATCTGATAAGGGTTAATATCCAAAATAAATAAGACATTCAAACAAATCAATATTGATAACAAATAATAAGTTGATTAAAAATGAGCAAGATAGTTATGGATAAGGAAGGGTCTCATGGAACCTTGTTCCCACCCACCTTCCATCCCTTGGAGCTATTGGTGGCTGATTACTGTTGGGAGGGGGTTATTGTCTTCAGTGGTGTACCCACGAGTGAATTACCCTGCTCCAGTCAATAACGACACATTCATTGCTCATGAAGGCATCCTGGTTAAACTCAATGAGTCATTAAACAAAAGAAAATAAAACAAAAAGACAAAGTAGGAGTGGGACTTGGGAGGAGTAAGACTTGGGAGGAGTGGGAATTGACTTGGGAGGAGTGGAGCTATTTGGAAGGTGGATTAGAAAAGGTGGAAGACAAGTATGATCAGAAAGCTTTATATACACATATGAAATTGGCATGGAATAGTCTTTTAAGTGGGCAAGAAACCCAAATTAACAAGTCACAAAAGTAAACACAAATGGCCACCACGTGTATGAAGAAATGCTCCTCATCACTATTAGGTAAATGCAAATCAAAATCATTTCTAATTGTAAAGTGAAAGACTAGTGCTAACTGAACTTTGATTACTCAGCAGTGTGAAGGCTGGAAAGAGGGCAGGGAAATGTCATGGGTGTGTCCTGAAGGAAGGAGGAGCTGGTGGATAACCCAACTTAAAAGCACACACAGGATGGGTAACTGCCCAGACACCCTTGGAAGCTGGTCCTGACACTCCAGTTCCTTACAGGCCTCGAACACAGCCCTTGGGATACTCCATCAAGGTAAGTGTATGTCGAAATTCTCTCTCTCTTTTTCTTTCTTTCTCTCTCTCTCTCTTTCTTTCTTTCTTTTTTTCACTCTCTTCAAAATTTCACATTTCCATATACTTGAGACAAGCAGACTATTCCATGGGCAAAAGAAAGCTACAGACCAGTAAACAAGAAAACTTTCCAATGGGTAATCACAGCCATACTCATTTGTACCATGGTGGTTTGAATGTGAATGGCCCCTATAAGCTCATATGCTTATTTGTTCTCAGTTGGTGCAACTGTTTGGGAAGGACTAGGAGGTGTGGCCTTGCTGGAGGAGATGTGGCACAGGGAGTGGGCTTTGAGGTTCCAAATTCTCAAGCCAGTCCCGTTGTTGCTCTCTCTGCCTCATGCTGGTGGCTCAGATACAAGCGACTGGCTCCATGTCATGCCTGCCTTCCTGCCACCATGCTGCCAAGATGGGCATGGACTCACCCTCTGACACCACTAGACCCAAATTAAACTCTTTCTCTTATAAGTGGCCTTGATTATGGTATTTTGCCATGGCAACAGAAAAGTAGCTAAGACACATGAAATTTTCAGAAAAGACTAATGGCAAAATTATATTTAAACTACAGAAAGTAAGTCAAAGTTTACCTGAGGCGGACGTGGGATTGGAGGTTAGTTCAGAGAGGTGTGAATGAATCTTACTGAAGCCGTGCAAATGTCCTCAGACTATTGAGGTGTGGTGTCTCAACTACTTGGAAAAGTTGCTGTAAAAATTGACTTTAGTGTTTGTATTCATGACGCATCAAACTGGTGGTGGAGAGGTCACAGTCCCTTCAAACTCAGCCTTCAGATCGTCACTGTCTGTAATGTGACCTTCCCTAAAGTTCACCTGAGAAAGCGTCTCTGTTCAAAGTGCTGCAAACTCACTTTCCAGGGACCTTTTCATTAGCCAGTTCAAAGAGGGAGGGAGCCGCCCCCACTCTCCTCATTGTGCTGTGAGGTGTTGATTCAGAGTGAAGACTGCCTCTTGTCAATCAAAAACCTACTGGGACATGGCTACTTTAATGACTGGCACCTTAGGGTTTCTTACCTTTTTCCTTATACTTGATCTGGTTAGGAGCAGTGCCTGGTGTCGGAAGCACAGTCTTGGGAGCTGAGATAATGTAGCTGGAATCTTACTGGAATAAGCGATCCAACACCAATGAGAGTGGGAAAGAGATGTATTCACCAGGGGACCAAAGTCAGGACAGCTCCTGACAGGTCTGGGTCCCGGGTCCAGTTTGTGTTCTTGTTTTATATTCTAAAACCACAAGGTGGGATGAGAAAGCCAGCAAGTGTTGGGAGCAGTGAGACCTCAGATCCGGAATTTCTTGTAATCCCCTGATCTGAATGCCTACAGTTGCTCTGAGCACGAGACCTTCGGGAGTTCCTGATGGCAGGAGAGTGGTTTCTGGTAGGTTTGGCTGAGGTGTGGCTATCTCTATATAATCTGCCCCTGAACACAATAAAGGGGGCATTCTTGGGGAATTCAAGGATGACGCGTGTCACTGTTTCTCTGTCTGTGTGTGTCTGTGTATTTTAACCTCCAGCCCCTTTGCCAGAAGCTTGCGAACTGGGTGCCAGCGCACAGAGCACAGACACAGGGGCATGGTGCGCAGCAAGCAAGATTGGTCAGGTTGTTAAGGGCAATGACCCATAGTTTCAGATACTTCTGGGGGTCATTCGGTTCCAGGTATCCAGAGAGGTCGTGCTTGGCACTAGGCTGCCCAAGCAGTGCTTTAAGAGAATTGCTAAATGAATCAATAAATCAGTATCTAAGAATTGGTTTTTTTCTACTTTGGTCTACTTCGCTACTTCTGAATTCTGATGTTGTGAAATGGGCAGTGAGCATGTGTTGAAATGGGCTTGCTGCTGCTCACCCTTCCCAGGGCTTCTCTGCGAGGTGTGTAAGGCCACTGTTGAGCCAAACTGACCTAGCCACACTGTCACATTTTAAAAGGTATGATAATGTAATAAAAATTCATGAAAATTCCACTTGATGTGAAACTTTTCTGCGTGGTTTTGTTTGTTTTCTGTTTTTGTTTTTGTTTTGCCGGCAAGGTTGTTTTTGAGACTCACACACCTGGCAAAGTAATTGTTTCTGCTTTTATGGTGCTCAGAGTGAGACACAACACCTTGAACTTGCTGGCAAGCGCCAGAGCACTGAGCTCCACCACAGCCCTCTACAGCCAATCTGATCAAGTTACGCCATGAGATACACAGCACCTGATATATATATATATTTTTTTTTTGAGAAATAGTTCAGGATGCTTTTTAATGGTTGAACATAAAATCACCTATAAAGCCAGTAGCTACATCCCCACACAGAGAAATAAAATAATTGTCTGGACCCCAGTTTATAAATCATGCTCATTGCAACAGTCTTCATAGCTTGCGCCTGATTTGAAGAGAGTTTTGGCACTGCCCAGCTTCATAGTCTATTAGCCATTTAATCTCTCTCTCTCTCTCTCTCTCTCTCTCTCTCTCTCCCCGCTCTTTCCCTTTCTTCAGTCCCCAAACCTTTGACGCACACTCTCAGCTCATAGTCCCACCTCTCATTTCCCTGAGAAAATTAGGCAGTGTGCTTCTGACCACATGCCTCCCGTCTTCCCTCGCGCTACCTGCGTTCTCTCTTCTGAGTGAATTATAGATGATCTTTAGCTAACTGCCACCTTCCGCAGCATTCTGTCTCCATCTCTGATGGCAGACAATCCTCACCGGGGTCTACTCTCTGTCTGAACGGACTGTCTCACTCTCTGTCCTGGGACATGGCCCTCGTCTTGAACAGCTCACAGTGCTGCTGTTGTCCCCACCCCCATCCCACTTTAATTACCTGTCCATCTAGCAATCACCCCGTTTCCCTCTCAGTTTCTTTGGATAACAATAAATAATCTCTTTGAAAGGGTTGGCTGTATTTGTTCATCTATCTTCCTGACGTTATCTCTGACCCCACTCAGTTTGGGTTCTGCACCCTCATCCTTGCACCGAAACCTGTTTTGTGATCGTCACTAATAGCGTCCTCAGTGCACAAGCTAACAGTCAATTCTGAGCCCTTAGATCACTGCAGTTCCCAGAAGCCAATTCTCCTCCTTGGAATTCTCTGTTTGACTTTTTCCCTTCTCTTTCAGTTTTCTTAAGATATGTGATAAATATTTTATAACCTTGATTTTAGCATTATAGAATGTATGCATGTATTGATCATCACATAGCATGCCATAAATACATAAGTATATGTGATATTTTAGTATTAACAGGTATTTTCAAAAACCAAAATCATCACATATATTGCAGTGTACCACATGCTTTTTATTTTGATTGTAGGCATTGTATATGGCACTATTACATAAAGACATTTCATACAAGAAAAGTTTGTACATTGGGCTTATCCCTTTCATCCATTTGGCTTTGAAGATACAAAGTACCTAGTTTTCTTCCTACTTTTCAACATACAGAGGGAGAGAGGGAGGGAGGGAGAGAGAGAGAGAGAGAGAGAGAGAGATGGTTTGATTAAGAATGGTCCTCAGACACTCCTATATTTGAATGTTTGTTTCCCAGCTGATGGACTGTTTAAGAAGGATTAGGAGATTAGGAGGTGTGGCCCTGTTAGTGGAGGTGGGGGGGAGGGAGCTTTGAGTTTTCAAAAGCCTATGCCATTCCCTGTTAGCTCTCTCTGCTTATGAATCAGATATAGTTCTTAGTTACCATTCCAATGACATGTCTACTTGTTCTCTGCCATGCTACTCACCGTGATGGTCAGAACTCATCCTCTTAAAATGTAAACAAGCCCCTATAAGATGCTTTCTTTTATAAGTTGTCTTGGTCATGCTGCCTTTTCATAGCAATAGAACAGTAACCATGCCAGTCTGCATGATAACTCCCAAATATCTACTGGCAGCCTGGCCCTCTCACCAATGTCAACTGCAAACTTGGGCACCCAGTTGCCCGCTCTACACCTGCATGGGTATGACTTGATGCTTCACATTCAGCGTGAGAAAATGTGCTTCCCTGATGGGCTGACGATCGTCCTAAGCACACCTGCTGCAGGGCTTCCCTTTACCTAGTTGTGATCACTGACACTTCATTTTTATTATTTTTATTGAGCTATATGGTTTTTTTTTTCCATTCACCTTCCTTCTTCCCCTTTCCCTTCCCAATTTACTCAGGAGATCTTGTCTTTTTGATCACTGACATTTCTTTTCTTTTTTTTTTTTTAATTTTTTGAGACAGGGTTTTTCCGTAGCTTTTTTATTCCTGTCCTGGAACTAGGTCTTGTAGACCAGGCTGGCCTCGAACTCATAGAGATCCGCCTGCCTCTGCCTCCCGAGTGCTGGGATTCAAGGTGTGTGCCACCACTGCGCGACTGATCACTGACATTTCTGATCATGGTCACTATAAGGCATAAGAAGACCAAAATACAGCCAAGCATCTCCCCTGAATTGCATGCATGCTCCCCACTCTCAAGTACTGTCTGAGAGTTAGGCATCAATGCAACAGGGGCAAACGATGCCGGAGTCCAGGTACCTGACATGTGACTTTGTCGCTTACTCGGGATCTCCTTACCTGACACTGCTACATCACTTCCTTCAATAAAGAGCGGCTGCCACACCTTGCCGACTTTATCACTAGAAACCCGACCAAACTGAGCAGCTCCATCACGCAATCCTTTGAAGCAGTCCCTATAAAACAAAAATATGATCACATCAATATCTGACACATTCAATTCTCATATTAAATTTCAGTGGCTCCCACATGGCCTCTGGATGAAGTCAAACTCCTTGTGGCTGTTGACATTCTACAGCAGTGGTTCTGACAATCCCTTTGGGGGTCCCAATCAGATATCCTGTATATCAGATGCCTACATTACTATTCATAACCATAGCAGAATTAAAGTTATGAATTATAAATTCTTACAGTTATGAAGGAGCAATGGAATAATTTTATGGTTGGGGGTCACCACAACATGAGGAACTGTAGTAAAGTGCCGCAGTGTCAGGAAGGCTGAGAATCAGAGGTCTTGAGTGGACCTCATCTCAAGTCACTCCCTAGCACCTACTTCCTGTTCCAGGCTCTGTGGTGATCTTCTGCCGTCCTTGCCCCTCCTCATACTGTCTTCCTTGCCTGGTATCCAATCCATATTCCCAAACTCCTTTCTGTACTCATGTTTTAAGAACCAGCCAGAAAAACTGAATCAATTCACGTGTACTACGGTATTTATGTAACATGGAATATATCGATATTATTTTATCAGAGAAAGTCTGTGGAGTGTTGATGAGGGAAAGGTAAAATATTTAAAATGGCGATGGTTAGCTTTGTTGCATGGCTTATTTTCGCTTTCTTCTATAAGGGATGATTTTTTTCAAAGTGAAAATCATGACTCTCACACAAACATAAAATGAATAAGTGCCAAAATGTTTACTAGTTGTGTTCATTACTGAGGGGAGCCTCTAAGACATACAGTTTATCCTAAAGTGAATTCGGAAAGTCTCGGCTATGTAAAACAAACGCTAAGTAAAGTAAGTTTGCTTATTAGACACAAAGTTGGTCTTCCACTCTGGATAAGGCGAATGTGTTGGCAGTCTTCAGGTGACATTTCTCAGCACCCGGGACAGACATCATCGACATTGTTATCAGTCACCCAGAAGACAGCATTAGACAAAGTGCAGTTGTTGTCATCATTGTCATCGTCGTCCCCCACCCCCACCGCTGGTGACACCCAACCCATTTCAAAGCCAGGTACATTTTGTCTTTTACAAATTTTCCCTAAACTTTCTTATAAAATTTTCGATTAAAAAAATTTACAAAATGCATATATCCTTTTTTATTAGCATTAGTTCTTGCTCTAAAACCCACAACATTAGAAGTACTCTTTCCTAAATGAGTTCAGGCATCTACATCTCCTTCTAGGGGTTTTGTCTAACCACCGTCACCCCAGACTAAGTATCTTCCTTCCCTGTGCACCCCCAAACCTATGTGAAGCACATTCTGCTTCTACCACATTTGCCAAATTTTTATTTATTTTTCTGCAGTCCCAGCTCAAACTGAGTGTTTCTCAATACTAAAATCATGAGAGTCATCTTTGTTACCCAGTCCAGAGGAGGACACACACACACACACACACACACACACACACACACACAATTAGTCATTGAATGAATTTAAAGACAAACAGTGCATGTCTGGATTCTGTATCTTTTTCAGGGGGCAGAGAGGGATTGGAGAAAAACATCAGAAAGTGACAAAGGGGCGGGACCGGGCAGGGGGCGTGGGGCGCGTGAGGATATAGAGACTGAGTCAGAGTTAGTTTTGTTTCCCCCCTGGCAGCTAAGGAGTACAAAGAATAATTATGACCTTAGACAAATGAAGCCCCTTAAATTTAGGACTAAATCGCCTTCAGTGACATTCACGAAACGTGATATAGGAAGAGAAAGCACGCACACACGCACGCTTGCTCTTTTGAATCTTCAGCGACGGGGGAAGTAAAGCCCCACAATGAATGAGAAGTGCCTGAGCTAAATCCTAAGACCATGGATCCGATTTGTCTTTAGGTTTCTTCAGCAGCACTTGTCTGCTTTGATATTTACCCAAGATTTACTAAAGTCGAAGTGCTTTAATAAGAGCCCTGATTTCTTAGCTGCGTTCATAGTTATAGATTTGGGGAGGTTTGAACAGAAGGTCAGATACTCAAATATAAGGAAAACACAAGTTACTTTGTACACAATGCCTGGTTCACCCAACACCTGAGCACTGGCAAGGCCAGAATGACTACTTTAGGATAAATATTTTGAAGCTAGAGCTGAGTTGACAGAGCTAACAGTTTGGGGAGAATGGCCCAACCTTCTAACCCTAAGAAATTTGACCCACTGATCCAGTAGGCCCTAAGGAAACCTTGATCACTGAAGCCAAACCCTCATTCTTCCATTCATTCGTTCGGCCCAGCAGATACCAGTCAGCAAGGGCCAGCGCCCAGCACCTGCTAGAGCTGAGCACCCAGCACCGTAGCTCAGGCCCCGCGAGCTGAATGTTACAAGAAGAGCAAAAACAAGAGTCGCACAATCCTTTGGCAGAGACAATATTGGCTCTGAGGCTCAGAAAACACCCCGTCCCCTTCACCCCTGGCACCAGGATAAAACTGAAGAACAGTCTAGAAGACTTGAAAAATGCAGTATCAGTGAAACAAGATGTGTAGTGTGTCCTAAAGCTTGAGATAAGATCAAAGTCATAAAACTTGTGACCCTTAAGCAGTCATTGGGTCGCTGCAAAGCCTGCTTATGTGTGGATCTTACGTCTTTAGTCCTTTCACGGCAAACCTGTGAATTACCTGCTCATCATCCTAAGGAGTCTCAGTGAACGGATGTTTGCTGAACCTCTATACATAAATGTGAGCACTTGATTCCAGGTAGCCAAAAACATTCCAGTTTAAAAGGTTGAACATGGGAAATCTTAAGCTCATAAACACCGGACTAGATAGAGCCATAGCCTCTTAAGTTGACCCAGGCAGGTCCAGCCTATAGCCCATGACAACTGTGAATGCAACCCAACACATTTATAAGTCTTCCTTTTGGATTTGATCCAGTCATATCCCCAGAGATGCTAAACAAAGAATGGTGTCCCATTGCAACAAAAACTTCCCTTCCCTCCCTGATCCTGGTCCTCCGTGCCTCCTCCTCACCACTGGCCCTAGAGCACTGAGGAAGTGTGGATCAGTGAATGTTATGTCAAAGTGTTAGGTGCTCCTGCTAGATTGAACTTCCGCTAGAGAGTCCTAGACCATGCCAGGCTCAGCCCAACACAGAGTATCAAAATAAACCCCTCCTTATAAGATCTGGTACTGTAACTATGTTTGCTTTTCTTTTCTAGAGGTCACCCTCTCTGGACCAAGCTCGCCAAAAAGAAGAGCAAACAGAAACCCAATGTTTAGGCCTCTGATCCAGGGCTGGAAGAGACTCCCAGCCCTTGTGCCTGCACTCTCTGTGAGAAGCACCAGTAATGGATCAAACTGCAGACTTGCACTGGCCAACAAAGTCGCTGTGGTTACAGGGTCCACAAATGGGTGAGAGCAACCCGTTGGGAACTCGGAAGCTGTGGGTATCTCTGGATTTGGCTGACCTCCTTGTCCTAACCTTGGCCCACAAAGCAAGGCCTTAAGGCTTAAGAGTCTTGAGAATACTATTCTACTTAGAAACTCCAAGGGACTGGAGATAAAGCCAGTGCCAGATGTGTTACCAGCATGGCCCAATACAGGACACTCCATGGTGGATGGGCCCAAAATTCAGTAGGACTCATGAATGTATCGTGGAGTAACTCATCAGAGGAAGGTAGAAGGGATTCAACCATTGCTTCAAACTTCTGTTAGTCGAAGGTAGTGCTGTGTGGGTTGATAGCGACATCCTTCCATGCCAAGTGCCCCTGAGCACTCAGCAGCATTCAGAGACCTGGGTCAAAGAGCTCTATAGTAGCAACTGGCTTGGGGACTGGGCGTGGACAGTCGGTTGTGGAGATGAGGCCAAAATCAGATGAGGAACACAGATTCAATTCAGCCTTCTTAATCATGCAGAAGTAGGGCATGAAGCTAGCTGCTCTGGAGCAGCAGAGAAAACTAGTTTGATGCCTCGGGCAAAAAAAAAAAAAAAAAACATAGCAAGAAAGAAAGGGGTTAGCCCTGAACTGTCACAACATCCTCTCCATCCTTGCCCACAGGATTGGCTTCTCCATTGCTCGGCGTCTGGCCCAGGATGGGGCCCACGTGGTCATCAGCAGCCGGAAGCAGCAGAATGTGGACCGTGCAGTGGCCACACTGAAGGAGGAGGGGCTGTGTGTGACGGGCACTGTGTGCCATGTGGGGAAGGCAGAAGACCGGGAGCAACTGGTGGCCACGGTGAGGGTACAGGGGTCCAACTTCTGTGATCCACTCGAGGGCAACAGGTTAAAGACTCCATTGCAGGACCTGACTCACCACCATGTCACTCAGTTCTGCTTGACAGTCCCATAATCTCCCCTGAACAGACCTGAGCAGGGAAAGCACACGTTCAGGGCAGGAGGGAGATGTTGGAGTGGGAAGCCCTTTAGGAGCGAAGGAAGCTGCATCCACCCGACCCTCCTGGAAAACCAGACCCTTAGGGAGAATCCAAGCAGTGACAGAGATATAGAAAAACAAGTCCTGGTTCTTAGCCAGATCTAGAGCGTTCAGGAAAATGGAGAGCTGGTCAGTGTATTCCAGGAAAGATGTGTTGAGGAACTGGCAGGTTGGGGTACCTGGGGTGGGAGCACAGAAGCCATCTGAGCTGAAACCCCAGCTCTGTTCAGAAGTTTGCTGTTGGCTCCTGAAGAGAGAACCAGCCATTCTCCAGCCTTGCTTAGGGTTGTTCCTCTCCAGGACTGGATCCAAGCGTATTCCCAGACCAACAAGAATGGTGTCCCACTGCAACTAAACTTCCCTTCCCCCCATGTCTCCTCCTTCCCTGCAGGCCCTAGAAAGCTGTGGGGGTGTGGACTTCCTCGTGTGTGTTGCAGGGACTAATCCCTTGGTGGGGAGTACCTTAAGGAGCAGTGAGCAGATCTGGGACAAGGTGAGAACTGGGGAAGCGAACAAGAGCTGATAGAGCTCCATCCTCAGCATCTGGATAACCCTCTTCCCGGGTAAGTTTGCACACCTAGGAGGAGTTCTCAGCTCCCACACATCCGTGCTGTCCTAAGCTCACTACACAGAGCAAGGCCAGGGGTTCAGACTCCCTGAGCCTCAATTTCCCCATCTGTAAAATGGAACAAAGAATGTCTAAGTTGAAATTCTGATCATCTAGAGAAGTGAATGTCTTCCTCCCTTGCCCAGAAATGTTTATTCTACAACACTGGCCCTTAGAGGCCATAATCCTGAAATTCAACCTTTCCTGGGTTTCCCTGATGGTATCTGTTGTGACCCAGGTGAAGCAGGTACCTTTGGAGCTAAGAAAAGATATCCCAGACTTCATGATCTCAGTCCCCAGAGACATCAACCTGATCCCTTTAGTACTGAACCTCAAGATGTCGCCTTAGCCCCATAAAGGCCTCAATAAATTTCCTTGGCAGAAGCATTGTGTACACATTCTACAGTGCATGTTTCCTGCTATGAAAGAACATGAAACTGATTCTATCTCTTCTCTCTTATTTGCTCTGATTTCAGATCCTGGGTGTGAATGTGAAGGCCCCAGCCCTGCTGCTGAGCCAGCTGCTGCCCCATATGGAAAACAGGGGGTGAGGATCGGGAAGTGGGAAAGGGAGGAGTTACCCGGTATGGAACTGGGAGCAGGGAAGAAAGAGTGTGCCAATAACCCAAGCACAATAAAAGTTTGCCTTTCAGACTTCGGCATCACTAACAGAAATCAAAGAACCCTATCCATTATTGTGCCCAGAGAACGCAGTGGTCCAGGAATTTGTCGATGAATCTTTTGAAAGGAGAATAGGAGTGGTGGGGGGGGGGGGGGTATGGGGGACGTGAGGGGGTACTGAAATAGGAAGGCAGGAGTTCCCACAACTGTCCCGAATCCAGAAATGAAAGTGACCTCTGTCGGCACGCAGGAGCGCAGGCCGCAGGGACTGGTGGACCTGAGGTGCAACGGGGCATCTCTGTAGCCTGCTTCTCTGCCTTCTGTCACGGGCCGGGACAGAGACCGGCCTGATCAGCTCCATGTAGTCTCACCTGTGAGGGAGACTGGGCACCAACGGGATTTCCCACTGATCTCAGTGGCTTGAGATGTTTTCTGAAATGTGTTTTCCGGGAGTTGAGCATTTTCGGGGGGGGGGGGGGGGGGGAGGGGGCAGGACCCCTGTCGCTGTTTTCCCAAGAACTGCAGACCCACCCCGTCTTTGTCTGTTTTCCTTCGTCAGCTGGGTATGGCAGCTGTCTTGAGAGGTCAAGGTCAGCAGCTACCTGGCCCAGTCTCTTTCTCCCTGAAAAACCTAGCAGGTCTCTTCTCTTGTAGCCGCTCCTGCTCTGAAGACACTCGTCGGCAGTCTTCTGTGCCAACATGGCCCTCACTCTGTAACTCAGAGCGCTGAGCGGAGGTTGTTTCTGGGCCAAGTGCTTTACACATACTGCCTAAAGACTCGGCTTCCAGGGCTGGGCATGTAACTTGGCACACGTGGAGTGTCTTCTCAGCATGCATAGGGTTCCCAGGGAGAAAAGAAAGCCAATCTCTCTTCCGACTGCACTGCTTCCCTGTCTGGTCCTGTGTTGGCGTTCTGAGTCCAACAAGCACAGGCCGAATACTTGGTACAAGCCGGGTGTTGCTTCTCTAGACATAGCTGTTGCCTGTGAAATACAGCCAGCACTTCTTACTATGACGATGAAGCCCCGTTCCAGTTCCAACACAGGCATGCTGTAGGATTCGACTGAACCATATTTTCAAAAGGGCCACATTTGCAGGATAAAAATGGCCAAATGTCTTTGCCCATATTCTCATTCCTCCCACTCTTCAACTGGACTTTGGGAGCTCAGTCCAGTGCTCTGATGCAGGTCTCTGCCTCTGTTTCCATCAGTTGCTGGATGAAGGTTCTATGGTGATATTTAAGACATTCATCAGTCAGAGCAGGGCAACGGTGGCACACACCTTTAATCCCAACACTCGGGAGGCAGGTGGATCTCTGTGAGTTCAAGGCCAGCCTGATCTACAAGAGCTAGTTCCAGGACAGGTTCCAAAACTACAGAGAAACCCTGTCTTGAAGAAAAAAAAAAAAGCTATTCATCAGTCTGACTACAGGGCAAGTCAAGATCTGGCCCACTCTCCTTTATTAGGGTCTTAGGTAGGGTCATCCTTGTGGATTCCTGGGAATTTCTCTAGAGCCAGGTTTCTGCTAACCCTATAATGGCTCCCTCAATCAAGATCTCTTTCCTTGCTCTCATCTCTGTCCTTATTTCATCTCAACCATCCCATTCCCTCAAGTTCTCCTTGCCCCTCCCCTTCTCCCCTACTTTTCCCCTTCTATCCTTCCTTCTCCCCCCATCCGCATGCCCCCAATGTTGTCAGGCGATCTTGTCTATTTAGATCTCTATATATTTTTCTTAGGGTTCACCTTATTACTTAGCTTCTCTGGGATCATGAATTGTAGGCTCAATATCCTTTGTTTATAGCTAGTATCCACATATGAGTGAGTACATACCATATTCATCTTTTTGGGTCTGGGTTACCTCACTCAGCATAGTGTTTTCTAGTTCCATACATTTGCATGCAAAATTCAAGATGTTATTGTTTTTTACTGCTGATGGGTGCACCCACTGAAACAGTCTAACTGAGCTAATGGGAGCTCACCAACTCTGGCCGGAATGGGAAGGAAAAAGCATAGGACCAAACTAGTCCCTCTAAATGTGGTTGACAGTCTCAAGGCTGGGGCAGACTGAGGGGCCACTGGCAGTGGCACCAGGATTTATCCCTACTGCATGTACTGGCTTTGGGGGATTCTATTCTCTTTAGATGTATGATTTGCTCAACCTAGATATAGTAGGGAGGGCCTTGGACCTTCCCCAAAGCAATGTGTCTTACCCTTTCTGAGGATTGAAGTGGGATGGGGTGGGAGGGTATGTGGAGGGAATGGGAGGAAAGGAAGGAGTGGGAACTTGGATTGGTATATATAATGAAAAAAGACAGTTTGTTTTCTTTTTAAAAGAAAATAATAAGTTCTTTAAAGAGAGAGGAAAAAATGGCCAAACGGTAGCTCATAGGATGCAGTTCAATCCGATGGCTTTGGATTTTTCTTTTAGCAGCATGGTCCTGTCCATCAGAGGGTGCCCTCTGTGTGAGTCCAACACAAACAGACAAAAACAGCCAATGCTGGGGCTGATATGTGGAATATTCTGCTTCCCGGTAGCTGACCTGGGCACCTCTGCAGAACCCAGCTGCACAGAACTAGCTAGAAAGAACTAATGAGAGGACAGCACGGGCTGTGAAGTCTGAGGCCTTTAGATGGGGGCTCATCACTGCCATGCATCCCTGACATTCACGGTCTTCAGGTCCAGCTCAGATGGTTAATGGATTCCTGAACATAACCGACATAACAAATGCCAGCTCCCAAATGAAGTAAAAAAATCTATCTATGTATTTACTATAATAAGTAATAGGTATTATTTGAAAGTAAAATGACCTGCAGCTTAGTTTATCATATAAGTAGTAGAGATATAATTTCATAATTAAATTCAGCTTGCCATTTACAAAAATATTAATTTATTACTATTATTCTGGGATCTAAGCAAGCCAAATTGCTTCAATTGTTTTTGAAGAAGGCAGAATTTCATGAAATGAACTCCATTTAAAATATTTCCATCCAGTCTTGCCGACTTGCTAAAAGTCCTAATTATCCTTCTTCAAGACCCAATTTAAATGGAGCTTCCTGTACGCTGGAGAAAGCAGCACTCTCAACGTGTAATTCTATACTCAACAAATGCATCTCTCAGAAACCCAGGGTAGGGTTACAGCGCTCGGGGGCAGACAGGCGTCACTCACTGAAGGACATTCTAAGCCACTTGCTTCCTGCAGGAGGAATTAGACAGCCGGTCTGTAAAACCTATAAAACCTGAGACAAAAATTGGAGTGAAAGGCGGAGAAAATAGTAACATGAGCAAACCAAACCATCTATTCCGCAAAAACAAAACTGTCTTGGAGCTTTCAGAGAAATAAAAACATACAAGAAAAATTTTCACATCAGAAAGATAGAAGTTGAGTTACACTGTTAAGAGATTCCTATGTTGTTTAGACAGAGCAAGGACATTATTATATTTTAATTAGTTAGACAGCTCCATTTTCCTTTGTGCACAGACAGCTCCAACAATGGCCACAGAGGACAAGATACATTTTTAAACTAAAAGGACAGGGAGGTAGAGACAAAACAAACAAAATCCAAAAGAAAACGAAAACAGACAGACAAAAGGGAACTGGGGTGGGTGGGACTTAAAAATCGCAGAATTGAAGGTTAGATGGTAAGGGATTCTTAGTTCATTGGTAAAACTGTTAAAATATAACAATCACCAAGCTGGGCCAGGGAGGTAAATAAAGTGCTTGCCTCGTGAGCATGGGGACCTGCGCTTGCTCCACAGAACCCACAAAAGGAAGCCCTGTGCTTCACCACTGAAGGCCCTAGCCACCCAGCCTAGCCACGGAGGCAAGAGAGCTGAAACATCCCTCCTCAAAGACAGAGCATGACACCTGAGAATGACATCCAAGCGTGTCCTCTGATGTCCAGACACACTTGCATTCACACACTCATGTACACACACACACACACACACACACACACACATTCAAGGGAGGAGGCTGGAGGATGACACCCAAGCGTGTCCTCCGATGTCCAGACACACTTGCATTCACACACTCATGTACACACACACACACACACACACACACACACACACACATTCAAGGGAGGAGGCTGGAGGAGGAGCAAGAGAGACTGGGAGCAATATAATACATAAATAAATAAAACCAAAGATGTATTTTTTTAAAAAATGGTGCTTTTGACAGATTGCTAGTGAAACTGATGAGGGAAAGAATAATATCAGGAATAAAGACAAAAGCACCACTAGAGAGGCAAAAGGCAATAAAACACCATTAAGCAAATGAGAGTGCCAACTGGGAAACCTTGTGACGAACACAGGCTGAAACTGTAATGAAACACAATTTCTAAAATCATATACCCTACCAAAATTAATTCAAGAACGCGTAGAAAATAGTTCTAGTCTATTTTTCCTTATTTTATTAGGTTTTGAGAACTTCAAATGCTCGTTTGGATCATATCCATCCTTTCCTTCACTCCTCCCAGAGCAACCCGCCCCATCCAATTTCCTGGCTTTTTTTTTTTTTATTCTCTCTTGTCCTCAGCGCAGGGTGGGTCTTCATGCCCACAGCTCTGTGCTAGGAGTAGGTCTGAGTTGAGCTCATGTAGATCTTGTGCACACCATCACAACAGCTGTGCACTTCTCTGAACAGCTGTCCTGCCGTGTCTGGAAAAACCTCTGGTCATCCAAAACCTCTGGTTCTTAAACTCTTTTGGCAGCCTCGTCCTGGGGAGGAGGAGGTGTGAACGAGTTGTCTCGTGTTGGCTGAGCTCGCATTCTCTTTGCCTTGACCAACTGGGGGTTTCTGTGTCAATCCCCATCAGCCACAACAGAAGCTTCTCGAATGAGGGTTGAGAGATATGAGAGTTTGACAGACGGTGGTGGTGCACACCTTTAATCCCAACACTCAAGAGGAAGAGAAAGGCAGATCTCTCTGAGTTCAGGGTCAGCCTGGTTTATGAAGCAAGTTCCAGAACAGCCAGAGCTACCTAATAGAAAGAACTTGTCTCAAAAATAAAACAGCAGTAAGTTTATACTATGTCCATTTAGCATAGTAATCCACAGTCAACTTCTTTCCAAAAACAAAGTCCAAACACAGGCGGCCTTTCTGTTACTATAACCTGATAAGCATTATCAAGGATGTAGAGGAAAAGGAAGATAAATCCTGCCCGGCCTAAGCTGTTCTCCGTGACTCCCATGCCTACCATCCCCCAACACCAACTCTATTCTCAGTCACGCAGAAGATAACCGGGGTCAGCTTATGTTCTGTCCCTCTTTATCTTGTCAGACAAGGTTCCGTGGTCCTGGTGTCCTCCGTTGCAGCCTATATACCATTTCCTGTAAGTATGACTCTCTGTGGCTGCAGTCAGATTAGCGGAAACTCCCCTTTTTGAGAAAATGGGGTGTATGGAGATAACCGGGCGTTTAACAGAGGCTTTCTCAGAACTGCTCATAGGCAAAAGAGGCATTTCATCTTCTATAAATGCCTGTAGGAGGAACATGTGCCGTCTCTTCTGGACACTGACTTTCAAACTTGGTGATCAGGATACTAACCAGGACAGATTCCCTGAGAAGAACGCAGGAAACACAAATCCTCAATTCCAGTCTCCCCATCTGGCCCTCTTTCTGTCCTCAGAGGCTGGGAGTCTACAATGTCAGTAAAACAGCCCTTCTGGGACTAACCAAGACCCTGGCAGTAGAGCTAGCGCCGAAGAACATTCGAGTGAACTGCTTAGCACCAGGCGTCATCAACACAGACTTCGGCCGTGTGGTGAGGACCAAGGGCAAGAAGCTTGTCCAGCCCCTGAGTTCTGGGCGCCCGCCGCCTCCCAGATATGCCCCTGCACTCTTTTTTATAAATCTCTCATATGATCATCCTGACCACAATTTCCCCTCCCTCCACACCTCCGAGTTGTCGTCCCTGCCACTTCCCCTCTCCCGGAGATCCACTCCTCTTTCCCTTCAGTAAAGAGCAGTCCCCCAGCGATATCAGCCAAACACAAGATACAATATTACAAGATACAAGATCAGGCACCAACCCTATCAAGGTTGGACCAAGCAATCCAGTAGGAGAACAAGGGTCCAACGAGCCGGCAAAAGAGTCAGAGACACCCCTCTCCCATTGTGAGGAGTCCTAGAAAAACACGGAGTCAAACAACCACAGCATGAGTGCAGAGGCTCTAGTTCGGACCCATGCAGGCTCGGTGATTGTCGCTTCAGTCCCTGTGAGCCTACGCGACCCCTGCTTAGTTGCTTCTGTGGGCCGTGCTCTCCTAATGGGACCTGCAGCCTTAGGCTTAAACCTTTGGTCTCCTTTTCACTCAGATGTTCTGATCCACAGCTTTGGGGATCCAATTAGAGTCAAAATCAGGGTCATCCCAGAGTGTCCCCAGAGAAGCCCTTTCACGAACATATAGCATGCGTCCTGCAGAGCCCATGTGACTGCATCCTGCGTAAACGGGACTCTAACTTCTGACCTTGCCTTTAGCTCACTGAAGACCCGGCCTTTGAGGACCATTTGAAGTATGTCTTTGGAATGCAGAGGTAGGTTATCGTGAGGCAGACTCCCCTGTAGACCTGAATTAGCATGACCTCAGAACCTACATGAAAGATGAGACATCAGAGTCTGTTGTTCTGCGGGTCATTAGCCACTCCCCTTTCTAGGATCTGAAGATCCCCCAAAGGCTTGAGACAGTCTCTGTAGCTCCTCGCAGAGCCCACAAGCCTCCGCTTCCCACAGGCCCATGGGGCTGATGTGGAGGACGTCAGTTTTCAGCCTCCTCTTCTCTCTCCATACAGAGTGGGTCAGCCTGAGGACTGTGCAGGAATCGTGTCTTTCCTGTGCTCCCCGGAGGCCAGCTATATCACTGGTGAGAACATAGCTGTAGCTGGCTGGTCCCCCCACCTCTGAGGGGCCAGAGCTCAGGCTCACCTCCCCATGTTCCTAAGGCCATATGAGATAATGTTTTTAAAAATAAGCCTGTGTTCCAAATGTGTACACTTTGGCTCAAAGTTTTTAGAGAAATAAAACCTCATCAGAAAAGAGTTTGTAATGCAAAACTTGATTAAAAGGAACAAAACAATCTCAGTTTGCCAGAAAACAAAATGTGGGATTAGGGAATCTTGGGTAAAAAGAAGGTGTAGTTGGGCAGGGAAAGTGCTAGAAGCAAGGACAGCAAATTGGTTTTCTGCGCTGTTTCTAAATGCTTTCATGCGGAGTATTTCCTAAAGGGGTCTGTGAACCTGGTCTCTTAATAGCTAATTCTGCAGCTAAGGAAGCTGAGACTTAGAGTAGATGCTCTGAGAAGACATACGTAGTGTGTGAGCCGGAGCTGAACTCAACTTTGTTTCTACAATAGGGTGGAAGTGGCCTGAACTCACCCCCGAGGGAAGAGCATTCCCCTGGCTGCTCATTCTCCCGTCAGGCTCATAGCTAACTGCTTCCCTGCACACGCCTGCTACAGTGTGCTAGCTGAAGAAACCCTTTGTTTTCATGAGTTTATTATCTCGGGTATTTCTTATAATTATGGGAAGCTAGCTAACATACACAGAATGACTGCTGAGGTTTTCCTTCTGAAAACTCAATTCCAGGGTTCCCCAGAGTCCAAAGATTCTCAGATAGTTGACACAAACCATCACTGCCCCTACCTCGTCTGGGTCAGAAGCATCGTTACCTGAAAGGGACAAAAAAATATATCTCAGTGCCCTTCCACTGACCCTTAGAGAAAGATGTAAGCAAAAAGAGAATACGGAGTGCAGAGAGCCAAACGGAGGTATAGAGAAAGGAGAACCCAAGCAGATATGTTTAGAGACCACACCTATAAGAAGCAACACAAATTACAGAGCCAGACCAACTCGGAGAGCTCCTACCCCAGATGCTAAACCAGTGAGTGGGTATACTGCATGAATTCCTTAACAGCACACATCATACACACACATGTGCATATGTACACAGAGCAGGTGTACATGGACTATGCTCTCGGAGGATCTCAAGGATTCTTCCTTGAGTGAAAGAAAGACAAATATACTAAATAAATAACCTTCGCTGGGAAGGTTAACGGTTTTTGTGAGCAAAGAACGGCTGTTGGTAGCTGGCCTTGGAGGCACACACCTTTAATCCCAGCACTCTGGAGGCAGAGACAGGTGGATCTCTGTGAATTCAAGGCCAGCGTGGCCCCCAGAACGCTAAGGTAACACAGAGAACCCTGTCTCAAAAAACTAAAGGAAGAAAGAAAGAAAGAAAGAAAGAAAGAAAGAAAGAAAGAGGAAGGGAGGGAAGGAGGGAGGGAGAGAGGGAGGGAAGGAGGGAAGGGAGAAAAGGAGGGAAGGAGGGAGGGAGAGAGGGAGGGAAGGAGGGAGAGAGGGAGGGAAGGAGGGAGAGAGGGAGGGAGGGAGGGAAGGAGGGAGAGAGGGAGGGAGGGAGGGAAGGAGGGAGAGAGGGAGGGAGGGAAGAAGAGAGGGAGGAAAGAAAGGAGGAAGGGAGGGAGGAAGGAAGGAAGGAAGGAAGGAAGGATGGAAGACTGGTATCTCCTATTCTCCAAGTAACAATAAGAATCCAAAAAGCAAAAGGATGGCTCGTAGGTGAAGTACTTCCCACACAAACTTGAGAACCTGAGATCATACATCCAGGACCCATAGTCAGGTGCAGTAGCACAAGTGTCTGCAACTCCAGCACTCCTGTGATAAGATGGGAGGCGGAGGCATGAGAATCTCCTGAAGACCTTGACCAGAGAGCCTGGCTGACACAGCTGCTCACAACAAAGGCACAACAAGGCAGAAGGCAGAGACTGCACTGTTCTCTGACCTCCACACATTCCCCCACTCACACATGCGAACATGCACAGCACACATACACATTAAACACACACATATAAAGATAAATATTTTTGCCAGGCAGCAGTGGTACACTCCTTTAACCCCAGCACTTGGGAGGAGAGGCAGTCATATCTCTGTGAGCTTGAGGCCAGAAGGAATTCCAGTACAGCTGAAACTACACAGAAAAACTTTCTCAAAAAACAAAAACAACCCCCCAAAAAAATATTACAATATTTTAAAATATGGGTTGGAGAGATGGCTCCAGAGCTCTGGATGCTCTTCCAGAGGAGCAAGCTTTGTTTCCCAGAAGCCATGTGATGGCTCACAATCACCTGCAACTTCAGTCCAAGATATACGATGCCTCCTCTGTCCCCATGGGCACCCAAGTGGGGCTCAGACGTATATGCAAGCGAAACGCTCACACAGGTAAAAACATTAAGAATTTTTTAAATAAAAATAAAATAGAAAAACCATCCCATCCTAATTGTTCTCCAAGGAGCAAAGCTATAATCATTATGAGGGATTTCTGAGCCACGGAGATATTAGCAAGGGCTAACAGGCAGTGGCATTAAGGCTAATAGGGCAGAGGGGAGAGATGGCTCAGTGGTTAAGAAACTCACTGCTCTTGGAGAGAGTTCTCCCTAACTCCAATTGCAGTGGATCAAGTGTCTTTTTCTGCCTCTCACGGGCACTTGTACATACACTGTGCACAGATGCATACATTGACACATAATAATTTAGACTATACAAACACATAAGTAAAAATAATCTTTAAAAAACCAATAGAGTTGGGGCTGGAGAGATGGTTCAGTGTTTAAGAGCACTGCCTGCTCTTCCAAAGGTCCTGAGTTCAATTCCCAGCAACCACATGGTGGCTCACAGCCATCTGTAATGAGATCTGGTGTTCTCTCCTGATTGTAGACAGACATGCAGGCAGAACACTGCATACATAATAAATAAATATTTGACAAAAAAAAAACCCAGAACAAACAAAACCTAATAGAGCAGCCACTGAGTAGTAGGGGCTGGATCATACTAGTCCTTTTAGTTTGAACTAGGACCCTCACAGCCACTCCACGTGAAGGTGGACAACCGGTCCTCGTTTTGGCTGCTACTCCCAGCATAGCGCAGCAGATACACGGACCTTGTCCTGTTGCCTCTGTCTGTCACACACAGATATTGGTACGGGTCTTGTAACTACTGGAAACTTTTTGCCACTTCTATTTTGGGGTTTGAGGGATTTATAGATGCTTTCCAAGGCCTTGGGGCTTTAAAAATAGAATGTGGGGAGATCTGGCCACTATGCTGCGCTATCTCCACTCCCTGAGAACTTGGGAGAAGAATACCCCAGGAAAGGAAATGCCCTGGATGAATTAATTCACCCTATTCTAGAGGGTGCTGAGACGCATTTGTGTAGGTCACATTGTTTGGAGCAAGAGTTCAAGAAACTAGGC
Organism: Microtus oregoni; assembly: GCF_018167655.1. NCBI lineage: Eukaryota > Metazoa > Chordata > Mammalia > Rodentia > Cricetidae > Microtus > Microtus oregoni. The sequence continues at coordinate 7,836,721 of NW_024543219.1, forward strand.
CAAAAATTATAGAAATGTCTAAGTGCTGTTGTCACAATTTAAAAGGGGCTTGGGCTCTTATGTTAACTGTATTAGTCAGGGTTCTCTAGAGTCGCAGAAATTATGGGATGAATCTCTTTCTCTCTTTCTCTCCATGAGAGAGAGAATGTGGAGAGGGGGGACAGGGGAGGAATTTCTTAGAATGACTTAGAGGCTACAGCCCAAAAATGTTGTAGTTATAGTTCATTTCAGACATGGTCAAGTTGACAACCAAGACTAGGCATCACCCTTACTTCCCAAACCTGTGCATCCAACACAGAGCAGTTGAGATGGAGGCCCCTTACTCCAACAGGTTAGAAACGATTTCTTTACAAGCAGCTTCATGATTTCCATGAGTCCCAAGTCCTATTTCAGTTTCCTAGAAGGCAACAAAGAAAGAAAGTAGCTTAAAATAGGTCTAGTCTATGGCTACCTGCCACACAACAAGACCAAGCCAACAGCAAGATCAGTTAACATTGAAACACTCACTCAGTGGGTTTCTTGGTTAACTACATCTGGAATTAACAAAACCCAAGCAGTGAGAGCACCTGTGAGTGACTTTTCTTTAATTATGTAATCATTTGAAGTGGGAAGATACACTTTTAATCTAGAGATTTTGTGGTGGAAAGATCCACCTTCAATCTGGGCCACACGTGGTGGAAGTCTACATAAAGGACATGGAAGATGGAAACTCTCTCTTTGTGCCTGGTTGCCCTCACTTTGGCTGACAAGTCCACTCCTTGGCTGGCATTAGAGCCTACTTCTTCAATATCCCATCACATGCTGAAGACCAGCTGAGACATCCAGCCTCGGGGACTGAACAACTACAAGGTTCTTGGACTTCCCATTAGGAGTCATTGTTGCCTACCAACAATGGACTAGCAGGACCACAGCCTGTAAGCTACTCTAGTAAATCCAGTGTGTGTGTGTGTGTGTGTGTGTGTGTGTGTGTTTGTGTGATCAATGAGAGAGAGATTCATTCTATCAGTTCTGTTCCTCTACAAGACCTGATCTATTACAGGGTTTGGTAACAGAGTGGTTTTAGAATGGCGGAAGTGTAAGGATGAACTTTTTAGGTAAGTTTCCAATTTGCCAACAGCCACAGTTACTGACGCCGCTCCTTAGAGCTCAGAGGATATTGAAAGCCCGTGGTGTAAAGTATTTTACAAGCTTGTAGAGACAAACACACTTGATTATCTTGATGCATCAATTGTGAAAGGTAACAGATTTGGGCACTCTGTATGTAAGACTTTTGACTACCTATTAAAAAAAAGAAGGAAAATGGAGACGCTGGTTGGTTGCTCCTATCTCTGAATAAACTGACAAAGGAAAATAATGAGTTCTGTGATAACGTTAACAATTTCTAGCATCTCAAAATGTGGTGAAGGACAGCAATAAACTCCAATAAAACCAACCAGCTCCAGATGCACATGAACAGGTTTCTAAGTGTGCCCAGGAAGAGAATTTTCTCTCTAGCAGCTACAGAACTCAAGTTGCAGAAAAACAAACCAAAGCTTTCATTACAAGGTTGACTGAACTATACAGAAAATTCAAATACTGGTCTTGGAGAATGTCGGAGGTTAAAGTAAGGGTAGTAATTGATAAAGAAGAGGATCTTGTAACTTGAGCTGGAGATGTGTGGGAGGACCCTGTTTGAACCCTCAGCTTCTCAAGTGTTTATCTCACCTGAGGGAGTAGTCTCCACCCTCAACAGAAGATGAACTCCCACCCACCCACCCCCTAAAATACTGCCTTTTCTGCCTTTGATAGAAGAAATTAATCCTTCATTGTCTGCTAAACTAGCAGGACAATGTTGATGCCAGGCAAAATAATACTGAAGTCCCTTAGAGCCCACCAATAGTTGCTTCTAAACCTATAACCCCATTATAGGCTAAGCAGGCTCCTAGAGGGGAAGGAGGAAATGTAGCCCAGGAGGAGGGCACTACACTGCTAAAGAACTTACTGAGTTTGCTGATTCACTCAAACAGAAGTCTGCAAAACATGTGTGGGAATGGATTTTAGGGGTATTGGATAATTTTGAAAGGAACATAAAACTGGATCAGGCTGAGTTTACTGATATGAACCCACTGAATGGAGATTCTAGGTTTAATAAGGAAGTTCACACAGTTCTGTTTGAATAACTGTCTGAAGCATTTGTCTAAAGAAGGCCTACTGAAAAGGAATTGGAACTGCCTGATAACCCTTGCTTAATATTGAAGAACAGATTTTAAAGCTCAGGAACATTGCCTTGCTGGAGTGAATATACCGTGTGAAACCTAATCCTCCACAATGAGAAGGCCCAGATGGCATGCCCTTCACTGATCCTATAAGATGCACAATGATGAGAGGGCACCAGCACATCTGAAGGGCTTTGTTGTCGCCCCCTTCCTTCTGCGTGACCTCAGGGTTGGAGCCGAAGCTGCTCAGCTGCATGAATTAAATGCAGTGAACTTAAGTGGGCCCTGAAGTGCCAGGGGTCAGGTGGCAGCACTGAATCGCCAAAAGCAAGGCGGTCATAGTTATGGTAATAGGAGGCATAGACGAAGTCATGTCCTTAATGGCCTGACCCACAACAGTCGGCAGAGGCAAAGTGAATTTGACGGTAGTGTACTTCTTATGGACCCTTGGTACTGGCTAATCCATCTTGGTGTTCCCTAACATGAAATAGGTAAGAAGTCTACTGCATTTTTGTTTTATTTGTATAGGCAGAAAATTTCTCAAACAAATGGAAGAAAGGTTAAATTGGATCATGGCAAAGGGGATTTATGGCCTATGAATCAATTTTCAGACTTGAGTCAGTTTTCAAACCCAGATCCTTTTGAATGAAGGAGCAACCAGGTTCTCCTGAGGAAGGATCTTGATAAAAATACCTAAAACTTTTGGTTAGCCTTTCTCTAGTCCTTCTCCAGAGGGACCCATGGCCTTTTACAAGGGTAACTGTACCCTGGGGGAAGGAAAGAAACTTTCCAGGGTCTATTGGATACTGGTTCAGAATTGACACTGATTCCAGAAAACCCCAAGGAAAGCTGTGGCCCTTCAGTTAAAGTAGGAACTTATAGAGGTTTGCTGATTAATGGGGTTTTGATCGAAGTTTAACTCACAGAAAGTCCACTGGGTCCTCAAATGTATTCTGTGATTATTTCCCCTGTCCTAGAAAGTATAATAGAGATAGATAAACCTAGAAGTTGGCAGAATTCCCACACAGGCTCCTTGATGAGTGGTATGAGGGCTATTATGTTTGAAAAGGCCAAATTGAAGCATTTTAGAGTCAAAACCAGTGGTTTACCTCTCTAGAGGCCATGGGACCTGGAAGAACGGAGTCCATAAAAGAGGCAAACTAAATTCTCAAGCAATAGCCAGCTTTCCTCAGAGGATCAGACAATTTATACTCTGAGGGCTAAGAGGGGTCACCTGAGTAGAGTGCACAGCCACAAGGGCCAGTCACATGTGGTGAATAAGCTGCACACGGCAGAAGCATGCTTTTCCATAGCGTCACATAAACAAAAACGATAGCCAGCTGTAATGAGTCATCTGAAGTAAACTCACACCCATCCTCTACACCTGTGAGGGCCACAGAAGCATAATCCAAGAGTGATTCCACATTTTGAAGAAACTGAGGTCACAGGACTCTTGTTTGCTTGAAGTTTTCTCACAAGCCCTCAGTATGCTCCTCCCACAACCCCTGTCCCAACAAACAGTATTCCCTGGAGGAATTGCAGAAATTAGTGTCACCATCAAGAACTTGAAAGATGCAGGGATGGTGGTTCCCACCACATCTCCTTCTGACTCTCCTATCTAGCCAATGCAGAAGACAGATGGATCATGAAGAATGACAGCTGACTATCGAAAACTCAGTGAAGTTATGAGTCCACTTGCAGTTGCTGTGGTGATCTTACCTGAGCAAATTAACACATCTTCTGGTACATGGTGTGAGGCTATTGATCCAGCAAATGCCTTTTTCTTGGTACCTGTCCATAAGGAACACCAGTAGCAATTTGTCTTCAGTTGGCAAGACCAGCGTATACCTTTACAGCTTTACCTCAGGGATGTATTAACTCTCCTGCCCTGTATCATAACTTAGTTAGAAGGGATCTCAATCATCTGTCTCTTCCACAAGGTATCACTCTGGTGCACTACATTCATGACATTATACTGATTTGACCAAGTGAGCAGGAGGTAACAACCACTTTGGACTTGTTGGTAACAGGTATATGCATCCGAGGATGGGAAATAAATCCAGGCAAACTTTAAGGACCTTATACCTTAGTGAGATTCTTAGGAGTCCAATGCTATGGGCATTCAGAGATATTCATTTTAAGGTGAAGGATAAGTTATTGGCCTGCGCCTTCCCACTACCAAGAAAGAAGCACAAATCCTCACTTGGAAGTGTTACTCCAGCCCATATACCTCAGAAAGGTGCTAGTTTTGTGTGGGGCCTGGAGGAGGAGAAGGCTTTTCAACAGGTCCGGGCTGCTGTGCAGGCTGCTTTACCACTTGAACCATATGAAAGGCAGACTCAATGATTCTTGGGGTGTTGGTGGCAGATAGGGATGCTGTTTGGATGCTGCCCTTGGCAGACCCCCATAAGTTAATCACAGAAGAGACCTTTGGGATTTTAGAGCAAGGGTCTATCATCATCTGCAGACAACTAGTCTCACTTTGAAAGTCAGCTCTTGGCCTGCTCTTGGGCCTCAGTGGAAACTGAACATTTGACACTGGGCCACCAAGTTACCATACAACCTGAGCTGCTACTTATCATGAGCTGGGCACCACCAAGCCATAAAGTAGCATGTGCACAGTAGCAATAATTGTCAGTATAGGTAGTAAATGCATGATTGGGGCCTGAGCAGGTCCTAAAGGCACAAACATGAAGAAGTTGCCCATATGCCTATGGATTTTACTCCCATTACAGTATCGTCTGCTCCTAAGCACGCCACTATAGCCTCATGGATATGACCTGTAATCAGTTATTGGCTAACTCTCACATCTTGATTCAACCCATTTCTAATAATCTGTATGTTACCACGAGGTCGTGGCTTACTGGGAAAGATTCAGCATCTCTGACCTGGTGACTTCATGGCAGCTCTCTCTGCCTGCCTTCTTTCTCCCAGCATTCAGTTCTGTCTTCCCTGCCTACCAATAACCAATGAAAACAACACAAATACAGAAAGGCCTCCTACACCATTTCCCCCTTTCTGTTTAAACAAAAAGGAAGGCTTTAAGATAGTAAAATTACATATAACAGGTATCAAGCAAGAACTACAGTTACAATATTTAGATCTATTTTATCTTTTATCATAACAAAGGAAAACTATAACTATCTAACTATTCTTCAACTCTATCAAAGACTCCAGAAGGATATAATATTACCTAAGTAAATAAGAAGTAAGCAACTTCCAAAACTCTAGAAATGACAGAGACATCTCACTGCCTGGACAGTCACCCAAAGTTCTTCTGTATCATTGGGGCATCCATCTTCTGCACACAGGCCCATAGTATCCAGAAGATATTTCCATGAAGCTGGAAATTTCAAATACAGCTCAGTCATTTTCTTCTGTGCCCTACAGAATGTCTCTCAGACTCTTTCATGAATCAGGAACCCCAAAAGACCATCTCACCTTTAGGCAAGTTCAGCTCTCTGCGGGTTCTTCATGTCCAGTTTATTCAACAGTCCAAGCAAGAGCAGTTTCTTACCCAAATGGCTATCAAACTCCATAATGAGCCTCTTCATTGCACATCTTCCTCTTGAAGTAGATTGGTGCTGCCAGGAGCAGACGTGTCTCATTGTCATTAAAAGTCCTAATTTATTAAAACATTTTAATAAATTATGCCATATTCTGTAGTCTTTGACAGATATGAAGAATGTCTATCTAACTGAAGTGTATCTCTATATATCTAGAAAATCTAACTAACATAACTACAAGCTTGACTATTATTGATGATTTTCCATTAACAACCTATATTTCCTAATTATACATTACATTTTTAAATAAACTACATAATCACAATACCCTAATCAAGATCAGAAATACATATAACAAAACTGACTTTAAACTTGTATCAATAAAGCAAAATCCACACGAATGCAAATTATTCATATCTATATCATATCTATATCACATTCCTCTTTAAATGTAAAAGAACATTTATAAACAATATTTGGGAATATGGGCACAGTTTTTTCTGTCCAAACTTCTTCCTGCTGTATGGGGGCACTGTTAATCAGGTCTCTCATGGTATATCCTGTTTGCTTGGTTCATCTCAGTCAGCAGTTGAGCAAAGTAATTTTTTTGAGGGTCTTCACAGCAACCTTTCAGGAGGGCATGGTCTATCATACTATATTGGTCTAGAAGCAATCCACAGGGTCTCATTCTTTGTGAAAACAAAAGAAGAACCTCTTTTCCAAAGCATCATATCCTTAGACCCAAATTCTGAAGTCATAATACCTTTATAATATACATGCTGGTTTGGCTTAGCAGCTCATAGAATGATATGTCTCTCTGTACTTAGCTCCTTCACAGTCAAAAAATAAAAGGAAACACAATAATACACAGAATCCAGACTCTTTGTAAATTTTCCATTTTTATGTGACATATTTCTTTATTTTTTTTAATCTATGACTATCTGTACTCTGTCTCTTACCCTTTTCTAAAAAGCGTTAACTTTATTTTATGACTTTTTATACTCTTTATTTTTTCTCTCTCTCAAGCCTACGTAAGCCTGAGCAAATGGGCCAATCAGTTTATAGCCAAAGTAGAATCTCTGTGTGATTTTCTTTGGGACTTGCTGGCTGTGAGAACTGGGCAGGAAAGAAACCCCAACAAGCAGGCCCTCATGTTACAGAATGGCGCCCACATGAATAACTGCATCCACAGAAAGCCTGAGAAAGCTTGGAAAAGAATAAAGCATATTTTCTTGGTAGCAGCAAATTTTTGGGTCTGCTCTGCTTGCTAGAGGCAAGCAAGCGCTCTCATCTAAGAGAGGCTTCCTGACTCAGCTTTAGCTGTAAAACCTTGCAGCTCTTTTAAGAGGTCCTGCCATGAATACTTAAGTAGTGCTGATGAAAAACTGACTGCATGCTTTTCGGTTTTCAGCCATAGCAGGAAAAAAGTCACACCATTTTAAAATGCTAGCTTTCTGGGCCATTCTGACAGTGCAAACTCTGACTCTTTCAGGCAGGTGGTCTGACTTCGGAGCATTTGAGTGTGGTTTGTGAGCACACTGCTGCAACTTGCTTGCTGGCAGGGACCTTGAAATGCCATAGAGTTGTGGCAATAAACATGGCTACAGCTGGTACCTCCACCATGTGGCTGGAATCACAGAAAGCTAAGAAATGGGCTGGATCCAGCCATCAAAGCCACAGCTTTGATCCTACCCATATTGCGTGGTAAATTAAAGACTCATGTAGTCAGAAAAAGAGAGATATACAGTAAAGAAAGATTCAAAGGAAAAAAACACCTCTAAATGGTTTACTGTGTGTTAAAAAATATATCTTGGCTTGGGAGAGAAAAGAAAAATGTTAAAGTCCTTAAAATAAATAAAAGAAAGAGTAGTTGGGTGTGGTGGAACACACCTTTAATCCCAATGCCTGGGAGCCAGATGCAGACAGATCTCTGTGAGTTCAAGGACAACCTGATCTACAGAGGGAGTTCCAGGACAGCCAAAAATATACAGAGAACCTGTCTCAAAAAGTAAAAGTAGCAATAAAAGAAATAGAGTTTAAAATAAAGCCCCATAAAGATGAAAAACGCACAGAGAATCTTGATACTGTATGTTATTATGTTCTCTTTGAATTGTTTGAATGATGAGGAAGGAGCAACAGCTGCTAAAAGATATTTGCTTATAAATGCTGCTGAATTAATCCAAGATAGGTATTTTGAAAATTCCTTGACTTCAAAACTGAAGTCAAAAGGTATGTTACTTTGGAGGAGAGATTTTGCTTTTGTTTCCACAGGAAATGAGAGGCTGTGGATTCATTCTGAAATAAGAAAAATCAGGTTTGATCAAGGAAGACCACCTGAGAAATCTCCAGTTGGAAAAGATCACCTGGATGTATAAGTTCTACATCTAGAATAGATTCAAGACTGCTGCCTGAGATGATCAAGACTCACAGGATACTCCAGTCAGGATTTGATCATAATTCTAAATTTTCTTTTGGTCCCCATAAGATTATCAGCGCCCCAAACCAGCCAGAAGTAGCCTGGAATACTATGCCACATTTCCCAAAAATGGACTATGGATATTTTCCTTTGTTTAAAAAAAAAGAGGGGGGAGTGGTGCGGGAGAATTGTCTGTGTTCTGTCAATGATGTTTTAAATAAATGCTGATTAGCCAGGCAGGAAGTATAGGCAGGTCAACCAGACAGGAAGTAGAGGTGGGACAATGAGAACAGGACAATTCTAGGAAGGAGGAAGCCCATTCCTTCCAGTCCTGCCCAGACCACCGAAGAAGCAACATGTGACCTACCCCGCTGAAAAAGGTACTGCGCCATGTGGCTAACATAGATAAGAATAATGGGTTAATATGAGCTACAAGAGCTAATAAGAAGCCTGAGCTGGTGGGCCAATCAGTTTATATCTAATGTAGACTTTCTGTGTGATTTTCTTTGGGACTTGCCGGCTGTGGGAACTGGGCAGGACAGAAACCCCAACAAGCAGGCACTCATGTTACAAGTTATCTCGGGAACCTTATCTTTATGGGAAGAAAATGCAGTCAAGTAAGAGAAACAGCTCTTGGGTGGTTGAAGTTGGCATGAGTTCATATGTCACAGATGGAATTAGCTCTCCAGAGGAGAGCTGCCCAGGGTTACACATGTGTACTACTGGGTTTGAAGACACCTCACTGAGGACATTACAGGGTCACTTTCTCTATCATCAAGAGGCAGCAAACTAAGTATACTCTGTAAGACTCATCCACAGCTGGAGAAATTTCAATATGTAAGAAATCCCTTTAAAATAGGCGAGGTTCAAGGTACAGTTAAAAAAAAAACACCAACAGAAGTACATCTTCTGAAGTCTAGAAAGAGAACGATTAAAGCACAAAGATGTATCATTTTATTTGAACCAAGCTTCAGGACAAAGAGAACAAGAGAAACTTGAAGCACTTTAAATAACCCTTAGATGAAAGGGGCGATAAATCGCCAAAATGAGGAATCAACTAAGGCGTTCATCAATGAATAAATGCATAAAGAAATGGGTTGTGTGTACGCAAGAAGACAGTTGACCACTAGAAATAGTGAAATCGTGTCATTTGCAGCAACGTAGGTAGAACTGAGGGTGTCAGTTAAATAAGCCAGATACAGAAAGACAAAAATTACATGTCCTCACTCACATGGAAGCTTAAAAGCTGATCCCATGGAAAATGAAGCAGAACACTTGTCACGAGAGGCTGCGAAGAGTATTAGGGAAGAATGGAGTGGGCAGATAGCAGGCACAATTGATACAGTTTGATAGAAGAAATAGTTTCAGTGTTTTACAGCACAACTGGATAATTGTAGTCTACAACAATTTGTTATAAACTTCAAAAGAACTACCTAGAAGTCAGGCTGATGAGGTGGCTCAGCTTCAACTATGGGGCTCATGTGGGGACAGACTCCGGAAAGTTGCCTTTGACTTCCACAAACTGCCATAGCAGGCCATGCCCATACACAAACACATGGATGCAAGTTAGAAAAAATCTGAAGTCTCCCAACACACAGAAACAATAAATATTTTTCCATTTTCAGATAGTTATCACTTTAATTACCAAGACTAGATTAAATATTGTATACATGTATGTGAAATTATCAAATTATACACATTGATACATGGAAAATCATGTTACTTAAATTTTATTTTCAAGAATTTCATGCGTAATCCCAGCACTCGGGAGGCAGAGGCAGGTGGATCTCTGTGAGATCTAGACCAGCCTGGTCTACAGAGCTAGTTCCAGGACAGGCTCCAAAGCCACAGAGAAACCCTGTCTCAAAAAAACCAAAAAAAAAAAAAGAATTTCATACATATATCCAATGAAATATGACCTCACCTATCCTCTATGTTCCCTTCAACTCCCTTCATATCTCCCCCTCTCATTCACTCCCAACTTCATGTCTTTTTTAAATAACCTACTAGTGCAGTTAGTGTTGCCCGATAAATACCAATTCTCCCTCCCCCAACAACCATCCACTTTCAATAGCTCCTCAGTATGGGGTGAGGCCCACAAATGATCTACTCAACCTATGCCAGATTTTTGACCGGCTTGATTTCATGTACGTCTTATGCAGTAACCACGTCTGCTGTGAGTTCATGGTTCTGGTAGCCATGCACTTTCAGAAGACAGCATTTTACAGCACCCTCCTCTTCTGCGATGGTCACTGAGCCTTGGTGGCTGTGGTGGCAGTATTTAGAGCCAAATGTCCAGGCTCTTATTCTCAGGACTTTGACCAACAATATATCTCTCCATTGACTGCTACACACTGCAAAAAAAAAAAAAGAAAGAAAAAAGAAAAGAAAAGAAAATAACCTTCTCTGGCCAAGATTTAGAGTAGCCAAGGTCTATGAATATAAACATAAATACTTACAAGGCAATTTTACATACAGCATGGCCACTTAACAGACTCTACCCCAAGGGCCTAGACTTTCACTGTCATGGAGTTTTGACCAGAATTACAGAACCAGGCATGAAATTCCCACCTATGGAAGAGGCCTCATATTCTATCATAAAGTGGTTAAATACCCTCATATCATTTTGGTGTTGCAATCTTGGTAGAGCAAGCAATCCACCACTGAGTTCCCCCTCCAAACCTAGGGGTAGTACAGCTTTTGTGGGATCCTTGCTGCTGTCCTTGGTAGAGGCAATGAATTGACTCAAGAATGAAGTCCACAAAGATATGAGACTGTAGTCTGGCTGGTCCAGCAATGGCTGTCTCCTGACTGAAAGGCCAAGAATCCAGTAGTTGTCCAGTCCACAAGGATGTACGTCTCAGCTGGTCTCTGGTCTGGTTTGGAGTCCCGACGATGCTGGTTCTAATACCATCAAAGCAATGCTTGAGCAACAGATAGATAGGCTTTCCAGAGAGAGTGAAGGCAAGCGGGCTAAAAGCCAAAGCTTTATGTGGACTGCCTCCAGAAGAAGTGGCCCAGAATTAGGGCAGGTCTTCCCACCTCAAAGGATCTAGATTCAGAGTGGGTCTTTGTACGTCAAATGGGTCAATCAAGGCAAACCGCTCACCGGTGTGCCCAGCTGCTCAGGTTTTAGTTGATTAGAGCTGTAGTTACGTTGACAACCAAGCTGACAAGCCACCACAATCACAGCCACAGACAAAGCACCTGACGCACCCTCTGAAACACATGCTGAGGTTTGACAGTGGTGATGTTGTGAGGTGGCACCAGAGAGGGCTTTGCGCCACAGAGAGCGACCAATGCTTTTCTCAGAATGGCTGCCTTCCCCTTGTGAGAGCAGGTTGTTATAAAGTAGGCTTGCCTCTTCAGGAAGACTCTGCTTGCCACTCTCCTCCCACCACTGTTAAAAGAGCACAAAAGCCTTGCTGATACCATGCTCTTGAACCTCCAGTCTCCAGAACCAACAGCCAAAATAAACCTCTTTGCTTTATGAATACTCAGGGATTTTGTTCTAACAACAGGAAGTATACTGAGACAGACTCACCTCAGACCCCTGAACAAGGTATGCTTTTGCTCCAAACTCTAAGGGAAACACCAAGAGCTCTTTCTTAGTGGTCAGAAGCTAAAGGTGACAGTCCTTGCCTTTCTCTCAGAAGGAATATCTGAGCACACCTCAGTCCTCTGACGTCTGAAACCGTCCTCAATTTCACACCCCCTCACTCTTAGTGTTTACTTTCTGCCCTCCGGCATACACCCAAATGTTGCACTTAACACTTTCGAATCTGCCAGGTCCAAATAGCATAACGTCACCAATATGGCAAGATCATTCTGTGAAATGTCAGGACAATCAAGTTTATTTTAGACTACGGTGTGAAAACTTCAAGGAAATCAACCCAAAGCGTAATTACCTCTATCAATGGGGATCTGCTTCTGCAAACCGAACATATGTAGATATTTCTAAGTTAGGTCCCTGGTTGCCATTCTGGTTTTTGGTAATTATGACTACTCTACTTTTTCCTTTCCTAATTAAGTAAGCATCACTGTCATTCTGAAATCTTATCCTCCGTATCAATGCTCGGAAAACAACTGTCATATCAGTCCATCTGACCATCAAGTCTGGCCTACAATGCCTAAATGTTGTACCAATCGGGCTCACAACACATACAATAACCATTACCTCAAAGAAAACTCCTCATCTTGATGGATAACACCCCAGCCAACTTCTCTATGATGCCAGTTTCTGTCCCTCACATATTCCTTGCTGTTTTTATTTCTATATAGTCCAAGCTATCCTGGAACTCACAACCTCCCTGCCTCCACATCCTAACTGCTGGGTTTACAGGTGAACACCTCCATGCCCACCTCTGTGACTCTTTCCAACACATATTCATACTCTGCCAAGCTGTTATCTCAGGTTTATTTAGCGTCCACTCTTGTCTATTCTAGCCTCCAAGTGCCCATGTGTGCCTATCAAACTCTCAGTTACCGTATCAATGCAGCTTTGTAGCCCAACAGTTTAGCGCTCACTCTCAAAATACATTCGCGGTGTATTCTCCCAGTTCCGACCATTGTTCTTTCTAGTAGCCAAGCGCTGAAAGCTTTATGACAGAGAATGCTTCTATGCAGTCAGCTAGTGTTTTCCCCAGAGGGATCATGCTTACACATAATCTAGGTGTAGCTCTAGAAGTCATGAGAGAGAACCAGCAAACTGAGAGAGAGGCAGGAATCATCTTTCAAGTGTATTTGTCATGGATCTCTAAAGGAACAGAACTGATTGAATGAGTGGATGGGTGGGGTGGAGAGAAAGAATACAGAATGAGTATATACCATAATATATGTGTTAGCGTGGCATCATGCTGTGCTCTGAGTGGTCTAGCAATGGCTGTCTCCTGACAGAAAGGCCAAGAATCCAGGAGTTGTCCCATCCACAGGACCGGGTGCTCAGCAACCTAATCTTGTGCTGGAGCTCCAGGGAATTCCTAGGGAGCTGCTGGTCTCCAGTCTACACTGGAATCTCTAAGTTTATGAAAATCAGACTATTACATTCATAGGTTTAAACACAATTATAGTGTGTTTCTCATTTAAAACCATTCCATAAATGCATAGGTTGAGGTTTAAACCCATTCCACAGATGTATAGTTTGAGGTTTCACTGCACCAAAACAGCTTTATAAGATTGGTTACCTGACTGTAGACTCTGAATTATCTCTGAATTATCTCTTAACAATTTTAAATAGCCACAAAGTGCTCGGACATGCTTTGTTTTATTGTGTTTGAGATTGGTGGTAATTTTAAAAGTGTCTCTTCTTGAAATTTTTTTCTGCTTCCTTGATGCTAATATACTCTCCTGAAAATGATTTTCACATGTTGAGTTGTTATGGAAACCATGATGGGGTTGGTAATTTACCTATAGATTCTTTCGATTTTCGTATGTATATAATCATCAGATAATTCACAGATCATAACATCTCCTCTTTTCCATCATTTATAGGTTTGTATTCAATCCCTTGGCTTACAAGATCAGATTGGCCCTCCAGTTCAGCCTCAATCACTGGGAGTTCTGGTCCCTGTGAGCCACAGCGGCCTCGCACATCTGTGATAAGCAAGGCAGCTGGCTAATCATGATGTGACTCTCATCCAGTCCAGCTCAGCTCCAGTACATAGATACCATCTCCACCAGGGCAGCTCAGGCTTGCTCATAAGACAGTCGTGGTCGCTACGCTTAGGACACAAAGCCACCTGCAGCCTAAGCTCAGAACTGGCACCTGGGAGGTCACGGGACCAGCTGGCTCCAGAACAGGAAGTACACCACTTCTAATAGGAAGAGATTAAGGTCACCTGCAGAAGTTGAACTTTACCACAGAGAACTATCCTAAAAATGAAAAACAACAACAAACAATATTGAATAAAGTGAGTCAGACTTAAAAGGAGGCACACTATACAATCTCTCTAAATAAAGTGAAAAACAGGCTAAATTAAAATATAGGACTCATTGATATATGTTCAGTAGAGCATTTTAAGTAGGGAATAATTGTCATAATTGGCAGGGTACAGCTGTTTTGGAAGAGTGGTTACTCTAACTATAGTGAAAAGATATGATTTTAGGCCTATGAGCCCAGAACACGGGGGTTTCTGGGTAATTGGCTGTGCTGTGTATGATTTCTTAACCTGGGTGATAGTGATGAGATGATTATATATTTTTAAGATTAATTTTATATCTCTGGCTGCATAAAGCTTAATAAATCCTTGATACCCCTTAAACAAATGCACATTGATTTCTCTTAGCAATCATATGTGTGCAGGCACCTGTGGGAGGCCAGAAAAGGGTGTAGGATCCCCTGGAACTATAGTGACAGATAGATGGTTGTGAGACACCGGAGTGAGGGCTGAGAGTCAGACACGGGTCTCCGCAAAAGCAGTATGCTCTTAACCACTGAACCATCTCTCTAGACTCCAGAGTGGTCATTTTAAATTAAATATCTGATGCATCTTTCTCTGTATTCTTATGATAAAAATTAAATAGTATATGAAAATGGCTTAAAAATATACTATAAATATTATAGAATAAAGAACTTAGAAACCACTCCTGTGTATACATTATAATTTAATATACAATAAGTATTGCAACATAATTTAATAGCAGAAGAATCTGTTGGTTAGAAATAACTCTGGGAAACTGTTTCACTAGAGGGAAAAAATAAGTTGGATATCTGTCTATCAGAGTATGCAAAGAAAGTTCCAGAACAGTGGTTCTCAACCTGCAATACTGCTACCCTTTAATACAGTTCTTCATGTTGTAGTGAACCTCCCACCATTACATCATTTCATTGCTACTTCATAGCTGCAATTTTTCTACTGTTATGAATTGTGATGTAAACATCTGATATGCAACCCAAAAGGGTAGCACCCACAGGTTGAGAACCATTGCTCTAGAAAGAGAAGACTCAAGACAAAAGTCATAAGATAATGGTAGATATTGTGGCTTAATATCTTTCCTGACATGTTGGACACGGATGTATTTCTAGAGAAAGTCCTTGCATGCAAGAATATTTGGGCAGCACAAATTAGGTCTTCATGAGCCTTTTTTTGAAAAAAAATGGAACTCAAAATTGGGTGGGTAGGGAAGGTGTAGATGCAGGAAGAACTGGGATGGGTATGATCAACATGCAGATGAAGTTCTCAAGGAAATAATAAGACTCCTTTAAGTAAGTGGGGAAAGGAGTTGAGGCCATTTATACCAATGAGGGGGGTGCTCTGAATTGAAGACTGTGTGTAACTTGATCCGGTACATCCCAAAGAAGAAAACAGTAAGAGAAGAAAGTTTAAAATGAGAATTGAATCACCCTCTTCCATGGGTTTTCTCCCTATAGCACATTGTCTAGAAAATGGTAGGTTTTGTTTGTGCGCACCTGCAGTATTTACTTCTGTCACATTGTTCTATACATTGTTCTCTTTGATTTATAATATACTTTGGACATCTCCCTTTCCACAAACCTATCTCTCCTTGAAGCAGATACTGAATTTTTATTTACTCCAATTAAGTTTTGTTACTAATAAATCTTTGTTTGCTTTTCAAGATGTCTTCTAGCAAACAATGTGCTTTTTAAATTGTTTCCTGCTGGGGCCGGAGAGAAGGCTCTGTGGTTAAGAGCACTTGCTGCTCTTTCAGAGAAACAGAATTCAGTTCCTAGCTCCCTGTCATGATGCTCACATCTGCTCCAACTCCAGCTGATGTGCTCTTCTGGCCTCTGCAGGCACCTGTAGGTACACACACACATATATAAATAAAAGTAAAATAAATCTTTACATAGTTTGCTAGTAAGCATTATCTCTGCCAATATCTTGCACGTTAACTGATGGGAAATATTAGCATTATTCACAAATCCTAAGTAGTAAAATTTCTAAGTCAAAAGTGTCAGGACAAACACTGCATTTGTTTTAATATGTGATAGAGATTGTCCAGTCACCAAGAAGCTCTCAAAGGATGTATTTCCCCATGCTTTTGTAAGCATTGGGGGTTATAAAGCTTTCTTATTTATTTTTTTACAGGCATTATAAAATTGAAAGATTTTATCTTGCTGATGTCTTTAAATAAGAGTGAGGCTGGTATATTTCCATCGTTTTGAGGGCCATTTGTATTCCTCCTGAACCATGTGCTCCCATAGCTTGCCTGCTTTCTCTGAGCTGTTTTACATCCCCATTCGTTTGCATGGGTTATTTTGCAAATCAAGGCAATTAGCCGCTCTATCATATGTTCTGCAACTACACTTTCACAGTCTGTCTTGTCTTTTGCCAAACAGAAGTTTTAAATTTTTACACAGTCAGATTTATCAATCTGTTCCTTTGTGGCTGCTGGGGACCCACTATTTTCCCTTTTGTTTGCTGCTTGAGAATTTAAGTGATGTTCTTCGAGGAGTGGCGGGGTGGGGAGGGGGGAGTGACTGAGGGGACTGCAGCTTACAAGCAGAACAAAGAATTTTAATTATTTTTTTTTGAGATTATAATACAATTGCATCATTTCTCCCTTCCCTTTGTAGCCTGAAAACCCCTCCCTGCTCTCTTTCAAATTTATGGCCTCCTTTTTTATTAGCTGCTGTTACATACTCTCATGTATGTATATATACACATATATATTCCTAAATGCAATCTGTGTAACGCTACTTGCATGTGCATTTTCTGGGATGGCCATTTGGTATTGGGTAACCGATTGGTGTGCGCTTGGTGTGGGGGGGGGGGGGAGGGGGCGGGACAGGACTGTGTCTCCTGACCTTAGCATCCCCTAGTTGCCTGCAGTTCTGTGTGTAGGATAGAGGTTTCCTGTTCACTTTGGCACGTCCATTGGTGGTGGTCTTGTTCATCTCCTGCTTAGGCAGTCACGTTGGTGAGACTTTCTCTTTACCATGTTCTAAATATTTATCCTCATACACACAGTATAGTCCTCACCCTTCATCAAGGAGATTTCTCCTTGCAACAATGAAGACTATGACATAAAACTACAACTCACCAAAATGCAGAGTGTGGAGTCCCGTCCCAAAGAATATAACTGCAACCCGACTGCACCTGAAGCCCAGGGAACACGGCAGAGTGGGGGCAGAGACTGCAAGCGCCAGAGGCCATATCTCCCACAACGTCAGAACAAAACATTTAAAGGAAAAGATGGCGGGGGTGATGATAACACAAGCCGGGGTGGCTGGGGAAAGCTCGTCTCCAGCCTATTAGCACTGAGCAGGGACTGCCCTGTCCTGCCCTGCCTCTCTTTTTCAAGGGAGCCTCCAGAGCCTCTAGCTGTAGCCATAAGCAGTGCTCCCAAGATTTGAGGCTACAGGTCCTTCTGGGACCAGGGACTTAGGGATGGTGAGTGGATATCGTGATGATCTGGTCTTCCGAGGCAGTTCAGCATGGAATGTATTTGATTGTTACACGGTAAAATTGAGCATCCATGTAATATAAACCTTATAGTCTGTTTTTCTCCACCAAGGTTCCAAGGGAGATTTAGAGTGGAAGAAATTTTCTTTCTAATTCTTAGTCTAGTTAAGGTACTATCAGTTTGGTTAAAAAAAAAAAAAAAAAAACAAACTCGTGGTAAAACTGATTTTTTTTCTACTGTTTTCTACTTTTTATTTCTTTCTGCCCTAATCATTTTGATTTATTTTCTTCTGTTAACTATGGGCTTAGCTTGCTCTTTCCTAGTTCCTTGAGGTATAAGTTGCTTATGTGACATTTTTTTTTTCTTACCACAAAAGCATTTGTAGGTACAAAATTCCTCACATAAACATTTTGTTATATCCTATAAGTTTAGGTATCTTTTTTCACTTCTGTTGATCTCAAGATTTTTTTTTATTTCAATTTAATTTCTTTAATCCATCGGTTATTCGGGAGTGTGTCATTTAACGTCCAGTGTTTGTGAGTTTCCTAATGTTGGATAACCTAGAAGAGATGAGTTCCTAGAATCATACAGCCTACTCTTGAGGAATTATGAAGAAACAGAAAACCTGGTCAGACAATAATGGGTGATATGAATGAACTGGAGTCAACATTTTCCCAAGAAATCAAAGTCCAGAAGCTACTGACTGCACAAGAGAATTCTAACAAGCATTTAAATAATGTCTGAGCTGGGTGGAAGTGGTGACACATGCCTGCTCTGGTGGTTTGAATAGGTATGTCCCCATGGACTCATGTGTTTGAATGCTTGGCCTACAGGGAGTGGTACCTATTAGGAGGTATGGACTTGCTGGAGGAGGTGTGTCACTGTAGGGAAGGGCTTTGAGATCTCATGTGTTCAAGCTGTGCCCAGTGTGGTACACAGTTCGTTTCCTATTGCCTGCAGATCACTATGTAGAACTCTCAGCTCCTTCTCCAGCACCATGTCTGTTTGCATACTGCCATGTCCCACTGTGATGATAATGGACTAAACTTCTGAAACTTTAAGCCACCCCCAATTAAATGTTCTCCTTTATAAGAGTTGTTGTGGTCATGGTGTCTCTTCACAGCAATAAAACCCTAAGACACCTGCCTGTAATTCTAGCACTTGGGAAGTAGAGGCAATAGAACCAAAAATTCAAGGTCATTCTTAACTACATGAGATCCTGTTTTTTTTTTAAAAAAAAAAAAAAAAAAACCTTTTTTTATTTAGGAAGAATAATTAATGCTAACCCCTGGTGTTAGGAAATGCAATGGTTGGGATTTTTTTTCTTCTATAAGCAAAAACAAAATTGGTGGAATCATATCAAACTAAAAAGTTGTTGCTATATAGCAAAGAAAATGTCAACTAAATGGAAAAGCAACTTTTGAGCTTTCTGTGACTATAACAAATACCTCGTTAATCAACCTATACAGAGAAAAGACTCAGCTCATGGTTTTGAAGGTTTGGTTCATGGTCTATTGTTCTCACTGATTTGGGTTTATCATGCCAGAACAAAACAAAGTAAAATAAATCATCTCACTAAACCAAAAACAGAGGAAAGGCCAGGGGTCCCTCATCAACATGTTCCCAATGACTCAAAGACCCTTACTTGGCCCCATGTTCTAAAGGTTTCATGCTCTCCAGAAGGCAGCATTCTGGAGAATAAAGCAATATATGGCTATTGGGGAATCTTCCATCCAAACTTCAGTGGCAAATCACCAAAAAGGAGATAGTGTTTTACAAACCACACATCCAATAAGGGTTTAATGTCCAAAGGAAGTCATTCAGCTTAAAAGATTGCTAATTTGGTCAAAAGGAGGGAAATCTTGGTAAATATTTCCCCAAAGAAGACACACAGTGAGTTAATAAACAGCTCTTCATAGAATCACATGTGGACACTCCCCTTTTAAGGACTCATTTCATATTGAAAATGTGTTAATTCTTCAGGAATCATTCAAAGGACTCATCCAAAGGGCACTACACATGTAAACTCACTTCCATATTTAGGCCAGTTCTCACTTTTTCTCTGCTTTAAAATACTTTCATGATATCATCATAATATTATGTGCACAGCAAGTTCAAGGCCAGCCTAGACTATAGGAAATGTTGCATAAAAATGAAAAGAGTACACTGTATTAATGGCTCACCACTCATCAATGCATATACGATAGAGCTTCACAGGCAAGGGACTGGTCAGCTGTTGTTACCACTAGGCAAGAAAGCTGCCCCCACTGTCAACCCTAAGTCTACTAGATGAAGTGAGACACAGCCAACTCCATCAGAACCTTAGGACTCTGTTGCAGGGTCTTGCGCAGTGCTCAACCTTGCCTCTAGAACTTTCGGTTGTACCCTAGCTCGTGAATGGCTGTAGCAAACAGAATAAAGAAGTTAAGGTGCTGTAGCAAAAAAAGAACATAATTAAGGTAATGAGGAGAAAAACTTGCAGTGGCTGTATGTAAAAGCCCTTCCCCCTGAGAATCTGCCCATAGCTCTCTGTAAGTTTTATCCCCTTTATTGGCAGATAGAACAGTTCTTGTTGATGCTCAATTCCTAAAAAAATGTGTCTAGCTTTAGTGTTTTGCACTGATAAAATATTTACTTTCCATCCATTTCAAGGACCTACATGGGTACCTTAAAAACATCTATATATTCTTGCCAGTCCCAACTTCTAATCCTAGAAGGGAATTTCTTTGATGGACATCAACATGCACTATTTTAATGTGCCTGCAGTCTACTGCACACTTACCTGAATATACACTAAGGTCATTCATTGGTCATGGTCCATGAAACAGACAAAACCCAAACCAAGTGTCCTGGTTAGTTTTTATTGTCACAACCTAGAGTCTTCTGAGAAGAGGGAACCTCAGTTGAAGGATTGCCTCCTTCAGATTGGCCTGTTGACATGTCTGTGCGGGGCAGTGGTGCTCACTAATCAATATGGGTGAACCCAGTTCACTCGGGGCGGTACCTGAGCTGTATAAGAAAGCTAGCTGGGCATAACCAATCAGTGAGCAACTAAGCAGCATTCCCCTTTGGTTTCTGGGCCAGTTCCTATTTGGGTTCCTGCCATGAATTCTCTGAAGGGTAAGACTGTGATTTGGGTGTGTGCACCAAATAAGTCCTTCCCTCCCCTACGCTGCTTTTGGTCTGAGTGTTTTATCACAACACCACCAAGGGGCTTTCTTTCACTGTGGTTCAACTATCCCATCATTGCGAGAAAAACAGCATGCAACCTAGACCACTAAACTGACCACTGTGCTTTTCCTATCAGAGCCTTTCCATTTGCTGGAGAAGCTGCTGCCCATCCACTTTGGGATGCTATCCACAAACCAGCAGCTTTTTATTAAGTAGACCATGAGTGGGTGACAATAGGATCCACTCGCTTCTCAAGTGACCCCAACTCAGTACTAGAAGAATGAAGCTATTTGCTTGGGGATACAGTGTACCTCTTTGCATTCATCCAATAACAGGTCCCTGAAAAAATATTTTTATTTCATTTTTGTATTCTTCTGAGCACTGCTTTCTTTATGGGAGTGTTTCTCCAAAATAACTCAAGACTGAGCATTTTCAGTTTGCGAGAGATTCTACGTCCTTCAGTGACAGAGACTGCCTCCATTAACTCAGGACAAATGACTAGCTGGGGTGCTTATTAAAATCCCAAAGCAGACACTGGAAAAGTCAGGCTCTCTAAGAATCCAAGTACCTATTACAGCGCCCTGGCTTCTCTCGGTATTTCTCATCCCCTCCCAATACCCTACACCTCTCCAGGTGCTGAGCTTCTCTTCCTGTCCCCTAGCTCTTAATTCCTACATAACTCAGTTGTTTTGGCCATGCAGACTCTTTGGTTCTCTTTGTCCTCTTGGTTCTTCTCCCTCTCCTCATTCCTTTTTCTTCTCTTCCTCTCTCCCTCTCACCCTTCCCCCTTTATGGCCCAGTCTAGTCTGCTGGCTGCTTTCTCTCTCTGCTCTGGACTCTTCCAGATCCCTCTGTCTGTTCTCTCCCTCACATTTACACTAAAAACCTTCTACTCAACCCACCAAGTAGCAGTAATGTCCCCATTTTCACGCAGCAAGGTAGTAGATGGTTCTCAAGTATTGTGTGTAGTGATAGGAGCAGCGGGCTGCGGCCTGGCTCCCAGCTAGCTTTACCCGAAATAATTACATGGAAACTGTATTCATTTGAACACTGCCTGGCCCATTAGTTCCAGCCTCTTATTGGCTAATTCTCACAACTTGATTAACCCATTTCTAATAATCTGTGTAGCACCATGAAGATGGTGCTTACCAGGAAGATTCTAACCTGCATCCATCTCGGAGAGGAGAGCTATGGCATCTGACTCACTTCCCTTCTTCTCAGCATTCTGTTCTGTCTACTCTGCCTATCTAAGCTGCTGTCCTATCAAAGGCCAAGGCAGTCTCTTTATTTGACCAATGAAAGTAACACATAGACAAAAGATCCACCTACATCAATTGTGCCTTACCACACCATCCCAGAATGTTCTGATACAAAACCCACCAGTCACCTTTGGATGGCACGCATAAGTTTTTGCAATAATCTCTAGTCTATTTAACTAAGAATTACAGACATTTCCTAAATCATGAGTATAGCTCAAATAGCCCAAAAGAATCAAGAGTGATTTCTTTTTTTCTGAGTCCAACACATCCTGATTTTCTTTGTGTACCCATTCAAATAGACTCTTATTTGAAGGAAGTTTTACAGATGGGTGCTGGTGATATTTCCAATGCAAAATAGGTATCCTTTAAAAGCCAGACAGAGCAGCCTAGAATTTGTTTGTTTGTTTAGAATGAGAATATTAATTGCTTCAATTGCCTGTGTAATGTTATGGGTGACTCTTTTCCACATTATACTGAGAGTTCCAGTATGCAGTTTGGGCCTGCCTCTGCAATTGTCCTGCGTTTATCAACCACCCTTTGTTGGTAATCTGTGCTGCTCCTACATTTAGGTTACTTCTCACTTGTTTGTCGCTTTGAGATATTATCACAATGTTATCATTATAATACTCTGTACACAGTAGTTCAAGGCCACCCTAGACTACATGAAATTCTGTCTTTAAAAAAAAAAGGTGCAGCCAGGAAGTGGCGTCACACACCTTTAATCCCAGCACTCAGGAGGCAGAGGCAGGCGGATCTCTGTGAGTCCGAGACCAGCCTGGTCTACAAGAGCTAGTTCCAGGACAGGCTCCAAAGTTACAGAGAAACCCTGTCTCAAAAACCAAAAAACAAACAAACAAAAGAAAGCACTGTGTTAGTTTCTTAATGCTGTGAGAAAATACCTAAGAAAATCAACTTAGAGAAGGCAGGATTTGTTTTGGTTCATGATTTCAGCAATTTCAGTGCATGGTGGCTTAGCCCCATCGCCATGGGGTATGTGGTGACACAGAGCTTTGGTGCAGAACTGAAATGATCGCTCAGTTCACTATGGCCTGGGGAGGAGGAAGCGAACATGAGTCAGGGCACAAAACATACCCTTTAAAGTCACACTCCAGTAACCTGACCCCTCAAACTAGGTCCCACATCCTCATAACCCATTCGGCTACAGCGGCCCCATAATAGTCACCTGTCAGTAGTGTCAGCTGAAGACCAAGCCTCGAACTCCTCCGGAGTCAGGGAGGGCACCTCACAGCCAAGCATTAATGCATACAATTACACCAAAAACTTAAATAAACCCCTTCCCCTCCGGCCATATTATGACAACAGCTGGTGAGTTCAAGCAGCACTATACAGTAAATGCAAATTAGAAGTCTTCCCACATGAAGACAAACTGCTTTCCAAGATCAAGGTAGAAAAATCGTGCTGGACCAATCAGAACAGCGCTGTCATTTCCCACCACACTCTGCACTGTTGACGATATTGGACCATGGCTGTTATAGGCAGCACTGCTTTATTGAAACCACAGTTCTCCATTACTCTATGCAGGCTCTCCCTTTACTCACAGGTCATTGTGGCTGCGCTCTTTACAAAGAATTATTGGCATCAGCGCCCTGCTTCTAACATGTCATTGATTTCTTCTTGTGCACTGGATATCCTATATTCTATACTGTTTCAAATTAAGTAGTGTGGGCTTGAGCAGAACCCTTTAGCATATCCAATGAGCACTGGCCTGATTCCAGGACTCAGGAAAAACATTCAGGGAGAGAAGACACATGAAGTCCTTCCAGGCCTTCCAGATCTCATCCAGCTTTCCACCGCAGTCCTGTGAGCCACCGCGTGCCCCCACCCTCTCAGTCTCATGGTGGCCCTGTGAGGACTTCACCAACAGGCCTTGGAACGGTGGTACATCAGGCACTTTGCCAAGGTCCCCCAGAAGTCTTTTCTCCACACTGCCATTATGTGCACCAATACCCTGGAGTCAGAAGACTCAGGCCATCGGAGCCTGGGAGGCCATTACCACGCACGATTCAAGTTCAGGTGTCTCATCGTCGCTGTTCTTCATGCTTCTAACATTCTCTAGTTAGGAGCAAAGGGAGCACAGCTGATGAAGCAACCTTAATACTAGGGAAGCACCAGGCTTTTCCACCAGCCAACCCGGCTTCTTACTGCACGGCACTAATCTTTCGTTTCAGTGCCAGCTTTATCCATCGACTTATCAACCGTCAGCTAAGTGTCTGCTTCACTAGGACACTTCCCTCGATTCTCCTGTTGTCACTCATCTCTGAATCACCCTCATTTTCTTCCCATCTCTTACAAGACCATCTGGGTAGGCTAGCTCAGATAATACATCTGATAAAACTTATCTGACAAGCGTTCAATTTTACAGAATCATGAAAAGTGCTTCTTTAACCTCGGTATTTACCGTGATGTGGGTTAGGCGCATGGTCAGTGGGAAATATCCTGACCACCACCAGCTCCTTTACCTACAGAGGTCATTTATCATTTGTCTTAGCTCATTTTAAATTACTATGACAAAAACACCTGAAGATAGGTATTTTATGAAGAAAGTGAGGCTTCTGGTGACAGATAAGTGTCAATGAAATGGAACCTGGTGGCAAGAGCCCTCTTGACTGTCTGACCACAAGGCAGGAAATAAAACAGACAACACCACATGCTAACAGGCACATGAGTAGAAAAATGGTGGGAAAACAGAGTGAGTTAAGAAAGCTAACACTTTAAACAGCCCACTTTAAACACCACATTTTTGAGGGAACTAATCCAGTCCGAGGAGAACTAACACTCTTCCAAAAGACCAGTAACACATCTATGAAAAGAGAGCTCCAATGATCTAATTGCCTTCATTAAGCTCCACTTCCCAAAGGCTCCACGACCTCAGTCCCATCGCTAAGGACACTGAGCTCCTATTACAAAACCCTTTCTGGGCTAAAGCAAAACCACACCTCTGGTCTTAGTGTTTTCTAGGATTGCTTTGCTATATTCTGGGGTTTGGGTGGTGGTGGTGGTTTCTTTGTTCATTTTGTTTTGTTTTGACAAGGTCTGATGTAGTCCCACACATCCCAGGGCCTCACTGTGTAGCAGAGAACTAACCTGAACTTCTAATCCTTCCGACTCCACTTCCTGAGATTACAGACATGTATACTATTTAAGGAGCTCTGGACATTGAACCGAGGGTTCTGTGTACAACATACAGGCACACAACAACTGATCTACACCCTTTCTAGTATGAACTAGGATGGACAGACTTCTTGGTGGCCAAAAGAAATTCTAGACAGGCTATGTATTGATTCAGCATAATTTTTCTCTTCAATAATGGTGCTAAGGCTAGAAACCATAGCTAAAACCTAAATGCCACCTGACACTGGAATCCACCTCACAACTTTTGCTTTCAAACTTAGGGGGAATCATAATTTGTGCCCCAAGTCAGGTCCAGCCACCTTTTTCAGTAAGCCAGTTCAAAGAGCCAAGTTAACAGTAGAACCAGCTCTGCCGCTTGTGCCTTCTCTGAGGCTCTTTTCCTCCTGTTTTATCCATGATAGATTGTTTTATCTCATTCTATTTTATTTGTTATATTTCATTATCATCCTATGGAAGCCTATTTGTTTTCTAATGAGACAGAGATCTCATGGACCCGGAGGGGTAGAGAGGGAAACTGAAACAAACAGAGGAAGGGAAAACATAAGCAGGATATATCATGTGAGAGGAAGAAAAATGTCTATTTTCAATAAAGGGGGGAGTGGAAAGCAGAAAATGGATATTTATTCATTGTGGCCACATCAGGAAGAAAGACAAGGAGATCCAGTGAATGCCACATTGCCTGCCCACTCCCCAACTCCAGGGTCCTGGATGAGATAAGAATTGAAAGAGGCCAAGGATATGCACATCTAAGCAATCCCTGTCAAGACGTGGTTTCTCAGACTATTGACTCAGCATTATCTTCAGCCTCATCCCGTAAGATGGTCTGCCAAGTTAGCAGTCAACAAGTTCCCACCCTGGCTGGTGCCTCCAAGCATGAGATTCCCAGGGTCCACTGTTGCAATAGTCTGATAGTCGGATTCTGTTAGAATGTCTTCATTTCTGCCAGGCCTGTTCTAAACTCCATGGTGACTTCACCCTCTGATAACGGATCACAGTCCCATAGTGTGAGTAGCCAGACTACCACCAAGAACTTCAAAAGCTACCCAACGATGAGGCTGGGGAATCAATCATCCCTGTATTGCCCTTCACTTCTGACACCAATAAGTACGGAGAACCCCAAACCACTCTCACTTCTAAAGATCAACTAATTAGAAGCCATGATGCTCACAGTGACAGCTCATAACAGACTAAAGGTGTGGATTAAAATCAGCCATGGGAAAAGTTACACAGAGCAGAGGCCAGGAGAGCAACCAAACATGGAACTTCTTGTCTTCAATCCATGGGTGAAGATAATATATTTTTCTTACACAGAGGCATGAAAATTCACATAGAATGTTGCCAACCAGGGAAGCTCTCTCGATCTTGGGTGTCCAGAATCAGTATTGGCATCCTGCCACAGAAGCATAGTTACTACCTGTTAGGATTTGGATAGGTCAGGATTGTGCCCCCAAAATTCATGTGTTGATGCTTTGGTCTGAAATTAATGTCTCTACTGAGTTATAATTAGATCATGAGGGGATGAGCATCATCAAAAATGGATCGATCCATTGATGGCTTCATAGCTCAGTGGGATGTGCTATCAGGAAATGGGGCCGAGCTGGAAAGAGTAAGGTACTAGAAGCATACTCCTAAGGGAACATTCTTTCCCTGAACCCTGCGCCCAATCTCATTCTCATTCATCTCTGTCCTCCTCCCTTCCCCTACTCTCCTCCCTCACAACCTTTCCTCCCTCTGCAGCTCTGATCCGTCACATCCTTCTGCCACTGATGTTTCTCCACCCCAGTCAGACACAAGGTGGTTGGCCACTTAACTGAGTCACAGCAAACTTTCCTCCTTCATGTTCATTTCTTGGGATATTTTGTCGAAACACTATCCATGTGACTGACTTTAGTTTCAGCCCATGGGAAGACTGTACTGACGCTATGTGTGTCCAAGTCCCAAGGAAGGTTCAGGAAAGAAACTGCCAACATGACCACTCTGTGTACGGTTAAGGTCTTTATTGAAGTATGAGAGAAAGAACAGTCAGGGTGATATGGGAGTGTCATATACCAATCTGTTGATTTCATTGGTTAAGAAATAAAGAAACTGCTTGGCTGGCCCTCATAGGTTAAAACATAGGTGGGAGGAGTAAACAGAACAGAATGCTGGGAGGAAGAGGAAGTGAGCTCAGACTCGACAGCTCTCCTCTCGGGAGCAGATGCCTCAGAGAGACGCCATGCTCCGCTCCTGGGCAGACACACGCGATGAAGCTCCAACCCAGGATGGACGTAGGCTAGAATCTTCCCGGTTAGACCGGTGCTCACAAATTATTAGAGATGGGTTGATCGGGATATCTGAATTAGCCAGTAAGGGCTAGAGCTAAAGGGCCAAGCAGTGTTTAAATGAATACAATTTGTGTGTTGTTATTTTGAGGCATAAGCTAGCCAGGCGACCGGGGTGCTGGGGACGCAGCTCCGCTGCTCCTTTTACTACATCAGGGGATCTGGAAGAGTCCAGAACACAGAGAAAAAGAAGCCAAGTGAACAATGGAATGAACTACTGAACTATAGTGATGCCGTCTTATGAATGTATTCCTAAGAATATTCTAACTGCTAAAATTATCTTAGGTAAAACTAGACCAGCCCTAAATTTCTACACAATTCCACCACCGCCTTGAACATCCATAGTACAAAACCCACTAACAACCACCATCACTACCACCACCACCTCCTCTGACACCTCTACCACCATCATCACCACAGCAACCACTGCTACCACCACTGTTACTGACACCTCTACCACCATCATCAGCACAGCGACCACTGCTACCACCACTGTTACTGATACCTCTACCAGCACCAGCACCACTATGACCACCACACTGAATATCTGCACTAGGAAAAACACTAACAAACACTACCACAACCACCACTTACCACCTAAAGGTGAGCTAAAGGTTGGCTGCCTGGCCATTTAACTGTTATTGCTCAGCTTCTATGAACAATACTTGCTTTCTGCATACATCACCACTGTGGTTTTTCCCTTAAAAACACAAACCAATGGGAGATCGGAGCTGTTCCTACGAAGCTGCTTGGGACAGTCCCATTGGCAGTTAGTCAAGACTCCATTAGACTTTTTCAGGCTATCCTCTTTAGATACCCCATAAGAAACATGGCCAACAGACTGGACATGGCCAGGGCTGCCCGAAGGGAGGGGAGACTAGCTTCAGGCAGAGAACAGAGAGCATGGTGAGATTAACAGGATGCAGGAACAGTGAGAACAGCAGGTGATCAGAAGGAAGAATAGCTGAGGAAGGGAAATCTGTGAACTGGAAGCTTAGGCCAGAAGAGGTGAGGAGGGCTAGGGTGCTCGTGTGGACTTTGCAATGTGTGACAGGTGCTTGTGATACTGAGGAATCTGGAGGCCAGCACACACTCTGATAAGCTGATAGGCACCACAGGGAGCCATTTGTCCCTTCTACCAAAGGTAAAGGAAATGACTCCTTTAGGCAGATGGGAACTGGTTCCAGGAGTTCCTGGGGGAACGCTGGCTTTTATGTAACCATCAGAAATCCTCCTAAAGTCCAGTTCTAGATATTTGTACAGCATCCTTGGAGTTGGAGGAATTAGAGTTTTCTTTGGACCTAACAGTTACCCCCTGGCTGGCTCAGAGCATAAAGCCCATAACCCATACTTCTACTAGGCAAGACATTGTAAGGTTTGGCAATTCCCTCCCAGAAGAGAAGGAGATAGCATCACCTCCTACCACTATGACAAGTCTCAAGCCTTCTGAAAACCAAAACCACGGGGGAAACTACAGAACACAGTTCCTTTGCACACAAGCACAGGCCTGGGAGAATGACCCCGCCTCCAGGCATGGATATTTCGCTCACCCTCACAGCTTGACTTTGAGAGATGAAGAAGTTGGTAAGTTGAAGAAAATCACAGGGAATTCACTTGTTTGTCCTAGACAAGGCCAAATTCTGTGAGAGAAGACATCCTCACACTCGGGGTACAGTGAGCTCTCTGCTGACTCATGAGAGCAAGCTCTTTCTTGCTTGACAATCACCAAGAACAAGGGCAGGCACTGCCTGGTGTCATAAGAAAATGAAACCCATGCTTGCTGATCACAGTGTGACCGGAAGTTGATCATAGCGTGACCGGAAGCACTCTGAAGATGCTGCATTTAAAGTAAAGGACCTGCCAGCTGTGTGGCCATGACAGGCTAGAGCACTGGAATTGGAGAGACAAAACGTGTCAGTTCAAGAGCCACAGTGGTCTTAAGCTATGTTTTGTGACTTTCGAAAATCATCTGATACAACTCTTGGAACATATCATCAAACTTAACAGACTTCTAGCCTCCACCAAACCTGAAGCTCAGTCCAAATCCTATGGAAGACACCTTCACACACAGACACACACACACACACACACACACACACACACACACACAGCTCTCCTACCTGCTGCCTCCGCTAATGTATTAAAAGTGACCTTTTACATAGTAGAACATGTCATTTAGAGTAATGGGAATTCATGTTCCAGAATGTTTTTCTTAGAATAAATTATTTTCTTATTTCCTTTAAAAATGTTATTTGACCCAGAATCAATATTTGTACAGTAAATGGAGAACAGTGGCTTTAAATGAACATAAATTTTATTTTTTTTATTCAAATAAGTAACACTTTGCATGCACATTTAGGCCTATGAAAGTTCAGAGACTTAGAAAGGTCTGAAAATATAGCTCAGGGGTAGAATGCTGGCTCCAGGCCCCAAGTTTGCACACCAACATACAAACAAAATCAGAAACCCATGCAATACACCTAACTGTGTGCCTGCTAAACCTCTATTGGAACTTCATAATGTCGCTGACAGTTTTAAAGGTTTTAATAGGATAATGTCTCTGAGTATGTTCTGACTCGTGATTAATTACTTCCTAGCCAATACTGTCAATGTTTTCACATAGTAAAGAGCACTGATTAAAATAAACATATAATTCTTCTTGGATAATTCTATCAAGCCGACCTTTCAAAAATTCAATTCTATTTTAGAGTAAGCCAAAGTATTTAAGAAAAATACATGATGCTTGACATAACAGGGTTTTTTTTTAATTATGAAAAGAAAAAAGATTAATTTCAAGAAAGGCTAGCTAGCTGATGTTATTCAAGTTTGATTGGCCGGAACAATCCTATTAGCTTTCAGTAAGAGAGTAGACTACTAACGGGGCTATGTGCATGTCATTAGTTTGAATGTGTGATGAAACTTTGGACCTACCTGGGTAAGACTTTCTGAAAATCACACCGGATTTTCAGAGGGAAACCCTGACATGCCCTTACCCTCACTGCTGACTGGCCATAGAGGAGATGTCCTCTGTGAGTAGAGAAACTACACACAAAATAATTAAACTAATAAATCAGCCACAGGCCTGTTGGGACAGTCAAGGAGTTAGGGAATCGATTCACAGAGTAGCTTGAACCTTTCAAACTCTAACCTGTCTTCAAGCAGTCCTCAAGTGCTTGTCATTGATTCCTTAAAAAGGAACCAGAAGGAGTCAGAGAGATGGCTCAGCTGTTAAGGGCATGGGCTGCTTTGGCAGAGGACCTGGGTTCAGGTCCCACCACCACAGAGAGGATCACAGCCGTCTGTAACTCCAGTTTCACAGGACCCAACACCCTCTACTGGTCTCCTCAAGCAATAGACACACACATGGTACAGAGACATACATGTAGGCAAAACATCTGTATAAAATAAAATAATGAACCAGAAGGAAAACAAATGAAGCGGAAGAGCCCTTGAGTTCTTCATTTTGGGTTAAAGGCTTTAAACTGGCCACAAAGCTAAAGAGCAAATTGAAGACAGTAAGTACAATTAGCTGTTCATTCCTGGTCCCAAGAGAAGGAGCTAACAGATAAGCTTAAGGTCATAAATGCAGTTAATTGTCTCCTATCTCAATCTCCCATCCCAGTTTTCAGGAAGCACAGAACAGCCTTTGACTACAAAGTTAAACCAACAGAATGAGGTTAATGATTTCTTCTTCCCTTGGCAGGAGAAGGTGGGGTGCAGTTCCCATGCCCAGATTCACATCCTTCTGGGTAGAACAGTTCCCATGCGTTCTTCAATAACAGTGACAACCAGTCCAACACTAGGGGCAGTTGGCTCTTTGTTCTTGACCTGTCTTCTTGCCTTGTTGTTATCTCAAGGTGTGTTTTGTTCCTAAACTTGAACTTCAGCAAAAGCTCACTGGACCTCTTTTCTGACTCATGCTTCATTTGTTGTCAGGGGAGGTGAGTAAGGGAAGGGGTACCTTACTTTAGGCCACCTGACCCAAGAACTAAGATAATTTTCCAGTGGAAAAATTTCACTCCCTGTCTAAAGCAGCACACTGGCAGTGTTGGATTCTGATACCCACGCCTTATAGCCAGGGCCATGACTGTGGCTTTGATATGACAGTGGCTGTACAGTGGTCCCTTGAGACCTGAAACTCACTTCATGTCTTCCTTCTAGGTAGAAAGTTGACAGTGGCCTCCACAAGAGCCTGTAATCCCCTCTGTGCCTGGATTTCTGCACTCTCTTCTGTTCACCCCTAAGCCCTGAGGAGTTCAACAAGCAAAGTTCTGCTAACTTCTGAAGAAGGACATTCAAACGGCAGAATTGTGAAATCACTTTGCACAGCTTGAATTCCAAAGACCACACGGTGACAACTGGTTGTGAAATAGAAAGAAAGAAGCTGGCTCTAAGTGTTCTGGTTCTGGACGTGTAATAGGCCACTTGCTAACACAGAAAATACAAGAAAGGAAACAGGGGTCTTTGTAACTGGTGAGCAGGGTCAGAGATTCTGAGAGTTTACTGTCTCCTGAGTGGTAAAATAGCAGATGTAAATCAGTGTCTTACAATAGGAGCCGCAGTCCTGGCTTGGATCCTTGGTGACTCAGTGTGAAGATTGGGCAAGAAGGGAGACCCTGAAGGAAGGAGTCTCGAGGGCAGGGGGAGGTGGCTAGGATGAAGAGCAGAGAAAAGCTCGTGCAGGAGAATTGTCTGTATTCTGTCAATCATGTTTTAAATAAATGCTGATTGGCCAGGCAGGAAGTAGCGGTGGGAAAACCAGACAGGAAGTAGAAATGATGCAATGAGAACAGGAGAATTCTGGGAAGGAGGAAGTTGATTCCTCCCACTCCTGCCTAGACCACAGAAGCAGCAGGATGTGATCTGCCCCACTGAAAAAGGTACTGAGCCACATGGATAACATAGATCAGAAAAATGGGTGAATCAAGATGTGAGAATTAGCCAATGAGAGGCTAGAGCTAATGGGCCAATCAGCTTATAATTTATGGAGACCTATATGTGATTTTCTTTGGGGCTAAACAGTTGTGGGGTACCGGGAGGGACAGAAAACACAAACAAGCAGGCCTGATCATGTTACAAAAAGCAACTTGTATACCCTCCATCAAGATATTAAAAGGCTATATAAACTATCTTAAGATGCTTCTATGTTCTTCCAAGACCCCATGTGCCTGAGAAAGGTATTCCATCCCTGGGCAGAGAATGCTTTAGTGCAGGAAACATAAAGGCTTTGCTAGAGGCATATATGCTTTTAAGAAATGAATTGCCTCATTCATTCGAAAGGTTCATAAAAGAAAAGTAAGTAAGCTTTGTAGTTAGAAAGTAGATCAAATTTGGGGACAGAATTGGGAATTAATATAAAAGGGAGTTTCTTTTTGAAGCAATGAAAATATTCCAATACTATATCTGCCTGTTTTCTGTTGCTAATAAACAATACTGTTTCTACTCTGGACTTTATCACCCACCACTTTACAAGGTATGGGGCCAAAACAGGGCACAGGAATGGGCTATGGGTTTTTTGTCATCTTACAGTTTGGGCTGGCACTGAGAAAGAAAAATTTCTCAACTTCTCCAAGCCCTAATATTGTAGAGTTTACAGAAAAGCTGAAACAAATATACAGTCAATTTAACTGAGAGACAAGATAACAGAGTTATTAAAACAACCTTGATCTGGGGGCAGTCCTCTCTGGTACCAGGCCTTCCCCGCATGGATATCCTGGATGTGTTTTATTTAGCTCTTTAAGGTCCCTACAGTATTACGGACTGCGTCAATTTTAACAATGGGAAGTTGATTCTATCTCATGGTTCCTGTCCTGGTGGAAGCGCCACATGAACCCCTGACAACCATATACCCAAAGAGTCTAGGACAATTAGGTAGAAACCCCACCGTTCTCTTTCTCCCCAGATTCTGCCCCCTCAGCCCGCCAAACAGCGGCCCCTCCCCTCAGAAAGCCCACCAAGACTTAGCCCCTCCCCACAGCTGCTCAAGACCACGCCTATAGGCTACTTAAGACCTGGCCACCATATTTTCTGTGTGTTTCCTCTCCCACCTTCCTGGAGGGTCACCCAGGAGTGCTTTGTTCTGTTCACTAAACCTGGATTTATTAATTTGGCTTGATTGGCTTATTACATCAGAGGTGGCAGGTATTTAAACCTTATCAGTTCCAAAGGGTCATGGCTGGGTGTCACCTCTATGCCTAGTTTACTGGAAGAGACTGGAAACAGAGATTCCATGTTGAGAGACAAGGAGAGCCCAAAGGAGACAGAGGTCTCTTTACTGCATTCAAATTGTCAGAGTTCGGTCATGGAAGATCCATCCAAGTGACTTTCTTTGCTGCTAATTTCTGCCCTTACAGTTCCACTTTTAAAGACCATGCTGAGATTAAACTTCCCGCCTTTTAGTAAAAAAGTAACTTTCAGTGAATGAAGACTCGGGGAACACACCCCAATGGTATCCAAATTATGGCTCTGACTTACTGTGATGGTTTCATTACTAGTAAATTCATAAAAAAGAAAAATAAACAAGCAAAAAAAAAAAACACTGAATTCCTGGCCATGGTGGCTCATGCCTGAAAATCTCAGCACTCAGGATAATAGAAGAAGAATTACCGTAAGTTCAAAGACAACTTAGTCTAGGCCAGCCAAGGAGATCTACAGCGTTTAAATGAGAGTGTCCCTCATAGGTCATGTTTGCTTCCTTACAAAACTTGGGGTGCCTTCCATAATTGGCATTTAGCATAGTGGACAAAGTGATCCACAGTATAATGTGAAAATGGACCTAGTCTAGTAACTTGTCACAGTTTGTGCTAGGGAGGAATTCTAAAAATCAACTTTGCATCATCAATGTCAAAGTGGGGCTTTGAGAGAGAATGGCCTTAGAGGCTCATACATTTAAATGTTTGGTCCAAAGTTGGTGAAACTATATGGGAGGGATTAGGAGGGATGGCCTTGTTGGAGTAGGTGTGTCACTGGGAGTGGGCTTTGAGGTTTCAAGGGACTTACACCATTTCCAGGGTCTCTCTGCCTCCTGCAGAACAGTTTCTCTTCAGGAGTTTTCATTCACATTACCTTGGAAATCAAGACTTCCTTCCATGAGTTCCTAGCTTTGTTAATAAAAGAACTTAGAACTGGACTCAGAAGAAAGCACAAGAAAATTTTGATTAGAATTTGGAAGGAAAAATAATAAACAGGCAAACAAGCTGTTAACTTCGGTTACTTCCCAGCATAGGAAGACGGGGAAGAAAAGAGAGAAGACTGGGCCTTTTGCAACAGAAGCTGGCAAGTAATAGCATGGCAGAAGGGGGGGGGGGGAGCTTCAGTGAAAGAGCAAGACGGCCCAGAGCATCATAGGAAGCACATTCAGACTTCGGTCGGTATCCAGAAGGAAAAGAAATAGAAATGAAGACAAAGGCAAAGTTGCACTTTTCTTAGTTAGATGGATAGGCTGCATGGCAGAGCCCTAGAAGAGGCTCTGTGTGCAACTGAATCAAAGGGGAAGGAAAAAGCACATTATCTCATTAAGGAGATAATTAATCCGCCCCTCTCCTTAGCATGTCTTCAGGTGACTCAGATTTCAGGGGGTGTGGGAAACCTCCTCCTCTGGCCAGCTAAAGTCACTCTTAGACAATAGTGTGTAAAATCTGGGTCTCACATACCTAGGTTCTATTCTCTTGATTTGTGGCTAGTAGCACTGCTATAATGGGTCTCAGCAAAGCCCGAGGACTTTCACCTTTTCATAGGGTATCACACTCTAAGGAGGGTGAAAAAGCTGCAAGGAGAGGTGGTGATGGGGACAAATGTCTCAATAGCCTTTAACCTGCTGCAGCATCCTAAGCATAACTAGATTGCTCAGTGCCCAAACACCACAAGAACTAGAAGATATTGATGGGTTTTACTCAGGTGTCAAGTGCCTCCTCAGTCACTGGGAGTCCAGCCCACTCACAGGGCCATAGCCTCCTCTGATTAGCTCAGTGTTAGGTATAATCTTAAGAGGAGCCTCTCTGCCGATACAAATGATTCCAATCAGACCATGTTTAATAAATGCAGTGCTCCTGGGTGGCCAGGACAGCATGGCTAGAGGGAGAGAGGGGGAACCCATGCAAAACCCCAGAGACCATATGTTCCTTTTTCCAGCGTGAGCCTAAATAGCCTGTGGGAGTGATTCTGACCCTCCCTGGGAAGGGGTCAGCACTTGGCGGGCTTCCAGAGGTAGAGTCTGGATCAAGGCAACTCCCACGGGGAAGAGGTTTGGGATGGATGCCAGGGACTGGGTGACACTTCCAATCACTCACCACCTTCAGGAGGAAGAACAGCTTTAGAAAGGAAACAAAAGCAGAGACTTCGATGCCTAAGATGTCATAATAGACAACCATGCCCCGGCAAGGGAGCTAGAAGTCTACTTCCATAAGCTATCCAGGATGTAGTGTGAGGGTTACAGTTATGTTTTAAATTTAAATTACTGTGCTTAAGAGAGTCATAAAACAAAAAAACACCTCCCACCTGTTAGCTCCACTTGCCCGAGGACAGATCTTGTCAGATAACAAGCCTCTTGTTTTCACTTCATAAACAAAGTTGATTTCCTCAACTACACAAGGCAGTGCTTGATCACAGATAGGCAAGGGGTGCATAGGTAGGGAGTACCTCAGGATGTATGCTTACCCCATAGGTTAAAGTTGGGAAGTACATAGCCTTGTAGGTTTTGCCTTTATAAGCAGTGAACTAATATAATCTGCGGCCATTCTCTGGACATCCTGGGTAACAGCCTGGCCAGTGTCCATCGTCCTGGCCAGAATTTAATAAAGCTTGCTTCAAATTTGGCTCAAAAATTGTGGTAGTGGTCTCATTCTCAGCGGTGAGATTAACAGTAGCTTAAGTAGACAGTGTTTATATCTTGTGCTTGTAACTTTCTCTGACTCCTCCCAGTTCCGTCCTAACCTCTCTGTGACTCAGTACCGTCTAGTCCTGGTAGCTGAAAACAGATTCTCAGACGAATGCCTTCCTATTATGGTATTGTTTACCAATCATATGTGTTCCTCACAAATCCCCTCAGCACGAGATAGCTTTGTCTGTTTAACTGAATTCATGGGAATTTCTGAGAAGGCTTGAGTCAGAGACTAACCCAAATCAGATTGAAGAATGTTAGATTTAGTCAGGCAGTGGTGGTGCACGCCTTTAATCCCAGCACTTGGGAGGCAGAGGCAGGTGGATCTCTGAGTTTGAGACCAGCCTGGTCTACAGAGGGAGTTTCAGGATAGCCAGAGATACACAGAGAAACTCTGTCTTGAAAAAGAGAGGGAGAGGGGAGAGGAAAAGAGAGAGAAAAAAAGAGTTAGATTTTTGAGGCAGTGTAAAGAGACAAAAGGTAGGAAAGGAGAGAAGTCTGACCTCAACAGGCTGGGCTGTTTCTTTCAAACAACAAACCCTCTGCAGCAGGACAAGGGGTGCCTGTGCTGAGGGGAGGGCTGGCTGCCACTCTTTATAGGGGTGGGGCAAGAGTATGTTTGCACAGGGAGCTGGGGAAGTTCCTGTTTCTCTTGCCTTGAACTGTCTGCTTCAAGCAAGACGTCTTGAGGAGGTGGGTTGATCTCTGCAAACATTTCTTCCTGGGCTGAGCAAGGTCATTTGTAGGAATCCTGTCTTGTGACTGGAGGCACTCTATCAAAGAAGGTAGTGTGGCTGAATCAATCTCAAAACCAAAAGAAAACCAGCCTGGTCCCGTGGGAGGCTCAGGGATGATGCGACCAACTGCAGTCAGGAAGTTCTGGCTTAGAAGGAAGAGTTCTAAACAGTCCAAACACTGCCCTGCTGTGATCTGCATCTGAAGTGAAATGAAGAAGATGCATAGTATTTACCTGCTTCGAGTTTCCTGAAGATGAGGCAGTTTCTAGAAAGATCTACTATTCTAGGAAAGCAGAGTGGGATAAGATGTGAAAGTAATGAGTTAACCTATAATAGTATTGCATGGAACTGAGTTCCAAGGATACCCCAGAATTTAACAATGGAACAATTCATTCCTCCAGTGAATTACAGGTACAGGGTAAGAGGACAGTAAGCTGAGTGCGGGTCCCGACAGGTTCTTCAGGTAAATGGAGTCACCACGCCCTTGATGGAACCACAGAAATATTATCATAGTCTATATATTAACATAACCATGGGCAATAAAGAATAATGGTTTGGGGGATGCTTCCAGAGATAAGAACAGGAGTAGACACTGGACAGGCAGCAGAGGACAGAGACCCCAAATGCAGCAATTGCAAGGATGTTCTTGGTTCATTGACAGGAATGTCAGAAGGGAGTTCTGGTTTCTTACCTCCCCCTATATTAGCACCCTTTCCTGGAGCTATACCCGAGAAAAGGGATTAAGGATGGGACCTAAAACTCCAGTTCAGACATTCATAACCTCTTCTTGTCAGCAGAAACAGCCCAGCAGCTGCTGCTTTCCCAGAGCTCTCAAGTTCAGTTCCCAGCAACCGCATCAGGTGGCTCACAACTACCTGTAACTCCAGCCCCAGGGGCTCTGATGCTCTCTCCTAGCTTTCATGTATAGACAAGCACAAGAGACACATAAATAAAAATAAAGCAAACTTTCTTCTCTTCTAGCGAACAGCATCAGAACTGTATCTCTAGATACTCATCGTGAAAATGGGTTATATCTAGTACCCAATTTCAGCTCACCTCTTGAATGATTGTAGGCTTACCTCTTCAGAGGGGTTGATGGTACAACAGAGGCCCACTAAGGGAAAACTTGTTCCTTCTGGTCAAAGAGATAAAATCTCTAGCCTTCACAGGGACCTAATATTCTAAGATACCCAAAACATAAACAAGTTAATCCACATAGGTAGGTCAATAACATGGCAAAGGGACCACCCTCAAACCATGCAGGAATAATTATCCCTTCAATAAGATAATGTACTTTTTATTCCCAGAATTCCTGCCCCTAAGTGGAGTTCCTATGAGCTACCACAAGAGTCAAGCTACTCCTGGTGACACAGACCACTTTCTGTTGTGTACAAGATGTAGGACTCTCAGCTCCAGCTCCAGCACCATGCCTGCCTGCACTCTGCCATGTCCCATCATGATGATAATGGACTGAACCTCTTAACTGTAAGCCACTCCAATTAAATGTTTTCCTTTATAAAAGTTGCAGCACAGTGATCATGGTGTCTCTTCACAGCAATAGAAATTCTAAAATACCACCTCTTCCCTAAGGACAATCACTATTTAAAAATAAAACATATCTATCTCTTGAAAGATGTTATATGTGTACACATCAGCTCATATATAACATACATTATATGCTTTGCATAAGGGGATATATGTAGATTGTTCTACTCTTTAATTATTGTACTTCCTAACATATCTTAAAGACCAGAATATATAGATTTGAAAACCAGAAAACCCCTTCAAAGCTTTCCCAAATTGGGGTGAAAGGTCTGGGCTCTATACCATTAATATTTGACAGCATGTGGGCCGTGGGGAGGAAAACAATGTGACCCTTTGGTTGAGAGATCTCTTCAGTTCAGAAAATCCCTGAAGAATTGCTGAGGACTTCACACTTGCAAAACTCCCAGCAGCTGGAGTAATAAATCCTCTGATCCTGAAGGGCAGCCTGGGCAACAAATTAAGCCAGGTTATTGAAATAGGACTGCATGTCTTGTAATACTGTAGGCCCTCTATCAGTATAAACCACATATAAGCCAGGTTATTGAAATCGGCCTACATGTCATGTAATACTGTAGGCCCTCTATCTATCAGTATAAACATGTGCCTGGAATTGTGTGTTCGGCCAGGGCTTGTGTTCCTACTACTGGGAAATCCTGAGTTGCAGAACAACCTGGCATCTGAGAATTCTATGACTACATGTTAGCATCCAGGCACACCTGGTCCTGCCAGTATCATGTCCTTTTAAAAGGCAAAACTCTACCTACTTCTGCTTTTTTCTTCTTTCTCTCTGCATCTCTCTGTCTCTGTCTTTCTTTCTCTCCCCTCATTTCCCATCTGTAGGAGGAGACCGCTTGTTCATCCTGGCCACCCAGAACCGAAATAATCACACAGAAACTATATTAATTAAATCACTTCCTATATTATATTATTAATATATATTAATTAAACTATATTAATTAAAGCACATTAGCTCTAGCTTCTTATTGGCTAACTCTTACATCTTAATTTAACCCATTTCTATTAATCTGCATATGACTATGAGGTCGTGGCCTACCAGCAAAGTTTCAGCACATCTATCTCTGGCAGTGGATCCATGGCATCCCCTCCAACAGCACCTTCTTCCTCCCAGCATTCCACTTAGTTTTCCCCGCCTACATAAGTTCTACCCTATCAACAGGTCCAAAGCAGTTTCTTTATTCATGAATGGTAATCACAACATACAGAGGTAAATCCCACATCACCCATCCCTCTCTTCTTTCCCTTCCCCCTCTCCCTTCCCTTCCCCCCAATAAAATTCCCCACATAAGAGAGGTCTGTATGGCATGTCACCCACCATGCGGGACTGCCAAGATATCCAATCTTGTGCCATATAACACTGCTGGATACAAGACCTACTTTAGTAATTTCTCTTATTTATTTGTTCATTCATTGATTTATTTTGTGATGGTAGAGTTTGAAGCCTCATGCACCCTAGACAGTTGTTCCCCCTCTGAGCTATCTCTGCTGCTTATTTATTCATTTCTTCATGGTTTGCTCATATGGCTGCTGGCAAGAAACTTCAGTTCTTCAGCAACAGGCCTGTATGTCTACATATGTGTTACCTTAACGTCCTCACAACATGGTAGCTGGTTGTCCCAAAACAGTTTAGTTAGTAGTTTGAAAGAGCAAGAAGAAGCCTCGGTTATAAATGATTAGGGTCATTTATACCCTAATCGTAGATATCACAAATAATTAAGATTTACCTTTGAAGAAATAACATCAAATATTCGCAAACGTATTTTCACATCACTACATACAGAGTTCCCCCCAAAGCAACTGGCCTGCGAAAAGCAAAAGGAGGCCTTAATTTTCCCTGGTTTTTTGGGGGTTTTGTTTTGTTTTGTTGTTTTTGTTTTGGGGTGTTTTTTTTTGGTAATAAGGATCTGTTCTTACAATATTTTAATTAAAGCAAAAATGTTAAATATATGTGTGTTTTTAACTAGAAATATAACTTTTGAATATGTGACACCCGAAGAAAATAGGCAGAACGCATGAGATGGTCATGTGAAGACCAGTTTGCTACTTGCTGCTCTTCTCCACCACGGCTTCTTCGGGCTAACTTCGCTTCCCCAGACACAAAGAATGAGGAACACGATGATCGTTACTGTTAACTTCTCAGAGTAATCGTTTTCCTAGAACATGAACAAGAGGTCAGATGACTCCATGTTATTTGGGAAGTGAAGGGTGTGGCAGGGAAGGGGTCACTAGAGCCATTAGACTATTTCCCGCATCCTCATTTTCATCCTTAATGCAGAAACGATCTTACTATCTTTGCGGATTGACTGCAGGCACCAGTTGGGATACAGACATCTCAGGAATGTTCAAGAAGACCCTTCCATTCCTCCCTTTTAGTCCACTCCCCATCCTTTATCATTGTAATCTCAACAGCTAAGGCCAATCCTAGAATCTTGAAAAAACAAAAACAGGGAACTCACGGGGCAAAATCTGGCGACGTCCAGGCTGAGAAACCACAAGAAACTGGACAGATCTGTCCCCGGAGTCCTGGTGCTCTCCTGGGAGTCAAAAGAGTTGCCACCCTACCTAGTCCTTTGCTGACCCCGTCAGGCAGGAGAAGGAACTTCAAGCTGGGCCATGCCTGACCTCGCTTCCACACACCTTCGCACAGGCTGCAGGGTCTCCAGACTCTAAAGTGTGTGGAGGTCCAGCCTGTCATGGAAGCAAGTAAGACCAAATAGGACTTCCCTGCTGTCAGCAAGTGTTTGTTTATGCTGGACCCTCACTTTGCAGCCTGACAGCCACCCCATGGACCCAAAGGCATTGCTAGAGGCAAACATCAATGACCAACTACTATAGCCCAAATTCAAGCCTTGTGCCTCTCATTTATTTCTGATTCTTCCCTTCGGACGAGTTCATACAATGGATAATACTCGGTCTTGAGATAACTTTGGATTGGACAGAGTGGCTTCCACAAATTAAGGCCTTGCTGGTGTGGGACAAGGCCGCCCAGAGGCTGTAGACAGCAATAGCATCACCAGGCTCCATCTGCTGCCTTCCTCCAACCTAGAGCTTCTGAAGATGCAAAGCCTCTCTCTGCTCTCAACCCCTAGCGTAAACCAGTCTCTAGCCTTGTATTCCTCCGCAGAAGAATGCCAAGGCCATACTCTGAGGTCAACAAAGCTCAAAAGGTCCACCCTCCTTTGGGAATCAGAACACCGTAACAAAGTCTCCTACAGGTGGCGGCATGTGGTACCTGGCATCTGCATCCTACAGAGTAATCAAGTGGTAAGGATTTCCCCCAAGACCCCACTGGTCAGCCCCGAGCTGTGATTGAAGACAAATTAACAAGCCACAGATTGAATCCACTAAGATAAGGGTTTGCTTTGCACAAAATGTCTGTCTCTCTTACAACTACCAGAACATTTTCTTCAGGACAAGGCTTGGCCTGTGTAAGAGGAGACCAGAAGTGTGTAAGCCCCTATCTGAACACAGGAGGCTGGAAGCATGTAAGCTGCTATCTGAGCACAGGAGGCTGGAAGCATGTAAGCTGCTATCTGAGCACAGGAGGCTGGAAGCATTTAAGCTGCTATCTGAGCACAGGAGGCCGGAAGCATGTAAACTGCTATCTGAACAAAGGAGGCCGGAAGCATGTAAACTGCTATCTCAACACAGGAAGCTGGAAGCATGTAAGCTGCTATCTGAACACAGGAGGCTGGAAGCATGTAAGCTGCTATCTGA
The DNA here is from genome assembly GCF_018167655.1 of Microtus oregoni. Taxonomy (NCBI): domain Eukaryota; kingdom Metazoa; phylum Chordata; class Mammalia; order Rodentia; family Cricetidae; genus Microtus; species Microtus oregoni. The sequence continues at coordinate 7,879,003 of NW_024543219.1, forward strand.
ACACAGGAGGCTGGAAGCATGTAAGCTGCTATCTGAACACAGGAGGCTGGAAGCATGTAAGCTGCTATCTGAGGAGGCCTTCAACTTCTGCACAAGAAGGAACACAGCCAGTGCTTTGTGCACAGTGAGTTTTTTCTGATAGTGTCCACCCTAGAAATTGTTCCTTCGCTTCAGGAGTTCATAAATCCCTCAGTGTTAGCGAGCAGGCATGGTGGCACACAACTTTTACCACAGCACTTAGGAGGCAGCGGCAGGTAGATCTCTAAGTCTGAGGCCAACTTGGTCTACAGAGTGAGTTCCAGGACAGCCAGGTCTCACAGAGAAACCCAAAATATATAAATAAACAAACAAAAAAAAACAAAAACTAAATAAACAATAAAAATAAATCCTTCAGTGCAGAGATAAGCCATTCCCAGATACTAGGCAATATGCATGAACGCAGAGTGGAAAATATGCCATTGTGCAGACTAAATATTGGTCACAAACGTAATAACAATATTAATCCCTCAAGCCTGTGAATATTTTCTTCTGTGATAAAAAAGACTTTGCAGGTTAAAGATCTTTTCATGGAGATATTGTCCCAAGTTATCTGATTAAGTTCTAAATGAAATCATAAGTTTACTTAAAAGTGAGAGAGGAAAAGAGGAGGTGACATTACCAAAGACAAGAAGGGACGAGGAAGTGGGCACAGTCCAGAAGGTGGTTAATGGGGGTCATTCAGGAAACACTGCAAAATGAAGGTGAGGACCAGCCTAGAAGAGCAGCAGTGAGCTGCGAAGACTAGGGTACGTCACAGTGACTTTCTGAGAAGACTGAAAGCAGAGCAGTAACGCAGAATCACCATGCCACCCAGAGTCAGGGTTGACTAAGTGGCAGCAGGAACAAGTAAGAGTCCGCAGGAGCACGCAAGCACGCTAGGGAAAAAAGTTTTGATTAAGTAGATAAGCCAGAGTCATGTATAAAATGGCATGGGATGAGACGAAGGAGAGATGGGGCTTGAGAGACGGATCAAAAGTTAAGAGTCTGCCCTGCTCCTGCAGAGGACCTGAACTTGCTTCCCAGCACCCAAATCAGCAAGCTTACTGAGGGGCCCAGGCCCTTACCTACACCCTTGTTTAGACAATACTGCAGCCATGACAGATTGCAGAAAGGACTCAGCAGGATAAAGGCCCCTGACTCAGCTGGATGGCAAGATGTGCCCCCTAACCTTGCCCTAGTTAATAAAAAAACACAAGTTATCCCTACACAGTAAATAATCAGTCAGAAGTTTGAGCACCCTAAAATCATGAGCCAAGCCTCCAGTCACCCCATCCTACTGAGACTATTCCTTGACCACTTTAAGGATTTCAAGAACCGTGGACATTACGATGAATTGGACAGGTTAAGGTCGGGGTGCTTGAGAAACCTATCTGAATTAAAATAGTCCACCTTTCACACTAACTGGCTCCTGGAGGATTTATCTATTATAGGAAAAACCAAGGATGTCATCCATGGAAGACCTGGACACCCCAACCAAATTCCCTACATCTCCGTGTGGGAAGACATGGTCTATTATCCCCACCTGGATGAAGCCCATAGTCCCGATTCAACCACCAAAAGAGTCACAAGCTTTTACTCTGCAGGAAGATGGGGAGCCCCTTCTGCTCCCCTGGTTCTCCAAGGGGGGAGAGAGAAATATCTCCTCCTCTCACCCCATACCCTATCCTACATCTTCTAAACCCTTAGCAGGCACTCCCTGCCCCCAGGGAGAAGCAGAAGCAATGGCCAGCCCACCATACACCTGTGCACATGCTCTCTGTGAAGCTCCTGGATGTGGGCCAGACTCTACCACCTTACCCCTCTGGGCAGCGGGTCCATGGGATGACCAGGGAAATGAGACCTATCAGTATTGGCTGTTTGCTACTGATGACTTGTATAACTGGAAAAACCAGAACCCTTCCTTCTCAGACAACCCGAAGGGTCTCATTAACCTTATAGAGTCTGTCTTTTTACTCACCAGCCTGCTTGGGATGACTGCCAACAGCTATTGTAGATTCTGTTTACAACAGAAGAAAAAGAAATGATTCTGGTGGAGGTGCAGCAATTGCTCCTGGGTCCCGACGGCAGTCCCACTACTAACTCAGCCGGCATTAATGAGGGCTTCCCGCTGATCAGACCTGAATGGGATTTCAATTCACATCAAGGTAGGGAGAACCTCAAAATATACCGCCAGACTCTAATGAGAGCCTCAAGGCTGCCGCAAAGTGACCCACAAATTTGACCAAGATTCAGAGTGTACCACAGGAACCAACGGACTCACCAGCAGCCTTCCCGGAGAGGCTGCTGGAGGCATTCAGAGCCTGTTCCCCAATAGATCTGGAGGTGGCTGTTAACAAGTCAGGTGTGGTGCTAGCCTTTGTGCATCAAGCCGCTCCAGAAACTAGAAAAAAAGCTGCAGAAAATAGGTGGATTTGCAGGAACGTCATTGTCTAAACTTCAGGAAGTAGCAGCTAAGGGATATAACATCAGAGAAACCCCAGAGGAAAGGCAGGCTAGGTTGAGAACTGAAGAGAATAAAAGGCAAGAAAAGATAAGAGCTGCGGAGAATGAAAAATAGAGACAAGCTCTGGTAGCTGCAGAGGACAGGTGGGCATGCGACGTGCCCTGCGTAGTCCTGATAGCCACGAATTCAGATCCAGAGGAGAAACAGAAGCAACTGTGGCATCCAGCCATGGGGGCAGGCCCCCTCTGCAGAGGAACCAATGTGCCTATTGTGAAGAACTAGGCCAATGGGCAGAAAAGTGCCCTAAGACGGGGTGACGATGACAGAAGATGGAGGAGAGAGCAGCTAAAGGGAGCAGGTTCCAGACCTCCCCCCCCCAAAACCTGGGATGGCTTTAAAATTGGAGGGGAGGCCTGTCCAGTTTATGGTGAATATGGGGCCACAACACTCAGCTTTGACAGAACCTATGGGCTTTATAATCAAAAGGAAAGCATGGGTACATGGAACCACAGGCACGAACCAATACTCACGGACTACCTAAGCCTGGGTTGGGTCTCCCACTCCTTCTTGGTCATGCCTGTCTGCCCATTCTCCCTTTCTCCCCATCAAAAAGCCAAACTCTGATGACTACTGCCAAATCCAGGACTTAAGAGATGTCAGTCAGTGGCTCATTGATATCTACCCCACAGTGCCAAACCTGTATACCCTACTGAGTTCACCATCACCTAGCTTACAATGATACAGTGTACTGGATTTAAAAGATGCTTCTTCAGCCTGCCACTGGCCCCTCAGAGTCAGGCTTACTTTGCCTTTGAATGGCATGATCCTGAAAAAGGATTCAACGGACAGCTGACTTGGACTCAGTTGCCCCAGGGGATCAAAAACTCACCCACCATATTTGATGAGGCTCTCCAGGAGGACCTGGGAGCTTACTGGACTGAACACCCCAGAACGGCCCTCCTGCAGTATGCGGATGATCTCCTGATTGTGCTGCCACTGAAGACAGCTTCAAGATAGAGACAAGGGACTTACTTCAGACTCTGGGGACATTTGAGCATCAAGCCTCAGCCAAAAAGGCACAGATCTGCCCAGGAGAGGTGATGCACCAAGGCTATATTCTTAAGTGGGGGCAGCAGGAGCTATCAGAGACTATATTAAAACTACCTGACCAAACCACCTGAAGACAGGTTAAAGAGTTCCTGGGGTCAACTGGCTTTTGCCACCTCTGGATCGCTGGCTTTGCTGAAATGGCCAAGCCCTTGTATGAAGGCCAGTCCTTTGATTAACAGATTAACAGGAGCGGGCATTTGCCCGGATTAAAAGAGCCCTTTTGTCAGCCCCAGCACTAATACTCCTAGACATCACCAAACTATTTTGCCTATACATAGACAAAAAGAAAGAGGTGGCAAAATGAGTTCTAACCCAGACACATGAGCCATGGTGAAGATCAAGGGCTCATCTCTGAAAAAGACCAGACCCTGTTGCCTCTGGATGGCTCCATGCCTCATGATCATAGAGGCCATCGCCTTGTTTGTCAAGGATGCAGCCAAGTTCACTCTGGGACAAGAACTAACTGTGATTGTGCCTCATGCCATAGAAAGGGTCCTCAAACAACCTACCGAGTGCTGATTGAGCAACGCGTGGAAGACTCACTACTAGACTCTCTTCCTTAACCCCCCACACATGTACTTCACCTCGCCAGCAGCTCTAAACCCAGCCACCCTAAATCTTGACCTGGATCTTGACCAACTCATGTCTGCTCTGAGATACTCAGCCAACGTCCGCAGGCATGACTTGATCTGAGAGACCAGCTGATGCTAGACACTGAAGTCACCTGGTGCGCTGACAAGAGAAAGTTCGTCAAGGATGGGAAAAGGTATGTGGGTTCAGAGGTGGCAACAGAGGGAGAGAATGTTTGGGTGGAGGCTTGGCCCCCAGGAATGTCTGCCCATGTATACACAGAGAGACACTATGCCTTTGCCACGCACATGTGCTTAGTGCTACATAGCAAGAAAGGGGACTTCTGACAGCAGAAGGAAAGGCTGGCAAAAATTAACAAAAAAAATTCTAAACTTACTGGAGGCTCTGTGACTCCCTGTCAAGTTGGCAACCATTCACTGTCTGGGGCATCAAAAAGGAGACTCTCTGCTTGCCTAGGAAAATCAGCAGGCAGACAAGGCCACTAAGGTGGCCACAGAACAAGTAACCTCAATATTAACTATAAAACTGCCAGACTTGGGCCCCTGTGGGCTACCAGATAAATCAGCATATTCTGCAGAGGTTTTGGCCTTCATCCACAGCCTACACAAAGCCTGGCAGTCCCAAAAGCCAGGGGTATGGTGGCTGACAGGAAATGGGAGGCTAATCCTGCCCACCAAAATGACAAGGAACCTGCTGGGACATATCTACCGAACTATTCACCTGGGTCCCAAAAATACTGAATAATTGCTTAGGTGATCTCGTCTCAAGATATTTTGTCTCTGAGATAAGGTGGAACAGGTTGCCTCCAAGTGCCTGGCCTGTCGACTGACCAACACCAAGTCAGCTGGAAGACAGCCTGGGGTGGGGCCAAGCGGACACCACCCAGGCAGGTCTCACCAGGAGATTGACTTCGCTGGGGTAAAACCAGGAAAATACAGCTACAAATATCTACTCGCTTTTATAGATACCTTTTCAGGATGGGTAGAGACCATCCCTATCAAGCACGAGACGGTGGTCAAGAAACTGCTACAAGACATCATCCCAAGGTTTGGAACACCTGCTCTGCAAGGCTCAGACAATGGACCAGTGTTTGCTGCCCAGGTAACTCAGAACATAGCTAAGGCTTTGGGGGCAGGTTGGAAATTATATTGTGTATACAGGCCCTAGAGTTCTGAGCAGGTAGAACAAACGAACCGGACCCTAAAAGAGGCCCTCATCAAATTATCCATGGAGACTGGTGGAGATGGGGTGGCTCTCCTTCCTTTTACCCTGTGCCAAGCCCTAAATGCTCTGTATACACTCAGACTCATGCCTTTTGAGATCATATTAGGTTGAACCATACTCCCCAATGGGCAATCAAAACTCCTCACTGAATTCAATAACGTTAATCTACTTACTTCCCTCAATGCAGCGACCTCAGTATTCAAGGACATCTGCCCAAGATTACAGAAGGTGGATAAAAAGGCCCCTCCAGGGTTGGTCCACCTACTGAGACAGTGTGGCACTGGGATCTGTCTCTACTGCATGTACTGGCTTTTCGGGATCCTAGTCTGTTTGGATGCACACCATCCAAAGCATGGATGGAGCGGGGAGGGCTTTGGACTTCTCACAGGGCAGGGTACCCTGTCCTCCCTTAGGACTAGATGGGGAGGGAGATAGGGAGGGAAATGTGAGGAGGGGAGGAAGTGGAAATTTTGTAAAGCAATAAAAAATAAAATAAGGCCCCTCCACCCACTCCACACCAGTTCTAGCCAGGAGATTGGGTCTATATCCGTAGACATCAACACAAGACCCTAAAGTCTCGCAGGAAGGAACCCTACACTGTGATCCTGACCACTTCTGCTGCCATTGAGGTTGACAGGATCTCCACCTGGATCCACCACTCCCATGCCCATGCTGCTGACCCGGAGTTGACTGAGCTGCTAAAACTACTACCAGAGAACACCAGACCCCGCCAGAATTGGACTGCAAATCCTGACTCTGACAACCCCTCAAACTTAAGCTCAAGGCCCTATAAAATAAGGGTGCTGTTTTTGCTGGCGCTGCTCACCCTATGCACACCCACACCTTATGATAACCCTCCCCCACCACCAACCGCTAAACCTCACCTGGATCATTAAAAATGGAGTCACAGGAGAGATAGCCAAGCAAACCACTAGCCTGACCCCTGGTTTCCTGGACTACATCTGGACCTCTGTGACTTTGAGGTGGTATCAGATTGAGAACCCCATGACCCAGACTCCTTCCTGGCATACAACTACTACCCAGCCCTGCGGAGTGGTCTGTGCTTACACTGATTCTATGTATATGTGTGTCCAGGAACAGGGCTTTTACATCAACAGTGACATGAATGCAGGGGTCCTGACAGTTATTTTTGTGCAGTCTTGGGATGTGAATCAATGGGTAACATCTGGTGGATAGCCCCAATGACAACAAACTTGATTGCTGCCTCCTGGAGCCCTGGATCTGACTCACTGCGGTATGGGGGAATCAGTGGGGACAGGCTCAGGGACCCTTTGCCACCGTCAACAACATAGGAGGCACAGAGGAAATGAAACCCTATTATTATAATATTCACCCCAAAAGGCAAACAATCAAAAGGGTAGGAAACAGGAAAAAGGTGGGAACCCAGGGACTCTGCTGGAAGAGACCCTGGGACCCTCTTCACTCTCCTGCTGGTGGTTAGGCCTGTGTCCTTCATGATAGGCCCAAATCTGGTTTGGAGATCACAGGAGGCCCCAGTTACCACCCTGCCTCTAGAAATAAACAACACTTCAGTCCCACCCCCAAGATGAGAACTTCCCATACAGCCGATACCACTTCACTACCTTGAAGAGCTTCTGCAGGTTCAGACCTGCTCTAAGCCCTAATGGTTCTCAATGCATCCAGGCTAGACATCAGTTACTCCTGCTGGTTATGTTTTGACACCAAGCCCCCATACTACCAGGAGATAGCTGCCACGGGCTGGTATACCAAGTCTGACTGTCCTACCCAGAGCCAATGGCAGCAGAAAGAAGACGCTAGGCTCATCCTACAGTTTGTTATGGCTTTGGGACTCTGTCTAGGAACTGCGCCTGTTATTTACACTTTGTAATCAAGTGATCCAGACACCTCCCCACAGGTATCTCCTGCCACTGGAGGACAGTTGGGGCCATGCTTCTCCAGATTAGCTCCTTGTGTGCACAGGCAGGTACTGAATCAGACTAAAGACTTTTGCATACTGTTACGTTTTGGTTCCAAAAATAATCTCTCATCAAGACAAAGGAATATACCAAAGACTAGGGGGATAATCAGACCCAAGTAAGAAGGGAGCTAATAACAGCCCTCACACTTGGTGTCCTCCTAAGGCTGGGGCTGGCAGATTCAGGGACCGGGATATCATGCCTGGAAGCACAAGGCAAGTAAGTTCTGCAGTAGCTTAAGGACTGCCATCAACACAGACATAAAGAGGCTGGAGAACTCTATTGCCCACTTACAAGCTTCACTCTCCTCCCTTGCTGGAGTGCTTCTACAGAACAAACAAGGATTAGACCTCATATTCCTACAGCAATTACTACATAATCACCATAAAAACGTCTCTTTCTGGAACAAGTCAACCCTATTACGTTCCTCAGCCACGCCCTTCTGCATCTTCTTAGGAACGCACACTCAGCCCAGCGTTCTCCCTTAGACTCCTCACAGGTCTGGAGCCTTCAGCCATAACCGTTCACACAGGCTGGAGTTTCTGTAATTGCAGGAAAGCAGGCTACTTGTTTCACTTTTCATAGTTTAGAGGCCTGTCCAATTATCTTAACTAACCATCCAATTCTTTATTTTCTAGTTACATGAAGTCGTTATTTAAAGCTACGATGCACACCAGAACCCGTGAACCCATGAACACATTTCCCAACACCAAGATAAAAGGAACTCGAGCCAGCCTGACTCCTAGAACTCAATTATTTTCCTTAATCATTAGTCTAAACCCTAGTCTATACAACTCCCCAAGTGAAATTCCTAATTCCTAGCTGTGTGACACCTCCTTGTTTTATCTTTTAGCCCCAGCAGCCCCTGCTGTATCAGGGGCAGAGGCAACACTATAACCCACCATTACCTATATTAATTTCCCACTAAACTAAACTCTATCAAAATCCCTTACTACATTTTTTTTAAAAAAAACTCTCAATCACGAAAATTCTATTTAAACTAACACTATTACTATGTAAAATCATTACTTCAGTTAAACAGTACAGCTTAGGAGGAAATCATCTTCAGAATGATCCACAGGTGAAATGCCCAGGAGAAGAGGGTCTGTCCATGAGATAATCACACCACATTAAAGGCAGCAGGGGATCCACCCACACCCATTCACACCTGCCAGATAACAGGGAAGAACAGCAGCAGCCAACATGGGAAGGCACCGCAGCAGCAAGATGTGGTGATATTTTGTCTGTGCTCTAATAAATAAAGCTTTCCTGAAGATCAGAGGGTGGAGCTAGCCACTAGTTTATCATAGAGGCCTGGAGGTCTGCACAAACGGGAAGAGAGATGGCTGGGCGGAGAGAAGAATATAAGAAGGGAAGAGACAGGAGCTCAGCTTTTTTTTTTTTTTTTTTTTTTTTTTGGCTGAATAGTTAGCAAGTTAAGAGTTAGCTGTGGCTTGCTCCTTTGTCTCTCTGATCTTTTAGCATTTACCCTGATATCTGTCTCTGTGTTTTTATTATTCAGACCAATTAGAATTCATGCAACAGCAAGAAACATTCTGGAGCAGAAGCCCTCGGGGCCTTGCCTATCTGAGAATCACCCATCAGTGCCTTGCATTCTGGTGAGCTGAACTCCTGAGCTCAACTGCCACCTGCTGCTCCTCTGACGTGGCCACTGGGAATGTTTCTAAAGTATGGTGAAAGACATGAACAATGAGGATACACGGAACATGAAAAAGAACAAGAGCAATCCAAGGAGAGCAGACACTATGCTCTCAGCCCTGTCTGGTAAGGATTATCACCCAGCTCCCCAAGGATAAACTGAAAATAAATTTATTATTTCAACAAAAGTATGATGGTGGCAGACTATCAAAACCGGAGGATCCTGGATGTGCCGTCATGCACCTCACACTTGGGAGGCTGAAACAAGAGAAACAAAGAGTTTACGGTCAGTATTTTACTACATAGTGAGAACCTGTCAAAAAATGAAAATAAGAGGAAAACTAATGTTCTCAAATTTAGGGCAACTTCATAGTATGAAGGGCTTGCTTGCTTGATTGATTGATTGATTTTTTTCCCTTCTTTTAAATTAACCTTTTTTTCCTTTATTTTGCATACCGACAACAGTTTCTCCTCCCTCCTTCCCTCCTACTCCCTCCGCCCACCCACTACCATCTACCCCCTTCCCCATCCATCAAATCCTCCATCTCCATCAGAAAGGGGCAGGCCTCCTATGGGCTTGAACATAGCATGGCACCTCAAGTTGAGGTAGGACCGAGCTCCTCCACCTGTATGAAGGCTGGGCAAGGTAATCCAGCATGGGGGAAAAAAGTACCCAAAAGCCAGTTGAGCACCAGGACAGGTCCTGATCTCACAGGTAGGAGTCTTACAAACAGACCAAGCTACACAATGGTCACTCATATGCAGAGGACCTAGGTTGGTCCCGTGCAGTCTCCCAGTTGGTTCAGAGTCCATGAGCTCCCACAAGCTCAGGTCAGCTGTCTCTGTGGGTTCCTCCATCACCTCCTCCCCCCCCACACACACCCGACTATTAAATCCTTTAGCAAAAGTACACTGGATGGACATCTTCTGTGGACCAAAGGATTCCTTTGTTGTTGGAGGCAGGGATCTGACTGAGAAAAGCTGGCTCACCTTAGAGCGTACATCCACAATGAAGGCTCATAAAGTACTGTGAAGGAAGGAAGCCAAAACACCACAAAGGCACATGACTTACAACTTATCCAAAGCATGCAACAAGGACAGAAACCAAACATCGAGCATGATCCAGAAACCTAATGGACAGCGGGCAACGTGTGCATGGAAGATAGTTATCAGAAGTGGCTAACCCAGCAAGAGCCAAGGTTTTATGAATGACCCCACCTTATAAAACTTTTATGCAAATCGTTCAGTGTTCCTGTTCTGGCTAGTTTTTATGTCAATTTGATATAAGTTAGTCATCTGAGAGGACGGCTCAGTTGAGAAAATGTCTCCACAAGATTGGGCAAACCTGTAGGGCATTTTCTTTGGGATTGATGTGGGAGGCCCCAGCCTGTTGTAGGTGGTCCCACCCTTGGGCTGCTAGTCTTGGATGGGTGCTATAAGAAAGCAGGCTGGGACCCCATCCCCAACAGATCACAAAGATCTTCTCCTCCCACTTTCCTTCTCCCAACTTATCCCTGAATCCCAGCCGCCAACACCAGCAGGCGTTCCCTAGAAATTGACCAACTGAGCAAGTTGGGAAACAACACACACACACACAAGCCACTCCTGGCAAGGCTGCAGATCTTCATCTCTCCCTCTGTTCTTCCAGACTCAATCCATCAGTCTCACCTGCAGCTCCCCAACAGAACACCTGCGGCAGCCTTCCCTGCCCCCCTGCTCCCATCTGCTGAGGATCCCACAGCTCTACCCCTCCTAACTGTCCTCCCTCACTCATTGTTTTACCCTTGCCCCCAACTCCAGTAGGCACCCACTTATAACCCAATGGCCCCTCCTGCCAGGGAGCAGGTAGGCTGTCTGTAGATCTTCACCTCTCCTGCTCCTCCAGAACCAATCCCCAGTCCCATCCCCAGGCCTACAGCAGAGCACCTGCAGTTCTCCCTTTTCTCTATGACCCCAGCCCCAGAAGATCACCAAGATCCTCTCCTACAACCTTCCTTCTCCCAGTATACCAGACTCCGACACTGGCAGGCATTCCCTGGGAACCCACCAACCCAGCAGGCCAGGGAGAGCTAGCTGAAGGCCACCACTCACTCCTCCCCTCCAAACCAATCCCCAGTCTCATCCCTGTCTCTGCAATAGAACACGTGCTGCCGCCTTCCTTCTGCTCTGCCCACACTCCCGTGGAGCTCACAGACCTCCCCTCATAACACTCCCTAGTTGCTTTATCCCAGCCCCCAACTCCAGCAGGCACTCCCTGCTGACCCACAGACTACTCCTGCCAGGGAAGCAGGTAGGCTATCTGTAGATCTTCCCTCTCCTTCCCTTCCTCTAGATACAACCCCCCAGTCTCATCCCCAGTTCTATAGGAGGCCCTCTCTAGTGACCCCTCTTCACTGTCTTCCCCAATTTCAGGAAGACAAAATAAGTAGGTCCTAGTGGATCACTCTGCCCTCCTCCCTCCTGTGAACCCCTTCAGACCCCTAGCCCATCCCCATTCCTAAGTGTCAGCTCCCAATGCCAAGAAATGCATTTTTATTTGGAACACCCAATGGCCTATCAGGTCCTCAGAAAACATCCTAACAGGCAGCACACGGCTATCACAACTCTCTGAAAATCCGAAGGGAAGCAGAAACCAGGGAACAAAACACCCACCCAGCAAAGACAAACTCAGAAATCATCACCCAAACCTATAATCAACCCAATCACAGATGGCTAGATGTCAGCATAAAAACGCAATCAGGCTGGGCAGTGGTGGCACACACCTTTAATCCCAGCACTCAGGAGGCAGAGACAGGTGGATCTCTATGAGTTGGAGGCCGGCCTGGTCTACAGGAGCTAGTTCCAGGACAGGCACCAAAGCTTCCGAGAAACCCTGTCTCAAAAAACAAAAAAGAAACAAAAAAAAAAAAACCAATCAGTAACAACTGGGACAGAATGTCTCCACAGAGGCCAGCTATCCTACCACAGCAGGCCCTGAATGGTTCAACATTGCTAAAGCACAAGAAAAAGACTTAAAATCACCTGTGTGAAGATGAGAGAGGTCCTTAAAGAGGAAATTAATAAATCCCTTAAAGAAATCCGGGAAAACACAAAGCAGTGTGAAAAATTAATAAAAGTATTCAAGACCAGAAAATAAAAACAGAATTAAAAAAAACCTGAGAGAATTATAGACATGAAAAATTCAAGAATTTTAACAGGAACTACAGAGGCAAGCTTCACCAACCGAATACAAGAGATGGAAGAGAAACTCTCACATATTGAAAACATGAAAGAGGAAATGGATATATCTGTCAAAGAAACTGTTAAATCTAAAAAGCTTATGACATAAAACATCCAGGAAATCTGGAACACTATGATAAGAATAATAGAAATAGAAGGAGAAGAATCCAAGTTCAAAGGGCCAGAAAATATCTTCAGCAAATTCATAGAAGAAAAGTAGGAAAACCTAAAAAATGAGGTGTCTATAAAGGTACAAGAAGCATACAGATAGAAACTAGATTGTACCAGGAAAGAAAGTCCCCTTGTCACAAAATAATCAAAATACTAAACACACAGAGCAAAGAAAGAATCTTAAAAGCTGCAAGGGAAAAAGACCAAGTAACATATAAAGGCAGGCCTACTAGAATTACGCCTGACTTCAATGGAGACTCTAAAAGACAGAAAGGCTGGACAGATGTGCTGCAGACTCTAAGAGACTACAAATGGCAGCCCAGACTACTATACCTCACAAAACTTTCAATACCATAGATGGAGAAAACACTCCTGAGTACAGAGAAAATAATGATAATATTCTCTGCCACACATAAAGAAGGAAGTACACAGCATACTTTATACATGGGCATATATGTATGCATGTATGTACACACACATACAGTCTAGTCTGTATACTTTGATGGTTTCCTTTTTATGTGATCTGGGATGCTGTTCTTTCCCACATAACTATCTACCTTTTAAAATTCTATTCTTCACACACAGTGTTCAGAGACACCTGCAGATAGCAATTACCAGCATTAGGTATATACAGAAAAAATTCATAACAAAATCAATCTTTTAATAAACACTTAAGAGTTTTCATCCAAATTAAATGTTTTAAGTGCAGCTAGTCCTTATAATTACACAAATTCAGTTAAACCTATGAATGTCACTGATAAGCGTTTTTTATTATTATTATTTGATTCTCAATGATTGGAGCAACTATGGTTTTTAAGTGTTATTGTCATACCTCTAAAAATACAAAGGTTGAAGTAAAGTCCACAGACAAAACCTTGATCACAGCAAGAACTGCATGTTCTGCCTGTCTTTTTATCTGTGTTTCACCTCAAACACACATAAACAAAGCTCTTACTCAAACAAGCTACTATCATTAACCCAGACCTGATCAATAAAACCCACAGAAAGCAACCTATCTCCATGCTGTTTGAAAGAAAATACGCTGCCATTATTGAGCCAACCAGGAAAAAGGAGAATTGCTTTTTTTTTCTCTTGAAATAATAAAGAACGTAAGTACAAATCTTTGAGATCCTGTGACTTGAGCAGTATGGCTAGAATTTGATCAATATGATCGTCGTAAACTCCCTTTGTGACTTTCAATTTACCCTCAGAGTTTGGTTAATCTGTCGGTAGAAATCACTCAAATCATGAAATGCCACAGTGCATTTTGCTCGGCTAGCTAATACAGGCTTTATGCTGCAGCTGTGCAACAGACTTTGCCTTCTCATTTGCAGAAGCAGCTTTTCTCCAGAATCTGGAGTAAGACCACATGGTTTGCGTAAACGAACTAGGCAGATACCAAACAGCTTTACCTGGTGCAGCTATGTGGAGCTAGATCAACTGGGCCCTGTTCTTGCCCTCTGGCTTCTACTGGAATGTGTGCTTGGGTTAAGTTAATTGACTATGCCATGAGGGCCTTCCAGCACAGGGAGCGCCACCCTGTGGTCTGCTTCTCTTTAATAAGATGGCTGTCAAATGTACTCTCACAGAGAGGCAGACATTTTGCATCCATGTGCCAAGGAGTCTTAGTTGCCTACTTTTAGGAGAATTCTCTCTCAGACGTCATAGCTTTCAGAACTTAAAAGTCTTGGGAACCCTTGGGCCTATGAATATGAAAATACAAATTTTAAGATCTACAGCTACTGCAGCACCACCCACTGACCATAAAGCCTTGGATCCAGCCTGATGAGTGGACCTGCACTCCAGTTCATGTTGATCTCAGCAGTCTGCCCCAATAGGTTCCCCAGTTTCAAGTTTCCCTGTCACCCCCATTTTATATATCCAGAACATCGCTCCACGTCTTTGCCTCAATTTCCACTCATGTTATATACACCATAAAAGTAGTCTTGGCCTCTATTACCCTTCTCTCTCTCCCCCCACCCCTTCTCTCTTCCCCTCTCTCTGATCTCTCTCTGTCTCTGTATGCACACATCTCTATCTCTCTCTCTTTGCTGCCGTACCTCCTGTCTTAGTACTCTATTGCTGTGAAGAGATGCCATGACCATCTCTTATAAAGGAAAGCATTTCATTTGGGACTCACTCACAGTGTCAGGGGCTTCATTCATTATCACCACGATGGGGAGCTAGCAGCATACTGGCAAACACAAAGCTGGAGAAGTAGCTCAAAGTTCTACATCCCAATCTGTAGGCATCATGAAAAGAGAATAACATTGGTCTGCCTTTGGTTTTTAAAGTCTTAAAGCCCACCTCCAGTGACAGACTTCCTCCAACAAGACCAAACCTTCTCCAACAAGGCCATACCTCCTAGTCATTCCCCAATTATTAAGCATTCAATCATAGGAGCTTAGGGGGGCCATTCATATTCAAACAGCCACATCCACATTCATCCTTTGTATCCCAGTTTTCTCCTAGTCTCTGCTATTCATCTGGACTCCTGGGCCGAGAGCCTCCCTACATCTGTCCTTCTAGCCTTGGTGTTGACTCCACTCCCCCTCCCTTTCTGTCTGTAGCAGGGACCACACATCCTAGATTTTCCAGTACCATATTGATTGTGTTGGTCCCATCTTCAGACCATTAGGTCCAACTTCAACTCAGAAATACAATATAGTAAACATAGATTTGTTGTACCTAAACATCTTTTAACTGCTGTGACACACACACAGGATAGCAAAATCAAAAGCCATCAAAGAGTGCAGCATACAAAACAGTCATCACCTTGTTCCCAGTCCCTGTGACCCCCTCCCATCAGGTCCCTCATCTGCAACACAGAGACTACAGTATCTTTTTACCTTTCTAGATGTAATCCAGGAACCTCTGCCCAGGATTCAACACGAGCAAATCCTTGACCGTTTACAAATCTAGAAAAATGTAAAGAGGACTGGGGATATGGTATGGTGGAGAAAGTGCTTGCCTCACAAGCACAAGGGTCCCAGTTTGAGCCTCAGAACCCACATAAAGCCAGGCCCTCTATGGAAACCTGAGGGTTAGTTAGCTTTCTGTTCAAACCACAAAACAAAGTGAAAAATGAGGACTAACCTTCAAGGTTCTCTTCTGACTCACACACTCAAGCACTCACACACACATGTACGTGTGGCACAAACATACACATACACACCACATACACACACACTCTCTCTCTCTCACACACACACACCACATACACACATTCTCACACACCACACACATACACAGCACTCCACTATTTTCCACATACACTGTTACAGATTGAATAGGAAATGTCCTCCACAGGTTCCTATGCTGACTCCATCTTCACCATTTCCAGCTGGTGGTGCTAGCTGGTCGGGCACTGGGAACTTTAGGACATGAGGCCTGCTTGGAAGAAGATTGGCAGAGGCATGGTTCACAGATTATGTGGTCCCCCACCAACTGTGTTATCTGCTCCTCCTTTGCCATGAGGTAAACAGTTTCTCCTCTGCACCGTGATGCTCTGCCTCACAGTGGTCCCAGAAATGCGCTACCAAATACCTTGAAACTTAGCTAAAACAAGTCCCCCCTTCAGTTCCTTCTGTCCAATGTTTTGACCACAGCTCTGTAAAAGTATCACACTCACACACGTGTATGCACACATACCCACATGCACACACTCACTTTTTCATGAATTATGTGCAGAACTGTGAAGAGTTCAGTTCTACTTCTATTGCCCATCCCATAGACTTGTTTCATCTTTGTTTGTTTTAAGCGGTGTGCTGGTCTTTCAGGGGGAGGTGTTTGTTTAATTGGGCTTTTTGTTTGTTTTAAGATGGGTCTCACTATGTATTCTTAGCTGGCCTCCAACTCATGATCCTCCTGCCTCAGACTATAAGTGCTGTGATTTCAGGAGTGGGGCTAGCCATCATTTTTGTTGTTTTTAATTAATATTTTAATTTTATATATAATATAAATTTATATTATATTTTAATTTGATAATATTATATAGCTTTAATAATATAACATTAATTTTAAGATAATAATTTAGCACAATATTCTTTGGGGCAAAAATTCCCTTCTTGGGTTTTTAATTTTTTTATTCATTTGTGTGTACACGTATACTATGTATGTGTTTGTGTGACTATGTGTGTGTGTGAAGCAGAGGCCAGAGGTCAATGTATGCCGCTTTATTCTATTGAGCTCCACCTTTTTTTTCAGATTTATTTATATATTAAGTATGCCTGCAGGCCAGAAGAGAACAGCAGATCTCATTACAGATGGCTGTGAGCCATCATAAAGTTGCTGGGAATTGAACTCAGGACCTTTGGAAGAGCAGGCAGTGCTCTTAACCACCAAGCCACTCTCCAGCCATCAGTTACCATGAGTTTGTAACTATATGTAGGCTCACCCACAGGTAGACAAAGGTAAGTAGTGACTCCTTCTAACAATCCATCAGTATCCAAAAGTCTCCATGTGAGAACCGATTTTCTAAGTAATTTTCTCCTCAGATGTCCATAATTACTCTGTTAGAACATATATCTCTTCCTAATTTCAAGCCTTATAACCTAACGGTTCCAAAAATATCAGTGTGTTACAGGTTCAGCACCTTTAGTCTCATCTGCTTATCCGGGTGTCTAACTATTCACAAACTGGAATGCTGAGTTCTCTCAGATCTGCCCTCTTGAACTGTTTCATTTCTTAATTTGGTTTCTTAAAAGTCTCGATACAGTATGCAAATTATTTTTACTGATTTTAATGTCATTTCTGCTTTGTGCAGCTTAAAGAACATTCTCATCATGTCCTTTGTAATGATCATTGTCTTTTATTCTAATTTTCCCAAACTAAGACAATAAAAAAAATTATGGCTTTAAATAAGAAGAAATTATTGCTTCAAATAAATGTCTACTTCATTTCTTTGAAAAAGACAAAAAAGGCTCTGACTGTTTTCTGGACTTTGTGTGCTTTCCTGTGATTGTTTCTCTTAACAGGGGGCTAAAGCCTGTGGTTCAAGCACTTAGCTGTAGGCAGAGTTTCTCTGTGTCTTGGCAGCCACTCCCAAATAACCATTTAGAGACTTATTATTAATTATAATTGCTCAACCATTAGCTCAGGCTCGTTACTAGCCAACTCTTATATTTTAATTTAACCCATATTTCTTATCTACCCCATGCCACGTGTCAGTGCCTTCTTTCAACATGACACATTCATCTTGTTTCTCTTTGCCCCCTTACAACTCCCCAGAGTCCTCCCCTTCCTCTTCATGCTCCCCTGTTGTCTGCAAGTCCCACCTAAACTCTACCTGTCCAGCTAATGACCAGCCAGCTTCTTTATTAACCCAGTCAAGTGACACATATTCGTACAGTGTAAAGGAATACCCCACACTTAGCAGAAGTAGGAGAGACACCATGAGTTCAAGGCTAGCCTGAGCTGCATGTAAGCACCAGGCCAGTTTGAGCTACACAGCAAGACCCTTTCTCAAAAACAAATTTTAATTAAGTTAAATAAATAAGTTTTCTGTACATTCATTGCTCTCCTTTATTATATTTTCCCACACCCCTCAAAAACTGTATACTTGAATGTTTGCCTGCATAAATGTATGTGCACCATGTGTGTGCCTGGTGCTCAACAGAGTCAGAAAAGGGAGCTGGATCCCCTGGAATTAGAGTTGCAAACAGATATGAACCACCATGTACTGGGTATGTAAACTTTTTAGGAAATCGCTTTAGTGAATTTCCCTTGTTACCTTATAGTTCGTCTTCTGTATCGCTGGAAATACTTTAATACAAAATTTAAATTAATTTTAATAGCATTTATAATTGTTTGATGAGCTTCTATTCACTCTATATCCCTGAATAATTTTTCTCCCATGGCAGCCTTTCTATCATCTTATTCAAAAGATCTTGGAAAGACTACAAAGATGAAATGAGTAACAGCCAGAAACACATTCATGGTGGTAAAGGAGCAGGAGATGCAGCTGAGCGGTAGCATGCTTGCCTGGCAGGCATAAGGCCCTGAGTTCGGTCCTTAGCATGTGTGTATGTGAAGAATGCCTTCTATGCTTTCTTGTTGCTCTTAAGGCTCAGGATAAGCCTGAGGAAAGGGAACCAGGCTGGAATACTGAAATAAAACCTGACCACACCTCTTACTTGTTAGCTGCATTCTAAGGTTTCTGAACCTTCAGTTCATCTGTCAGTTTCCACAGCTATAAATGGGAGAAATGATGAATTATTCCCAAGGTCATTTTTCCAGCTGTGAATTTCTATAGCATTAAGTAAGATTGAAGCTGCAAGTTCAAGCACTAATTGAAAAGTTCATATGCATTGTACACATGTGCACTTGCACACACACACACACACACACACATACATATGCACATACATGCACACAAGCCCTACTTTGATTTCCCTGACTGTTGTAGAGCTCTCTCTGTAGACCAGAATTGCCTCAAACTCAAAAGAAACTCAAAAGATCCACTTTCCTCTGCCTCTCACGTGCTGGGATTAAAAGTCTGTGCCACCAAAAGTAAATTTTTATTCCATTTGGGGTCTGGGGGATGATTTTGCATCATGGAGAATATTTGCCCAAATGCCACCGTCTTCTGGTAGCACCTCATGCAGCATTTGTGAGAGCAGAAAGTATGCTACATAATCAATGTATTGAGTGAACCAGACTGTGAAGCATGTGGAAACATGAAATCAGATCAGGGAAACCAGGACCAAGAACTTACTGGACTCACCAGACCTAGGAAAGGGTTTGACTCCCTTACTTGGACCCTAAAAAGTGGTGGATACCTGTACCAGCTGGTTTTTATGACCCTTGACACAAGTTAGAGTCGTCTGAGAGGAGGGAACCTCTATTGAGAAAATGCCTTCTAAAGATCAGGCTGTGTCTTCTATACGATTCCATTGGTTGACTTCTCTGTTTTGATGCCAGTACCACACTGTTTTCATTACTGTAGCTCTGTAATAGAGTTTGAAGTCAGGGATGGTAATGCCTCCAGAAGATCCTTTATTGTATAGGATTGTTTTGGCTATCCTGGGTTTTTTATTTTTCCATAAAAAGTTGATTATTGTCCTCTCAAGATCTGTGAAGAATTTTGATGGGATCTTGATGGGGATTGCATTGAATCTATAAATTGCCTTTGATAGAATTGCCATTTTTACTATATTGATCCTCCCAATCCAAGAGCAAGGGAGGTCCATCCATTTTCTGGTATCCTCTTCAATTTCTTTCTTCAATGCCTTATAGTTCTTGTCAAATAGATCTTTCACTTCCTTGGTTAGATTTACCCCAAGATATTTTATGCTGTTTGTGGCTATCGTGAAAGGTGAAGCTTCTCTGATTTCCCTCTCTGCTTCCATATCCTTTGTGTATAAGACCCGGATTTTAACCCACAAACTTATGAACACCTCATTTTCGATAAAGGAGCTAAAAGTATACAATGGAAGAAAGAAAGCATCTTCAACAAATGGTGCTGGCACAACTGGATGTCAACCTGTAGAAGAATGAAAATAGACCCATATCTATCACCATGCACAAAACTCAAGTCCAAATGGATTAAAGACCTCAATATCAGCCCAAACACACTGAACCTGATAGAAGAGAAAGTGGGAAGTACCCTACAACATATGGGCACAGGCGATCGCTTCCTAGGTATAACCCCAGCAGCACAGACATTAAGGGCAACATTGAATAAATGGGACCTACTAAAACTGAGAAGCTTCTGCAAAGCAAAGGACACTGTCACTAAGACAAAAAGGCAACCTACTGACTGGGAGAAGATCTTCACCAACCCCGCAAGAGACAAAGGTCTGATCTCCAAAATATATAGAGAACTCAAGAAACTAGACTTTAAAATGCTAATTAACCCAATTAAAAAATGGGGCACTGAACTGAACAGAGAATTCTCAGCAGAAGAAGTTCAAATGGCCAAAAGACACTTAAGGTCATGCTCAACCTCCTTAGCAATCAGGGAAATGCAAATCAAAACAACTTTGAGATATCATCTTACACCTGTCAGAATGGCTAAAGTCAAAAACACCAATGATAGCCTTTGCTGGAGAGGCTGTGGAGGAAGGGGTACCCTCATCCATTGCTGGTGGGAATGCAATCTTGTGCAACCACTGTGGAAATCAGTGTTTCGGTTTCTTAGGAAATTCGGGATCAACCTACCCCTGGACCCAGCAATACCACTCTTGGGAATATACCCAAGAGATGCCCGATCATATGACAAAAGCATTTGTTCATCTATGTTCATAGCAGTATTATTTGTAATAGCCAGAACCTGGAAACAACCTAGATGCCCTTCAATGGAAGAATGGATGAAGAAAGTATGGAATATATACACATTAGAGTACTACACTGCGGTAAAAAACAATGACTTCTCAAATTTTGCATGCAAATGGATGGAAATAGAAAACACTATCCTGAGTGAGGTATCCCAGACCCAAAAAGATGAACATGGGATGTACTCACTCATAATTGGTTTCTAGCCATAAATAAGGGTCAGGGAGACTACAATTGGTGAACCTAAAGAAGCTAAATAAGAAGGTGAACCCAAGGAAAAACATATAGTTATCCTCTTGGCTATGGGAAGTAGACAAAATAGCCGGGGAGAAAATTGGGATCTTGGGGGTGGGGTTGGATGAGGGTAAGGGGAGATGGGGAGAGAAAAGTGAGAAGGGAAGGAGGGGGGGAACTTGGGGAAACAGGAGGATTGGGATAAAGAAAGGTTGGACAGGGGAGCACGGAAACACAATTCTTAGTTAAGGGATCCACCTTAGGGTTGGCAAGAGACTTGACCCTAGAGTGGCTCCCAGGAGCCCAGGTTGATGTCCCCAGATAGTCCCTTGGGCAGCTGAGGATAGGGAACCTGAAATGACCCTATCCTATAGCAAACCTTCATCTGGTGATGGATGGAGATAGAGGCAGAGACCCACACTGGAGCACTGGACTGAGCTCCCAAGGTCCCAATGAGGAGCGGAAGGAGGGAGAAGATGAGCATGGAAATCAGGACCACGAGGGGTGCACCCACCCCACAGACAATGGGGCTGATCTAATGGGAGCTCACCAAGGCCAGCTGGACTGTGACTGAAAAAACATGGGATAAAACCGGACTCTCTGAACATGGCGAACAATGAGGACTGATGAGAAGCCAGGGACAATGGCACAGGGTTTTAATTCTACTTCATGTTCTGGCTTTGTGGGAGCCTAGCCAGTTTGGATGTTCACCTTCCTAGACATGGACGGAGGGGGGCGGACCTAGGACTTTCCACAGGCAGGGATCCCTGACTGCTCTTTGGACTGGAGAGGGAGGGGGAGAGGAGTTTGAGGGGAGGGGAGAATGGTGGGAGGAGGGGGAGGGAAATGGGAGGTTGGGAGGAGGCGGATACTTTTTTTTTTCCTTTTCTCAATAAAAAAAAAGTAATAAAAAAATTTTAAAAAAATAAAAAAAAAGAAAGAAAAAAAAGATCAGGCTGTGGACAAACTTGTTGGGCATTTTCTAAATTAGTAATTGATATTAGAGGGCCCAGCCCATGGTGGGTAGGACCACCCCTGAAGGCGTAAGTCACAAACAATGCCACACCAATTCGGGGTTATGATTATTAGGGTGGTATTTATTTAAAGGGGAAAAAACTTACAGATCACTGTCCCAGGCAACAGCCCTCTACGCAACGAGGAAAGGAGTCTAGTCGCAGGCGGAGCAGGAAGTGAAGAGAAAGAGGAGAGGGAAGTAGCCGCTTTTTTAAAGGGAGAGAAACCACGCCCCAGTGGGCTGGTACCTCAGCGGTGATAGGCTGGAGGAGTGGGGGGACCTCCCGCAACACCTCCCCCTTTTGTTTAAATAAGAGAGTTCTAAACCTACTATGAAATTATATACAATAAGTACAAATATCCTATTCTAACTAGCTTAGGTCTTGTATAATAAATAACTTGGCCAAGTCATGAGAGAAAGTAACTACATTTATATAGTCTTCAACCCCATCGAAGATCTGAGAAGGGAAATAATGTTACCTGGGTAATTAGGAAGTTCAGTAAAACAACTTCCAAAACATGCAACAAATTACAGAGACAACTAGCTACCTGAGCAATCACCCAAAGTCACATTAGCATCGTTGAAGCAACCAACTTTGGCTAAGGCCTAACATAACTGACATACCATTTTCTAAGGCAAGCAACTTTTCAAAACTATCTTACCCTGTCTTGGCAGGATATGACAGTCCTGTTTTATCCATTGATGCATGCTCTGTATCTTTGTCAGTTGTTGAGGTATGGGCATTTCTTTGCCCAAACGCCAGTTCTGCCAAAAAGAAAGGCTCCAGGTGGAGTGTCTTTGGTGCTCAACATTCTCTCGGGAATAGAGTGGTGTTGCCAGGAGCAGTTGTGTCTCACTACCACAAAACTCTGAGTTAGATTAAAGGCCATTTTCTACAGCTCTTTGAAGAAGTTGAAGATTATCTATCTATACTGAGTATAATCTCTATATATCTAAAGAACCTGATTAGTCTATTATAAATGACAAACTTAGATGACTATTAGTCTATATAATTCTCAATATTTATCTAACTTAAAGACTAAGACAATAAACGACTGTGAAACAAATGAGGACAATGACCTCCAAATATAAACAATGTACAAATATACATTGCAGTAGGTAAATATATATCAATACACAAATATTATATAAGTATCTTAATCAGAGGTAGAAATGTACACTGCAATATGGTAAATATATACAATATATATCAATACAATATATGTCAATACATAAAAAATGTTTTAAACAGAGGTAGAAACATGCATGCGTACAATAGTCAATATAATTTAACTTTGTATCAATATACAAGAATCTATACCAATGTATTTGTCTAAAAACAGTAACTCACAATTACAAATCTATTATCCCATCATCCCTCTTTTTTTTTTTCAAAATGATCCCTGAGCGTATAAAATTCCTCCCCCAAACCTCAATCGTATACTAATTATAATCAACCCCTAAATGATGTCCCTAAACCCAAGGGCAAGTTTTACTGGGAAAGGGGACGTCGTCCTCTAGAATTACTTCCAGCTGTCATGGGGGTGACGTTCTTTCTGGGGGATCCTGTGAAAGTGAAATGATGGTTAAATTTCAAGATCAATGTCTTTTAAAATTGCCAATAGTCTCTGAGTATTTTGTGCAGGTCTGGCCAAAATGTTGTATAAGATGTGCACCATTTCAGCTAACCAAGTTGGAACTGTCTTGTGCAGCTGGTACCAAAAGCAGGTCTTGTAGTAGCGCTATCAGTATCATGACGTCATATCAACCAGGTGGAGTTGTTGTTATGGGGCCCCATCTTCTTCCTGGAAACTTCAAATGTCACTTCAGGAAAAACTCATTGTTCATTATGAAAAACTTAAACATTAATCATATAGACATATATAGACATATATATATATATAGTCAATGAAAGACATGATAGATATATTCAATGAAAAGTATGATAGATATGAAGAAAAGCAAAGATGTTTTCTAAACTCATATTTCTTTCTGTCCCATATCATGGCTCTTGACATGAGACAGAAACTCCAGAAACTCTGGGTTTTTCTCTTACTAACAGGCTTGGAATTGGAGAGGGACTGAGCCAGAGTCCAACTTCAAAACCAGCTTTATAAATTTAGAAATATGGTTTAATATTACTTACACAACCCATTCAGTTGTCTTGATATTTCCTAATGGGCAGGTATTTTTCCATCTGTCAGTATCCAAACATCCAGGGTCCCTTGAATTTCTCAAAGATGAGTGTTTTCCTGTGGAGATAAGAACAGAACCCTGCCCCCATTCTATATGTTTTTCTTACCACCTGTATGAATATCATCGTTGTGGATGAGTTGTCATTTCTCCTTTCCAAGAGGTTTCTCCTCTTCAAATCGAAACTTTATTAATTTTGATGGTATCCACAATTTTTCTTCTCCTGTGGAAACAAGAGCAAAACCCCTTCCCCAACGTAGCACATCTCCTGGCTTCCACTGAGAGGTCAGCACATCTTTGAAATAAATCGGTTGATTTAGTTCAGCAGACTTTTCCATTATCCAATGTCTTTCTGCTGCTGTCGTTCCTTTCTCATTAGCGTTAAGAAAATTCAAGGTTAATAAAGCATTATGTAATCTATTTCTGGGGGTATTTTCAGTCCCTTTCTGTTTGTTCAGCATATCCTTTATAGTATGATTTGATCTTTCTATAACTGCCTGACCTGTAGGATTATTTGGTATACCTGTAATGTGTTTTATATTATAATAATCAAAAAAGCGTTTCATTTTCTTAGATACATATGCTGGACCATTATCTGTCTTTATTTGCGCAGGTATACCCATGATGGCCATAACTTCCAATAAATGTGTGATTACTGAATCAGCCTTTTCTGAGCTCAGGGCAGTAGCCCATTGAAAACCTGAATACGTGTCTATGGTGTGGTGTACATATTTTAATTTACCAAATTCCATAAAGTGGAACACATCCATCTGCCAGATTTCATTTCTCTTAGTACCCTTTGGGTTACTCCCTGCAAGCAACGGTGTTTGATTATAGAAAGAACAAGTAGGGCATCTCTTTATAATGTCCTTAGCTTGTTGCCAAGTAATGGAAAATTCTTTCTTTAGGCCTTTAC
The DNA here is from genome assembly GCF_018167655.1 of Microtus oregoni. Lineage (NCBI taxonomy): Eukaryota > Metazoa > Chordata > Mammalia > Rodentia > Cricetidae > Microtus > Microtus oregoni. Next base: position 7,904,049 of record NW_024543219.1, read on the forward strand.
TATTGACATGATGCTTCTTATGAAATTCCGAGGCCTGCAACACACTTCCAATCAATAACTGATCAATTTCAGCATTGCCTTGGGCTAGAGGACCAGGCAGACCTGTATGGGACCGGATGTGTGTTATGTACATCGGATAAAGCCTGTTCCTGATTATGTCTTGTACCTGGATAAACAATGAAGTCAACTCTGTGTCATCTGGTATAAATTCAGCGGTTTCAATATGCAAGATAACTCTTTCTGCATATTGTGAATCTGTAACTATATTAAGAGGTTCTTTAAAATCCCTTACCACCATAAGAATGGCATATAATTCTGCCTTCTGGACAGAATTATAAGGGCTTTGTTCCACCTTACTCAATTCATCTGACTTGTAACCTGCTTTCCCTGATTTATTTGCATCAGTATAGAACGTACGGGCTCCAGTTATTGGAGCATCACGTACAATTCTAGGAAGAATCCAAGAAGTTCTTTTTATGAGATTAAGTCTATCACTTTTGGGATAGTTGCTATTAATTTCTCCCAAAAAGTTAGCACAAGCTCTTTGCCACGGTTCATTGTCTTCCCATAACTTTTTTATTTCTTCAGTAGTAAAAGGCACTATAATTTCTGCTGGGTCTATACCTGCTAGTTGACGAAGTCTCAGCTTACCTTTTATAATTAATTCAGAGACCTTTTCCACATAAGTTTTTAATTTTTTTACTTGGTTTATTAGGTATAAATATCCACTCTAAAATAATATCTTCCCTCTGCATTAGAATCCCTGTAGGAGAAATTCTGGAAGGCAATATGACTAGGATGCAGCTAAGATTTGGGTTCACCCTATCCACATGTGCCTCCTGTAATTTTTCCTCAATCATTGTCAGTTCCTTTTCTGCTTCAGCTGTCAGTTCTCTTGGACTATTCAAATCTTTATCACCATCTAAGGTTTTGTTTAAATGAACTATTAGATCAGGTGTTATCCCAACAGCTGGTCGTAGACTGGAAATGTCTCCTAACAATCTTTGGAAGTCATTAAGAGTCTTTAACCGGTCTCTCCTAATTTGTGCCTTTTGCGTTTTAATTTTCTCTAACCCTATTCTGTAACCTAGGTAATTAATAGAATTTCCTCTTTGAATCTTTTCAGGGGCAATTTGTAATCCCCACCTAGGCAAGACTTTCTTTACTTCTTCAAACATCCTTTCTAAAGTATCTTTATTTGAATCAGATAATAAGATGTCATCCATGTAATGATAAATGATGGACTTGGGGAATTGTTTACGAATTATTTCCAATGGCTTACTTACAAAATATTGGCACAGTGTAGGACTATTGAGCATACCCTGTGGGAGGACAGTCCATTGATATCTCCTATTAGGCTGAGAATTATTATAAGTAGGCACTGTGAAGGCAAATTTTTCTCTATCCTTTTCTTGTAACGGTATAGTGAAAAAACAATCTTTCAAATCAATAACTATAAGAGGCCATCCTTTTGGTAACAGAGAAGGCAAAGGAATTCCAGATTGTAGTGGGCCCATAGGTTGAATTACTTTGTTGACAGCTCTTAGATCTGTCACCATTCTCCACTTACCAGATTTCTTTTTCACAACAAACACAGGAGAATTCCAAGGGCTGGTTGATTCTTCAATATGGTGAGCATCTAGTTGCTCTTGCACCAGCTGTTCCAATGCCTGTAGTTTATCTTCAGCTAGAGGCCATTGTTTGGTCCATATTGGCTTCTCAGTTAGCCATTTTAAAGGTAGGGCCGTTGGTACCTCTAAAGGTTTGGTATTTGCTGTATGTTCTTGTACAGCCTGAATGGCTGGTGACCTTTTTCCATAATACCTCATCATATCCTTCCCAGAATTATGAGTTCCTGGAAATACAGGAATGTTAATCTGGGTATTCCATTGCTGTAGCAGGTCACGGCCCCATAAATTTATGGCAATATTGGCTATATATGGCCTTAGTCTTCCTATTTGCCCTTCGGGCCCTATGCATTCAACCCATCTTGTGCTTTGTTTTACACGAGATAGGGTTCCAATTCCCAGGAACTGAACATCTACCTCTTGAAGAGGCCAATTCGGATGCCAAGATTCTGGGGTAATGATACTTACATCCGCACCTGTGTCTAATAAGCCTTCAATAAAAGTGCCATTTATACAGACTCTTAGCTTTGGTCTTTGATCATTAATAGAAGTCTGCCAAAATATACGTTTACTCTGTCCTATTGGGTTTTTTGACTCATCCTCCACACGTAATTCTTCATTTAGACCAGTATTACTTTTTACAGCAGAAATTGGAGCTTTTAATTTTCTTGGTGAGGCACGTTCTCCACTGTGACTGGGAATGACTGGGCCACTGTTGGCTTGGGGGCCTGTGAGAGGCCCCCCAAGGAGTTTCCCGATGATATCGGATTGCCCCGTCTGTCTGTTGTTGACCTACATTCGTTGGACCAATGCCTGCCTTTACCGCATCTCCTACATATACCTGAAGGTCGAGGTCTCCTATTTTTGTCATTCCCAGAAGAGATATTATTCCTAGAAATTCTTTGCCTGCAATCCCTTTGCAAATGTCCTAATTTACCACAATTAAAACACCTGGCAGTTTGACGTCTCCTCATTGCTTTGGAAATCACTTCTCCTACCCAAGATTCGTCATTATAGCTAAATGTCTCAACATTCATTGTATGCTGAATCCATTCATCCATAGGTGCTGATCTAGACTTTAAAGGCCCAATTATCTTTTTGCATTCTATGTTTGCATTCTCAAAAGCTAGAGATTCAAGAAGTATTCGTCTAGCTTCTGGGTCTGTTACCCCTATGTCCAGAGCCTTAATTAATCTTTGCAAAAAGTCAATAAAGGGTTCTCTCTGTCCCTGCCTAATTCTGGTATATGATTCAACCCTTTTTGCTGGATCTTGTATCCTATTCCAAGCATTTAAAGCTGCTTGGTGACATAGACACAGTACTTCATCGTCATAAAGAGCTTGGACCTGTGGATCAGCATATTCTCCTGCACCAAGAATTTGATCTTGGGAAACCTCAATACCTTTTGCTCTTCCTTGCTGTTCCATATGTTTGGATTCTTCTCTGAAATAAATTCCGAACATCAAGGAAGGTCCATTATCTAAAACTGCAGACACTAACTGATGGAAATCATGGGGAGTAGCTCTAGCATTAGAAGCCCAAGTCCTTATCATTTCCTTTACATATGCATTGTGCAAACCAAAATTAACAACAGCTTGCTTAATTTCTTTCAGATCATTCATTGCTATTGGCGTCCATCTAGCTTCTCTGACTCCCTTTGAGCCTTTAGAAGTTGATGCTTTTTCAGAATTAAGTATAGGGTATGTCGCTAGAACCCTGGGTAAGCCAGTTCTAATAGCTGGTGGAGGCCTTGTATCCTGTCCTTGTGCCTCCTTACTCTGTTCACCAGCTGCAATAATTTCCCCAATCTTTTCAAATCTTTTTATCATTGTCTCTCTTAAATCCTGAATCTCCTGACCTGTATATATTTCCAGTGATTTCACTGAGGTATCAATTTTTTGGTCCCCATTCTGCACCTGTGATTCCAAAGCTTTAATTTTTTCCTTCAAAGATAACATGTCCTCCTTAAACTTTTCTTGTATATCATGTAGATTCCCATCTTGGAGGTACATTCTGTCTGTTACCTTATCAAAACTTTGTGATAAAGTCTGAACGTCAAATTCAACAGCCTGAACCCTTTCAGGTAACTTTCTAATACCCTTGGATATGGAATCAATTTTGTCTGTCATAGTATCCACTTGTTCAGATAACCTCTGATTTTCAATAATTTTAATCCTGTCAATTAGTTGTTCATTATTAGTTCGTAAAGATTCTATCATTCTTAGGAGTGCCATATTCTTCTGTTCATTATTAGTTTGTAAAGATTCTATCGTTTTTAGGAGTGCCATATTCTTCTGTTCATTATTAGTACGTAAAGATTCAATCGTTCTTAGGAGTGCCATATTCTTCTGTTCATTATTAGTACATAAAGATTCAATCGTTCTTAGGAGTGCCATATTCTTCCTTAATGATAGAATATGGAAAAGAAAACTGAAGGCTAGTAACAAGCAAATTAAGGTATCCCCATAATCATATAAACCTTGTATGATGTAATTCATTGTATTAGTAAATATAAATTTACTAATCCATTGTATTAGTGAAAACAAAGCAGTAAAATTTGCGTTAGAAATAAAAACTGCAATATTACCTATTATCCAGCAGGTGGCGCTGTTGCAGAGTCGCGGTGAAAACATGGTCCTGTTTCAGTGCCTTAGTAGATGTTAAAAACTGGAAAATGCAAGTTTCTCAACAAAATAAATGTAATTAAATCAATTCCTGAGACGGAACAAGTCACCCTGAGGGGTTGCAGCTTTCAGCAACCACGTGCTCTGGTTCGTGCCACTTAAGAGCTGTACTTGCAAGGGAGATTTAAAAATGACTCAGAAAAGAGCAAACCAGGCGGCCAGAGACTACGCGGGCCTGTGGAGTTTAAATCCATGTGGGGAGTCCAAGGCCGCTAGCGGCTGAGGAAGGGAGGGCTCCCGCCAAGCCGAACTAGAGCCCGCCAAGCCCGCAGCCGCCAAGCCGAACTTGGGGCCGCCAAGCCGAACTCGCGGCTGCGAGTGGGGAAAGGAGAGGTTCTAAAACCAAACGTTGGGTGCCAAAATGAAGGCGTAAGTCACAAACAATGCCACACCAATTCGGGGTTATGATTATTAGGGTGGTATTTATTTAAAGGGGAAAAAACTTACAGATCACTGTCCCAGGCAACAGCCCTCTACGCAACCAGGAAAGGAGTCTAGTCGCAGGCGGAGCAGGAAGTGAAGAGAGAGAGGAGAGGGAAGTAGCCGCTTTTTTAAAGGGAGAGAAACCACGCCCCAGTGGGCTGGCACCTCAGCGGTGATAGGCTGGAGGAGTGGGAGGACCTCCCGCAACACACCCCTGGACTGGTGGTCCTGGGTTCTATAAGAAAGGAGGCTGAGTGACTATGTGGAGCAAGCCAATAAGCAGCACTCCTCCATGGCCTCTGCATCAGCTCCTGCCTTCAGGATCCTGTCCTGACTTTCTTCAATGACAGACAGTGATGTTGACCTACAAGCCAAAGAAACCCTTGCCTCCCCATGTTGCTATGGCCATAGTATTTCATCACAACAAAAGTGGCCCTAAGACAATACCTATCATGATGATGGCCCGGGCCCATGAACCTGTCATTTGATATGTGGTGTGTTCATCAACGGGTACACATCAAGGAATGACTGGCAGAGTACTTCTGACTGTCCCTAGGTTTTCCACGTGGCTCAGTCCTGGGTCCCCACTGTTGGCATGGCCTACTCAACCACTGTCTTCCTGTCCACCTGCTCACTCATTTGGACCTGAACCTGCCATTCCTGCCCCTGGATCGATTCTTCCTTTCGTCTCTGCAGCTGGCTGCTCTCATCCCTGACTCTCCCACAGCCGGCAGCTACAGGTTCTTCCCCGCAGTCAGTTTGGGTTCATTATCTCATCAGTACAGTCTATTGTAGTTCTATCAATCCACTTCCGAAACTTCTTGAACATTCTTAGAGCTCTTCAATTTATATTAATCCTGTAACTCACATACAAACATAAAGAGAGAGATTTACTGTGTTATGTGATTGAGTAAATAGTAGTAGTTAAAGTTGGAATAAAAAGAACCTATGGCCATCTTGGCCAGATTACCAGATAGATGGGATTATCTGGAAAATGTATACCTTTGAAGCCACTGTACCACGTGAATTTATTGTTATTCAATAAAATATGACATTGTGGAAAGGCACAAACATGTTCATCTATGTTTCCAGTGTGATGTACTGACAACAGCCACCAGGTCCCACCCAGAGGAGAAAGCCACAGTAATATTCCACCTCTTTCCTTTGACTCTTACATTCTATCTGTTCCCTCTCTATGATGTTCCTTGAGCCTTGGAAGAGGTGACGTGTCCAGGATCATTTTTTGAGCATTGGGTAGTCATGCCACCTCAAGAGCCATTTATTCTCCAACATTTAAGTATGAATTTTTCCATCAGCAACCATCACCCATTGTAAGTTTTCTTCCACAACCGAGTCAGACAGCACCAGTACTCTACAGGCATAAGCGTAAATGTTAGAAGACAATTTGACAAGCGCATCACAGCCCCTCCATAAAACAGTAGCACTTGATTCCCTGCTATAACCCAGCCACAGGTTTTTGCCCTGACTCACACCGCTAGACGTGAATTCCGTCTTGGGGAGCAAGCCTTAAATACAACCAGAAAGTTGTTTGTTGTACTTATAACAGCCTATACCACTACTACACCAGCTGGTACATATTGCCTGATGTTTGGCTAATGTAACTCACCAAGTCCACAGCTAGTAGAGCTATTGGTGACCATTCTCCTTCTGCAAACTGCATGGCACTGTCCAGGAGTGTGAGAGTCAGCCAATAGGCAGAAGTTCCAGCTCAGCCCCACCCTGATTTCTCCATGCTCTGTAATCAAAGCCTGCAATAGCTCCAACAGTACAGTCTTACCAACTAGTTCTAACTAGTTCTGCATTGTAACAATAGTATTTTGTGTTTCAGGAGCCTTGGGGTCAGGAACTCATAGGGAGATACCTCATCTCTGGCACTGAGATTTTCTTTTCTTTTTTTGGGGGGGGGGGTTGTTATTGTTGTTGTTGATGATGATTTTTTGTTTTATTTTGTTTTGTTTTGTTTTTAAGACAGAATTTCCCTGTGTAGCTTTGCCTGTCCTGGAACTCACTCTGTAGACCAGGCTGGCCTCAAACTCACAGAGATTCACCTGTGTCTGCTTCCTGGGGGCTGGGATTAAAGGTGTATGACACCACTGCCCAACTTGAGAGTTTCTATGGCTTTGGAGCATGCCTTTCTCACCCATGAAGAATATCCTTTTTAAAAAATTTACTGTTGGGGTTGGGGAGATGGCTCAGAGGTTAAGGACACTGCCTGTGCCTCCAGAGGACCTGGGTTCAATTCCCAGAACCCACATGCAGTTTACACCTGTCTGTAATCCCTGTTCCAGGGGATCTGATACCTTCACACCAATTCACATAAAATAAAAGCTTAAAAAATAAAAAATTTAAAAAAAATTTAGTATTTTTCTCGATGCTTTTCCAAATCTGTAGGACACTCTAAGGTTAGCATTTAAACACCCATGTGATGAAACCCACTTACAAGTGCATGCCGGACCTCTGAAGACCCCATCACTGCCCACTCCAAGCAAGTACCAGTTACCTCAGGAGTCAGGAGCTAACACAAATAGCAAGGAGCAATGGCGCAGGGAAAGACTCCATTTCTTGCATGAATTGTGTCTCTGGCAGAGCAATGCTGATGGCAAGGATGGAGGCTTACCCCGCTTACCATAATCATTTTCCACTAGCCATGCCCCCTCTGTATCCTGAGAAGCTGCGGTAGCCATGAGGCATCTCCCACTCTCAGCCACTGACTCATCCCAAAGCTGTGCTCAAACCAGTTACACCTGTCACTCAAGCTTTTGTCTCTGGCACAGTGCACGGCTAAGGCAGCAGCACCTTCATAAACCAAGCCAGGCTGCCTGGGGAGCCCTGGACTAGGTGAATAATTTCCACCTCATCAAGTCTTTATTATGCAGAAGAAGAGGAGGAGGGGGAGGAGGAGGAGGAGGAGGAGGAGGAGGAGGAGGAGGAGGAGGAGAAGGAGAAGGAGAAGAAGAAGAAGAAGAAGAAGAAGAAGAAGAAGAAGAAGAAGAAGAAGAAGAAGAAGAAAATTGCACACTCTGGGCACAGAGCTGCACTCCCCAGACAAGCTCAGTGTTTTCAGCTGCGAAGGGCTTGATGTTTGTCTAACTCAGGTGCTTGTGCTTGGGCAGCAAACACCTTTAACACATGAAGAATCTCCTCGACCCCATTACCTCCTCTATTTTATCAGTTACACCTTCTGTGAACTATTCTTTGGGCTTTGAGGTCTTCCAGAAGCTTGTCAGCATGGCATCGGACTTTTTGTCAACCCTTCCTTAGGAATTCCAGCTCAACAGAAACCCTGCGGGGCAGTGATGGTGTACGCCTTTAATCCCAGCACTTGGAAGGCAGAGGTAGGCGGATCTCTGTGAGTTCGAGGCCAGCCTGGTCTACAAGGGCTAGTTCCAGGACAGGCTCCAAGCTATAGAGAAACCCTGTCTCCAAAAATAAATAAATAAAAAAATAAATAAATAAATAAATAATAATAATAATCCTGCCACACCTACATTCAAGTGACTGACAAACCCCTTTGTCTATTTTGGCCTTCCCTCCTCTCCTTTGGATTGCTCATAACAGTTTCAATTTCCTGATATCATTACCACAAATACCATTCCTGAACATTCCTACTTTAACCCCTGATGTAATCTCTCCACCCTAAACACAGTTCTTTGAGCAAGCCCTCCCCAGCCCTAATACAAACCCTAGTTTGTAAGAGAAGCTCAGCTCCCCAGCCTCTCTGAGAGGCCTCTCAGATTTACTCTGAAATAAACCTGTCCTGGATGTAGTTGAGCAGCCCCTGCTTTGTTTTCTTCTTACACCATTATCAGGTAAGTTGTACCACCTTGTGTGGAGGAGACATAAGTTGTTAAATTAGTTTCTTTGCTTCCACACTCCTGGGACTGACTCCATCTGCCCCCACATCCCTCAGCCTCATAATCCAGGCTGAGAGAGTCTTTCACTTGCTTAAATGGACTCCCCAACAGAAGCAGCTCACCATGCTTCTATCTTCTATAGTTTCCTGCACCAAGTCTTTGCAGAGTTCCCCACCTTCATACTGAATCACCTCTCTCTCTCTCCCTCCCTCCCTTCCTCACTGATTTGTCCTACTTCGTCCACTAGATTATAAATTCCCCAAGTGCAAAGACCAAGTTTATACTGTAAATCTTTAATCTTCTGTGGTGTTTAGCACAGTGTTTCTCCTATAGACGCCTGATCAGCATGCAGTTAACTAGTTACAGACTGCTTTTAGGAAAGTGTTACACGCTTAGGACATTGCACTGTAAATGAGAAGAATGTGTATGTATGTCTTAGTTACTGTTCTTTGGCTATGATGTCACACCATGATATAATATTGTATACCATGTGACAAGGACAGCCCTCACATCCTACCCCACTGTACCTCTCGGGAGCTGCCATCCTGAGAGCTGAGAGGCCTCGTCACTCCAAGGATGAAGCAGAGCTTCACCTGCAGTCTGAAGTTATTTTCTTACCAAACCTCCCAGGAACAGCAGCCAAGTCAAAAACTGTAGACATAAAACAACCCTCCATTTTCCTTCCGCTCTTTCTGCTCCCCAAAATCAAAGATTTCTCCCACCCTGCTCTTACATGCATGTGCCTTTTGTTACTAAACTCTGAAATCTCACCCACTCAGAGCTATTCACTCCCAGCCAGCAGTCACCTTCCTCAGGCTGTGCCCAGAGTCTAAAACTTGGCTGTGAGCATCTCTGGTGTGTTCCCCCACCCCTTTGTGCTCTTAGAGCGTGTGTGATCTGGCTGCCTGACAGTCCTCGTCCCTCTCATAGAAGTCAGACAGAAGACTAAGTATTCAACACCTTGAAGAGAGTTTGGAAATGAAAACTGTTTCCAACAACCCAGATTCAGTGGATATGTCTTTGTATCAAAAGTGTTGTTAGTGGTTTCTGTCCTGCCTGGTCCCGTAGCTGTTCAGTCCCAAAGAAATACGCAGAGGTCTGTAGTAATAGGAGTGGTGGGGCTGCATTCCCAGCACCCCGGCCGCCTGGCTAGCTTATGCCCCGAAATAATTACACGGACACTGTATTCTTTTAATCACTGCTTGGCACATTTCTAATATTCTATGCGCCCCATGGGCGCCATTTGTAGTAATAGGGGCGGCGGGGCTGCGTCCCCAGCACCCCGGCTGCCTGGCTAGCTTATGCCCGAAATAACAACACACAAACTGTATTCATTTAAACACTGCTTGGCCCTTTAGCTCTAGCCCTTACTGGCTAATTCTGATATCCCGATCAACCCATCTCTAATAATCTGTGAGCACCGGTCTTACCGGGAAGATTCTAGGTCCATCCAGGGTCGGAACTGAATTGCATCTGCCCGGGAGAGCAGAGCATGGCGTCTCTCTGAGGCGTCTGCTCCCGAGAGGAGAGCTGTGGAGTCTGAGCTCACTTCCTCTTCCTCCCAGCATTCTGTTCTGTTTACTCCTCCCACCTATCTTCTAACCAATGAGGGCCAAGCAGTTTATTTTTATTTAACCAATGACCTTCCTCCATCAGAGGTCTACTACATTAATTATAAACTGGTTGGCCTATTAGCTCAGGCTTCTTATTAACTAACTCTTATATCTTACATTAACCCATTATTCTTGTCCTTGATAGTCACGTGGCTTGGTAACTATCATCAGCAAGGCATTCTCATCTTGCTTCCTCTCTGTTTAGTGATGACTGCAGGCTGCACCTTTCCTCTTCCCAGAATTCTCCTGTTCTCATTGCCCTACCTCTACTTCCTGCCTGGTTGCCCCACCTATACTTCCTGCCTGGCTACTGGCCAATCAGCATTTTATTTTAAACAAGTACAAGAAACAAATCTTTACAGGGTAAAACCATGTCCCACAGCACAAAAGCCAATGAATTAAGTTCCTGTGAGAACATGCCCTTTGAGTGGTGAGAAAAAAAAGTGCTTCCCACATACGTGCAAGAACAATCAGAAAGACAAGGTGGATGAGAAATCAGACTGGCCATTGGTGCTGACAGACCTTCAGCAAGCTAGGAGGACAAGTCCTAGAGTAGCCTCAGACAGAATGTCCTGGAATGCCACACTGTAAAATAAGGAAGAATACAGAAGAGTCTGAGCTCTGTCCCCTCTCCTACAACAGGACGACCTTACAGAACTTGGCTCATAAATTCTGGAGCTCCATGGAATTAAAAAAAATAAGAATAACTGGGGGTTTCTGGGGCCCCATAAGCAAGACTCCATCTACTTGACAGCTTTCCTGAGTCCTGGACCACAAGCTCCTTCCAGTTCCTTGGTTGCCACGGGGTTTTGCTGTATGTCCATATATAAGAAAGTTACTTAGGCCCTGTGTGTATTAGTATCATCTCATCAAACTAAAACACAAGCAGCTGGGCTTGTACAAAACCTCCTGGGAGTTCTGGTGGAAACTGGCAAGATGTTTAGCATTCTACTCTGGAATTGGAACCAGCCAAACAGTTTCCATCCAGGCATTGAAACCCTTGCACAATATTTGGCTTAACAGAGTCCTGACTGGTGTTGATAAATAACCAGCATCCATACTGCCCCACGCAGTGCCAGCATGTCCTGTCTATGAGAAAAAATGATTCTTCTTTGACAATAGCAGAAACTTTAGAGATTCTTAATTCATGGCCACATTCTTCTTTACTTGGTGAACTCAGAACTCTTTTCCTCTTTCTCCCCCATCCCATCAGACTTTTGTTTTCTGATATGGAGCCAATGTTATGCCAAACATGGACCTCGGCTGACACCCATATGTCCTGTCCATCTCTAAGCTCTGTCTCCCAGATGTCACTTCCACAGTGTGCTTTTGGAATGGATGCTCTTGGCCCTACTCTTAGCAACATTGTCTTCAGGACTAAATGGAGAGCAAATCTGAACACTTCATCTCTCTACCCAAACCAGGTCAGGGGCCAGAACTCTGGGTGACTTCCTGCCTGGTTGCCACCATACTTCTTTTTTCTGCTAGTCTGAGAAAACTTGGAAGTCAATTATCATTACCTTTATACTACATTTATCAACCGTGGCAAGGGGAGCCTGGACTTTGATAGCTATTTGGAGGGCTGACTGCCAGAGAAGCTCAAAGGCCAGTCTATCTAACTGTGTCAAAGTTGATGGCCTTTGTTTTTTTTTAGACTCTGAACTAATACATTTTATTCAATATATTTTTAAGTCACTTTACTCAAATTGGCAATAAGACCTAGAATCTGTTCCTCAGTTCTTTTCCTGGGGTGCTCCAGAAGCTTTCCAGCTCACTGAACTATGCACAAATTGAAAGACAGTTTAAAGAGGTACACACATTGGCAATTCTATTCTAACCTTTAAGATAGCTTTTAAATATTTTGGCTTCTCAGGAGGGAATGAAAATTAAATGAGAACCAATACACTTATACATGCACACACACACACAAAGACACACACATTTGCACATACATGATCAAGGCACACAAACATCTGAAACACAAGCGACCCCCACAGGAGCAGGTTACAAGGGAGCGACTACTAAGGGAGCAGGCCTGAGCCAGAGACCTCGGTGGGTCCAGGCACAAGTCAGGGACCTCCAAGGAAGCAGGCCTGAGCCAGCTACCTCAGCTGGAGCAGGCCCAAGGCAGCAACCTCCACAGGAGCAGGCTTGAGATAGTGACATCTGCCAGAGCAGGCCTGAGGCAACAACCTCCACAAGGAACCGGTACAATGGAGCCACTGCTGAGGGAGCAGGCCCAAGACAGACCTCAGCCAGAGACCTCTGCGGACTGGACATGAATCAGCAACCTCTGAGGTAGCAACCCTGAGCCAGCAACCTCCATGGGAGCAGGCCCAAATGAGCCCCCAGTATTGCAGAGCGATCCCAGAGAGCACTAAGTGACCTCCAGGAACACCAAGTGACCTCTGGGGTGACTGGAACCATGACCCTGATTGTACCACAAGGAGCAACCATCTGAACCTTGGATCCATTGGCACCTGAAAGATTGATCACCAGAGACAAAAACAACCCCAGCTATACCAATCAGAGGAAAAGATGGGTAGACAGAGTAAGAACACACTCAACATCACAAAGAGCAACACGAAACTAATAAAAAACTAGTGGCCCTACAACAGCAAGGCTTGAACAACCAAATATAGATGAAGCAAAAGAAAATGACCTAAAAAATAATGTTAGGAGAATGTTTGAGGCCCTTAAAGAAGAAATGAAAAATTTCCTCAAAGAAATGGAGGAAAAAACAAACAAAAAAATTGGAAGAAATCAACAAATCCCTTAAGGAAAACCAAGAAAAAGCAATTAAACAGGTGAAAGAAACAATTAAAGACTTAAAAAACAAAATACAGACAATAAAGGAAACACAAACTGAGGGAATTATAGAAACAGAAATTATGAGAAAAAATCAGGAAACACAAATGCAAGTAAAAACAGCAGAATACAAGAGATAGAAGAGAGACTCTCAAGCACTGAAGATACAATAGAGAAAATAGACTCATTGGTCAAAGAAAACATTAAATTTAACAAAAGCTTAACACAAAATACCCCAGGAAATATGGGACACCATGAAAAGACCAAACCTAAGAAGAATAGGTATAGAAGAAGGAGAAGAACTCCAGTTCAAAGACCCAGAAAATATATTCAACAAAATCATAGAAGAAAACTTTCCCAGGCTGGGGAGATAGCTCAGAGGTTAAGATCACTGACTGCTCTTCCAAAGGTCCTGAGTTCAATTCCCAGAAACCACACGGTGGCGCACAACCACATGTAATGAAATTGATGCCCTCTTCTGGCCTGCAGGTGTACATGCAGGCAGAACACTGTACACATAATAAATAATAAAGAAAGCATTAAAAAAAAAAGAAAAAAGAAAACTTTCCCAATGTAAAGAAAGATATGCTTATGACAGACAAAACAAGATATTTCATAACAGAACCAGATTTAACTAATACCTAGTCACAAACCCAGCCCTACACAAAATACCAGAAGAAAAACTCCAACCTAAGGAAGTTTTATACATCTATGGTGATTGACAGTTTTGCTGGGCAGAGTAGCCTGGGCTGGCATCCATGGTCTCTTAATGTCTGCATAACGCTTGACCAGGACGTTCTGGCTTTCATTGTTTCCATTGAGAAGTCAGGTGTAATTCTGATAGGACTGCCTTTATATGTTACTTGGCCTTTTTCCCTTGCAGCTCTTAATATTCTTTCTTTATTCTGTCTGTTTAGTGTTTTGATTATTATGTGGCAAGGGGACTTTTTTGATCCAATCTATTTGGTGTTCTGTAAACTTTTTATATCTTCATATACATATCTTTCTTATTAAACTCTACACACTAATATTGGGAGACTTCAACACCCCACTCTCACCACTGGTCAGGTCTGTCAGACAGAAAATTAACAGAGAAATTAGGTAACTAACAGATGTTATGACTCAAATATACTTACCCGACATCTACAGAACATTCCATCCAAACATAAAAGAATATACCTTCATCTCGGCACCTCATGGAACCTTCTCAAAAATTGATCACATACTAGGTAACAAAGCAAACCTCAAAAGATACCAAAAAACTGTAATAATGCCATGTATCTTATCAAACCACTATGGCTTAAAATTCTAATTCAACAGCAACACTAATTCCAGAAAGCCCACAAACACATGGAAATTAAACAATGCTCACCTGAATCATCAATGGGTCAAGGGAAAAATAAGGGAAGAAATTAAAGACTTCCTAAAATTCAATGAAAACGACCACATAACATATTCAAATTTATGGGACTCAATGAAAGCAGTGTTAAGAGGAAAGTTCATAGCATTAAATGGCTACATAAAGAAGCTGGAAAAATCCCACACTAGTGAGTTAACAGAATATTTGAAAACTCCAGAACAAAAGGAAGCAAACTCTCTCAGGATGACTACATGGCAGGAAATAATCAAATTGAGAGCTGAAATCAACAAAATAGAAACAAAGAAAACAATACAAAGAATCAATGAGACAAAGGTTGACTATAAGGAGTTCATTAACTATGGGTGTATCCTTGGTAGTAAGGAAGCTTCTTTCCCTCCTGAGTGTAGAATGGGTATAGGCTATTAAGAAGGCGTATTTAGAGTCAGTATAAATATTAGCCCATTGGCTCTTGGCTATCTGGAGTGCCCTAGTCAAGGCAGTTTCTTTATTAACCAATAAAAGTAACTCCTCCATCAGGACTGCAGAGAAGGAAATCATCAACATATTGGAGAAGCGTGCTAGAACCTGCATCAAAGTTTGAGAGATCTCAAGCCAGAGCTTGGCCAAAGAAATGGGGGCTGTCCCAAAAACCCTGAGGGAGAACAGTCCATGTAAGCTGTCTGGAAGTCTGGGAGTCAGGGTCCTCCCAGGTGAAGGCAAAGATGAAGTAGAGTTAGGGTGTAAAGGGACAGTAAAGAAGGCATCTTTTAGGTCCAGACAGTAAAGTGTGAGGTGGTCGGAGGGATGTTAGACAGGAGATTATATGGGTGAGCCGGAATGACTGCCTCATTTGTGAGGCCGAGGTCTTGAACCAAGCAGTAATCACCAGAGGGCTTACACAGAGGAAGGATGGGAGTTTTGTGGGGTGAGTTGATAGGAATTGAAAATCCTTGAGATAGGAGATGGGTGATGATAGGCTTAAGGCCTCAGGAGTAGGTTTCAGAAATAGGAAGCTGGAGTCTGGAAGGGAAGGATGAAGGGTCCTTATGGCAAACTAGGACTGACTGGTGGTGAGTAGCAATCACAGGAGTGGAAGTGTCCCATACTTGGGGATCTGCTGGATCAGGGAGAGTAGGGACAGGACAGTCTGGGGTAGGAACCTGTGAGGTTGTTAAAGTGAAAAGAAAGTGAGACTCAGGAAAGGGTGTGGGAATCAAAGTGAGTGTGGCCGCGAAGCAGCTGAAAATATCTCAACCCAGTAGAGGTGCAGGGCAAATGGGTATCACTAGGAAAGAATGAGAGAAAAATTGCCCTGCAAGAATTCAGGTCAGTGACAGAGTTTTAGGTGGGGAGGAACGGGTCCCATCTACCCCCATAACTGAAATGGGTGAGGGGAACCTAAGGGGAACCTGAATGAAATGTTAAAACAGAGTAGGTAGCTCCCGTGTCCAAAAGAAAAGCAATGGACTTACCTGCTACCTATAACATTACCCTAGGCTTGGAGAGGGTTATGAGAGTCACCAAGTCTGAGCTGCATCAATCTTCTGCAAGGCCAAGAAGTTTGAAGGCTGGCACAGTCTCACTTGCCAATGTTGGCAAGGCTGGACCTCCATGGCGTGTCATAGAGGATGAGCCCACATGGAAGCATTGTGATTTTTAGTGTCCATGCTGCTGGCAGATAGGGCATGGCCCCATAGGCAGCCCATGGCAATATCATAACAAATGGCCATTTAGACCACATTTGAAGCAACCTGCTGGTGAGGTTGGCTTAGACTGGGCTCCAGCAGGATGGAGCCTGGTGGTTGACTTCCCTTATCCCCCTTCTGAGAGTCCCAGTGGCCTTAGGGCAGCTGCTAAGGCTTGAGCCTGAAGCATTACTACCTGTTACAGCCTTGTCTATCGGGAAGACTCAGCTGTCTCTTCTCAAGCATTAAAAACTTCAAAGGCCATTTTCACCAATTCCTGTATAGGAGTTTGGAAACCTTCCTCAGCCTTTTTAAACTGTTTTTCTAATATGCTGACTGAGAAATAAATTGAGTAGCCAGGATGGTGACTCCAGCCTAATATATTGAACCATGGTCTCTTGTAACCGATTTTTAAAAATGGCCGGGTTTTTGTCAGCTAGCTGTGTGATCTCTAAAAGTTTGTCAAAATTAACAAATTTTTCTGAGACCATTTCCATGCCCTGAAGGAGGCAACGAACCATGATGTCCCACCACTGTCAACTGCTTTGGCCAGATTGGTAGTCCCAGTGTGGTTCTGTAGATAGCATATCCACTTTCCCCACAGGGACCATACTGTCTACCAGATGAGTCTGGTCTGCATATTGTCTAGCTGCTGCCTGAATTCTACTTCACTCCTCAAGAGTGAGAGTAGAAGCTTGGATGACATTGTATTCATTCCAGGTTAGATCATAGGCCTGGGACAGATAGCGAAACTCTTTAATGTAAACGAAAGGATTAACAGAAAAGAAGCCTAGCTGCTTTTCTATCTGAGAGAGATCTGGAAGAGAAAAGGGAACATGGACTTTAATAATGCCATCAGCTCCTGCTACTTACTGGAGAAGGCAGGGTTATGATGGGATCTGGTATGGGAGGAGATGGGGGAGGATTGGGAGGGGCTAACCCAATACATAGAGGGGATCCAAGGGTAGGGAGATGCAGTGGGGGTAAGAGAGGAAGGTAGGTAAGGGGAAAGTTAACCTTGAACTTCTAATTTGGCTAGGGCGGGAGTAGGTGAGGATGGGTAAGGAGAGGATGTGGAGAATGTTGCTCCACAGGAGGGTGTTGGGTAGTAAGGTTCCAGGGAGTGGGGGAGAGCCCAGTGCATCTGGCTGCATGGTCAAGGATGAACTATCTCGATCCCCATTCCCAGATGGCCAGGAATCTGGAGGCACTGTTTATAATATTTTATAATATCCTTCCCAGAAACATGAGTTTTGCGGACTGCAAGAGTGTTAACCTGGGTATCCCATTGCTGCAATAGGTCACAGCCCCATAAATTCACTGCAATATTAGCTACATATGGTCTCAGCCTTCCTTTACGTCCTTCTAGCCCTATGCATTTAACCCACTTCATGCTTTGTTTTACTTGAGATATGGTTCCAATTCCTAGGAATTGAATGTCTGCCTCTTGAAGAGGCCAATCTGGATGCCAAGATTCTGGAGTAATGATAGTCACATCCACACCTTCGTCTAGTAATCCCTCAATTACAATGTCATTTATACGTACTCTGAGCTTCGATCTTTGATCATTTATAGAAGTCTGCCAAAATATGTTTCCTATTTCCTATTCAAGTTTGGACTCATCCTCCAGGTCTATTCCATCATCCATAACAGTATGCTTTTTACAGTAGGCACTGGATTGTTTAATTTTCCTGGTGAGGCATGTTCTCCATAGTGACCGGAAATGACTGGGCCTTGTTTGACATTGGGGCCTGTAAGAGGCCCCCAAAGGGTTTCCCAATAGTATTGGGTTGCCTTGGCTGTCTCTTGTCGACCTACATTCATTAGTCCAATGTCAGCCTTTCCCATGCCTCCTACATATACCAGAAGGCTGAGTGTTCCTATTCTTGCCATTCCTAGCGGAGATATTATTTCTAAGAATTACTTGTCTACAGTCCCTTCTTAGATGTCCTATTCTTCCACAATTAAAACATTTGGCATTTTGGTGTCTCCTCATACCATTGGAAATTGCTTCTCCTACCCAAGCTTCAGTACTATAGTCAAATATTTCAACTTTCATTGTATGCAAGATCTATTCATCTATGGGTGCTGATCTGACCTTTAAAGGTCTAAGGATATTCTTACATTCTAAGCTGACATTTTCAAAATCCAAGGATTCAATTAGTGCACATCTAGCTTCAGGGTCTGTCACTCCTAATTGAACAGTCAATCTTTGTAAGAAGTCAGTAAAGGGTTCTCTCTGGCCCTGTTTAACCCTAATATATGACTCAGTCCTCTTTCCTAGTTCCTGAATCCTGTCCCTAGCATTTAAAGCTGTTGTACTACATATGGAGGAGGTACATTCATCATGGCGAGCCTGTCCCTGGGGATCAGAGTAATGACCCTCACCAAGAATTTGATCTTGGGAAGTCTCAAACCCTTTTGCTTTCCCCTGTTGTTCTAAAATTTTTGCCTCTTCTCTCAAATAACACTTCCAAAGCAGCTGAGGTCCATTTTCTAGGACTCCTGAGATTAATTAAAGCCAATTGTGTGGGGCCCCTTAGTGCTTGAAGCCCACATTTTCACCATTTCCCTGACAAATGGTGAATGTGGCCCATAAAAAACTATTTCTTGTTTTTATTTCTTTTAGATTGCTCATACATATTGGTTCCCATGCATATGCTTTGACTACCTTAGGGTACTTTGTGCCAGATGGTCTTTCTGAAGAAACTACCGGATATGCAGTTGAAACTCTGTGTAAGTCACCCAGGGGGTCTAGCCCATTCTGATGAGGCTAAATCCTGTCCTTGTACCTTCTGTCCCTGCTCATCAATTTCAGTAAATTCCTCAAGCTTTTCAAATCTTTTTACTACTGCCTTTTTAAAGTCTAAATCTCCTGTAATGTCTCATCCTTGGACATATTATAACTTTTTAACAGATTTAGATAGTTAGATCAACAGCACAAAATCTTTCAAATAATTTGTCAAATTGATGCTCTCCTTAGTATTAAGCCATTTTTAATGAGATAATGTTGAAAACAAAGCTAATTCCTAGAATCAAATAAAGGGGAGGAAAATACCGTAAGTCCTGCACAATACCTTCCATAATATAAACAAAATAATTACTGAACTCCTGAATCTTATTTTTTGTAGTTTTTCAGATCTTACCTGTTGTAATCACAATGAACTGGAATAG
Source organism: Microtus oregoni (assembly GCF_018167655.1). NCBI lineage: Eukaryota > Metazoa > Chordata > Mammalia > Rodentia > Cricetidae > Microtus > Microtus oregoni. The sequence continues at coordinate 7,923,299 of NW_024543219.1, forward strand.
GTGTAATCATTGTTATTGGCCAGCAGGTGTCGCAGTTGCAGCCCTGTGGCCGAGAGATGCTAGCAGCAGAGAATAGCACGTGTTGCTTACTTAGGTACTGAAAAACATGCTTTGTTTAAGAAATTAAGAGCAGTTATTAAAGTAATCAAATGAGTCTGAGAGTTGGGGCCCCGGGGTGGGGCGGGGGAAGAAAACCCAAAGTTTTCTGTCAGTGCAAGTTGGGAACTTGCAGATCCATGGGGATTGCAGGCAGCAGTGTGTGTTTAATGCACAGAGAGGAGCATGTGGGTCATGAGCTGGACTCTGAGCAACAGCCTGCTGCATCTGAGGGCTGGCTAGAGCCATTGGCCAGAGAGTCAGTGCCCAATGTGCCACGTGGCTGGCGGACCCATCCATCCCAAAAAGTGTCCCAATGTTCAGGCACCAGCCAATGATGGAAGTTACAAAATAACCCCACACTAGTTCAGAACTAAGTATAATAAAGGGTTATTTATTTAGGGAAAACTCACAGATCACTGTCCTAGATCACAGTCCTCTGCATGAATGGGGAACAGGAACAGAGTCTAGCAGCCAGAAGCAAGAGAGTGAGTGCAGGCTTTACAGCTGCATTTATAGTATAAAAGACCATGCCCAAGTGGGCTGGTATCTTGAAAGCTACTGGATGAAAGAGTGGAAGGAGCCCCCACAGAGGCTGTGTACAAGATTAACTCAAAAAACAAATCAGTAGCCCTCATTTACACAGATGACAAATGGGCTAAGAAAGAAATCAGAGAAATATCACCCTTCACAATAGTCACAAATAGCATAAAATATCTTACAGTAACTCTAACCAAACAAGTGGAAGACCTTTATGAGAAGAACTTTAAATCTTTGAAGAAAGAAATTGAAGAAGACACCAGAAAATGGAAAGACCTCCCATGATCTTGGGTAGGTAGAATTAACATAGTAAAAATGGCAATCTTAACAAAAGCAATATACAGATTCAATGCAATGCCCTTCAAAGTCCCAGTAAACTTCTTCAGAGACCTCAAAAGAACAATACTCAATTTTATGGAAAAGCAAAAAAAAAAAAAAAAGCCAAAACAATCCTGTGCAATAAAGGATCTTCTGGAGGCATCACAATCCTTGACTTCAAACTCTACTACAGAGCTACAGTACTGAAAACAGCCTGGTATTGGCATAAAAACAGGAGGACCAATGGAACTAAATCAAAGACACACACCTACGAACACCTGATTTTTGACAAAGAAGCAAAAAATATCAAATGGAAAAAAGAAAGCATCTTCAACAAATGGCGCTTACATAACTGGATATCAACATGTAGAATAATGAAAATAGACCCATATCTATCACCATGCACAAAACTCGAGTCCAAATGGATCAAAGACCTCAACATAAAGCCAGCCACACTAAACCTCATAGAAAAGAAAGAGGGAAGTATACTAGAATGCATTGGCACAGGAGATCACTTCCTAAATGTAACCCCAGTAGCACAGACACTGAGAGAAACAATTAATAAATGGGACCTCCTGAAACTGAAAAGCTTCTGTAAAGCAAAGGACATGGTCAACAAGACAAAATGGCAGCCTACAGAATGGGAAAAGATCTTCACCAACCCCTCATCAGACAGAGGGCTGATCTCCAAAATATACAAAGAATTCAAGAAACTGGTCATCAAAAGAACCAATAATCCAATTTAAAAAAATAGGGTATAGACCTAAACAAAGAACTCTCAACAGAGGAATCTAAAATGGCTGAAAGACCCTTAAGGAAATATTCAACATCCTAGTCATCAGAGAAATGCAAACAAAAACAACTCTGAGATTCCATCTTACACCTGTAAAAATGGCCAAGATCAAAAACAAGATAACAACTTAGGCTGGAGAGGTTGTGAGCAAAAGGGAACACTTCTGCATTGCTGATAGGAATGCAAGCTGGTACAACCGCTTTGGATGTCAGTGTGGCGATTTCTCATAAAATTAGGAAACAATCTACCTCAAGACCCAGCCATACCACTTTTGGGTATATATCCAAAGGATGCTAGATTGTACCACAAGGACATGTGCTCAACTATGTTCATAGCAGCATTGTTTGTCATAGCCAGAACATGGAAACAACCTAAATGCCCCTCGATCGAAGAGTGGATACGGAAAATGTGGTACATTTACACAATGGATTACTACACAGCAGAAAAAATGACATCCTAAATTTTGCAGGCAAATGGATGGATCTAGAAAGCATCATATTGAGTGAGGTAACCCAGACCCAGAAAAACAAATATCATATGTACTCACCCATAAGTGGCTTTTAGACCTAAAGCAAAGAAAACCAGCCTACAAATCACAATCCCATAGAACCTAGACAGCAATAAGGACCCTAAGAGAGACATATATAGATCTAATCTACATGGGATGTAGAAAAAGACATGATCTCCTGAGTAAATTGGGAGTGAGCATGGGGACCATGGGAGAGTGTAGAGGGGGAGGGGAGAGGAAGGGAGGGGAGCAGAGAAAAATATATAATAGCTCAATAGAAACCAACATCTGAAACACAAAAGGGTTTGTACTTTTGACCTTGAACTTAGTCTAAGAGAGAGAGAGAGGTGTGTGTAACCATCACTTTCCAGGATGTGTCCTGGAGAAACAGAATGAAGAAATACGAGCAAAAGAGACATTTAAGAGACTAATATCAAGCCCACTCCCACGGAGGACAATTCTGACTCCTTCCTACGAAAAGCACGGGTGTGCTTATGAGTCACAAGCCCAAGTCAACCCTGTGAGTGCAAAAAAAAAAAAAAAAAAAAAAAAAAGTTGACAGTCTGGTCTACAAGAGCTAGTTCCAGGACAGGAACCAAAAAAGCTACGGAGAAACCCTGTCTCGAAAATCCAAAAAAAGAAAAAAAAAATTAAAGCATGCCTGTGTAGTTCTATGCTATAGTCAAGGGAGGCTAGTGCCCAGGCGTTTCCAGCTCTTCTGCACCACCCAATACCTGGATTTGGAGAAACACAGAGATGAGAAAGTGACCAGCAGAAGGGAACAAGCCCTGCCGCAAGTACCCTAATCATGGCAATGGAGCAGGTGTCCTCTAGTTGCATTTTTTGAGATTGGTTGCATAGATTTTGATTTCAGCCCAGTCACTTACAGTTGTTCTTTGACCTACTTGGATTTTTTCTTCATTCTTTTTTTTTTTTTTTTGAGACAGGGTTTTTCCGTGTAATTCTGGCTATCCTGGAACTTGTTCTGTAGACCAGGCTGGCCTCAAACTCAGAGATCCACCTGCCTCTGCCTTCCAAATGCTGGGATTAAAGGTGTGTGTCATCACCTCCTGGCTTTCTCCTTCATTGTGGTAAAATACTAAATGACACTGATATTTCTAGAAAATTATAAATGCTCAATGATTGATCTTACTGTGAATGATAAAAGTATTCCCCAAATGCCACAAAAGATTGTAACTCAGCTGGTAGAGTGCTTGCCTGATATCTCAAGGTCCTGGATTCTCTCCCCAAGGCTGCATCAAGCATGTTTGGGGCAGGCACACCATGGGTCTATCCCAGCACTCAGAGCCGAAGGCAGGAAGGAAATAAGTTCCAGATCATCCTTGAATAGAGAATTCAAGGCCAGCCTGGGCTACATGAGACCATGTCTCAAAAACAAACAAAAATTTAAAAGAGTAATACAAAAATGTATGTATGCTTCCTGCATTAGTTTGCTCTCCACTATTGTATAAACACCGTGACCAAAAGAAATCTGGGAAGAAAAAGGCTAGCTTAGCTTACACGTCTCAGTCCCAGTCATTGAGGGAAATCAGGGCAGAGGAAGAAATTGTGGGGTAAAGCTGCTTGCCAGCTTGCTCCCTGTGGCTTGAACACCTGTCAAGGTGGCACCACCACCGTGGGCTGGGCACCCCCACATCAACCATTAATCATTTGAGGTTCCCTCTTTTAGGGTGATCATACTTTTTTGTCCAGTTGACAGAAACTAGCCATCACAGTTTCCCTTAACTATGGTCACGACACTGGAACACTCACAAGGATGGAATGTGGGGTCTCGCTCAGAAACCTGTGCAAGTATCTGGCCCCCATTCCCCCTCTGTCTTTGTTCTTTACCTCCTTCCTCTAAGGCTGTTCAGAGTTCAGGCTTCACACAAACGGCCTTTTCATGAGCTTTCCCCAGACTCCTCCAACTAAATTACCCTTTTACCTCCGCATTGCCGTGCCCCTATATTTTATTTTCTGGCAATTTTACCACTCTCTTCTTTCTTCTTTGAAAGTTCTACTGAAATATCGACTTAGAAACATCTAGATAAAGCAACTGAATAAAATAACTCAAATACATAAGAGAAATTAGGGATGAGGTCCTCAAACAGTGCCCAGAAAATTAAGTATTTTGGGGAACCTGGAACTGTATTCCACATAAAAACAAACATCATGTGATTCGAAGTTGAGAGGTGTGTGTGGGGGGGGGGGGGTGGGTGGGAGAGAGAGAGAGAGAGAGAGAGAGAGAGAGAGAGATTACAAGTGTGGACCACCATGCCTGGCATGACCCTAAAATTCTTGAAGCAGAAAGCCTCTCTAAGCATGCCACAAACTCTGAAGGCATAAATGAGAAGTATTTTTTTTAATTTCCATAATGGAATTAAAATGGCATAAATTCAAAACAACTAACAAAAATATTTTCATATGTGATAATTGTTATGCCCAGATTCTGGAACCTAAATCACCACCATAAGACCAACTCTGATGCAAAAACAAAGAGTCTTTATTCGGGTGTTAACTCGGGTCCCTCCATCCATCTGAAGCAACAACCGCAGCAGCAGCAGCCAAAACAGGGCAGGTGAGACCCAGAGCAGCAATAAATGGGGGTTTATATGGGGTAGAGGCTCAGAGAATTCCAAGTCTCAGGGTTTGTGATTGGCTGCCCCCTAGTGCCAGGAGGGGGAATTCCAGGCTTGGGATTGGCTGCCTTCTGATGACATAAGGGGCATGCCAGGCCTGAGGGGAACTCCCAACTGCCAGTAACTGCCTGAGGTTCTGATTGGTCCGTTTTCCCTGCTCAGGGATTGGCTGGTTTTGAGTTGGGGCAGAGACGAGATGGCTCTGTTTCTAGAGCCAAACTGTGTTTCTTTCTCTGGTTCTTTCTACCTTTTTAACCCTAATTTTGGAGCCAAGGCAAATATTTTTTATGTACTGAATCTATAGACTCAGTGCATCTCTTGGTCCTAGTTTCAGGGTTCAGAGGCTTCTCTCGGGCTCTAGGTTTGGATAGTGTCTCTTCCCCTGGCCTTCAGGGTATGTTTCTTTCTCTGACCCTGAACCCAGAACCAGGCTGTTTGGGGGTTGTGCTAGGACTGAATCTGTGGGGGCCTGGGCCTCTCAATAATGAAATGACTAGTCATCTTTACAAAGAATTTATAAACATAAACAATCTGTAAATAATCCAGGCATGGTGGTGCACACCATTAGTTCCCACTGATAAAACAGAAGCTGCAGAGGATAAAAAATAAAAAAAAGAAAAAGAAAATGTCACACAGTTAGTTTCTCTTAAGGAGCTATATAGACTGTGGCTTAGGTTAATGATTTAAAAAAAAAATAGAGTCCCGGAAGCCCAGCCAATTCAAGTTCTTTTAATCTCGATGTTCACAGACGTGTTTGCAGGTTTCAGTGCACATCATAACTAATAAATAAATAAATAAATAAATTTGACTTAAGGTTAGGCTGAGATGTTTTTTCTAATGGTTTTTAGGTAAAAAAAAAAAAATCTTGGAAAACAATTTAAAGGCATACTTAGCAAGAGATTCATTGAGGCCAGGGAGCAGGAACAATGGTAGCCTGGCTATTGCTGGCTGACGTATCTTTCTTGCTAGGATGGGTTGTTGATCAAAGATGGTGATTAATTCCTTGTATCCATTTCTGCCCTCAGCTTCCTGATATAAAAACTACTGATGAGTGGGTATGCTCGCTGAGGATTTATAGTAGAGTTGACTGGGTTTTTTCTCATAGGGAGAAGTTTAGGTTTGTGATTCTTCTAAGATTTCCTATAAGATTATCTCTTGAGATAAATAATAAATTAATTGATTCTTTCTTTATAACCACAAAATGCAGTCTTCCAGAAAAATAACTGGCTGAGAAAATACCTTGCTTGCTTGCAGTCTGTTAATCTATAACAAGTTGCTTGGATATGACTGTATGTGGGTTCCTGGAACCACTCGCTTTTCTCCGTAATACGTAAAATATTTAACCATGTAATGGATTTGGAAAACATGTTGTTTTTTGCTTGTATTCATTGTAATATTTCACTTGAAAAATAGAATGTAGCCACATTGCAATTTTTACATTGCTTGAAAGTATCTACAGGGGTAGATAAGCTGTATGGGGAAAAAAGACCTGAGAGAAGAAAAACACCAGGAAAGACGCAGAAGGAAGACATCAAGAGAGACAGAGGGGAGACATCAGAAGAACAGAGTAGAATTAGCAACAGGAAGAATAATAATGAAGAACTAAGCTTTGCTTCCCCAGAAAAGTCCTCGTGTGTCTGTTTGTCTGTCTAGGAGTTAGCCTGCTCTGCATCTCTTCTGCGGTTTCCCTGACCTGCTGAAGGCTAGGTGAAATCCTGACATGTGCGAGATGACTGTGTGTTTCCCTTCTTTGCTGGCCCCAGAGAGTTACATTTACCTCCTCTCACCAGCCCTAGAGAACTGCTTCAGATGGAAAAGTCAAATTGAGTGATTAATTTGTCAACTCCATGGCTCCTCCTCTAACCCTGAGCTGCTGGAGGCTGGTCCTCAGGGCAGTGGAAGTATGGGGTTATGTTTGGTGTGTGTGGGTGTGGGTGTATATGTGTGTGTGGTATGTGTGTAGTGTGTGGTGTGTGTGTGTGCCTGTGGTGGGTGTGGTGTGGTGTGTGTGTGTGGTGTGTGTGCTGTGGTGTGTGTGTGTGTGGTGTGTGTGTGTGTGAGTGTGTAAGTGTGTGTGGTGTGTGTGGTGTGGTGTGGTGTGTGTGTGTGGTGTGTGTGTGTGGTGTGGTGTGTGTGTGTGCTGTGGTGTGTGTGCTGTGGTGTGTGTGTGTGGTGTGTGTGAGAGTGTGTGAGTGTGTGTGGTGTGTGTGGTGTGGTGTGGTGTGTGTGCTGTGGTGTGTGTGTGTGTGGTGTGTGTGTGAGTGTGTGAGTGTGTGTGGTGTGGTGTGGTGTGTGTGTGTGGTGTGTGTGTGTGTGGTGTATATGTGTGTGGTGTGTGTGTGTGTGTGTGTGGTGTGTGTGTGTGGTGTGTGTGTGGTGTGTGTATGTGGTGTGGTGTATATGTGTGTGTGGTGTATGTGTATGTGTGTGGTGTGTGTGTGTGGTGTGTGTGTGTGTGGTGTGTGTGTGTGTGGTGTGTGTGTGTGTGTGTGTGTGTGGTGTGTGTGGTGTGTGTATGTGGTGTGGTGTATATGTGTGTGTGGTGTATGTGTATGTGTGTGGTGTGTGTGTGTGTGTGGTGTGTGTGTGTGGTGTGGTGTGGTGTGTGTGCTGTGGTGTGTGTGTGTGTGGTGTGTGTGTGAGTGTGTGAGTGTGTGTGGTGTGTGTGGTGTGGTGTGGTGTGTGTGGTGTGGTGTGGTGTGTGTGTGGTGTGTGTGTGTGTGTGTGGTGTGGTGTATATGTGTGTGTGGTGTGTGTGTGTGTGGTGTGTGTGTGGTGTGTGTATGTGGTGTGGTGTATATGTGTGTGTGGTGTATGTGTATGTGTGTGTGCTGTGGTGTGTGTGTGTGGTGTGTGTGTGTGTGGTGTGTGTGTGGTGTGTGTGTGTGTGGTGTGTGTGTGAGTGTGTGAGTGTGTGTGGTGTGTGTGGGTGTGGTGTGTGTGTGTGGTGTGTGTGTGTGGTGTGTGTGTGGTGTGTGTGTGTGTGTGTGATGTGGCATGTGGAGAGGGTGGGGTGTTATGCGTAGGGTGGAGTGTTAACTCATGGATGAGAGACAAAGGTTGACACCTTGTGTCTTCCTCTCTCACTGGCCACTTTAGTTTTGGGACAAGGTCTCTCATGGAACCTGGAGCTCACTGATTGCCAAAACTAACTAGCCCCTAACCCCCTGGGACCCGCCCTCTTCACCTCCCCAAGTGCTGGGCTTGTATGTACAAGCTAGAGACCCTATCTTTTAAAAACAACAGAACAGCCAGGCAGTGGTGGCTCACGCCTTTAATCCCAGCACTCGGGAGGCAGAGGCAGGCGGATCTCTGTGAGTTCGAGGCCAGCCTGGTCTACAAGAGCTAGTTCCAGGACAGGAACCAAAAAGCTACGGAGAAACCCTGTCTCAAAAATCAAAAAAAAAAAAAAAAACAGAACAAAACCCATGGCTGCTGGGAATCTGAATTCAGGCCCTCATGTTTGCATGGCTTACTTTGCTGAGACATTTCTCTCATCCCCTTCTTTTTAGACTGATTCTTTAAGTTATCCAGGCAAAACCTGAACCCTTGATTCTCCTGCCTTAGGCAAGCCACTGTGATTATCAGTCCGTGCCACCAGGCCAGATAAACCGCTCTCCTTTTTAACTCAAAGGGCAGAAAATATATGGTGCCTTTGGTTTTGTTTAAAGTATTGAAATAGCATTGTCTGTGTAGTGAAATTGGAATGAGAAAGCAGATCCCTTTAATGGGGGGACTCATGCACCGTACCCTTCACTCCTGGGGAGCTCTTGCAGAGATGAAAGGGTAGTCAGTTCTGCTGGAGAAATTTGATCTTCCCAACAGAGAGGACACACTGAAGCAGACAGCTTTGTCCTCTGGGGAGGTTTGTGACCAGCCGATTTATCTGTACCCTAGGCTTCTTATTCTGTTCCCAGTGCAAGGAAAGGCAGCAGAAACTACTTTGCATGATAATGTCAAATGTTATCTGCAGAGAGGCCAGACTGGCCACCTCTAGGGAAATGGTTCCCCTTTCAATATGGATTGAAATGGCTGGGTCCCTGAGAATTGGCCCTAATTCTTGAGGGATGTGCATGTGGAGTATGCATGGTGTGTGTGTGTGTGTGTGTGTGTGTGTGTGTGTGTGTGTGTGTTATTTGGTCCAAAAATTCTTTGCAGTAAAATAGAATGCTTCAAGAAGGGGGCACTTTTTTTAACACATAGCATCAAAGGGATCTGCTTGAAAACACCCATGAAACCAGACTCAGACTGCCAAAGCCTACCCCAGAATTCTCTGGATAGAGCCTCCTTGAATAATTCAAACTGGCAGGAACTGTAGTGGCAGGATTCTTGCTTCAGAGCGCTCTGAAGCCTCTCCTTCAGCGGGGAAAGGACAGACCTTTGGAAGACTTAAGAGGGCTGGGGATAGAGTTCAGTTGGTAGAGTGTTTGCCTAGTAAACCAAAAGCCCTGGATTTAATTCCCAGTGCTATGTAGAGCAAGCATGGTGCTCTAAGTCTACATCTTATCACCCGGGCGGCAGAGGCAGGAGGATTCACGATCAAAGTTAGCCTCAGCTATATAGCAAGTTCAAGGCCAGCCTGGGTTGCCTGAAACCAGGGCAGGCGAGAGGGTCAATTTCCAAAAAAAGAAAACACCTGTGTACTCAGTGGAGGAGACATGTGGTAGGTGGTAGGAAGGAATCTGAACAGTTCACTGCAGGAACCCCTGTGAGAGGAGAAGGAAGGACGCGGATGGGGACGTGGGGGTGTGCTATGGAGAGCTGGCAAGCTCCAGCACAGCCAGGACCTCCAAAGTGAAAGTGGTCCCTAAAGAAGCCAGTGTTAGGCAGAAATTCAGTGTCCCCTTAACACTGTCTTGTTCAGTGTCGCTGAGAAGACCGTCACCTCCACTCAAAGGATGAAGTGAGCCTGAAGGAGTTAACAACTGGCTGAATGCTCGCAGCTCAACAGGACCCCACAGTTGGGCTCTGAGTCCTGCCCAGAAGAACTGAACACCACACCTCCAACATCAAATGCTGCCTGCATCTCCGTGTCTGCCCCAGGGCCCATCTGAGCAGGAGGACAGGAGAGAGCATAGTTCTGAAAACAAGGCTAGAAATCTAGCTGTGAGCATAAGGGACCCTGTGAGAATTTATATCCTGCACCCTACTTCTGTGCTGTGACTCCATGTCTTCAATGGTGTTCTTGGCACAATGGCAGCAGGAGAAACAAAGGAGAGGATGACTGGGCAAGTAAGGGTGTCACCATCTTACCCTGCCCCAGAGCCTCATCTCAGCTCCCACATGGAAACCACACAAGGACCAAAACCCTAGAGTTTCCAGGAGTGGCCAGAAGCAGAGAGCACAGAGGCACCGCCTACCGGACAGCCCCCCACCTCCAAAGGCAAGGAAAGAAAGCTGCCCAGAATACTAGGGGGAGGAGTCCATGCCTGACCCCTGAGAGCCTTCTACATGGGGCTGTGAGACACCCTGAAACAGATCACATGGAGGCTGGATAGATGGTTGTCAAAGAGTGCTCCCAAACAACTGCCTAAATTTAGGCCGTGAGAGAAAAAAATTTAAAAGAGGAATTTAATGAGTTATACAAAAGAGCTTAAAATGGTACATAGGACAATATTTTGCAAAGCTAATAACCCATCCCTTAAGTAGAAAATAACTACATCCATCTCTGGCAATTATAGATCCAGCCACTGTTTTGTTCGGGGAGGGGGTTATTGTGTTAAAGAAGGTTACGTTTGTTATTTATAGTTTGGAATGATTTATTTTTGGTCTTTTCAAACAGGGTCTCACTGTAGCCCTGAATAACCTTAGATTCATGGTGATCTTCCTGTTTCTGCCTCCTAAAGTCAGGAGAACAGGTGTATCCCATTGTCTAGCCATTTGGTGGTGCTGATGGTGATTGTTTAAAGCTAATTGGTTACCAGAATATTAAAAATAAAATATGTTACCCATCAAAAACCCAGCAAAACTGTTCACAGACCTCAAAAGAATGGTATTCAACTTCATATGGAAAAGCAAAAAACTCAGGATAACCAAAACAATCATGTACAATAAAGGAACTTCTGGAGGCATCACAATCCCTGACTTCAAATTCTACTACAGAGTTACAGTACTGAAAACAGCCTGGTGTTAGCATAAAAACAGACAGGAGGACCAATGGAATTGAATCAAAGACCCGGATATTAATCCACACACTTTCGAACACCTAATTTTTGACAAAGAAGCAAAAAATATCAAATGGAAAAAAGAAAGCATATTTAACAAATGGTGCTGGCATAACTGGATATCAACATGTAGAAGAATGAAAATAGAGCCATATCTATCACCATGCACAAAACTCAAGTCCAAATAGATCAAAGACCTCAACATAAAGCCAGCCACACTAAACCTCATAGAAAAGAAAGTTGTAAGTAGTCTTCAATGCATAGGCACAGGAGACCACTTCCTAAATATTACCCCAGTAGCACAGACACTGAGAGAAACAATTAATAAATGGGACCTCCTGAAACTGAAAAGCTTCTCAAAACAAAGGACACAGTCAACAAGACAAAAATATAGCCTACCCTGAGTGAGGTAACCCAGACCCAAAAAGAAGATCATGGGATGTACTCACTCATAATTGGTTTCTAGCCATAAATAAAGGTCACTGAGTCTATAATTTGTGATCCTAAAGAAGCTAAATAAGAAGGTGAACCCAAAGAAAAACATATAGTTATTATCCCTGCTATGGGAAATAGACAAGATTGCTGGGCAAAAAATTGGGATCTTGGGGGTGGGGTGGGATGGGGGTGAGGGGAGAAGGGGAGAGAAAAGTGAGAAGGGGAGGATGGGGGGAACTTGGGGAAACGGGATGATTGGGGATAAAACAAGGTTGGATAGAGGAGCAGGGAATCACATAACTTAATTAAGGGAACCACCTTAGGGTTGGTAAGAGACTTGAACCTAGAGTGGCTCCCAGGTGTCCAGGGCAATGTCCCCAGTTAGTTCCTTGGGCAGCTGAGGATAGGGAACCTGAAATGACCCTATCCTATAGCCATACTGATGAATATCTTGCATATCACCATAGAACCTTCATCTAGCGATGGATGGAGATAGAGACAGAGACCCACACTGGAGCATCGGACTAAGCTCCCAAAGTCCCAATGAGGAGCAGAAGGAGGGAGAACAAGAGCATGGAAGTCAGGACCACGAGAGGTGCACCCACCCACTGAGACAGTGGAGCTGATATATTGGGAGCTCACCAAGGCCAACTGGACTGTGACTGAAAACGCATGGGATAAAACCGGACTCTCTGAACATGGCGGACAACCAGGGCTGATGAGAAGCCAAGGACAATGGCACTGGGTTTTGATCCTGTTGCATGTACTGGCTTTGTGGGAGCCTAGCCAGTTTGGATGTTCACCTTCCTAGACCTGGATGGAGTGGGGAGGACCTTGGACTTTCCACAGGGCAGGGAACCCTGACTGCTCTTCGGACTGGAGAGGAAAGGGGAGAGGATTGGGGGTAGGGGGAGAGGGGCGGGAAGAGAGGGAGGGAAATGGGAGGCTGGGAGGAGGCAGAAATTTTTTTTCTTTTCAATAAAAAAAAAATATAGCCTACAGAATGGGAAAAGATCTTCACCAACCCCTCATCAGACAGAGGGCTGATCTCCAAAATATACAAAGAACTCAAGAAACTGGTCATCAAAGAGCAAATAATCCAATTTAAAAAAATGGAGTACAGACCGAAACAGAGAACTCTCAACAGAGGAATCTAAAATGGCTGAGAGACCCTTAAGGAAATGTTCAACATCTTTAGTCATCAGAGAAATGCAAATCAAAACAACTCTGAGATTTCTATCCTACACCTGTAAGAATGGTCAAGATCAAAAACATTGATGACAACTTATGCTGGAGAGGTTGTGGGGAAAAGGGAACACTTATGCATTGCTGATGGGAATGTAAGATGATACAGCCCCTTTGGATGTCAGTGTGGTGATTTCTCAGAAAATTAGGAAACAACCTTCCTCAAGACCCAGCAATACCACTTTTGGATATATATCCAAACGATGCTCAATCATGCCACAAGGACATGTGCTCAACTATGTTCATAGCAGCTTTGTTTGTCATAGCCAGAACATGGAACCAACCTAAATGCCCCTCAATCAAAAAATGGATAAGAAAAATGTGGTACATTTACACAATGGAGTACCACACAGCAGAAAAATATAATGACATCTTGAATTTTGCTGAAAAATGGATGGAGCTAGAAAACATTATTTTGAGTGAGGTAACCCAGACACAGAAAGACAATTATTACAAGTACTCACTTATAAGTGATTTTTAAGCATAAAGCAAAGAAAACCAGTCTACAAACCACAATCCCTGAGAACCTAGACAACATTGAGAGATATACATAGATCTAACCTACAGGTTGTCTTGTCTTTTTGACAAGATCTCCTGAGTAAATTGGGAGCATGGGGACCATGGGAGAGGGTTGAAGGGGAGGAGAGAGGCAAGGGGAGAGCAAGAAAAAATGTAGAGCTCAATAAAATTCAATAAATAAAATAAAATATGTTGTATTAACATCCAGATTCCTAGCTTTGTTTTAAAATTCCATGGGACCTACAATCCCCCTGAGCTCCCACAGCATGCTGAGATTTACCACAGGTTAGCCCATTATATGTTCTGTGCATCATTGAGGTGGGTGGTAGGTAAAAATAGCTCTCAAAGAAAACAAGCCTTTTATCCCAGCACTTAAGATGGTCTCTTTGAGTTTAAGGCCATGCTGGTCTACACAGTAAGCTCCAGAATGTCCCCAAAAGGAAAGAAAAAGAGAGAGGGAAAGCCCATTAAAACTGATTAAATCTTTTCAAAGGGAATTTGACTTTCACTAGTTTAAGACATTTGATCCAGACTACAAATACATGAGCACAGAACAAAATGAAAGATATATTCAAATATACATACATACATACATACCTGTGGCAGTTCAATTATAATATTGTTTAAAATAGCAAAACCCTGGAAACCACTAACATGTCTATCCGTAGGAGACTGACTAAATATTACATTGTGCAGACAATCCACACAGCAGGGTCCTGTGCAGCTATTTTTAAAAGTAAGGAGTACAGTAGCTCTGTCACAACATTCCCCAAGAATATATTTTAAAAAGTGAGAGAAGAGGTAAAAGAAAGAAAAAAGTCTGGAACAATGTGAAGGGATGGTATGCACAGTGTCATCCCACTTGTTAGAATGATTTTAACACATGTGGGTGTTTTGCCTGCAGGCATATCTATGCACCGTGTGCATGCCTGATACCCTCAGAAGCCAGAAAATGGCATCAGGTGGTATCAGATTCCCTGGGACTGGAGTTACAGTTGTGAGCTGCCATGTGGGTCCCAGGTATTGAACTCAGGACCTCTGGAAGAGCAGCCAGGGCTCTTAACCGCTGAGCCATCTCTCCAGCCCCTAACTTCTACTTTTCACACCTTTCCGTTCCTTTCAAAACCATGACATATAGCATAGAACGGGTATTTTAACGATTAGAAGCAGGGACTAGAAAAATGTAGCTCCTGTGTAGTGTGCTTACCTAGCATGTACGAGACCCAGGTTTGACTCCTCAGCACCCTAAGAAAACAAAGAAAAACCAAAGATACAATACTGTTAAAAATAAAATCTTAAGTCAGAGGAAACCACTTTCTGCGGAAGCTAGCTTGTGTGAAAATCCCATTAAGGCTAGGAAGGTAAGATGTAGCTCTACCGCACCGGCAGGCAGTGCAGGCTGTCATGACTCCGCCTGATTTCACGTAGGAAAACGCCAAGGCTCATGGCTCCATTAGAAACCAACAATGAGTTAATGAATATTTAAAGCACCTCACACTTGATAGCACTTAGTGGGGCCTCGATACATAAGGTGAGCAACTCTTGTCATCGTCCCCGCTTGGCAGTTGTACCATCCGCACCTCAGCCCTTCCACATTGCCCAGTCCTGATTGGTCTCAATCAGGCCTTAGTCAATGACCAAAGTAGGATGCCCAGTGCAAAAATCCATGCAAGAAGCTCATCCCAGGTGAACTCTCTTCTGAGCCCCCGTCATGCCATGAAGAAGATGGAAGCGTAGGTATCAATCTCAAGTGTTTCCTCAGGAGAAGCAGATGGTACCACCTCCTTTGCATCCTAGTTCCCTCTTCCAAGAGATTCTCCTACACAAGCGTGTATTCCCCAGAAAGATGCCCTAACCCACCACCTTCAACAACCTCCTTAACGAAGAATGGAAGCTTAAGACCCCACACTTCTTGCCTTCCTTCTGTCCTTTTCTCTTTAGAGACCCCCTCCCTAACATCCCCTGTGCTCTTCCAAAAGGGACACTCCGCTACTAGGATGTGACTCTCTTCTCCCTGAGTATGTCTCCCTCACCCCCTCACCATCCATCACCATCCTCTCTCAGATAAGCTCTGTAGGCCTGTCCCACCAAGCCAGGCTTTGGGAGTTCCTACTCCAGTCCACCTTCCCCAGGGGCCCAGCTCCACACACAGTTGAGAGTGTGGGAAGGGTTCCCATGGTGCATTAGCTCCCAACAGTGAGAGAAGAGGAGTGTGGCGCTTTCCAGCCCCTGATCAATAATTCATGAGGCTCAGACTGAGGGGCACCAGTCAGTTCTTTTTCTCTGACATGAGGCAAGCTGCCTTATCTCTTCAGGATGCGCTGAGCAACCCCGTAAATCCAGTTCTTGCTGGATACATCTCTTGCTATCCATATACAACCCCCAGCACACTGGCTTTTTGTTTTGTCTTCTCAACTGATTTATTCATATATGAAATGGTTCTGTTTTGTTTTTATTGTTGTTGTTGTTGTTTTAGACAGGGTTTCTTTGTGTAGTCCTGGCTGTTCTGGAACTCACGCTGTACCAGGCTGGCCTTGAACTCACAGAGATATGCCTGCTCCTGCCACCCGAGCACTAGGTGCAGTGTGCCATCACACCCGACAATTAAATGAATCTTCAGTAAACACGAATGCTGTTAACAGTAACCCCAGGACTACTGCACAGCCTCGCTAACTGTGCAAGCTGCGTATTTTACCAACTAGCAATGTTTTTCTAAAGCCGCACCTCTGAGGTGGGCACGTGGCCACTTCAGCCCACTTGGCAGCAGATGGAGGCTGAAGTCTTGGACTTAGACTTTAGAGCTGGTGAGTTTCATTCATCGTCTGCTTCACAGATGAAGCGTCGGGCCTGAGGCAGCCATAAGAATGATTGCATGGTGACAAATCCCTGTGTATTTAGCAATTCGCAGTTGATAAAGCACTTTCACGTTTAGCAACTATTCATTGAGCGGGAAGGGAAGGGAAGACCTGAGGCTTCGTGATCACGGAGAATCTGAGCACTCCCAGGTCTCTGTATTTCCACCACTGGTTAGGGGCTCTTGAGCATCTTTGTTGCCACCACCTGTAAGGTAGCAGATCTTCCCGGATGGAACCAGGACCTCCATTCTTTTCCACTGGGCATCACAGGGATCTTTTCAGGCTGTCTGAAGATGGAGGACTCAGGGGTTCTCAACCTTCCTAACACCGTGACCCTTTAATACAGTTCCTCATGCTGTGGTGACCCCAACCATAGAATTATTTTCATTACTACTTTATAATTTTGCTGCTGTTGTGAATGTAATGTAAATATGGTATTTCCGATGGTCTCAGGTGACCCCAAAGGGTCGCAACCCACAGGTTGAGAACTACTGCACTTTGCACCAAGGAGAAAAGTGGTGTCAGGCCTAGGCCAGCTCATAACCCCTCCATTTGTCTCCTAACGTCCTCTTCCGTGACTGTGTGGACCCTGTGAGGAGCATGCCTCACCTGCACAGGCAGTCTCAAGACATTCACTCATCCTTCGTGTGTGCGATCTGTGCGTGCGCAGGTGTGATGTGTGTGTATGTTAAGAGCAGAAAGTTAGATACACACAGTTGGTATAACAAAACCTATATTTTATTATGCTGAGGGTCATCACATGAGGCTCACACTCTAAGTTCCTAACTACTGTCCCAAGGTTGCTCACCCGGGTGACATATCTGGCTGAAGTCAGGTCTAGTCTCTAACAGAAGTCTCCAATTCGAGGGTCAGGATCCTGGGAGATTCTCCAGCCCCAGGGCAGATCAAGGTGGCCTCTCTCCAGGTGTGCAGAACAGAGTCTTGCTTTTGGTCTCTGCCTATATCCTGTCTAGTGGACGTTGTGGGGTCCTAGGACTGCCTGGTTATCTAGAGTGAGGAATGTCAGTGGGTTCCGGTTATCAGGTGCAGCCTTGGGAGAAGTGGGGTTCTAAGCTATTTTTCTGACTAAGCTATTTTTACCAGTCAAAGGGCTTTTATTATTATTATTATTATTATTATTATTATTATTATTATGATAGTGTGCTTGCTGGTGGGGAGATGTGCGTGTAAACACCAGGGGTCAACATGGAGTGCTCCATCTTACCCTTTTCGTGAACCTGGGTCTTTCTCTGAGGCTGGAGCGAACAGGCTTGGCAAGGGCAGCCAGCCAGAAGCCTCAGCCCTCATCCTGACCCTCTCCTCAAAGCTAGGATCACAGCTGTTAACCAACACACCCTCTTTATGTTGATGCTGAGGATCCAACCCCGGGCCTCATGCTTGTCCAGTAAGCACTTTACAAAATGAATTCTCTCCGCAGCCTCACATATAAACCCAGACTTTTTTGAAAGAAGAATTATTTAAGGTTTAAAGAAGAAGGAAAATAAAAAGATTCAAAGCTTCCTCTACCGAAACTCGCCCACCACCACCACCACCACCACCCCCAAAAAATAGCCAAAAAATGGCATATGTGTGAAGAGCAGCTGGGGCACAGAAAAGTCTGAGTGTTCCTGCAGAGAAGAGCTGTAGGCTGGTCTACAGGAAACTTGGACGGAGAACTCGCATGGAGTCCCAAGTCGGGCAGAGGTTAATGATTGAGAGGGTGCGGGCGCCAGCAGGCAGCAGGGAGCGCTAGCAGCCTCAGCGGTTCCCCGTCGCCCGGGACTCTCCGGAACAAGTTCTGGAAGTCGGGGCAGGCAGTCTGGGGAGACAGGACGCTCGCTGCACGACCGGCCTCCCGCCTTTCAACTGTCACCTCCCCTAGCAAAGTTCAACCCAACCCCCGCCTGACCCATGCAGAAAGCGGGACTGCTGCTAGGTGGCTGGACTCGAGCGTGGAAGTTGGTGAGGATGGCCAGCTCCGGGGTGACTCGCCGAAACCCGCTCGCGAATAAGGTGGCCCTGGTCACGGCCTCCACCGACGGGTGAGTACGGGAGCCAGAGTTTCCATCCAGAAACAAGTATTCTTCAACTCCTGAACTTTTGTCCACAGGCCTCGAATACGGCCAGAGGCCTGCCCGGGGGAGATAAACGAAACCCACAGTGGACCTGAAATCTCTTCAAATCCTCGACGTGGCCCTGCCACCAGCCAGCCCCTTGCGTGCCTTTGGCATTCAGACGGCTGGGTGCTGCGCGGTGGACCCAGGTCCCCAAGCTTATAGGCTGCCCCCAATCAACAGCTCCACCTAGAGTATGGGAAGACCAAAACAGCCAGTCAAGGTTTCACTCCATCTGATAGCTCTCACCAGTGTCCAGACCCCTTACCAAATGAAACCCAAGATCCTGTGTCCAGATCTGTGCTTAGGTCTGTATATTTTGGCCACCAACCCAGCCTGTCTCACCCACCACTCTTAGCTATCCTGTTTTTCATCTCACAGTACTTTGATAGATAAAAGTTCCTTGAAAACCTAGATAGAATACAGATGTATATGAAAAGCTAACATCTGGCAATTGTAAAACATGACATTGATATTTGTGTTTTGAGTCTTGCTCTTCCATAAAGGCCCCCATATCTAAGAATGGATAGAATAATGAGGTTGTAGTCTGGTAAGAGAGATATTTAGGGATATGGGCTCCTTCAAGCAAGAACCTCATGCCCCTGCCCAGCAACTAATGTGTACTCCTGGCGTTTCTCTCCCCTCTCTCCCAGCTGGATACAATAACCAGTCATGAGGTTTGTTGTAGATCATGACAGGTCATGGGGACCTGGGGTGAAAGATGAGATCATAATTAAATGATCTGAGTTTATCCTTCTGTCTGCACCATTAAATCTACTCTATCTAATAGGACTATGCAAAGCTTGCTGAGGGGTGGTGGTGCGTGCCTTTAATCCCAGCACTCAAGAGGCAGAGGCAAGTTTATCTCTGTGAGTTCAAGGCCAGCCTGATCTACAAAGTGAGAGAAAGCCTGTATGCTCTCACTCTTTATCCTGCTGTAGAGGCCTTGACAATGTATCTCTTTTTACACTGTAGGATTGGCCTCGCCATCGCCCGACGTCTGGCTGAAGATGGGGCCCATGTAGTCATCAGCAGCCGCAAACAGGAGAATGTGGACCGTACAGTGGCAAAACTACAGGGAGAGGGGCTGAGTGTTTCTGGCATCGTGTGCCATGTGGGGAAGCCAGAGGATCGAGAAAGGCTGCTAACCACGGTGAGCAGGAAGGATATGGGCTCGGGGCCAAGAGGTGGCAGAAGGGAGGCAGCTTGTACCTCCACCCCTGAATTTAAGACAGCACTGATGAGATACAGCCCAGCACTGACTCCTGCCAGCATCCTAGTCCCACACCCAAACTAGTCCACCAATAATCTTTTAAAGATTTATTTTATTATGTTTAATTGTGAGTATGTCAGGGGGAGTGCTTGTGGGTGCAGGTACCTGGGGAACCCACAGGAGAGTCTTGGATCCTCTAGAGCTGGTGGTTACAAACCACCTGACGTGGATGCTGCGAACTGTACTCAGGTCCTTTGTGTGAACAGTGCGTAACCACTGGGCCATCTCCCCAGCCTCTCACCAATGCATTATTGTGTGACTTTTCTATTACATCTGCATCCTCAAGTCTAAGAACCACCAGATTCTCCCAGCAAGAGAATCAGAAGCCACTCTGGTGCTTCAGCCTTGCAAGATCCCTTAGACATCCCCCCAAAAAATGGCTGGTCCTGATTCTCTGGGATGACCTAATAAACGCTGTCCTGTTCTTTGCCTTCCAGAACGAGCTCATGGGTGCTCGTACGAGGCAGCTCACCATGTCTCATACACCTACCAGGAGCCATTTCTTTTCTGCAGAGCCTTAGGCATGTTGTTGTTGTTGGTGGTGGTGTTTTGTTTTGTTTGTTTGAGGCAGGATCTCATGCTAGAGCTAGTGTGGTATGGAACTCACTTTGTAGCCTACTGTAGCCATGAACTCGCTTCTCCAGGGCTGGGAGTACAATGTGAGCCAACATGCCCAGGCAAGGACTCTTCTCCCTGTATTTACAGAGACCGAGTCACATAGCAGAAGGACTCCTCTCAGGGTCTCTCAGCCAGGAGGGAAAGATCTGTGATGCAACCCAGACCTTCCCTTCTTTCGATGCCACAGACTTCCCCCATTTATGTAGTGCCAGTCCTTGGGTACTCAAATAGGCTTTAGTCTAAGCCCATGTCAGGTGTGACACTTGGCACCAGACTCCAACTGTGTATGAATATGCATCATGCTGCAGAGAAGGTACATCTTCCCTCAAGACTCAGGGTGAGCACTAGTCCTCAAAGTACAAGGAAGGACTTACCAGCACAGAGAGAGCACAGCTGTGAACGTGTCGGACAGCTGGCAGAAAGAATTTGGGCAGCCTTCTTGGAAGAGGAGGACCTTAAACAACAGTTGACTGAAGTGGGAAAGATAGAATAAGATGGTTCCATTTTTATTATTTATTTTTATTTTATATGCATGAGATGTTTTTGCTTGCATGTATGTATGTTCCATGTACACTATGTGTGTTCCATGCCGTGGAGGTCAGAAGATAGTGCCATATCCCTTGGAACTGGAGTTACAGAGAGTTGTGAGAGTCCATGCAAGTCCTGGGTACCAAACCAGGGTCCTCTGTAAGGTCAACCAGTGATGATAATTTCAGTTTTAAAGAACTGTTGACAGATATTTAATATGCTCCTCAAAGGACCAAATATGAGTCCAGAAAAGTTGTATTGCCTGTCATAGACTTCTGGAAGAGCCTGAGATTATAGTCTTGATTCTAAGAAGTAGAGGCCAACTAGTGACATTTAAAATGAACATGGCATGCACATGTGTGTGTACACACACACACACATGCACGCGCACACACAGCAGTGCTTGAGTCAAACCCAGAGCCATGCACAATTTCATGTCAAAATCCTATGGTATTGGGGGGTTCAAGAGATGGTTCAGCCACTGAATCTCTTGCTCTCTAAGCAAAAGGACTGAGGGTCAGGCTCCCAGGCCCACATAAGTGCCAGGTGTGTCTAGGGGCTCACCTGTGATTGCAGCTTCAGAAGACAGAGATAGGATCCCCAGAGCAAGCTCTGGGTTTGACTGACAGGCCTTGACTCAACAGAATAAGGTAGAATAGCGACCAAGGAAGGTTCCTGACATCGACCTCAGGCCTCCACACATGTGCACCCACATATAAACTTGCAAATGCACGTGAAAAGAAGAAAGACCTTATTAAGAAAATATCCTCTGGCCAGGTGGTGGTGGCGCACACCTTTAATCCCAGCACTTGGGAGGCAGAGACAGGTGGATCTCTGGGAGTTTGTGACCACAGCCTGGTCTACAAGAGCTAGTTCCCAAGGACAGGCTACCAAGCTACAGAGAAACCTTGTCTCAGAAAAACAAAAAGAAGTAGGAGGAGGAGGAAGAAAAGAAAATCCTCTGGCCACCAGCAGGTCCACTTAACAAATCCTGCATCCTGCAGCCCTGGCCCTGAAGTCAAGCTTGAGTTAGACCTCAAGGAATGAGTGATAATATGCAGACAGGATGAGGCTAGGGCTCCAGTGAGCCTGGTAAATGGACAAACAGCCAAGGACTGGAGGGAAGAGGGGAACTCTGCCAGTCCTCAGCCAAGAGCTAGAACTGTGGGAAGTGAGCTGCTTGGGTGGGACTCAGCGACTTCCACGGCCACCCAAAGGAGTGTCAATGACTATGCAGCAAATAGAATCTATGTGAAGCTTGGAGCAAAATGAAGATTATTTAAAGAAGGATAATCTGGCGATGGTGAGGATTAACACAGAAGATGACAAGAATATCAGTAAGGAAGCCATTGGCTATCACCCAGGACAAGGGCAGTGACAAAGAGATTGCTCAAGAAACAGTGGGAACGAAGACTTTTCTAACCACGTGCCAAGAAATGAGATCTAGAAGAGGCGAGTCACATACATACATAGTATACACACACATAGACATGTGCATGCATACATACATTTAAAAAATCACAACTATTGGGACGTCGTACAGCAGATGTCAGGTGGAGAGTGATGGGGTAGCCCTCAGCAGTTCGAGAAGTTCTCTTTCTGTGTCTGCTGTTCCACAACCATGGTTATTGATCCTAACTTCCCGCCCTGCACCACAGTTCAGCGGTAGTGTGCTGAGACAAGGTCTACAGATCCCCCACTTGTTTTAAATGCGTAACTGTCAAAACAGACAGGTCCAAAACACATTGTGCTGATCATACCTGTAGAACAAACTCTGAGAGACATCAATGTGGTCTTTTCTCACTCAGCATTTGTGGGGGGATGACTTTTTATATCGGGGTTTGAGACAGGGTCTTGTTCTGTAGCTCATACTGGCCTCAAACCTATGATCCTTTTGCCTCAGTTTCCCCAGAGCTGGGGTCACAAAAATAGACTATCATCTCCCATTTCTCATTAACTTTTGTGGTTCTATGATGCTCGGTCAACACACAGACTTCTCCCTGTCTGTGCTGACAGGCATGAAAGGGAGGGAGACAAGTCAGAAGAGGGAGAGAACCCTCTGGGCAACCCATCCCCCACTCCCCCTCCCTGACTTTCACAGAGCATGACATAATCACATCCCTTCTGTTATGTTCTTGCCAGTCACATGTCATCGGGCTTTTTGCACAGAGCCAAGCCAGGTGGCTGAGACTTTGGGTGACAATACCAAAATCTAGAATGCACGAGCAAGTATCAGTTGGGAATGGTTTTAAAGGACCCTGTGATTTTAAATTTTTGTTAAATGGACACGTTGACAGCCTGGGTATTCCTTTAACGGTGTAGAAACAACTGAGCTCAGCACCTAGTTAGCGGGAATAATTAGTTAAGAGGGGAAGCCAACAGATGGTGTGCATGGTTAAGAACACCCCTCCTCTGCCAAATTGGAGGCACAAAGTTGATTGACGGCCCATTACATGCTATTTGCCCAAGGCTTCAAAATTGCCAGGTATGGGCAAACACAAAACCTGGTTTTAAGGTGGCTTCTAACTACTGACAATGCTTGTTGGCATGTCCTCCCAAGCCTTCACCACACAACTCAATGAGGAGGTGAGATGTCTCCTTTCCTGACTTTCTCCGTTTAAGCCTCAGTTTCCACCTCGCCTCCTCTGTACCACTGGGCCGAAAAGAGAAAGGAAAGTGGCATCAAAGCTTAGTGTCAAAGTCTGTAAGCCAGAAACTCTTCACCATCACAGCTCTCCTGCACAGCTGCCTTCAACATCGCAGCTCTCCTGCACAGCTGGCTGCGCCATTGCAGCTCTCCTGCACAACTGTCTTCATAATGTTCCCAACTGGCTTGGGAGAGGGGGTGCTCCTAGGAATCAGCTCTCTGCTAGAGTTGGAGTCTGACCTCAGTTCAGCCACCACTGTATCTGAGGGGATAAAAATCCCCTCACCTCTCTAAAGAAGTGGACCACCCTGCTCTTAAATGTCCCTACAGAATGATTACTGAGTTACAAGCTTGAAAAATGAACCTCCTCCGACCTAGGTGTCATAACTAGGAAAACGAGGAAATTGAGCTAGGATGATCCTTTGCCAGGATCTCTCTTCATTCAGGTACATGTGGACAGGCCGGCTTTGAGGTCGTGGTGACATCCTCAAGGAAAATGGTCAATAGGTACTCGAGGAAATGGGGCTGGGACTCAAGAGGAAGTCTAGAAATAGATTTGAGGTGAGAAGTGGAGACATAAGAATGTGGGCGCTCACTAGAGGAAAGTGTAAAGAAAAGAACAAAGGGTCAGAGTTGCCCTTAGAAGAGGCGGCAGATTGAAAGAAGCGCAGAAATAATAGCTTCAAATGTCAGCAGAGCTTAGGGTGGCTTTAGAGAGAACACGCTTCGAGAAAGGCATTTGACAACTGCTCCAACATTGATGAGTGCACCTCCCTCCCTTAGCTGTAGCCCTGACTCACACCTTTCTCCTCTCCAGGCTGTGAAGCTTCATCAAGGCATTGATATCCTGGTCTCCAATGCTGCTGTCAATCCTTTCTATGGAAACCTAATGGACACCACGGAGGAGGTGTGGGACAAGGTGAGAAGTTAAAGCAGCAGGGAGCTGGCCTCAGAAAACAGCCAGCACAGATGGGGCCCGCCTGGAGAGCGCCTTCTCCACGTGTGGATGCGAAAGGCTCACTTGGTAAAACCTGTGTGGCTGTTGGCTCCCCACATCCTACTCTCCTCCCCCCCCCCACTTTTCCCATTTGCTCTGTGCTAGCCACCTTGGCTTCCAGCAACCCCCCATCCCTCCCCTAGCCTCACCCACACCCTTCTTCCTGGTTTCCAGCAGAAACATGGCAGCTAAGAGGCCAACAATACCATGCTTAAACTTACCCACCCGCCCCCTTCTCAGCTGTTAGAAAAGAATGTTTTTTCATTAGTTGGGAATGTTAATAACTGCTGTTGACTGAAATGTCAATCTTGGTGAAATTATAAAAGTTGATGCATTATAGCATACGGCCTTTGGATATGACCTATTTTTTTCTCTTTCTACCCACACTGCTAAGACAATTCTAGGTGTCTCAAAGGTGCTAGGATGTGGGTTTTCAGGTGACCCTGTCTTGTCACATCGTATTCATAATGTAATTCTCCCATCTACATACACCCTTCAACGAAAAGTTTTAACCTAAGGTCACTATTCCCACATGATTTGGATATGCTAAGTTCTTATGATTCCCCCATGGATTTCTCAGCATGAAAGTTTAAGGATAGCAAAAATATTATAGTTTATCAGCTTTTCAAACATAAAGACCAGAGTGCCAAAATGTTCTTCAGTGAGCTAGTTTCTGCTTATTTTTGAAAGTAAAAGGCCTCTTTTGGTAAAAGTTAAATAAAACCAGTTTGTAAATCAGTACTTTTTATTTGAAAGGTTTTTTTAATTTTTTGTTGTTTTGTTTTTGTTTTTCGAGACAGGGCTTCTTTGCATAGTTTGGTTGTCCTGGAACTTGCTCTGTAGACCAGGCTGTCCTGGAACTCGCTGAGATCCACCTGCCTCTGCCTCCTAAGTGCTGGGATTAAAAGTGTGCACCACCACCATCCAACTGAAATTGTTTTTTTAAATTTTTATGTGGATGTGTTTTGCCTGTATGTGTGTCTGTGCACCGCATACATGCAGTGGTCCCAGAGGCCAGAGAAGGATGTTGAGTGACTTGGATGTCAAACCTCCAGAGTGCCTATCATCACAGAACCAGGGAAAACAAGACCATGGTGTGAGCTTACTGACCACTCAGTCCAGCTAAATCCATGAGCTCTAGAGTCAGTGACAGGGCCTGTCTCAAGAAACAATAATAAGTTGTAGTAGCGACTGAGAAAAATACCCTGCACTGACTTCTGACCTCTACATGGACACACATATCCCACAAACAAGATTAAGTAAAGCTGGGCATGAGATCCCAGCACTAGTGAGGCTGAGGCAGGAGAATTGCTATGAGTTCAAGGCCAGCCTGAGCTACAGAATAAGTTCCAGGATAGCTGGACTACAGAGTAAGAAAATAAAACTATACAGATATGTGAAGAGGTTAAATCAGGCAAAAGGTATATAACTTGACTCTAGGTAAAGGATGCTGGGTAGTCCCTGTATTTCTGTCTCAAATGTTTAAGTACAATTAAAATTTTTAAGAAGTTGGCACAGGAACACAGAAGGTGAGCAACCCACTACTCAGAACAATGTAACAAAGTCATACGTTTAAATGTTAATTTTGAGATATGGGAATTGTAATTGCGGAGTATACCCGGCTCCCGGGGAGATGTTCCCTCATTATTCTACTTCCTGGTAAGACCCATCCCGATGGTCCATCCTGGAGATCCTCTACTCCCCCAGGTGTCTCAGGTCAGGCTACGTATTCCCTGAGAAGCCCAGCCCACTGCAATGTAGGCCCAAGCAATGACCCAGTTCCAGGTTTCCTTCTTAGAAGAAACACAAAATCCAGCTCAAAACCAAAGCATTTCTGAGAGGTCAAGCTGACTGTGGACTGGCTGGGTAGGAGAGATGCTTGATCACCTGACCTCATGTGTCCTCTAGTAAGACGAGCTATGAGCTGCACCTACCCAACCATGACCTGAATCTTTCCCATTGTTTGGTCGGTTATCCCTGAAATCTCTCGACTCCAACAGGCATTTCCAGAGAACCCACGTAACTCCCGCTCACGGTGGCCTTGCGAGAACCCACTCACCCTGTCTTCCTTTCTGTTGGCTTCAGGTTCTGAGCATCAATGTGAAAGCGACAGCCATGTTGATAAAAGCAGTGGTGCCGGAGATGGAGAAACGAGGGTAACCAATACAGAGAGGAGGCTTGGGTGAGATGGGCCCCACGTGGGCAGTGGTCTTTATGCCGAAAAGGGTCAGCTCTCTTTCCTTTTCAGAGGCGGCTCCGTGGTGATTGTGGGATCCGTGGCAGCCTTCTCTCGATTCCCTGTAAGAACCTACCCCTTCTACTTTGGCCTCCATCCTCTGCCACTCACCCCTCCAACTGCCCAAGGATGTATTTTAAGTTCACTCTACCAAGTCCCCTTCCACAAAACAGACACCTTGCTTCCATGAACTCTAGCCTACCTGAGACTACAGGACCATTTCTGACTGTGACCCTTCTTTACAGGAGGTGCTCCCACCTCTGTTGTACAAAGAACCAAAGATGACCTGCAAAGTACTGAATTGACTCATTCTCTTCTTCCCCTAGGCTCTAGGCGCTTACAATGTCAGTAAGACAGCTTTGCTGGGTCTTACTAAGAACTTCGCTGCGGAGCTGGCCTCAAAGAACATTAGAGTGAACTGCTTGGCACCTGGACTCATTAAGACTCATTTCAGCAGTGCGGTGAGAAGGGAGAGCACTGTACCCCTAGACCCTTGGAAAGATAGGGAAACCCAGTGCCTGAACCCCTACCCCTTCCCATCCCTGTTGCCTGTGCTTGTGCGTATCCCCCTTTCTTTACCAGTTACCTTCCCCAGACCAGACTCTCACATCCCCCTCTCCTCCTACATGGGTTCTACCAAGGTGAGGAATTCAGACTGTACCCATATTGTATTCTGTCTCCTAAAGTGGCTGAGAATTGAGGAGACCAAGCAAAATTGCTGAATAAGACCTGACGAGAATGACTGTAGAGTCCCGCGGTGGGGAGGGCAGGTCGTAAATAAGAGATGAAAATGTGAACCCTCCCAGATGCTGTGGAGACAGACAGTCCCCTCCCTTCTCTTCCCATGCTTTCCTCTTCTTACACATAAAAAGATTTCTCTTCTTCCTACAGCTATGGAAGGATGGATCAAGAGAGGACGTCATAAAAGAATACATGCAAATTAGAAGGTAAGCTGACACGGTGGGGGGGGGGGGGAACGGGAATTAGCGTGGATAAAGTCAGAGTTCAGCCCTGGCTCTCAGTCCCACGGATAACACAGCATGCTCCTCTAGACTTCACAACTCAGAAGCCCACCACTCCTATGGCCTAACCAAGGACACTGCTTCCACTGCCAAAAGCAAAGCCGAGGTCTCACTTGCTGTCTGCCTCTACCTCGAACCTGTGGAGACCAGAACCCAGAGGACAGTGGTGTTTCCAAGGCTCAGACTAATGACCCTACAATCCAGAGAAAATGTCTATGAAGCTCACTGAGCCCAGACTCAGCCTGAAGGAATTTCTCTCTTTCCCAGTGGGCTGACTGAACTACTCAGACATTTTTGCTAGGTCTCTATCACTGCCCCTCTTCCTGCCTTCTGGCTGCTCTAGCTTGACCCCTCAAGGACAAATGCTGGCAGTGTCCTGTAAACATTCCATCCGCCTTCCTCCAGTTCTCCCAAAGTCCTGCTGAAGCTGGGCCTAGTTAACATCTTCTTGACAAGTCAGAGCATTGCCATCCTAGAGACTCCAGTGGGTGATACACCCCAGTGATTCTGAGTCCTAGTGGCACATTTGAATCGTCTGGGGATGCTTTGACAAGCGCAGTTGATTAGGGCACACTCCCAGGGACTTCTCTTTAATTGGCCCGTGGTGGAATTTGCACATCTTTTTTCCTTTCCTTTCCTTTTTTTTCGAGGCTCCCACGCAGCGGCAGTGTGCAGCTGCGTTGAGGAAATGCTCGTCCAGGCCTTCTACTCACTCACGGTCACCTCTGGAGCACACAGAATCACAATCCAAACAACGCGATTTTGCACATTCTTGTATCTGATCTTAAAAGGATAAAAGTAGATTCCTAAAAAGCTCTGTACATTGAGCCTGTACAAGTGAAATAACCTGATCATGCCATTTCCCGTCACAAAGACTCTCTGACTCTGGACTAGTATACATACATGTTGAAACAGTTTCTTCTGAAACATGAAATAATTGTTCACCGTTTTATCAATTCCACTCTGCATCCTGGTATCTAAAAACAGTGTTTCTTATTTAAATATAGTATGGTTTTGCAGGAATCAGTATTTATGCTTATATAAATAGTAGCCACATAATCATAACCACCCTATTTAATAGGTTAAAAAAACTGTACACTGATTCGGGAAAATCACCTAATTCTTTTTAACATTTTTTTAATATGTGTGGGTGGGTTGGTTTTTGTTGTTTGGTTTTATTTTTTTTTTTTTTTTTTTTTTTTGCCCCTGGTTTTATTTTTTTCAAGACAGGATTTCTCTGTGTTCCTCTGGCTGTCCTGGAACTCCCTCTGTAGACCAGGCTGGCCTCGCACTCAGAGATCCGCCTGCCTTTGCCTCCCTGTGTGCTGGGATTAAAAACCTGTGCCGCAGCTACCACCGGATTCCACCTGATAATTCTTAAGCAAATTTCATGCGCTGTGGGCCAGTTGAGAGAGGCTAACTGGATTTACATTTGCTCTCTACCCGTTTCCCAGGCTAGGCAAACCAGAGGACTGTGCGGGCATAGTTTCTTTCTTGTGCTCTGAAGATGCCAGTTACATCAATGGCGAGACAGTAGTGGTTGGAGGAGGAACCCCTTCTCGCCTCTGAGGACCAAGAGAGACTGCCGAGGTTAACTCCACCTGGTGGGGGTGGGGGTGAAATCCACCTTGCCTCTGTCACCCTTCCTTGCCGCTAATCTTTTTTTCACCCCACAAAATCAGCTCTACCCGATAATAAATTCCTGGCTTCTCTGTGGTCAAAATGTGATCATATGAGCATTCCTGTTGTTGCTATGGCCTTGTAAAAGGCTTTGCGTCGGGGCGGGGAGGAGGGGTTAGGGGGATAGAAAGGGACTTGCTGAGACCGTGGCTACCTTGATAAAGACCAAGTCCCCCTCCACCGTCTCTGGAGAATTTGAGGGGAGATAGAAGGGGCCCGGGGTGGAAGGAACAGAAATGGAAATTAACCATTTACAAATAAGGTCCAAATAAAACGAAGATGATCACGTTGCTCTGAATCAGTGTGTGCTCATTTCTCAATGTGAGGCGCTTCAGAGTATCTGAAAAGTCTGGGCAGTGCGGGATCTCTGGATTTCCCCCAAGCCTCCTCCCTGTCTCCAAGGCCTGAGCTTGATGCTCAAGGGTGGCAGTGTCTGCCGAGCTGCCAGCTTGCGGGGGGGGGGGGGGGGGGGGGGGGGTGAGGGTGGCTCGGGAACTCCCAAGTGCTACTCTTAGCTTCACACCCCTAGGGACGGTGCCAAGGACGCTACGGGGATCCCCGAGATTAGACAAGCGAGCAGAAAAGAACCAACTCCCTCCCTCCCGCTCGGACAGGTCTTCTTGCAGATCGCCCTTGATTCAGAGTTCCCTCCAGGGTCAGCAAGGACGAGCTAGACCGTTCCTGGGCAGGAAAGAGGGAGAGGGCGGGGCCATACAAGGATGACCCGGGGAGGGGTACCAAGGCACATAAACAAAGAAACTGAAGGTTCTGCTCCGGGTGGCCGAGGCGTGGGTGGTACGGCAAGTGGAAGCGCTGCACCCCGCCCCTGAGATAGCTCGGACACCATGCGCCGTTCACTGGGCTTCTCACGAGGTAGCCCGCGGAAGGGGTCGTCGCGAGCGCGCGCGGGGTCTCACGCGGCTCGGAATCTCAGCGCGCATGCTCCATTGGCCAACTCTCCGGGAGGGGCGGGAGACCCAGCGCTCAGTAGCCGGGGGGAGGAGCGCTCGCGCAGCCGCCCCTGACGGGAGCGGGCTCGGCCGCTACTGCAGCGCTCAGCGCCGGGCCCTGCCGGAGCCGGGACTAGCATGTGCGGCGCCTCTCGGGAGGCGGCGGCGGCGGCTCCTCTGCAGCAGCAGCAGCAGCAGCAGCGGCGGCCGCCATGGCCAAGGCCAGCGTGGAGCTCACCCGCGAGCTGCAAGGTACGAGGTTGCCTTCATCTCCGGACGCCCGGTCCGCGAGCATCCAGACCCAGTGCTTTCCTGCGGTACACCCCAGCCCGGCGCCTCCCGCCCCTTCACGCATCCTCGCTCTTAGGCAGTCCCTTCCTCTGCATCTCAGTCCCAGCTTTGCTTTCCGTGGAGCATCCTTCCCTGCCCCACTCGCCTCACCCTATCAGAACCTTCCTGTCCCGGAGCCGCCCGTCCCGCTCTTCGGTGACAGGTGCAGTTCCCTGGCGCTCTTGAGGGCTGACTCTCTGCGTTCTTGACCCACCCCTCCGCAAGGCAGCTAGTCTTCCTTCCCTCCGGAGAGTCCCAGCTTTCCCCTCACCCTCGCCGGGCGGGGCTAGGCGTTGGGAGCTGCCCCTGGTCCTGACTGCTGCTTATCTCAACACCCTCCCTCCTCTCGGCCCCGCCCCGGAACTGGCCCTGGAGAGGCCCCTGGGAGCCTGGCAGCGCCCAGGCCAGTGGGGCAAAGGAGGGAATCAGGGCACAGGCCCTGGACTGAAGCTAGAACCAAGAGCAGGGTTTCTACGTCTCATCTCCCAGAGCCCCAGTCCCAGCCTGCCCCCTTCTCATTACCCACCACTCAACACCTCCACACCTCTCTGGATCAGTGATTTTCAGACGTATCTCCTCTAATCCCCCCACCAACGCAGCACTGCCACAACCCTGACCCTCAAAGGCAGGAGCATAGGCTAGCCCATGCAGAAAACAGGACGCTCAAGGATATTCAGAGCCCTGTTGCACTTTGGAGATCTCTCACACCTACGCATGCATTTAGAAGCACAATCGTGAGATGTGTGTACACACATCTTACAGAAGCTGCACCTCCACCACATATATGCATACTCTGTCATGCACGTGTAAGCGCGCGCGCACGCACACACTCACACAGAGGGGTAACTGGATGGTTCTGTCAGAAGATTGTATGGGTTCACTGAAACATTAAATCCTTCTCTTACCCTACCCTCCACACACAAATTGTCTGGCACTCTGCCCCTTTCATATGCAAGCCAGCACTCATTCACACTCTCTGTCCCCACTAATGCCATATTCAGGTTCTCTGGCATCATCAGAAGAAAAACATACAGCCATAGTAAAAAGCAGATTCTCACGCCCAGACCACCTAGGATACAGTCAGGGGACATTCCCACCCCCACCCCAACCTCCCCCCCCCACACACACACACACACTGACTCACTATGTGTATGTTGATGTAGTGCATGCGTGGGAAAAATCCTTCACACCATCAGAAGTGTAAGATACATGCTCCCACAGACAGTGTCAGTCAGCAACCGTCCCCTGAGTCAGGGACACTGGGAGCCAGAGTTTCTCCTCACCGTCCTCCAGTAATAATAAAGTCATCCAGAAAAGAAGTCTCTGCCCCATGCCTCCCTATCCAGAGCCTGTTTGCCTCTGTTTCTCACCTCTCATCTGCCCCTTTCTCTCTGGAGAGTGGGGTGGGAATGGGGGGGATAAGAGAAGTTTTGAGCTGGTCCTACCCATCTGCAGACAGCATCCGGAGGTGCCTGAGCCAGGGGGCTGTGCTCCAGCAACATCGTGTGAAACTGGAGACAAAACCCAAGAAGTTTGAGGACCGAGTGCTGGTGAGAGCATTGGTCTTGGGGGAAGAAGAGATATTCAAGGGCAGCTGAGCTGTAGGGAGGTGGGCAAGAAAACAGCTGGAGATGGTGCTGAGGAGACAAAGTCTAAGGGTGAGGACAGAACCAGACCAGGCTGGTGCACAGGAGCTGAAGGTAGGACAGGAAGAATGTGGGGGGCACAGGGGGTCTTGGAGCAGAACTGAGGAGCTAAAAGATGGCAAAGGCACCGTGGCCCAAAAGGCTGCCCTAAGCTGTTGATGCTCTACGCTGCAGGCCCTGACCTCCTGGCGCCTCCACCTTTTCCCCCTTAAAGTTCCTGCCAAGGTAAGTTGGGCTAAGGAGTCGGGGGGGGATGCCTGGCATGTTCCTGTCATGTCTAGTGATAGGCCCTTTCCAGGAACTAAGCACCCCACCCATGCCCCACCAGGTGGAGAGCTCGTTCAATGTCCTGGAGATCCGTGCCTTCAACACACTCAGTCAGAACCAGGTGAGCCGCGGGGCTCAGGCCACCGCTGGGCCAATTAGAAGAAGGCGTGGATCTCTAAGGCTCTGCCACTCCCTCCCCCTCAGATCTTGGTAGAGACTGAGCGTGGCATGGTGAGCATGCGACTGCCATCAGCTGAGAGTGTGGACCAGGTGACACGACACGTGAGCTCTGCCCTCTCCAAGGTCTGCCCTGGCCCTGGGTGAGTGGCAGATGAGGGGTCTCCCAAAGGGCTAGACTACAGGCAGAGTTCTCTCTCCTTCCTGTTGATCTGGGCTCCCAGGACCAGAATTCTCTCTCTGCTCTTTCCTGGAGACTCCCACACCATAATGCAGGGAGAACCGAGAACCTCTTTACCTCTCTCTCTGGAGTGATTTGTTCGTCTTCCAGGTGTTTGATCCGGCGTGGAAATGCAGACACCCCAGAGGGGCCCCGAGACACATCTCCCAACTCTGAAACTTCCACATCCACCACCCACAGTGTGTGTGGTGAGCAGGGGCAGACATGAGAACGTGGGTCTTGGCGCACCCTGCCCCCTATCCACAGCCCTTTGTGCGTGGGTTTTGCCTGTCCTGAGGACCTCAGGCTCGAGGTTTATGGCATGGAAGGAACCTAGGACACTAGCACTTGCAATGACCTTGACCATATCTGAATTCTAAGCCTATTTCCCATCCCCCTCACCACCCTGGAGCCAGCCCATCTCCTGCCCTGCAGGTGGCTTCTCAGAGACCTATGCTGCCCTGTGTGACTACAACGGACTGCACTGCCGTGAGGAGGTGCAATGGGTGCGTTGGGCAGGGACTTGGTAGGGAGTAGGTGGGGCCCAAAGGGAGGGGACGGAGGAGGGGCCCGAAGCGGATGTGAGCCACTCCCACCTCTCCAAGGATGTGGACACCATCTACCACGCTGAGGATAACCGAGAGTTCAATCTTTTGGATTTCAGCCACTTGGAGAGTCGGTAAGCAGATGGGCAGAAACTTAACCCCCAAATTTCCAGCCTTGGCCTTGCCCCTCTCAAGGTTCCCCCTTCTGGTCTGACCCACAGCCCCTGCCTTATCCCTGCAATTCCAACCACTTACCCCACTGCCATCCACCCATCTAGCTTCCCCCCACCCACCCATCCCATCCTTAGTCCCCTCATTCTTGCCCTGGTTCATCCTTTCTTGTCCTATCCAATATCCCCAGAGATTTGGCCCTAATGGTGGCAGCCCTGGCCTACAACCAGTGGTTCACCAAACTCTACTGCAAAGACTTGAGACTGGTAAGAACTAGGACCCGGGGAAGGGGAACAGAGTTGTGTTCTTCTTGGTTCCTGATTGCAGGACCCCTCTGTCCTCAGGGCTCAGAAGTGCTAGAACAGGTGCTACATACCCTCAGCAAGTCGGGGAGCCTCGAAGAGCTGGTGCTGGACAATGCTGGCCTTAAGACGTGAGGCCAGGCTCCTCCGTGGGCAGTACTTTCTCCATATAGTCTTAGAGTCCCGGAACACTAGAGAACCTATGAGACCCTGGGCTAGTTCATCTAGTTCCTCACTTTATAGAGGACGCTGGTGCTTAGACAGGCACGAAGCAAACTGGAAGTCAAAGTGGGACTCAGATCAGATCCCTTATGTCCCAGCTCCTGACTTCTCCTCAGAACACACTTCATGTCCCACCAACTCCCAAGCAGGGTGGGCTGCTCCAATCTTAAGAACCCAAAGTTGGGCTTTGCCTCAGCATGCCATCCTGAAGTATGGAATGCCCATAGGTATGGAATACAAGATGCAGCCCCACCTTTTACTCCCACGAACTCCTGTGTGAAAATCTCCCTGGTCAGCCCCAAGTTGCTCCTCCACCTTGGGGTCCCCTGACAGGATAGCCCTAGTCAAACAGGCAGATAGGAGATGGGAGGGCAGCCAGGGGCTGGAGACCTGGGGCTCAGCTCAGGACAAATCCTTCCTCCCCTTCCCTGAAGGGACTTTGTCCAGAAGCTGGCCGGGGTGTTTGGGGAGAACGGGAGCTGTGTGCTGCATGCCCTCACTCTGTCCCACAACCCCATCGAGGACAAGGGTGAGCCCTAGCCCTGAATCCTATCCCCACTGCAATGCAGACCCTTATCCCAGCCCAGAGCCCAACCTAGGTTTGAATAGGGCCTTTGCAGCCTGAGGATTGCCCCAAGCCCAAGCACCTCCATCCTTGACCCCAGGCCTCCACCCAAATCTAGCCCCAGCCTGACCACACTGTATGTACCCACTAACAGCCACTCACCAGCTCCTTTTCTCTCTCCACTCCCCAGGTTTCCTCAGTCTGAGCCAGCAGCTCCTCTGCTTCCCTACTGGCCTCACCAAACTGTGCCTGGCCAAGACTGCCATTTCCCCTCGAGGTACTCACACTAGGACCCCAGGCCTCTGACCCTTCCTGAATGCTGCCTGAGATGCTGAGCCCTGGAGGTGGACCCATTCGCTCACATACCATCCCAGGGACTGGGAGAGGGGAAAGAATGATACTGGGGAGTGGGGGGGTGGAGCCTCATGGATTAACAGGATGAAGTGGGGATGGGGGCCAACCCAGCCCAGTGCCCGCTGTGCTCAGGGCTCCAGGCACTGGGCCAGACCTTCGGGGCCAACCCGGCCTTTGCCAGCTCCCTTCGATACCTGGATCTGAGCAAGAACCCTGGGCTGCTTGCCACAGATGAGGCCAATGTGAGTCCATGGAATGTAGCCTCAACCGTCTATAAACGCATGCTTGGAATTCATGGGAGTTTCTATCCCATGGCCCCTAAGGGTAGGGGGCTGCTACCCACCTTTCCCTTCCTCTACCCTTTCTTCCCCAGGCCCTCTATAGTTTCCTGGCCCAGCCCAATGCCTTGGTACACCTGGATCTGTCAGGGACTGACTGTGCTGTGGACTTGGTGAGGGGTTGGGTGATGGAAGGAGCTGGACAGGGGGGTTTTAAAAAGTGGGGGTTAAGGGGGCCTTCCATCTCACCCTCTCCCTCTGAGTACAGAGATGGACAAAGCTCCAAGGACGACTTCAGGTTTATAGTCTATACCGTGTGTGCTTCATTCAGATCACTAGACCATGCTGGCTTTACCTAAAAATAGACCCTCACTCCAGTCCTGGCAAAGGGCTATGTCCACTAGCAGAAAATGCTAACTTGAGAAAATGCTCCTGGAAGCCAAGAGTGGCCCTGTTTTACCAATACTGCCTGTGAGTCTCCCGGTAGCCCTGCCTTCCATAGAAGAGCAAACTGGATCTTGAAGAAACTGAATGAGCATTCTCCATGGTGGTCTCAGAGAGAGAAATGCCAGGGACTTGACAGGGATAGGAAGGGTCTCACGCTCTCCCCAGGTCTGTTAAGGTCCACTGTGTCTCTCCACAGCTTCTGGGCGCCCTCCTTCATGGCTGTTGCTCCCACCTCACCTACCTCAACCTGGCTCGAAACAGCTGCTCCCACAGGTGGGGGAGAGGGAGCAGGGAGGAAGAAGTAATGCGTGTCCATAGCCCTTCCATCCTGACTCCCGAGGTCTCCACAGGAAGGGCCGGGAGGCCTCGCCAGCCTTCAAGCAATTCTTCAGCAGCGCCTACACCCTGAGCCATGTCAGCCTGTCAACCACAAGGCTGCCCCTGGAGGCCCTCAGGTTGGGTGGGTGAAGAGTTGGAGGATGCCCAAGGGAGCCATGGAAGTGCGAGGGAGGGGTAAAGTGGGCCTACTGACCTTCCTACTGCAGGGCACTCCTTCAGGGCCTCTCCCTCAACAGTCACCTCAGCGATCTGCACCTGGACCTTAGCAGCTGTGAGGTGAGCTCTGCTCCTATTTCCCAGATGTCGTCCCAGTGTCCCCCAGTCAAGACTTAGCTCTGAGTTGCCACCCCATCTCTCTCTGTCTCTCTCTTTCTCTGTCTCTCTCTCTGTCTCTCTCCCTCACACAAACACACACACACACACACACACACACACACACACACACACACGGAGTAAGAAGCAGAAAGAGGACACCTATCTGACCTGACCACACCCCTTTCCCTCTCAAACTGGCCAAGTTCAGACTCCAGAATCTCTCTGCCCCTAAAGCTTTGGGTGGCAGATACCAGGCTTGCCCAGCAGAGGGCAAGAGCAAGCTGTCTTCGGAGCAGCTTCTTTTGGCGGAGGGAGGGGAAACCCCTAGGGATGGATACTATGCAAAGGTGTCTCCCTGATTTTACACCCAAGACCTGGTATGACTTTAAGTCTTACTGGTATAATATCTAAGGACTAATCATGCTCATCCCCTACCTCATCTTTCACCCCCACGCCCCGATACCTGTCCCTCCAGCTCCGCTCAGCAGGAGCCCAGGCCTTGCAGGAGCAGCTGGGGGCCGTCACCTGTATAGGCAGCCTAGATCTGTCTGACAATGGTGAGTAAGACTCCTTGAGCACTGGGGTGAAGCCCTGAGGAGCCCTCTGTTGGCCTTGGGCCTCACGGCCAGGACTCTCCCGTCTGCTGAACAGGGTTTGACTCAGACCTCCTGACACTGGTGCCTGCACTTGGCAAGAACAAATCCCTCAAGCACCTGTTCCTGGGAAAGAACTTCAATGTCAAGGCCAAGTGAGCCCCATTCTGTGCTCACAGACCCTGCTCCATCACCCGTCACTCCCCATGGCTGGCTGTGTTCCCCCCGACCCCCTCCCCTCCCGGTGGCTTCCTGGGTTCCCTCTGGCCACCTCTCTCTTTCTCTAATAGCATGTCCCTGTCCCCCTCCCCTCCTCCTCTGACCCCATCTCCCTGCAGGACTCTGGAAGAGATCCTTCACAAGCTGGTGCAGTTGATCCAGGAAGAGGACTGTGTGAGTGACCAGGCCTGGGAGGGAGCTAGGGTGGGTGGTGAAGACTGAGCCTAACTTCCTTTTGCCCTCTCAGTCCCTGCAGTCGCTGTCCGTGGCGGACTCCAGGCTGAAGCTTCGCACCAGCATCCTCATCAATGCCCTGGGCAGCAACACCTGCCTGGCCAAGGTGGATCTGAGTGGCAACGGCATGGAGGACATCGGGGCCAAGATGCTGTCGAAGGCACTGCAGATAAACTCTTCCCTGAGGTGAGGCCCACGTCTCCACCCTTCCACCTAGATCCCCAACCCACTGACATATACACGTTTCCCCCCTTGGCCCCCATGCCCTCCTCTTCTGGAACTGTGACTCTGTCAGGGAAAAGGGGGATGCAAGAAGGTTACCCCTCTGGCCTTTACCAAGGACCCAGAGGGAGTGCTAACAACTGTTGTCCACCCTCCCCCAGAACTATCCTATGGGACCGGAACAATACATCTGCTCTGGGCTTCCTGGACATTGCAAGGGCCCTGGAGAGGTGAGTGGACCAGCACTGTATCCTGATACAGGCCCCAGCCCCTCTGTTCCAGGACGAGAATTAAATGACCCTAGGTACATCCCAGTTCCCAGACCTATAGGATAGGGAAATAATTAGCAAGTGGAGGCTGGGGAAGGCTCCCCTCTTTACCTCCACCCCCAACTCTACTACCGTTTCACAGCAACCACACCCTGCGCTTCATGTCCTTCCCCGTGAGTGACATCTCTCAAGCCTACCGCAGTGCCCCTGAGCGCACCGAGGACGTATGGCAGAAGGTGAAGGGCCGTGTTGTAAGCAGTGAAGACAACAAGGGGCAGAGGCAGCCATACCCTCAGCCCTGACCCTTCCCGCTCCATCATCTCCAGATCCAGTGGTGCCTGGTGAGAAACAACCACTCCCAGACATGCCCCCAGGAGCAAGCCTTCAGGCTGCAGCAGGGCCTGGTGACCAGCAGCGCCGAGCAAGTAAACATTTCCCTCCCAGGAGCATGGGGCATGCAGGGTACAGATGCCACGTGCTGGAAGCACACGGATGGGCATCACGTGGTGCCCCAAACTGGACTGAGCAAAAAGACACTCTGATTATGAGCCCCCAAATATACACAGGCAAATAGCAGTCAAGGGGTAGCCCCAGCCCAGGGGTGCAGAGGACTCCTGGGGCTCAACTAGGTATTCAGGAAGGGCATTCCGAGGAAAGAAGCAATGCAGAGATACCACCACGTGAGTGCTGGCAACGTGGCCCACAGGGTCTGACCTGAGACCCCTGCCACTCCTGCCACTGTGCTCTAGATGCTGCAGCGGCTGTGTGGACGAGTGCAGGAGGAGGTACGAGCCCTGAGACTGTGTCCCCTAGAGCCTGTGCAAGACGAGCTGCTCTATGCCCGGGACCTCATCAAGGACGCCAAGAACTCCCGGGCGGTGAGTCCTCCACAGCCCCACCCTCCCCTGTAGTCTGAAAAGCCAAGAAGGTCACCCAGTTCTTGACAGACTGGGAATATCTAAGCACTGCTCCGTGAACCTGTTCCTCCTAGCCTGGGGGCCTAGTGGGGCCTGATTCTGACCTCTTCCTTTCCAGCTGTTTCCCAGCCTCTATGAGCTGGGCCACGTGCTGGCCAACGATGGACCTGTGCGTCAGAGACTGGAGTCGGTAGCCAGTGAGGTATCCAAAGCTGTGGACAAAGAGCTTCAGGCAAGTTCTGGGAGAGGAAGGAGACCATTGGTGGGAACCCAAGGTTGACTAAAGCACGAAGGGCATGAAGGAAATAAAGTTTAGGCTCCCCCAGACTCCCCTGTGCCTGCAACAAGATAGACTTAGAATTATTTTTTCTGTTAGCTGACATCTTGGATCCTGACTTCCAACCCCTTCCTTTCTCAGATTCTGACATCTGGGCTGACTCTCCTCTGTCAGGATGGTAGGGTGGAAGGGCACTGACCAAGGCAGAAAACCCTGAGTCTCTAAGGTTCTGGGACTAACGGCTGTGTGACCTTAACTAGGTCCCCCCGTCTCCTCCTGGGGAACTAGATAAAGGACTAAAGACTTGCACGGTGCTCCTAGCCCTGATCTCTCCCTGCCTTCCTCCTCCTTAGGTGATTCTGGAGTCCATGGTCAGCCTCACACAGGAGTTATGCCCTGTGGCCATGCGGGTGGCAGAAGGGCACAACAAGATGCTGAGCAATGTAGCAGAACGTGTCACTGTGCCCCGGAACTTCATCCGAGGAGCGCTGCTGGAGCAGGCGGGACAAGACATTCAGAACAAGCTGGAGTGAGAGGCAGAGGGTGGCAGTGGGATGAGGCTGGATTTGGCCCAGAGCACTTAGGCAGTTTGGA
Organism: Microtus oregoni; assembly: GCF_018167655.1. Taxonomy (NCBI): domain Eukaryota; kingdom Metazoa; phylum Chordata; class Mammalia; order Rodentia; family Cricetidae; genus Microtus; species Microtus oregoni. The sequence continues at coordinate 7,962,979 of NW_024543219.1, forward strand.
GCTCTCCGCAATGAATAATGAATGGCTAGCCCTTCCATTTCAAAGGACAGATCTTAACTGTGCAACCATGCTATTTAGGGTCTGATTGGTGCTTGCCCTAGAAACCTGGGTACTGAGATGGGTACCTAGGCATAAGGGGTCAGGTGTTCCCGAGAGTAGGTATCTACTCCCATGACCTACACATATACCAGGAATTACCTCCTAAAAGCAAAACACAGCCTCCTCAGAGGCATAGACAAAGAAAAGTATGTAAGACAGGAGTATAAAGATGTTCCCTTCTTCCTAATTGTCACCACCTCTCATCTGGGTGTAGGCACCACCACTCACTAAAGCAAGGGAGAAATAAGCAGCCCAAGGCTTGTCAGCTCCCAGTTTACCTAGCTCGGTGCCACTGGAGCGCCTGACCTGGAGCCTCCTTGTTCCTGCTCCTCCTTGAGTTCCTCTTTGTCCACACACACCTCGGCCGAAATGATCACTCTCTGGGTCCGGCACATATGTTTGTAGAGATATGGCTGTACCGGACCCAAGGTGCAGCCAACAGCAGCTATGCTCTCTGTAGGCAGCCAGGCCAGCTGGCCCATTCTCAGACATCTGGGGAAAGGAGGGGTGGAGGCCCAGGGGTCAGGCAATAAGTAGCTGAACAGCCCCACTTATACCTACAGTGAGGTGAAGCTCTCCGTGGTCACCTACTTGACCAACTCCATAGTGGATGAGATCCTGCAGGAGCTGTACCACTCCCACAAGAGCTTGGTAAACATTCTGAGCCCAGATAGACTCAGGCCTTCCCTCTACCCTGTGCCATCCTATCTCCCCTGGCTCTTCTCCTCCAGAATCTGGAGAGTGAGCAGGTTCTTCGGGATTCTGTATTAATGCCTGTCATTCTTCAGGCCCGGCACCTGACCCAGTTAAGGACACTGTCAGATCCACCAGGAGGGGCGAGCCAAGGACAAGATGCATCTTCTCGAGGCAGAGGCAGGAACCACGACCATGAGGAAACCGACGATGAACTCGGGACCAACATCGTGAGCCCGTCTTCCCTCTGCCCTTTCACCTGAGTCCTCTCCCTGAACCTGCGCAATGTCTCCCCTCACTCCCTGAACTCACTCCACCTCACTCTGCTCAGCCTCTCCTCTTCCCTCATTCCAGATCCTCAGCCACCTGAGGCAGGGTGGAGTCTAAGGCAAAGACTTCCAGGGGAAGGGGTGAGAGAGGTCAGACGAAGGTGGGGCCCACTTTTTGTCTCCATTTCCACAGGACACAATGGCCATCAAAAAACAGAAACGCTGCCGGAAGATCCGGCCAGTGTCTGCCTTCATCAGTGAGTCTACAGCCTCTAGAAAATGCCATGGTTCTCAACCTGTGGATCACAACCTGTTTAGGGAGGAGGGACAAATAACCCTTTTAGGGGTCACCTAAGACCATCTGAAAACACAGGTGTTCGCAATATGATTAACGACAGTGACAAAATTACAATTGTGAAATAGCGATGAAAATAATTTGATGATACGGGGTCACAACATGAACTGTCTCAAAGGGTCGCAGCGTTAGGAAGGCTGAGAACCACGGCTCTAAAGCCTCCCACATTCTACCTCTCCCCAGGCCTAGTCCCCTTTCTTTTCTCTGCCTCTCCATCCTGACTCTCCTGTTAGTCTTGGAACACATTGCATCCACAGGCGGGAGCCCTCAGGACATGGAAAGCCAGCTGGGGAGCCTGGGCATTCCTCCTGGCTGGTTCTCGGGACTTGGAGGCAGCCAGTCCACAGCAAGTGGCTCCTGGGAAGGTCTATCCGAGCTACCTACTCACGGCTATAAACTAAGACATCAAACACAAGGGAGACCTCGGCCTCCCAGGACCACCCCACCAGGACCTGGCCGGCCCAGTGTAAGTCCCAAAGACCTGACAGAAGCAGCTTCGCATGGCAATACCAGAGCCGGGGCTCTAAGCTTTAGGACCCAGATTGGCAAGAGCCAGAAAATACTTAATAAGAAATCTATCTTGTGTGTGTTTGGTGGCATGAACCTACAGTCACAGCTACTCAGGGGGCTGAGGCAGGAGGCTCACTTGAGCCCATAAGTTCACAATCAGCCTGGACAATGTAGTAAGACATTCCTCCCCATCTGAAAAGGGGGAGGATGCGGAAGGAAGGAAGGAAGGAAGGAAGGAAGGAAGGAAGGGAGAAAAAGGGGAAGAGGGATAAATCTATTTTGCCATGTAGTGGCTGTGACATTGAAAATATCTTGTTGTGCTGAAGTCTAAACTTTCCTGGGGCCAAGTCCAAGGGGGAAGATCCTGGGAAGATTTGAGAGGTGGGACTTCCTGCACCTGACTTTCCTTCCAGCAGGTACCTGGGCCTCGGCAGGAGAACGGGATGGCAACCCGCCTCGATGAGGGGCTGGAGGACTTCTTCAGCAGAAGGGTCATGGATGAAAGCTCCAGGTATGAGGCCCACTCCCCACCCTCAGCAAACCACAGGCTCAGTGAGGGATTCTTTGTCCTCCAACAACCGCGTCCCCTAACCGGTCTCTCTGGGAAATGTCCCTGTATTCTCATCCTGACCTCACCCATCCTCGTGCTCCCAGGCTTCGGAATCCCCTCATGATGGCTGAAGAAATATGGAGCCAGAATTTATTGCTGGCTGATGTCTGGGGTTAGGAACAGATCAGGGGTGACAGGCACCGGGTGGAGTGCCCTTTTGCAATATGAGACCCTGAGTGGTCTCTCTCACTGTTGGCAGATTCCCCTGGGACTGGACATAAGTGATGTCATTTGGGGAAGCTGAAAGAAGGAATTATGGGAGAGGATCTAGGAAAATAGAGTCACTTTGGGCTCAAGAAGCCACTGATGGTTTATGACAGAGAAAGTTAGGACAGCGTTCCCTGCCGAGTGCCAAGCCGCAGTACAGGAGAGACTAAATGGAGAGGGATCGGGATACTTGTTACACTTAGAGTGGACCAGCACCAGCTCCACCTTAAGCCCTGCATCTGGCACTTGTCACCAACCCACCCCAACTCTGCCCAGCTATCCCCGGACTCTGAGGACCATGCGGCCTGGCCTCTCGGAACCACCACTGCCTCCACTCCAGAAGAAGAGGCGACGAGGCCTGTTTCACTTCCGCCGGCCTCGGAGCTTCAAGGGGGACAGGGGACCAGGGTCGCCTACGGCTGGACTCCTCCTCCCTCCGCCCCCACCTCCACCGCCAACTCAGGAGAGCCCTCCCAGTCCAGACCCCCCAAGCCTTGGCAATAAGTCATCTCCTTGTTGGAGCCCAGAGGAGGAGAGCAGCCTTCTTCCTGGATTCGGAGGAGCCCGGGGGTCTACCTTCTGCAGGAAGATGGTAAGCTAGACAGAAGTGCCAGTCTCCCCTTCTCCTGGCCCACACATGGTCCACTCTCTGAATACAACCCACTCTTCATGTGAGAACACTGGTAATTCAGATTCCCTTTTCTTGAGGATGATACAGAACATGGTGCATACAATGAAGAAGATGTTGGAAGGGTTCCCCCTAGAGTCAAGGCAGGGCTTCCCCCAGAGCTGGGTCTCATGGGGCATCAGACCTCCCACAACGCCCCTCTGTCTAGAAAGCCTCTTGTGTCTTTAACAAGAAACTTTGTTCTAGGGTCCAGAGAAGTTGGAGCCAGGGGAGGCAGCCCCAGCCCCTGGGACAATGCAGCAACCCAGGGTACACGGCGTTGCCCTTCCTGGCTTGGGGAGAACCAAAGGCTGGAGCTTTGATGGAAAACGAGAGGTGAGGGGTCCTGGGGTGGCAATGTAGGGTCCTGTGAGTTCCTTTCAGCACCCCACTTCCCTCATCCCTGTGGTCAGTAGACAAGGCGGATTCTTTCCATGCTGTTCACACTGAACCCAGGGCTCACTTTACCTATTAGAATTGTGTTTCCCAACCTGTGGGTCGCGACCCCTTACACAGGGGCCATATATCAGATACCCTGCATATCAGATATTTACATTATGATTCATAACAGTAACAAAATTACAGCTATGAAGTAGCAACAAGAAAAATTATTCAATTTTTATGGTTGGGGGTCACCACAACTGTATTAAAGGGTCACAGCATTAGGAAGGTTGAGAACCACTGTATTAGAACTCGTAAAACAGAGGATAGAGTCGTAAAAATACTTGCTTTTAGAATCCTGTTTCCCAAACTTCTGTGGCTTGTGTTACAGCCTTTGCGACTGACTTTTGCCTGATTCGTGAGCACCTGGTTAAAATTTCACTGCCTTTTTATTTAAATCAGCCCACTTTTTCAAATTTAGTCTGGACCTAACCATGATCCTCTTTAAAATCACAGGCATTTTGTAAGATCCATGTTCTCCTGCAGCACACTCAGATAGCAGTGTGTTCATTGGCGCAAACCTTCTTATGCCCCCAACGTGATATGGGTGCTGAGCTTTGGAAGCAAAGTCTGAGTACATAGGAACTCATAACCTGTGACTGACAGGAGCGTCTATGGCCAGCGCCTCTTTCAGCTGCTGTCTCCATGTGAAGGAGACTTTTCTCACAACCTGACTCAGATGTCCTTTTAGGGCTCAGGCCCAGACCAGGAGGACAGTACCCAGGCGTGGCAGACACGGCGTTCTTCAGATGATGCAGGTGATGTTGGCTGACCTCGCTCCTTTAGTCCCTCTCTCTTCAGTGCCTCCTAATTCTCCCATCTCTTCTCCCCTTCTGCTTCCTATCCCCTCCCCGACTCCAGGGCCTGGAGCCTGGAAGCCACCCCCACCCCCACAAAGCTCCAAGCCGACCTTCAGCGCTATGCGCCGGGCAGAGGCCACGTGGCACATAGGTATGTAAAGCTCTTTCTTGGCCAACAGTGCTGAAAGTTCAAAGAGCCAAAAACCATACACCCCCCCACACACACACACACCAGCCCTGCAACCCAGGGGAACCAGTAGGAAGTCAACACCGTGAACATGTTTAAAAATATTTAGAGAACCATCCAAAAAGAAGACTAACAACTTATTCTAATTCAAATCCAGACTCTGCAGAGCACAGGTAGCATCAGCGGGGTTAAGCGGATGTGAGGAAGGCTTTGTGGATGCTTCTAAAGAATTCTCTGAGGCAGGTGGCTCCCCTGGCCGCTGTCAACAGGGATGTCCTCTATAAATAAGGCCTTGCTGGGAGAGAGGGCAAGCCCAGCTGCCAGCAAGTGGCGGCTAACACGACCACCCTGCTTCCCAGCCTGTCCTCAGAGTTCTTAGGGATGCCCCAAAGCAGAAGCAGTGCCTCTGCTCGGAGGTCAGAGTCTTGCGCACTAGTGCCACTCAGCCACCTGTGACCTCAGGCAGTCACTTACTTTCTAACTTCAGGATCAGGAGCTGGGGAAGGGAATTACTCTGAGTGTCACATTTCCCCCTCCTGAGTCCAGAGGACCTGAATTCAGCCTAAGAAGGCACTAAAGAAAAGCTAGATGGCCCAGCCTCAGCTCAGGGTCCTAAAGGCCTGGGATACAGCTCCTGGCAGTATCAACACAGACCCAATCTCCCTGGAGACCCAGCCCCCTCCCTCCTCCACCCCTACTCCTAGGCTAGGGCATAGGCCCAAAGATAAAGGATAAACAAGCAGGCAAGTCTGGTTTGAGGACTCCCTACACCCCGTTGTTGCATCCTGTTCCTTTCTGTTCTGTCCCCTCCTTCTCCTGTAGTGCTGGCATAAGGCTTGCCAGTACCCATATGCCTATCCCATCCTCTGCCCACTGTTGGAGGCAGCTTTACTCATTTTCCATCTCTGGCACCGACTAGATGAAGCATTCAAAGCAGGGCCTCATCCTTCCTTTAGTAAACCATGGTAGCCAGGTCCTGTGTTGCGTACTCAGAGACAAACAGCATCTGGCAGGTGTTGCTTCTGTGCTCATGTGGTTTAGAGTCCCAGACGAGTGTAAGAGGGCATCTTACCCCAGTCAGACTTGAGGACAGTGCTGAAAGTGCCAGGCTGCGGCCTTGGCAGGTCCCTGGATCACTGCAGCCCCGAGGAGGCAGCTGCGCCTTTGGAACCAGGAGTTCTTCTATCCTGACTCTGCTCCAGTAGGAAAAGAACTGAGCCCTGTTGGCCCTGGGCAACCCTGGGACATGGGAGAATAAAAGAGGACACGGAAAGCAGAGATGCTGGAGCAAAAGAGTTTAGATAGGGCAAGTCCTAGCCTTGCAAGGCACCATGGGAAAAGTAACAGGATGGCTCTGGACAAATGCCTTTTCTGTAGCTTCTCACGTCTTTCCTTTCCCAGCTGAAGAGAGTGCTCCCAACCCCAGCTGCCAGAGCCCGAGCCCAGCTTCCCAGGATGGAGAGGAAGAAAAGGAGGGAGCCTCATTCCCAGAGAGGGCAGTCCCCGCTAGGAATGCCAAGGTGAAGGATGGAAGATGGACGGAGAGGGTATTTTGAAGGGGTTAAAATTCTAAAAGACCTGGGAATGTCAGGCTGAAAGCCAGTGGTCGGTGAGGAGGCTCCTCTGAAGGAATCAGAGACTAACTGACCCAGCATCTTTACTCTGTTATCTACAGGACCCCCCCATAGGTCCACGTCCCCCTAAGCCAGTGGCTGTGCCCAGGGGCCGCCGGGCCCCCCAGGTGCCAGGAGGCAGAGAAGAGCCTGAGCCTGGCAGTGCTACCCCAGGAATCAGCAAGCCCCGGCTGAGACTGGGCTCACAGCAAGACCAAGAGGAACCGGAAGTGCAAGGTCTGCCACCCTACCTGATGGGGGCTTGGGAGAACTCTGGGGGTTTAGGCCCCCACATCAGATCTCCTTCCAAGGCATGGAACCGGAATAAGCAACAACCAGGAGTCAAAGCCCGGATGAGTACCCAACTGGTGAGGCCCCCTGTGTGCCAGGCTTGCTATGACTCCTTTCAGGGCCTTCGGATCTGGGGCGCCGAACAGCCCCCCTGAAACCCAAGAGAACAAGGCGAGCACAGTCCTGTGACAAGCTGGAGCCTGATCGAAGACGGCCCCCTGACCCTACAGGTGCCTGTGGTGAGACAACAGGTCCCCTTCCCACTGGTCCCTTCAATCCCCAGCACTGGGTGGCTGGCTCTCTTTGCCCAGGAAACAGGGTTCCCTGGATTTATCCCCAGCAGGAACCAGTGAACCAGGAACGGACTGACCGCCACTGACTGCCCTCCCCAGCCTTCCTCGACATGTGCCTCAGAAGGACTCAGGCCCTCAACCCCTGCTCCCTCAGCCCTGGCCAGCCCTTGTCCTACAGGGCAACACACTGAGTAGGCCTAGGGGAGCAGGAGTGGAGCCTGGAAGGGAGGGAGCAACCTGAAGCAGGGAGGCCCTCACACCTGCCTTGCCTCACCTCTGTAGAGAGCTTGGGGCAGAGGCTGTCTCTTCCCCTGGGGGAGGGTAGATCTCTGCCCCTCCATGCCCAGGGGTTCTCTGCCACTTGTATAGAATAATAATAAAAAAGAATCACTGTCTGTTTCTATTCTCTATAACATTGCACAAGCCCCCAGGGTTGGCCTCAGCAGAAGGCAGTGAGGAACAGCTCACATGTGTGGGGTTGGGGCTCCCAGAGGAGAGGAGGAAATAGCAGATCTGATGACGAAGAGTGGCAAGTGGCCCGTTCTGTGCAGGGCGAGCCTGTAAAGGGGGCTGCTGTGACAGAAAGCAACGTCGTGTCTTTCTGGCTTTGGGGATCATGGTGGGATTAGAAGACCCCAGTCAGTGTACCAGAGAAGACTGGGAAGCTTGTGTGCATGTGTGTGTGTACATGTGTGCACCTGTGTTCACACCTATGTTCACTAACATTAAATGCTGTATTATCCTATAGGTACCCTTTTTAATATTACTGTTATATTTATTTATTTGTGTGTATGCATATGAGCACACGTGTGTCACAGATTTCACTTGTGGGAATCAGTTCTCTCCTTCTAATGTGTGGGTCCCCAGGATCAAACTCAGGTCCTCAGACTTAGTGACAATAGCCTTTTCCTGCTGAGCCATCCTCAGTCCTCCTTTAGATACTCTTTGCACATGTATCAGTGTTTGGCGTGTATGTATGGATGGATGGATGCAGGCAGGCAGGCATGCCTGGCACCTGTGGAGGCTAAAAGAGGGCATCAGATCCCCCTGAAACTGAAGGTATGTATGCTGTAAGTCACAGTAGGGGTGCTGGAAATCCAACCCCGGATTCCTACAAGAGCAACAGGTGCTCTAAACTACTGAGCCATCTCTCCAGCCCCTATAGATATTACTTTTTTAAATTCTTTTATTTTATGTGTATGGGTGTTGTGCCTCTGTGTGTCTGTGCACCCTATGTATGCAGTGCCCACAGAGGCAAAAAGAGGGCTTTGGAGTCCCTAGGACTGAAGTTACAAGTGGTTGTGAATTTCTGTGTAGGTTCTGGGAATTGAACCCGGGTCCTTTGGAAGAGCAATCAGTGTTCTTTAACTACTGAACCCTCTCTCCATCCCCACCTGTGGATACTCTTAATAATCAAAAATCAAAAAATCAAAAACAATAGAGTAGCTTAGAGTGAACAGGTCTCTATGACATGAAAAGAAAATACAATACTTTAACGATTTCTGGTGCATCCTGACAAATATGATTTTGAAATTCAGAACTGCCTCCAGCACCTTCTGGAAGCCTTCCCCTACTCACCCAGATTGAACTTCCTTCCCTCATTATGCCTCCTTTTCTCCCGGAGCATAACTGTGTGTGTCATACTTAACTGCATCTCATATCATCCTAACATGTCTGTGTAGGTCCCTCTATCTCATATCCATCTGCCTGCTTGGGAACAGGAGCTACGTCTTAACTACCTGACTAGCCCCAGTGCCTGGCACAGTCTCCAGCACTCGGGAGGTAGTTCATAAATGGTTTCTACCTTAATAAATGAGCAGCTTAGGGGACAGAGATTGAAGGTGTCCCTGTGAACGCGGCTGAGTGCTCCTCCAATGGCCACGCCCAAATGTCTCCCCACACGGCTAATAGCAGCCCAGAAACTGCTCACTTCCCCTGACCTCACAGAGAATAACTACTTCTGTTGCCTTACGCTTTGTACCTGGCCCAGCCCCCCCCCCCCCCATAAGGATGTGACCATAAGGTACATTGTGGCTCTAGGAACATGCCTTGGTGGAAGTCAGTCTTTCAGTAACTGCACTACGTGTGCTACCCTGCCCTCCATGACTGAAAGAATGAAAACCTGTCCAATGCAATCATGTGCACATTCTGTCTTTCCCTAAGAAAGGGTAACTCGGGGACTGGATCTTTTCCCTGAGGTTCAGTGTGGGGCATGTGGTTTTTAAGGAGCATGCGGATATCAACATTCTGTTGTATCCAGGTTAGTGAGAGTAGGTGTCTGTGTGTATGTCACAAGTACAGCCCAGGGTTCTTTCCTGTGTAGCTACAAATATCCTTAACAAGTATGATGCTGTGTGAACGTGCTATGAGAGTGTGCTTCCCACGGTGCATCACTGGGGCTAGAACTGTCATGGTGTCACTGTGAATTTATGTGCTGGCGCCTGTGCGTGTCAAGCTATGTGTGAGTCGTGGGTGCATGTGTCGCCGTCCTTGCTCTGTGTGGCTGTGTGTGCATGTCCCCCTGAAATGTGTGTGTGTCTCTGTGATGCTGGGTGTGGGTGTGATGTGAAGGAGATGTGTGTCACTGTGTCTGTGGGGGTCCTGCCTTGGGTCTGCCCCCAGCCCGCCCTCCTTCCCTAGTTCTGTGGCTCCCTCCCAAGCACTGTCCCTGCCCCTCCCCTCTTCTCCCTCCCAATCAGTCTGTGCAGGGGGGGAGCTGCTGCTGCGGCCCCCCTCCTCCCCATCCAGGCCCCATAAATAGCAGCAGAGCCGGAGCCGGAGCCGGCGCCAGCGGCTGGAGCAGCAAGGAAGTCAGGGGCAGGGCCGGAGAGCTGGAGAGAAGAGACCCCAACTAAAAGCCCAGGTGAGCCCACCCTTCCTCCCTAATCCAGTCTGAGCCCTCCCTTCCCCGGCTCAGTCTCCACAACAACATCTCCTGCAGCTGTCAGAGAAGTCACCAGCCAGCCCTACCTGGTCCCCTCTCCACCCCATGCCCCTGCCTACCTTAAGACAGCCACATTAACTGAGAGACTTGTGGCTGGAAGACAGAAAGCACCCCAAGTCCAGACCCTCCCTCCGGTATCTAGAAAGATATGTCGTCGGGAAGCTGGTATCCAGCCAGGGACTGGTCCCTGTTCTGACAGAGCTACAAGATTGTCACACCCTCCTGGAGATGGACACAGGACAGAGGGGGACAGACAGAGGGTGGGGCACTCGGGCACACCAGTGGACACTCACTCAGGAAGCAATGGCATGGATCAGAGAACTTCACCCTGAGATCTGGACAGGCACAGAGAGATGGGATGGACCAGCCATGAACTCGGGTCAGCAGACCCCCGTTTGCTGCTGACTGAGGCTTGGTGACTCTGCCGGGGGAGGGTGGTGCGCATGCATCCCACGGGCAGCATGGTGGGGGCCATGGCGCCCCCAAAACCCTGTCGCTAAGAGACGGTGCCTGTGTTGCCAAGAAGTGTGAGAACAGGGAGGGGGGAAGACTGCAGGCTCGTCAAGCGCCTGGGGAGCTCACGGCAGAGCCCCAGTCCTGACTCTCACTCCCCAAGCCCACCACCCCTCCTTTTCCATCAGCCACCCATACAGTGAGTCGGGGGGCGCTAAGACAGTGGGTACAGTTGGGCACAAACTCCTTCCACTGATAATCTGGTTCCTGTCCACGGCAGACTTCTTCCCTAAGGCCCATCCTCTTCAGACCTCCAGGGGCCTCCCCACCCCCTTGCCCCACCCCCTTGCCCCACTTTGGTTCCCTAGTGCCAAGACTGAGTGCTGCACTGGCTCATCCACCAGTTGGGAAACAGCCGAAGGTGCTGAGACAGCAGGAGGCATAAATCAATCGATGGCCTAGGAGCCAAGACTGCCAGGAACCCACTTCTATCCCAGCCCTCCAGTCTGTTCCAGCCCCATCCATGACACCTAGGCTGGCAGAGTGACAGAGGCGCAGGGCTCTGGACTCCTCATCTTTGCTGTTCAGAGCTTCAGGGAAGTCAAGCAGAGGGCAGGGGAAGTGGGCTGCCCTTAGGATCCCAGGACCTCAGGAAGAAGAGCAACGGATAGGTCCAGGACCCCCAAGAGACAAACTCCTCCTCTCCTTGTCCAGGCTGTCTGTTCTGTCCACACGGTCATGTCGGACCCTGAGATGGCATGGGTGCCTGAGCCCCCAGCCATGACCCTGGGGGCCTCGCGGGTGGAGCTGCGGGTGTCCTGCCACGGCCTCCTGGATCGAGACACACTCACCAAGCCGCATCCCTGTGTGCTGCTCAAGCTGTTCTCTGATGAGCAGTGGGTAGAGGTGCGGGCAGCTAACCTTGTTAAACCCAAGAAGGAGGGAGGGTGAGTGGGCAATGGGAGCCTCATGGGAGATGTGAGGATTCCAAAGGACCTTCTCTAGCCTTATGGATAACCTTGAATGTAAGTGTGATATCATTATAAACCCAAACTTTTTGGCCAGAGACTTACAGAGCCCCCAAAGGGCTGAGGTCTAGTAGTCCAGCAGTACCCCAAATTCAGAAGTCAGCTAAGAAAGACAGGAGCTGGTTGACAGGGACAAAAGGACCAAGGCAAGTCCACGTGGCCAGGGAAGCACAGGGAAGGCACAAGTGGCCTTGGTTCCCAGAGGGCCTATCCCTCCCGCTACAGGTGGAGCGTACAGAAGTGCTCCGCTCCTGTTCAAGCCCCGTCTTCTCCCGGGTGCTGGCCCTTGAATACTTTTTTGAAGAGAAGCAGCCTTTGCAATTCCATGTGTTTGATGCAGAGGATGGAGCCACCAGCCCCAGCAGCGACACCTTCCTTGGCTCTACAGAGTGCACCTTGGGCCAGGTCTGCACCCCAGTTCAGTCCCTACCTCACCATCAGCTTCTGCCTCTGGAAGCCACACTAAGAGAAAGGAACTCTGAAGCTAGTTCTGAAGCATGTGCACCCTTGGACAAGATTCTTTAATGTACTTCTTCCATCTGGTGGGGGGGGGGGTGGCAGGTTATTCTCATAGTGCTCCTTTTGTTATTGTTACTGTTGTTGTTGTTGTTGTATTTGGTGCTGGGGATTGAACCCATGGCTAAACTACACTCTCCCCTCCCAGCACCTCTCTTTAGGCTGCTGTAGAAACTGAATCCACACTAGTCCAATCAAAGGGTCAACATCCTGGACACTCTGTGGGCATTTCTTTCCCACCCTCACACCCTTGTCCAAGGCAGATGCATGCCTTACAGCCAGGCTCCCCCTCCACCTCTGTCTTTAGATTGTCTCACAAACCAAGGTCACTAAACCATTACTGCTGAAGAATGGGAAGACTGCGGGCAAGTCTACAATCACGGTAGGCAAAGCCACTGTGCTCACCACTGGGCCAAGGCCAATGTCCCCATATAGACATCCACTGTGACACTGGGCTTACAGCCACCTTCATTTATGGGAAGCCTATATGGCAGCCCTTCCGGTGGGGAGAAAATCCTTAACACCGTGTCCCCCTTTTACAGATCGTAGCCGAGGAGGTATCAGGAACCAACGACTATGTGCAACTCACCTTCAGAGCCCACAAGCTGGACAACAAGGTTGGAACCCCGGAGTGCAGGCATCCGTGCCCCATTAGAGAGCCACGGACATCCCACTAGACAGATTCCAGGGTCCCGAGCCAATTCTCTTCTCAGTGTTACTCCCTCCCCACCCTCCTCGTAGACTCATGAACTCTTTCCCCTGCACCTCCAGGATCTGTTCAGCAAGTCTGACCCTTTCATGGAGATCTATAAGACCAATGGAGACCAGAGTGACCAGCTAGTCTGGAGGACTGAGGTGGGTGCACAGGGCTATGGGATGGAGGTGGGCAGATTTTGGTAAAGACATTCATACAGGAAGTGACAAGATCCCTCCTGCCTCTCCAAGGTGGTAAAAAACAACCTGAACCCCAGCTGGGAGCCATTCCGCCTGTCCTTGCATTCTCTGTGCAGTTGTGACATCCATCGGCCTCTCAAGGTAAAGCCCCCTTGGAGCACCCAGTCTGCTGTCCGAGACCCTCCCCAAGATACTGCAAACCTCCTCCCTCTCCCTCCTGTGATAAGCACCGCAGCGTGTCTCTGCCGGATAAATAACAGCTCACAGCTCAGAGTTCAGCTTCCCACAGAAGTGCCTTTATCTGAGGCCAAACTCCCTGCCAGAAATTGAGCTAAAGAATGACTTTTAGCAGGTGGCTTCTGCTTGGTTGAGGACCTCTGTTTGGGCCTAGACAGTGTGAGGCCCCTACTACCTTAAGTCAGGAACCTTTGGGGCCACTACAGAGTGCCCCTAAACTGCTTCTTCCCTCTTCCCTCAGTTCCTGGTGTATGATTATGACTCCAGTGGGAAGCATGACTTCATCGGCGAGTTCACCAGCACATTCCAGGAAATGCAGGAAGGAACAGCAAACCCTGGGCAGGAGGTGCCAAAGACCCCATGGGAAAATCTTGAAGGGGGTTGGTTGCTGACCATATGGCTGTAGGTGACTGCAGACAGAGAAGGTGGAAAATGCCCAGGCTTGGCACAAGGACAGGGTCATGAGTGTCTTGCCTTGGAAGCATCTGCAGGAAAGGACCAGAAGGTCTACTTGATGGACGTCTGACTTTGCGGTGTGGGGTGGGTCTAGATGCAGTGGGATTGTATCAACCCCAAATACCGGGACAAGAAGAAGAACTACAAGAGCTCGGGGATGGTTGTTCTGGCTCAGTGCACAGTAAGTCACAGTTCACAACTCAAGCACCCATGCCCTTCCTTCCTTCTTAATTTTAAAAAAACTTTCCATTTATTTATTGGGAGTGTGCTTGTGTGGACACATCGGCACCACTGAGCCCATGTGGAGGGCAAAGAACAACTTTTGGGAGTCAGCCCCCCCCCCCTTTGCACCATGTCTGTCCTGGGGATCAAACCCAGGTCTTGAAGCTGGGTAACAAGTACCTTTACCTACCGAGCCTTCTCTCCAACCATTTATTACTTGCATTTATGTATTTGTTCTGTGTCTGTCTGTCTGTCTGTCTGTCTGTCCCTCCCTTGCTTTAAAGACTTGCTCTGAGAACTGGAAACCTTTGTCCCATCCCCATCCTCAGCTGCAACCTTTAAAACCCTAGTCCCCCACCCCCGCCCCACTTTCCCCATGAAGCCTTGCCAAAGCTTCCACCCAAAAGGACCCTCTCACCTACCTCATTATCCCTGCCCCTCTGCCAGGTGGAAAAAGTGCACACTTTCCTGGATTACATCATGGGTGGCTGCCAGATCAGCTTCACAGTAAGCCCCCACCCCGGGTGGCAGAGGGATGGCATAAGAAAAAGGGAGGGCCCAAATCCATGCAAACGAAAGAAGCCAGAGTCTCCCTGCCCTTAATAACTGGGCATCTGGTGTACCTTGCATCCAACACCCCACTCAGCTATGAGGCTGCCCGTGGGCTCCCCTAGATTCACCCTGGTTCTCTTACACATTCTAACTCTGGCCTAGCCTGTCTGTTGGTTCTCATGGCTGCAGCATGACTCTTCCCCACCTTCTCCCAGGTGGCCATCGACTTCACTGCCTCCAATGGGGACCCAAGGAGCAGCCAATCCCTGCACTGCCTCAGCCCCCGACAGCCCAATCACTACCTGCAGGCCCTGCGCACAGTGGGAGGCATCTGCCAGGACTATGACAGGTAACAGGAAGGGGGCAGGGTGTGGATCAGGAAGGGAGGCCTTGCCCAGGACCTTCACAGCTTTCTCCTCTCTACAGTGATAAGCGGTTCCCAGCTTTCGGCTTTGGAGCTCGAATTCCCCCAAACTTTGAGGTAGGCTGGGTACGAGAGACAGGAAGATGGCAGGGGAGACAGAAAGGAGAAGCTCCTTCACTGCCTTGCCTCACCCTTACAGGTGTCCCACGACTTTGCCATTAACTTTGACCCAGAAAATCCTGAATGTGAAGGTAAGCTGGGGGAAGTTACATCACCCTGCGCCACTACAGATGCTTGTGACCTCCTCAGGACCACAGACTCTACCCTAGCACACTCAGCTCCCAGACCCATCCCTTCCTCCCATCCAAAGCCTGTCTTCATTTGGGAAGAGCGCTATGACCCACCTACCTCTCCTGGCCCCAAGGACCATCTGTCTCTCTCTCTCTCTCTCTCTCTCTCTCTCTCTCTCTCTCTCTGCTTAGTGAGGAGCTGGGAGCCACTCTGCTGTGCCTGGAGCCCCTACTGACTCTGCCAGCTTCACCTCTTTTCTTTGCCTACAGAGATCTCAGGGGTTATCGCCTCCTACCGCCGTTGCTTGCCTCAGATCCAGCTCTATGGTCCTACCAATGTGGCCCCCATCATCAACCGCGTGGCTGAGCCAGCCCAGCGGGAGCAGAGCACTGGCCAAGCCACGGTGAGGAAGCAAAACAGATAAGCAGGTGCTGCCCTGCAGGGTCAGGACCTGCGTTTGGAAAGAGCATCGGAGCCCTTTCCTACAGAATCAAGCCGTATTTCCCTTCTGCTCACCCCCAGAAGTACTCGGTACTGCTCGTGCTCACTGACGGTGTGGTGAGTGACATGGCCGAGACCCGAGCGGCCATTGTGCGAGCCTCCCGCCTGCCCATGTCCATCATTATTGTGGGTGTGGGCAATGCTGACTTCTCTGACATGAGGCTACTGGATGGAGATGATGGTCCCCTGCGTTGCCCAAAAGGGGTACCTGCAGCCCGTGACATCGTCCAGTTTGTGCCCTTCAGGGACTTCAAGGATGTGAGTATTTGGTACTCTCCTCCAGTGAGAAAGGCCTTCTCAGCAATTCATGCCCCCCAAATCTGTCTTTCTATTTTACTTTTCTTTTTTTTTCTTTTTCCTTTTTTTGTTGTTTTGTTTTAGTTTTAGTTTTGTTGTTTTTCAAGGCAGGGTTTCTCTGTGTAACAGCCCTAGCTGTCCTGGAACTCATTCTGTAGACCAGGCTGGCCTCAACTCAAACCCATAGAGGTCTGCCTGCCTCTGCCTCCCAAATGCTGGGATTAATGGCATGCGCCGCCACCAACTGGCCCAAATCTGTCTTTCTCATCCTCTTGATGTCCTTTGAAGATCACTAGAATCCAGCACACCACTCTGAAGCCCCACCAGTAGCTCATTTGACTCAGATGCTCCCACTCTCCAGCCCCTAACCAATCTCCTTCCCTCCGCAGGCTGCTCCCTCTGCCCTGGCTAAGTGTGTCCTGGCAGAGGTACCACGGCAGGTGGTAGAGTACTATGCCAGCCAAGGGATCAGTCCAGGAGCTCCCAGACCCTCCACGCCAGCTGTGAGCCCCAGTCCCAGCCCATGACTGCCTCTCCACAAGCCAACACCCCCTCATTCCTTCAGTAAGTTCTTGGGGATCAAAAGGGAGCATGCAAAATGGGTCCGAAGTGGCGCCTCTGAATGACCCATCTTGGCTGCTGTGGCTGGCGTGATGCTTTTGACTATCCTGCTCCTCTCAGGTGCCTGTGCTGACCCTTGTGACTCCGGTGACCAGTGTCTCTGCCTCTTGGACCAGTGGTGCCCTGTGAGTCTTGGAAGTGAGTGGTGGGCCCTACTGCCATCTCTTCAAGCCCCATACCCCTCAACTCTGTGGACCCTCAATAGCTTCCTTCAGTGATTGTGGCTTTATGGGTGTTAATAAAGGGATCTACCCCAGTATTCCAGCCTCAGATGCTCGTTGGAGAATCCATCCCTCCCACATATACCATAGAAAAGGGGGCCAAATCTCCTTCCAAATCTGAGCCAGAGCTCCCCAAGCATGCTGTTGTCTCTGCAGCCCCCAACTGTGTGCCAGTGGGAACTAAGGAGCCCCTACTCTCACCTCCCAAGCCCAGGGGGGTCTAAGCACCATGGGCGTTAATTGCAGGAGATGGGGGAGGGTAATGAGGGGCTGTCAAGAGGGCAGGCTGATGCTTTCTTAGATCTGTCTCCAGAGAGGTCCCGCTGAGTACCCCAGGGGCTGAGCCCCAGCCCCCACACAGCTGCAGGGCAGGCCCTGGAGGGATGGTGGAGCGGTGAGGGGCGCAGCAGGTCTGCTAATAGTGCGGAGCACAAAGAGGACACTGAGGCCTGCAAGGCCTGGTTTCCCATGCGTGCTCCGTGCACCACACATTGGGGAAGTCCAGTTGGGTACTCTTACTGCTAACATGGCAACCGCAGCCAGTATTGTTCTTTAACACATCACATTGGCTCCTTTCAATGTGTATTGTGATAGCAAGCCAGAGCGGTATTTCTCCATCTATCCGAGGAAGCGAATAAGGCTTGATTTTTAACGCTTCAGGGTCAGAAAAGAGTCAGAACTGGAGCTGCCTAGCCACAACACCCACACATATCATCACTACTGTACCTCAGCTAGCCACAGGGTCTAGACATGCCACCTTGAGACCTCGTAGATGCCTGCTGGTTTATGGGCACAAGCGTCTGAGGACAGTGTCTCTGCCCTTGTGTGCCGTGCAAATAAGGAGGGGTTGCAAGAGAGCCAATGGCCTGGACTGAAGCTCCAAAGGACAGAAGAGGACACAAATGAAGTTCAGAGTAAGGGAAAGGTAGGAGATGTGCCACCTGCCTGCAACCCTAGCACTCGGAAAGTGAGGGCACGGCCAGGGGTGGTGGTGCACACCTTTAATCCCAGCACAGCCGGGGTGGTGGTGCACACCTTTAATCCCAGCATAGGCGGGGTGGTGGTGCACACCTTTAATCCCAGCATAGCCAGGGGTGGTGGTGCACACCTTTAATCCCAGCACAGCCGGGGTGGTGGTGCACACCTTTAATCCCAGCATAGGCGGGGTGGTGGTGCACACCTTTAATCCCAGCATAGCCGGGGTGGTGGTGCACACCTTTAATCCCAGCATAGCCGGGGTGGTGGTGCACACCTTTAATCCCATCACCCAGCACACCAGGTGAAGCAGGCAAGTCTTAGTTGATCTACAAAGTGGGTTCCAGGCCAGCTAGGGCTGCACAGTGGGACCCTGTCTCAAAAAAGGAAAAAAGGAAGGAAGGAACGAAGGAAGGAAAGAAAAAGGAAAAAGGATTATGAGTTTGAGGCTAGCCTGGGCTACATAGTTAAAAAAAGAAAAAAGGAACACAGTGTAAAGGAAGAAGAATTGAGATCCTAGGTGAGCTCCCTTTGCCCCAGCCTCTCCCTGCAACAATGGATGTTGAAGAGGAAGATGCTGAGTGTTCTCATAGGGAGGAACCCAAGCTAAAGAGGAAGGCCGCTGGCCAAAGGGCAGGCAAGGGAAATGAATGAGCAGGGGTCTGCCGGCAAGGACTGCGCTTTCAGTCTCCTGCATAGCCGAAGGATGAGCTAGGCTAGAGGAGGGGACCGTGCGAACAAGAAATGTGATGGGAAGAGAAGAGACAGCTGGTCAGGGGGTGGGTAGTGGGGGCAGAAAGGAAGAAGGACATATGGGAGCCCCGTTCCCCCACGCAGGACTGCTTCTCCCATTTATTATGCCCCTTGGAAGACAGATGACAGTGGCTGATGAGGTGGACACTCCCAGCTCAAAGCCTCTGCTCTGCCCAAAGGCCCTCCCCATATGTTGCTGAACTGGAGGGCTGGGTTACCATGGCAACTGTGAGACCTGGAGGACAGTCACAGAAGGGGCCTAGCTAGGGCCACTGCTGCTCCGGGACTTTGGTTGCGGTGGTGGTTGGTGGTAGGCGAGGCTCCATCTGGACCACTCCCCACCCCCTCCAATCCACTGTCATCCGCACTCTAGAACTGAGAGGAGTACACTGCTCAACTCCGCGAAGGGTCTCTCTCTGCACAAATGAGACAAGCAATCTACCACTGAGATACAACAGACTTCCCCAGACCCTCCCACCTCACTATTCCGTCTCCCTCCTCCCAGCAGACACACAGGCCGGTAGCTGAAGCAGTGATGGAGAATTGACTCTTTTTAAGTTGCAAGAACTTTTAACCGACAACATTAGTTTTCCTGGGCTTCAGGTTTAATTCACAAAAGCCACCCTTTCTCGGCTCCTGGTTATCCTGTGAGGTCACACTTCAGCTCTGAGAGGCAAGAGGTAGCAGGAGCACCCTCTGCAGTTGGAAGGCCGAGGCAGCCTAGAGGGAGCCACAGAGAGCCGGTACAAATGAGAATTTCCAGAGAAGCCATGCTGTGTATCTAGCGCCTGAGCTATAGCCTGGAGGCTGAACAGGATGTGTCCTTCTGGTCCCGTTATCTTGGAGCCTCTTTGGAAGACCATTTAGACTTGCTCACTGTGGAAGATGCCAAAACTAAAACAGTGTCAGAAGCCATCCAATCCAAATGAAAGTTAGATGAAGTAACTGACATCCGATGGCAACTGCTTTGTTTAAGGTAACAGACCTACAGCCTGTGACACAATTGAGACCGCTGCCCAGGTCTCCAGGCTTCCAACCAGGGTGTTTACTCTGCCACTTTGGATTCTAAAGGTCACTGGCTTGAGCAGGAAAAATCATCTTGAGTTGATCTACTACTCTGTTTGAAGAAACTGAAATCTTGAAAATTCAGTAGTCCTCAAAAGGGGAGTACCGAGCACCAGTTAAAATGCAGCTTCCTTGTTAATTACAGCATCAGTGCATTACAGGTTGAAAACCTTGAATTAAAAGCTAGGCTGAAGGAGGGCGCTGCACCCCTCCCTCTCCTCCTATTGAGCACGCCACCCACCCACCCTCCACACTTTTACCCTCAGTATGCACACTAGCCCCTGCAGAATTCAGTGCCCTAATCATGAAAAGTCGTGGCCTGCAAAAGGGAAGGGGTCTCATCTCCAGGAAAGGGCGAGCATCTAAGCTCAGGCATGCCACGAGGATCAGTAGTTTGGGAACATTTGTATCGACACACAGGACCTCAGGTAGCGACTTAGTGAGTGGTATACTCGGTATAGTGCCACCTACCCAGACACCTCCAAACCGCCACACCCCCTGCCCTAGAGGCTCAGAGGAAGAGGTGAGCGTGGTCGTCGGACCCAGGGCCGCTGGAGGTCAGTCGGTCACAGCGGGCCTTGTAGAGGTCGCGCTCGCGAGCGAGTCGGGTCACCTCGGCCCGCAGTGCGTCCAGCTGGGCGGCCAAGCGGGCACGCTCGGCCTCCAGCCCACGCCGCTGCTGCAGCCGCTTGGAGCGACAGGCCTGAGCGTAGCCGCGGTTCTTGAGCGTGCGGCGCCTCTGCTTCAGCCGCAGAGCCTCGTCGCGCCCGCAGCCCCGCAGCTGCCGGTTCAGCTCGCGCACAGACATCGAGACCAGCGCCGCGTCCGAAAATCGCTCGGGCAGCTGCGGAGGAAGAGTGCAGGGACCAGATCGGTGCAGGTCCCACCCGGCTAGACACTCGAGTCCCCACACCAGTTAGGGAATCCTTGGGATTCCAGGGAGCATGCACTTTCACCTACTGCATGCTCGCTCTTCCTATAGACCCCACCCCAAGTTCCGTTCCGACACGTCCTGGACTCCAGGGTTGCGCGCGCGCGCACACACACACACACACACACACACACACACACACACACACACCGCCTTGTGGCCCCTCCAAGTGTCGCAGTGTGAGCTCCGCCCCCCGCACTCTGGAGAGCCAATCGCGCCTCCGGTCGTACCCTTCAACTGTACGCAACGTCCTGGGAGACCAGCGCCCAGACTCTGCCCTTGCCACAGACGACACGCTTCCCTGTCCTGAACTGCACAGCCCAGTGACCCTCAAGGATTTGGATTACATCCTAATGCCCTCAACACCCCCATCTGTGTCTATAATTAATAGGATGAGTCCCAATCCTTTCTGAGAAGGTTAGGCGCTGGGGCGGGGGGGGGGGGGGGGGGGGGGGAGGGGGGGGTACGGCGCCATGAAAAAGCTAACTTCAACCACAGCCTTTATCCAGCTAGATTCCACACATCGTTTATCTATTTGCTTCTACATAATCGCTCATCCCCCACCACGCTCTTAAACTCTAATCCCTTTTCCCTTTGAGGCCCCTTCTAATCTTTTGTTTTGTTTTGTTTTTTGACGGGGTCTCTCTGTGTAGTGTAGCTGACCTGGAGCACATTTATTGAACCAAGCTGGCTCCTAATTCACAGAAATCTGCCTGAGTCTGCCTCCAGAGTACTGGGATCTTGTGGTTTCTTCCTTATCTTCTCTCTGTACCCCATAATTCAACTATTCCCTTCCATTTTGAAAATTCGATGTCGTTTTCTCAAGGATCATCCTCTGTCTCTTCCCAGTCCACAACCCTCTCCAGGAATCCTCCCTCTCTTGATTGTCTCCTTCCCTTCTTTTTCCTCCCCTCAGACCAACCTATTGGTCACTTACCTGGGCATGCTGGGCTCCTGTCTCTCCTGGGCTCCCTGAATAGTAATCCTGGGGCCCTTCTACAGGGACTGGGCCCTGGTTCTGAAGCAGCTCCACAGCCTCATCAGGACTCAACCCCAGCACTTCATCAGCCCCCAGCTGCTGCTGCAGAGTGGCCAACCAATACAGCTCCTCCAGGCCTGGCCTGGGGCCCTCACTGCTGCCCACCAAGCCCGGCTCACTGAAGGTGGGTGAAGGAGGCACCGAGCTGTAAGGGGTGGAGCCCAGTGAGGCTGTGGGGAGTCCAGGTCGGCCCTCTGGGGGTTCCCGCTTTATTTCAAACTTCATCAAGTCAAAGTCATTAACGTATTCCATAGCCAGGGGACTCCGGGCAAGGGCCATTCTGGGAGTGAGCTGAGAGAGGTGTTCCTGCAAGGAAAAGGAGAGGTTCGAACAGTTTGAGGGGTGTCTGCCATCCCTCTCTCTATACCTCCTTCCCCCCAGACCCAAGTGCCCTGAAACCAGAGCACTGGGACTCCAGAGTAGTGATGCAGCCAGCCCGTCTTCCCTGCACAGCAGCTTCTAGGCGGCTCCTGTCAGGCAACAAGAAACTGGAGACCTGAAGGACAAAATGGTCAGCACAGCCTCTCACCCCTTTGTGCCTCTGGCATCCGTGAGAAACAACAGCAGCATGGCGGTGCTCCAGGGCTCCGTGGTGGCACCCCAGTACTGGGGCATGCTGAGGAGCTCTGTCATCTCCAGAGGCACAGTTCCATTTACAGTCAATTAAAAGTGGGCTTAATTAATGTGTGTGTGTGTGTGTCTGGGTGTGGCTGTGTGTGTATGTGTCTCTCTGGGTGTGGCTGTGTGTATGTATGTGTGTGTCACACTAGGCTGTGGATTTTAGGGCCTAAGAACATTGTGCTGTTATCTTTATCTCTGAAAGCCTTCAGGATAGTATCACTTTACACAACTGTTCTATGGGTCTATTTACACATCTGTTCTATGGGTCAACAGACAAACCTCTTCTTCTCTAAGAGGGTTTCTATGGGGAAAAGGCTCTAGAAAGATCTGGACCAAGTGGCCACTCTTCTCTTCTCAAGGCCAATCCCTCCTAAGAGAACCCAGGAGGGCAGATCTTCTTTGATTTCAGAACCCGCTACGTTAATGTGAGTTTGAGCAGATTGCCTTCGCTTTCTGACCTGTGGGCAATTAGACTTTGAAAACTTCCCTGAAGACTGTTCTGTGGAACACTAATTCTGAGACATGCCCTAGAAGAGGTTTATACACAGGTAATTTTAGGGAAGGCTACCTCTTAGCCCCATCTCTTGCAGATTCACAAGCATGAAAGTATATTAACCCAAGAAGTCCTTGAGCAAACGCGGTTCAACAGAGTGTGCCAAATCTCCAACACTAAGGAACTCTCCCGTGTTCACCTCTAGCTAGTTTACCTCACTAGTTCACACGTCCCAGCATGGATGTTCCAGCTCTAGTTCAGCCCCCAATTCCCTAGGCCCAGAAGCGGAAGTGCTCAGAGTCTTATCTCCCAGGCTTGGGCTCTAGCTGCCTCTTGACTCCCTCTTTTCTTCAGCCACATCTCAGATTCCACACTGAGCAGAAAGGTGGACAAGGAGACAAGGCTTCTCTTCCTTTCCAGGGGAGAGCTGTCCTCTGCAGAACCACTCAACCATGAGAGAACAGGGGTGCTAGAAGGAGCTAGCCTTTGGCAAAAAGAAGATGGCACGACACTGATTGGGGTGTCCAGAGAGACAGGAGACATTAAACACTTAGCAGGGAAAGTTGCTTATCTTTCTGAGATGGCAGCAGCCAGAGCAGGAATGGGGCAGGGTACAGAGAGTGAGAACGTAAGATAGGACGGAGAGCAGCTGCAGGGGTCAGAGAAGGGGCTCTAGGGGGCAGGTCCAGGACCAGGTCACCAGACATACTCACTTTAGGAAGGGCAGAGATGACGTAGTTGGTGTCAGAATCAGAAAGGCACTGCTTTGCCAGAGACTAGAGGCTCCATAGAGCAGGGTCTGGCGCCCCTGTCTTCAGAACAAGGGGGCTATGGGTACAGAGCCCAAAGGGCACTCTTAAAGAGCTAGTTCTTTGAGATCATCTGTAGCCTTGGAGCCTCAGCCAATGAGATAAAGAGCTTATTTGCATATCTCATTGTCCTGGGGCAGAGATGCTGAGGACAGTGAAGGACAGGTACCACCAGTTCTCAAAAAAAAAGGAAAAGGGGCATCTGCCCCCAAGAAAGCTTCTTATTTGGTGGCCGCACATATATGTGGGTACCACCGTGCATATGACATAACCTCCGGTCAGTCAGCCTAGGACTGGTCAGAGTCCAGGCAAACTCCATCTTTTAGGACTCCGCACCTCCTGTCGACGTCTGTGGGACAGATACACCATCCCTGCCCATTCTCGGCTGGCTTGCTGGGTCCTGCTTCCTCTTTTCAAGCATCCTCTCATTCCAGCCCCCGCCCACCTTCAGCCTGGCTAACCTTATACCTCTTAGAGACACTGTATTAGAACGATAAGCAACTTTCTCCACGAAGAATCCCGCTCTGAACAACCCGACTCTAAGACGAGCTTGAAAGAAGGGACAGAAAAAAACAGGGCCGGACTCCTTGTCTTTTCTCAGGTCACCAAGAAGGGCTGAAATCTAATCACAACATGTTCATCAGGTATGCTTCTGTAACTAACGACCCTCAGGAGCCCTCTGCTTCCTCTCACCTTTTCCCTGTGTGGGTCTCAGTCCCCCCTCTCCTCCTTGCTCGCTCATTACGATTCCCAGACGGCTGGGATGTGACCTACATTTTCAGTCTAATCTCCTAACACCTCTTAGGGCTATCGCCCCCAGTGGGAGCTGGAGCAGGGATCCTAAGACTTAGCCAAGGAGATGTTTAAACCTGCCTGAAGCTGTTTAAATAGGGTCTGTACTAGAATAAACTCTAGATATTAAAGGGTATTCCCCCACATTCTGAGGACACCCAGAAAGTTAGTTAATAGATCTTCTTTCCCAGTGCAGAGTAAGGTCTTGGCTCTGTCAGTCCCAAGAGTCTTCATTTATAACAATTAACCTAGTCCCAGTCTTAGGTGTTACCAAAGAGCTAGGAGATGCAGATTACTTAAGACTGTGGCTCCCAAAGTGTGGTCCTCAGATCAGCAATAACAGCATCTCTTGGGGACTTGAAGAAACCAGTTCTCTGGCTTTACCTCAGACTCACAGAATCAGAAGCTCTGTAGTAGGATATAGACATCGGTGATTTAATAAGCCTTCCAGCAATTCTGACACACACTAACGTTTAAGAACCACTGGTCTACAGATGTCTACATTCAACCCATCTTCTCCCCACCCCCGTGTGTGTGTGTGTGTGTGTGTGTGTGTGTGTGTACCCGTACTACATCAGTTTTCCATCACTGCTTGGATATAAATACCCCCAAAGGCCCCTGTGTTGAAGGCTTGTTTCCAGAGAAGGGCACAACTGAGAAGCATTCAGATGAGGGTGTTAAACTTCTCAATGAGTTTATCAGTTGAGGAGTTCACACACAATCGGCTGGGAGGTGGGGCCTAGATGGAAGAAATATGCCTGTGAATGATATGAATGATATATCTTTTCCTTACTTCACTCGTGTATCTTCTCTCTCCCTCCCTCCCTCTTTCTCCTCACCCCCCCCCCATTGGCTTCACCAATATTCTCCATCATGATGTTATTAGATTTCTCCACCATGATGTTAGATTTTGG
Source organism: Microtus oregoni (assembly GCF_018167655.1). NCBI lineage: Eukaryota > Metazoa > Chordata > Mammalia > Rodentia > Cricetidae > Microtus > Microtus oregoni. The sequence continues at coordinate 7,988,003 of NW_024543219.1, forward strand.
ACCAAAGCAATAGTAACCATCCACTGAAACTGAAACCATTGGCCCACAGAAATTTCTCCTCCTTTCATTTTTCTTAGGCTTGTCACACACACAAAAAAAAAAAAAAACTAACAGACAGTTGCTCCAATAAATACCTAAAGTAATATACTTTAATTGGAAAGTGGTTTGTGCTGGGGTTGTGGGGGCACACGCCATTGATCCCAGTACTCTGGGGGAGGCAGAGGCAGGAGGATCTCTGTGAGTTGGAGGCCAGCCTGATCTACAGAGTGAGTTCCAGGACAGCAAGGACTGTTACACAAAGCAGGGGGGATTGTTTTGCTGACATAGAGATTCCAATCTGTGAGCACTTGGCCCCACTGTTTATTGTCTAGAGTGAGCATGACACACCTTAAAGCTACTCCTGCGAAAGAGGAAGGGGCTAGGGCCCTGTTTTCCTCACAGATATACCCCATGGCCAGAAGACTTCCCACGAGGCCCCACCACTTGAAATTTTCACCACCATCCAATAGTGACAAGTTTTGAACTCATGTGCCTTTGGAGGACTTTTGGGGGTTTGTTTGTTTTTAAAGATTGAGTTTCTCTGTGTTAACAGCCCTGACTGTCCTGGAACTTGCTTTGTGGACCAGGCTGGCCTTGATCTCACAGAGATCCACCTGCCTCTGCTTCCCAGTGCAGGGTATAAAGACACGTGTCACCAGGCCCAGCCTTGGAGGACATTGGAAATCCAAGTTTTCTCCACATAAACTAGAGACCCAGGTCATCTGTCATGACTTCCCCACGCTTGGGTCTCTATTATGTGCAGTCTGTTGTCATTGAGCAAGTAGGATTGCCACTCTTCACCTGGACCTGTTGCTTGTTTTCTCAGGAAAAAAACAGGAAGTTTACAGCCCAGAACCAACCACACAATGGGAATAGGGATGATGAAAGCAAGGAAGCCCACGTACATGCCCGTGGAATGTGGCTGTGCAGTGGACAGCCAAGAAAGAGCGCCTAAAATTTCCCTAAAGGAAAAGGGATTGGCAGCATCGAGTGCAGACCCTGTTCATGCCTGCCCTGAGCTAGCCAGACACTTGCTCCCACCAGGCAGCTGTCAGCTCTCTCCTGATCCTCTTGTTTACAGGAGGACTCAGAGAAGACGTAGGAGGGCTAAGCTGCTGAGGGGTGAAGGGAGTCAGGCCAAACAAGCTCAGGCAAACTGAGCCCCTCCAGCTTCAGACCCTCCCTGGGCAAAGGTGTTGGGATGTGATGGCCAGGCTCAGAGAAGCACCGTGCTCACTAGTGGAAACCTGGGAGGCAGAGAACAGCCCAAGCATACCAGGGAAGACTTGGAGGATAGGAAGTAGATAATGACCCTAAAAGACTCCTGGACATGTGAAGAAAGAGGACCAGGGATGAAGAAGACGGAGTTCTCTGTGCTCGGTGGTAGAGTGCATTCAATCCCCAACACTTACTACAGAAAAAAAAAATGGAGGCAAGTTAGGTTACACATGCCTGTAAACACAGAACTGGGGAAACCCAGACAGGAGCGTCGTGAGTTCAAGGCCAACTTGAGCTACAGTAGGCGAGGGGAGGAGAAGAGAAAGAACAAAAGAAAGAAAGGAAGGAAGAGAAAAAAGAGAAGGAAGGAAGGGAGGGAGGGAAGGAGGGAGGTAGGGAAGGAGGGAGGGAGGGAAGGAGGGAGGGAGGGAAGGAGGGAGGGAGGGAAGGAGGGAGGGAGGGAAGGAGGGAGGGAGGGAGGAAGGGAGGAAGGGATAACACAGAGACAACATTCTAGGATGTCACTCACCCCCGCCTCCTCTGCTCTGCACATTAATATTAGAATCCTGAAAGATCAGTTCTCACCCCTACTTTTGATTTTGACTTTGCTATGTAGCCCAGGCTTACTCAAGGTCACAGCCCTCTGCATCACCTTCTGGAGTGCTGGCGTTACAGGTATGCACACTGCCACTCCTGAGGTCACCTCTAGTTCTCTTCTCTTCTCTTCCCTTCCTCCTAATAAGCCCAAAGATCTCCCAGCATACCCCATACATATTTGACAGATATTTGCTAGACACCAGTTATTCTGCTAGGCATAACGGATACTCAGTGACCTAGGCTACTGCAGGCCTGCCCTTCATGGAGCCTAGAGACTGATGAAACTAAAATCACATCACTAACTTTATCCAGTGATTCTCAGCCTTCCTGATGCCACGACCCCTTTACTGTAGTTCCTCGTGAAGTGGTGACCCCCAGCCATAAAATTACCTTCGTTGTTACCTCATAACTATAATTTTTCTACTGTTATGAATCATAGTGTAAATATCTGTGTTTTCCAGGAGTATTAGGTGACCCTTGTGAAAGGGTTATTTGACCCCCAAAGAGGTCACAGCTCACAGGTTGAGAACCACTGCTTTAGTCCCAGGCAGGGGCAACTTCTGACCTGTATTCTCTGATTTGGAAGCTCCATCCTGGTCTTTCTAAGACTGAACCCACCCCATGGTGTAAAACATCCAACCTTTCTCTGGTTCCTCAGAATCACACTCCAGGTATCCATAAATTTCCTACCCAAAGAGTTCATTCCTGGTTCTAGAGTCACGTTGGCCTTTTTCCCGGGCTTACCCTTCCATGGCTGGACCCTGAGTCCAAAGGGTGACTTTCAGGAGGCTGTGGACAGAGATGGATATTTGTATGAACATAGTCCCTTACAGACCGAAATGGCGTCTGAAGTTGGAAGAGAGGCTGGTCCTCATGTGAAAACTGCCTTTCCCCACATCACCACATTCTGGACAGAGCCCTGAGGACTCGATGTAAACACCAAATCTGAACAAGTCTTTCTAGACTACTATGAAGTATATATATGTAAATGCAGAAAAATTAAGAACGTGTTTGATTTAATACTTATTTATATTCTTTTTTTTTGGTTTTTTGAGTCAGGGTTTCTCTGTGGTTTTGGAGCCTGTCCTGGAACTAGCTCTTGTAGACCAGGCTGGTCTCGAACTCACAGAGATCCGCCTGCCTCTGCCTCCCAAGTGCTGGGATTAAAGGCATGCGCCACCACCACCCGGCTGATTTAATACTTATTACCTTAAATTATTTATACTTCTTTCAATGGAAGTACTAGGGATTGGAGATTGAATCTAAGACCTTAGTGCATGACAGGGAAGTACTCTGCCCATGAATTCTTTTTGGGGTGGGGTGGGCAGTCTCACTAAACTGCCTGGACAAGCCTTAAACTTTGGATCCTTTTGTTTGACCCCTCAAGTAGCTGGGATTAAAGGCTCCTATCCCCTCAGACAGATGAATCATACATTTTACATATTTAAACACAAAACTTGCAGGCTACTATTTGTACTCTTGTCCCAGGCCAGAGATGCTTCTACATTAAAATACAGACAGGCTGGAGAGATGGCTCAGCAGTTAAGAACACTGGCTACTCTTCCAGAGGACCCAGGTTGGATTTCTAGAACCCACATGACCGCTCACAATCACCTGCAACTCCCATTGCAGTGATTTAACACCCCCTTCTGGCCTCTGAGGGAACTGCATACAAACATGCTGTCAAAAAAGATTTTTTTAAAAAAACATTCTCTTCCCACCCACAATTCATATCCGTTTGTTTATTTCCAATCATGGGTGCATTCCTGTCATATACAAGTTCTGGCTTTTCATACAGAATATCTATGCTCACTTGAAAACTTCCAAAAATTTAACTGTTTACAGCCTTAGAATTTATTTTTAAAATATGGTTGCTAGTGGAGAGACATCTCCAGGGACTCTGGCAATGCTTCACCTAAATGTTCCTTACTGACAGTGCCCTCTGCCCAAGCCCTGAGTGCAGGCTTAGCATCCTCTTGTCCCAGTGGGAATTTATTATGCAGAGCCATAAACTTCCCGTCTTGTTCCTATTGGCTAGGCCAGTAGGATGGGCGGCATCTCATTTGGTTCCTCAGATGCTGGCAGCTTTGTGTGGTGCCTCTTTACTGTTGCTGGAATTATTCTGGTTTTAACTCAATTCAGATCTGTGGGATCCTTCCTGCCTCCCAGAAAATAAAAACTAATGTTTTTTTTTTACATTGTTTCTAGAATTTAAAGTAGAAAATGATGATACAATCCAAAATTTTCTTATTTCAGAATGTGACAATAGATTGCTTTAACATAGATTCAAGATCAAACTATCTTAGTCGGGCGGTGGTGGTGCACGCCTTTAATCCCAGCACTCGGGAGGCAGAGGCAGAGGCAGGTGGATCTCTGTGAGTTTGAGGCCAGCCTGGTTTACAAAGGGAGTTCCAGGACAGGCTCCAAAGCTACAGAGAAACCCTGTCTCGAAAAAAAAAATCAAACTATCTTGCCCTCTAAGTTTAGATTGACTGTGACTCCGGGGGGTTTTGATCAATACCAGCAAAGCCTTTTCCACTAGGCATGCTCAGAACTTTGGAGCGTGCATTTGTGCACGAGCACGTGTGCTCCTGGGAGGGTGTGTGCATGCAAGTGTCCGTCAGCATCAGTTCCTGCCTGAGACAGAATTACATTCCTGGTTCTGTGTGAAGAGAAGGGTGGATAAAAGAACATAAAATAGCCCTCATTTTGTTTTAATTAAGATTAATGTTAATTGTTCTCAGAACTGGACTCTTTTTTTCCTCAAAATTAAAGATTTTTTTTCTTTAGGATTTAGTGTAGTATTGCTAGCGGAAGCCAGTTTGGCATGGTGAAAGATGTCAGACTTTTGAAAGGTGTGCAACCTAATTTAAAGCCAAACCCTGAACCCTTTTAAAGAACAATAAAACATTTTACATGCAAAAAAAAATGTGGGCCGGGCGGTGGTGGTGCATGCCTTTAATCCCAGCACTCGGGAGGCAGAGGCAGGTGGATCTCTGGGAGTTCGAGGCCAGCCTGGTCTACAAGAGCTAGTTCCGGGACAGGCTCCAAAGCCACAGAGAAACCCTGTCTGGAAAAAAAAAAATGTGGTTGCGAAAAAGTCAAACACCACTCTAGTATCTTAAAATGATTTGGCTCTGTATGTTCATTAACTTCATTCAAGACTCGTTCCATTTAGCTATGGAAAAATTTTTTGTTAATTCATGAAAATATGTACCAATCAAATACAGTTGTTTATCTGCTTAAACAAGCAAAAAATTCTCTCTCTCTCTCTCTCTCTCTCTCTCTCACACACACACACACACACACACACACACACACATTTTTTATTTTGAAACAGACAGATATCTGACTATATTACCTGGACTCACCTGGGACTTCTGTACATCAACCATCCTCACACATCAGCCTCCAAAGCAGCTGTGACTACAGGTGCAAACTAATCCTTTTAATTGAGATGAGTGTGCTAAAGAAGGGCAGGATGCTATGAGACTTTATTTCATAAAGATGTGATATTTATTTGTTCATTGATTTGCTTATTTGGAGAAAGAGAGTGGAGGTAAAAGAGCAAATTGCAGGCACCAGTCCTCTCCTGTTCTGTAGGTTCCAGCCGCTAAACCAAGGTGATAAGTCTTAGCAGCCAGATCCTTGGCTTGGTGGGCCATCTCTCTGGCGCCATGAAGATGTACTCTAATAGGAGCTGTGGCGGGAACCTTCCTGGAATAAGCATCCCAACACCAATATAGAAGAGAGCAGCTGTCACTGGTGGACCAAAGCTCTTGAAAGGCTTCGATACCAGATCTAGTTTGTATTCTCATTTTCTACTCGAAAACCACGAGGTGGGGTAGTCAACAAGCAAGATTTTGCAGGAGCGCACATGGCATTCAGCAGATGGCTCCAGGCAACGGCCCATGCTTTCAGCTGTTTCTCCAGGTCATTCTGTTCCCGGGAGCGAGTGAAGTCATGCACCAGGCTGTCCAAGCAGCGCTTTAAGCAAATCACTAAATGAATCAATAAATCATTGTCTCAGAATTGACCTTTTCTTTTTTTTTTTTTGTTTTTTTTGTTTTTTTTGGTTTTTCGAGACAGGGTTTCTCTGTGGTTTTGGAGCCTGTCCTGGAACTAGCTCTTGTAGACCAGGCTGGTCTCGAACTCACAGAGATCCGCCTGCCTCTGCCTCCCGAGTGCTGGGATTAAAGGCGTGCGCCACCACCGCCCGGCAGAATTGACCTTTTCTACCTTAGTCTGCTTCCAAGTAAGGGCCAGGCTGCCTAAGGAAGTCACATTAAACTAAGACTGATCAAATAATCAAACCTGAAAACATGAAGAGGGTGGAGATGCCAGGAGGCAGGGAGAACCTATGAAAGGCTCTGAGGTAGGAAGGAAGTAGACGGAATCGTCAAACCGAAGACTGACCAGCCAGAGGGAAGTGAAGAAGGGGAGCGAAAGGTGACAGGTAGGAAGGAACAAGGTAGAGCAGGGCCGGCCACTTCAAGGATAAGATGTAGGCTTTCTTTACGGGCAATGAGAAGCTGCTGCAGGTTTGTCCGTGGTGACAAGGCTGGGATCACATTTGTCCTTGAAAAGATCTATTCTGAACTTTTGTTTGTGCAAAAGCAGACTCAAAGGTGGAGCTGGAGCGCAGACACGTCTGAGCAGAGTTTGCAGATATTGAAAGCTGGTGCCGACACCAAAGTCCAGTGGTGTGTGGAGAGGCAGCTTCCGGTGGTGGACACTAATCCGGGACCATCCCGCCCTCTGCTGGATCACACTATGTCTGACTGCAAGGGACTCTGCATATAAACGGGTAGCCTCGAATCTACCTGTCCCCACTTGGATGGATACAAACGGCTTTGTGGGACAGACTTTCAGGGGGAGTGAGAGAAAGGGCTAGAGAGAGGGGAAAATGAATTATGTTGCCGTTGCAATCAATGTAATCCATAGGCGTAGGCGCTGAGGAGCTGCAACAGTCCTGTAAAGTTAGCTTGAACTGAGGCAAGGAGGTGAGCTTCTGTATTCTTTCAAGGACCAGTCACTAGACACATCGCCCCAGGAGGGGGCATTGCATTTGCCAGCACGGCCCCCTTTGGTCTCGGAGCATGTTTACGTATTCTCGGAGCATGTTTACGTATGTACAGCAGGTCCCTTTATCTTCAGCTCCCCTTCGCCACGGTGCTTAAGAGGCACAGCAGGACCTTTTTAGCCCGGTTCACCTGCCCTGATTTTAACTACCTGTGGCCAAACATGCTCCAAAATATTAAGTTTGTTTTAGGGATGGTTTGTGCAATTGTTTTTGAGGCAGAGTCTCACTCCGTACCCCAGGCTGACCTCCGAATTACGGTAATCTCTCCACCGCGGTTCCTGAGTACCAGGATTGCAGGTGTGAGCCATCCTCAGAAAATGCATAACTTTATAATGTATCGTTCACCTTTGAAGTGTTCCCCTGGGTCCATGTATTGACGGATAGGCTTTGAGGAATGATTGGATTCTGAAGGTTCTGATCTAATCAACAGATTGCTGTCTTTGACAGACTCTTAATCTGATAGCATTATTGGAAGGCTGTGAAAAGTGGGAGACGGAACGTCGTTGGAAGAAGTATGTCACTAGGGCTGTGTCCTCAGAGATCTATCTTGTCCTGATAGTGCCTGTCTTCTTGCTTTCTTACTCTCTGCTTCCTATGAGGTGAGCAGCTTTCCTTTCCTGTGCTCCCATCACCATGGCGACCTCTCTCTAAGGACCCAGAGACAACAGAGTTGGCCATGATTGACGAAAACCTCTGAGCCAATGAACTGTCCCACCCCCACCACCTTGTTTACTTCAGCTCTTTTACAGCCATAGGAAAAGTAGCTAACAAGAATGCCATTCTTGGTGCCATGATAAAATATCAGACCTTCTTGCCCTGTTCCACCCAGGAAATGAACCATCCCTGCTGCACAGCACCCTCCAGTGAAAAGTCAGTTGGAGTTGTCGTAGTTAGCGGATAGGCTGTGCTGGTATCATATTACTTGTGTTCATTCAGGCATTATTTTACTTACTAATTGCCACGAAGTTCAAGAGTCATGGCAATGGCAAACGATTTTCCTTCGGACATATCATCAGATCAATGGTAACCTAACCCTATGTCATATTTTCTCTCATCGGGTAGGCATTGGATCATCTCACGTCATAGAAAGAATGGTAAAATGAGGCTCTTAAGGCCAGGCATGGCCTTAATCCCAGCACTAGGAAGGCAGAGGCAGACGGATCTCTGTAAACTTGAGACCAGCCTTGTCTACATAGTGAGTTCCAGGCCAACCAGTGGTGCCTAGCAAGACCCTGACTCAAGAAAAAAGACTGTATATATGCACAACGTCCATCATAGTATGCTGTCATAATTAATCTCTTAGTATTCTATTTGTTTGTTTGTTTCTTTTTTTAATTAATTAATTTATTTATTTATTATGTATACAATGTTCTGTCTGTGTGTATTCCTGCAGGCCAGAAGAGGGCACCAGACCTCATTCAGTGGTTGTGAGCCACCATGTGGTTGCTGGGAATTGAACTCAGGACCTCTGGAAGAGCAGGCAATGCTCTTAACCGCTGAGCCATCTCTCCAGCCCCTGTTTGTTTGTTTGTTTCTTGAAACAGGATCTCTCTACATAGCCCTGGCTGTCCTGGAACTCACTCTGTAGATCAGCCTGACCTAGAAACGTGCAGCTACCAGCCTGCCTCTGCCTCTGCCTCCCAAGTGCTAGAAACTAAGGCACGCACCACTATGACTGGCTCGCTTTCATTATTTTTTAACCTGTTTATCTCTGTAGGCGTATGTAGTGTAAATATGCACATGCTCATGTGTGTACAGGTACATACCCACATATGTGCACACGTGGGGGTTAGAAGTCAATGTTAGATGTTTTGCTCTATTGTTTGCCTTATAGACAAGGTCTCTCACTGAACCTGGAACTCACAAATTCAGCTCGACTGACTGTACAATGAGCCCCAGAGAGCCTCTGTCTTTGTCTCTCCAGATCAGAGTCATGAACCACATAGACCAGCACTTTTTTAAACGTGTGTGTGTATGTGTGTGCGTGAGTGTGTGTGTGTGCGTGTGTGTGTGTGCACGTGTGTGTGTGCATGCACCCACGTGTTCACATGTGGAGTCCAGGGGTCAGCATAGGCATCTTCCTCTGTTGCTCTCCACCTTAATTTTTGAGAAAGGGTCTCTCACTGTACCTGGAGTTCATAAATTAGCAAGACTGACTGGTCAGTGGACCTGAGATCTTCCTCTCTCTGCCTCTCAGGACTGGATTGAAGATGTCTGCCACCAAACCCAGCTTTTTATCTGGGTCCTGGGGATCCAAATTCAGTTCCTCATGTTTGCTTGGAACTTTACCATCATCCCAGTCTCATCACTTTATTATCAATCACTAACTATGAGTATTTATAGATCAAATTTTATCATAGAAATGTATGTGTAAGAAAAATGAAGATGCCATGTGAAACTTGAGTATTAAGTCTGTTCTCTCTCTCTCTCTCTCTCTCTCTCTCTCTCGTTTAGTTTTACAAGACAGGTTTTCTCTGTGTAGTCCTGGCTGTCCTGGAACCCATTCTGTAGACCAGGCTGGCTTCGAACTCACAGAGATCTGCCTGCCTCTACGTACAGAGTGCTGGGGTTAAAGATATGTGCCACCATGCCCAGAGCCACTGTTGTTTTTTCAAGTATCTAACGTGGATTTGGGGTTAGTGTCTTTCTCAGATAAGTTGGAAGCGTTCTCAACACTAACCAATCTGTGAGACATCCAAGGGATAAATCAAGATTGTCCCCAACCTGTCAGAACGGCTAAAATAAAAAACACCAATGATAGCCTTTGCTGGAGAGGTTGTGGAGAAAGGGGTACACTCATCCATTGCTGGTGGGAATGCAAACTTGTACAACCACTTTGGAAAGCAGTGTGGCGGTTTCTCAGGAAATTCGGGATCAACCTACCCCTGGACCCAACAATACCACTCTTGGGAATATACCCAAGAGATGCCCTATCATGCAACAAAAGTATATGCTCAACTATGTTCATAGCAGCATTGTTGTAATAGCCAGAACCTGGAAACAACCAAGATGCCCTTCAATGGAAGACTGGATGAAGAAAGTGTGGAATATATACATATTAGAGTACTACTCAGCAGTAAAAACCAATGACTTCTTGAATTTTGCATACAAATGGACGGAAATAGAAAACACTATCCTGAGTGAGGTAAGCCAGACCCAAAAAGAGGAACATGGGATGTACTCACTCATATTTGGTTTCTAGCCATAAATAAAGGACATTGAGCCTATAATTCGTGATCCTAGAGAAGCTAAATAAGAAGGTGAACCCAAAGAAAAACATATAGGCATCCTCCTGAATATTAACCTTCATCAGGCGATGAAAGGAGACAGAGACAGAGACCCACATTGGAGCACTGGACTGAAATATCAAGGTCCAAATCAGGAGCAGATGGAGAGAGAACACGAGCAAGGAACTCAGAACCGTGAAGGGTGCACTCACACACTGAGACAATGGGGATGTTCTATAGGGAACTCACCAAGGCCAGCTGGCCCGGGTCTGAAAAAGCATGGGATAAAACCGGACTCGCTGAACATAGCAGACAATGAGGACTACTGAGAACTCAAGAACAATGGCAATGGGTTTTTGATCCTACTGCACGTACTGGCTTTGGGGGAACCTAGGCAGTTTGGATGCTCACCTTACTAGACCTGGTTGGAGGTGGGTGGTCCTTGGACTTCCCACAGGGCAGGGAACCCTGATTGCTCTTTGGGCTGATGAGGGAGAGGGACTTGATTGGGGGAGGGGGAGAGAAATGGGAGGCGGTGGTGGGAGGAGGCAGAAATCTTTAATTAATTAATTAATTAAAAAAAGAATATTGTCCCCAAGAAGGAGGAAAAAAACACACAGCGAGAGAACATGGCAAGGCTAGTCACGCCCTGCCCCCTGGTGGTGCTGTTTGGACAAAAGGCCGTCTAAGTGGAGCAGGCCAGGATTGGGGAGCAGCTGAAGAGTGAAACAAGCAACAGTAATGCAGGAAAATCCTCCAGCGTGCCTTTGTTTTGTCTCCCTGAAGCTGGTAAGGAAATGGTGGGAAAGAATTGAAGAAATGCAGGACTTGCTAGGCATAATGCTACATGCTTTTAATCCCAGCACTCAGGAGGCAAAGCTTACCTATTCTACACAACAAACCCAGACCAACCAGGGCCATGTAGTGGAAAACTGTCCCAAAAATAAAAAGCAACAAAGAATGAGGGAGCATCCATTCCTTCACTCAATCATCATTCTCCGAGTGATTTTTGTGAGAGGACAGTGGGAATGGACAGATAAAATCGAGACTAGGTTTATTTAGATTTGTCTCTCTACAAAGCAGAGAAAGGGCAGGCAAGAAGAGAGGTGAGGGTGATAACTAGAGACAGCCAGGGGCCAGACTAGGAATTTGAAGCCTATGCCTAGTCTAAGAGTCTTAGGAGTCCTCTTTTTCCCTCATTTGTTTTTTTTTTTTTTTTTTTTTTTTTTTTTGGTTTTTCGAGACAGGGTTTCTCTGTGGTTTTGGAGCCTGTCCTGGAACTAGCTCTTGTAGACCAGGCTGGTCTCGAACTCACAGAGATCCGCCTGCCTCTGCCTCCCGAGTGCTGGGATTAAAGGCGTGCGCCACCACCGCCCGGCTTGTTTTTTTTTTTTAATTCATGAATTTTATGTGTGTTGGTACTTTGTCTACTTGTACATCTGCTCACCAGAAGAAGGCATCAGACAGCTGTAAGCTGCCACATGGGTGCTGGAAATTGAACTCGGGACCTTCAGAAGAGCAGTGAGTGCCCTTAACCACTGAGCCATCTCTCCAACCCCCCACCATTTGATTTTTGAGATAGCTAACCATAAACTGAGGAAATAGTATATTATAGGATTGCATTGATGAAAAAAGCCTTGGTAATTAGAGTCAGAAAGACCTAGAGCCAAGTTCCATCTCTCCCGACAACCAGATGTGAGACCTTGAGCAACTGACTTAACCTTCAGTGTCTACATCTGCAAAGACAAAGTTATTGTGGGCTGAATGAGACTTGCACACAGAGCACAGAACCAACACCCACACCATCGATGTCAATTCTTTCTCTTAACTCTCCAAAGTGAAGCTATACACACAAAAGACACTCGGGCTGTTGAAAAGCACGGCACCAGGAAGTGCCTGGAAAGCTATCACATAAAGCCAGGTGAAAGGTAAACCCTACACTAAAGTGTGATAAAGTCAGATTTAAGAGCGAACTGGGTAGAACAATCCTGGTTCTGGTGTCTAATTAGCTATGGAAAATTAGGGGGGAAATGCTGTAGCCTGATTTTGGAGCTCTCTGGGGCAACTTGCTAGATGATGGTACCATTTGCTGAGACAGCGACCATGGGACCTGGAGGGATTGTGAACAAGATGATGACCTTCAGGAAGTCAACCAAACTAATGCCACTGTGAACACCTTGAAGCCTAAAATGCAGCCAAGGAGTAAACTGGTGGTGGCAGGTGAATATAAACAGGGTTTTGATGCAGGGACTATGGGGCGGGGCACAGGGGTGGGATGCTAGAAGTTTACGTACCTGAAATTAAGGCAAACTCAAGTCTGAATAGGAAGCACTGGGGACCAGCTAGAGACCACCATTAGAGGCCAGCTCTCCTTGGGCTACTACACTTCAGCACAAAACTCTGAAGAGTCAAAAAAATCAAGATTAATTTTATGGAAAGTGACAGAATCCACTTAAAATTAGCTTAAGTAAAAGAATAAATATATTCACTCTTGTCACAATAATATAGACTTTCTGCTCCACAGAGTTCCAGAAACAGCCACATCTCCTTGAAGGGCCAGCCTAATATCTGAGACTTGATAGCAAAGGTTAGAAAGAATGAATTTGACTGTACTGAGTGCTTAGTCAACAAGGCTGCCTTCAGCTCTAGCAGAGGGGATATTGTTGACATCAGTGACCCCTTCATTTACCTCAACTATGAGGTCTACATGTCCTAGTATACCCGTGGTACAGTACAGGATGAGAATGGGAAATTTGTCTTTAATCTTCAGGAAGTTAGATCCTGCCAACATCCAATAGGTTGATGCTGGTGCCAAGTATGTCATGGAGCCTTCACTACGATGAAGAAGAGTGTGGCCCACTTGAAGGATGGAGCCACAGTGGTTACCACCTCTGCTCTTTATGTTGATGCCTCCCTGTTTGGGATGGGTGTGAACCATGAGAGGTACAACAACTCAAGCTTGACAGCAAGGCCTCCTGTACCACACACCGCTCAGCAGCCCCCAGTCCCAAGCCAAGGGCACCCATGCAAACAGTTCAGCATCAGCAAGGGACTTATGACCACAGTTCATGCTACCACTGTAACCCAGAAGTCCTTGGTTGCCCCCCAGCCCCAGGAAACTGTGGTGTAATGACCATGGGGTTACCCAAAGCATCATTCCCACGTTCCTGATGCTTCTAAAGCTATGGGCAAAGATCACCCCAGAGCTAAACAGGAAGATCATCAACATGCCCTCTGTGTTCTTACTCCCCCATGCATCCTGGATCTCATGAGCTACCTGGATCTGAAAACTGCTGTTTTAGAGCACCAAGAAGATGGTGGAACACACCTTTAATCCTAGCACTTGGGAGGCAGAAGCAGGTGAATCTCTGTGCGTTCAAGGCCAGCTTGGTCTACATAGTGAGTTCCGGAATAGCTGGGACTATATAGAGAGATACTGTCTCAAAAATACATACATACATACATACATACATACATACATACATACACACACAAGAAGGTGTATTATGAAGCAGACATTGGAGGGCATTCTGGGCTTATCTGGGGACCAGGCTGTTTCCTGAGACTTTAACAGGAGCATCCATTCTACCTCTGATAGTGGGACCAGCATTGTTCTCAACAACCACTTTGTCAAGCTCATGTCTGGATATGACAAAGAATTTGGCTACAGCAACAGAGTGGTGGTCTTCATGGTCCACATGGCCTCCAAGGAGTAAGAAACCCTGGACTACCTTCCCCAGCAAGAACAGGATAAGAAGAGAAAAACCCTCAGCTGTTAAAGAAACCCTGGCCCAACTCAGTCCCCTACACACTGGGCATCTTCTCTAACAGTTTCCATCCCAGATCCCCAGAAGAAGGTGGGGGCTTAAGAAGCCTTGAGGGGGCCTAGAAAGATGGCTCAGCAGCTAAGAGCACTCACTGCTCTTCCAAAGGATCTGGGTTCAATTCCCAGCACCCACATGGCAGAGTTATTAGATAACTCTGGTTCCAGGGGTTTGGCATCCTCACACAGACATACATGCAGGCAAACTCAAATATAAATAATAAATAAATAATAAATCAGAAGAAGAAGAAGAAGAAGAAGAAGAAGAAGAAGAAGAAGAAGAAGAAGAAGAAGCCACCTCTAGGCTATCTCAATAGGGGTTAGGGGAAATCTATTGTCTTTATCTCTGGTCCCTGCTTCTGTCTCAGGCCGGTTCATGCTTTGCAGTACCAAGCTGACATCCAACAAAGACCAGTTTATAGTCTCCCAACTCAGCAATCCAGTTGAAAATGAGTTTATTTCCAAACTCTACAGAAAAGGTCTCAGACAGAGATCTCATTTCCCCATCTCTGAGCATCCTGATTGCTGTGGTCACAGTGTGGGCCGTACAAATTGACCCTAAGAGAAGCAAAGGCAGAGACCCACGTGGCCTTTTGGTTCTCCAAAGTTGAGTCAAAGTGCTGCAACTGGAAAGAGGATTCCGAGCAGATGCTCACCACAGATGGGTTGAGTTTGAACCGCTACAGCATTTGGATTGTAGATACCCTGTGTCCTCACGTTGGAACGACAAGTTGGGAAATTACCCAAGGTCTTCACGATAGTGACAAGATGATATGTCCCTTAGGATTAGAGGTGAGGCAGGGGGTGAGGGGTGAGTGGTTAGAGAACACAGTAAATGTCCCTAGTCCTGAAAGAGCTCACCAATTTCATGGTGTTAGAGAAAACTCCCTTGATAAGAAGCAAGACAAGGACAACAGTTATTTGCTTTCGTTTTTATTTGTGGACTAAGGAGACCTTGGAATTGGGACCCAGAAAAAGAAACGCCTAAAGCTAGGAGTGCCCTGAAAAGGAAAAGCCAGTCCCTGAGATTTTAGACATCGGGGCTCCCACTTCTGGTCTCATTCCTCATCCTTAGCTTGTCTGACATTCGGTGTCTCTTGGTTGCTATCTCTAAGGAGCAACAGCCTTCAAAGTTACATCAGTAGCCCTACAGCGTGGCGGGTCGTAGGGCGGAGCGTCGGAGTGGGCGGGACCCAAGGTGAACTCAAGTCTCCAATGGGGAGAGTAGTCTTGAGTGGTGACTGTGAGGCGGAGGCTTCACAGAGCTCACGGAGCTGATGCCTGGAGCCCCGGCCCGTGAGCCGGCCCACAGGCGAGAAAACCAGCTAGGTTCCGCCCCGGTGCCTGCCCGCCTCCTTTTTAAGCGCCTCCCGCCCAACCTCAGCTCCCTCTGGCTTTGCCACGCTCCTTCCTACCCCGCCTTCCTTGTCTCCCCCGACTGCTCTGGTTCCTGTGGCCGCCCCGCAGCGCCAGCCCAGGTGCCATGGCTGCTATGTACCTCCCCAGCCTGCGGTGAGTGACCCACAACCCTGGGCCCACTCCGTGCTCCACTAGCGGAGCTCCCTCCGCTTGTTTCCCATCCTAGGAAGAGACTGGCAGGGCGGCTGTTTACTAATCGGGGTCTCACGGTGGTGCCCCAGCCCCCATCCTCAGCCACGCGCTCTCCCAGCCTCTGTGCTCTCCTACCCCTCCCTGTCCGCTTGTGCTGTCTTCTATCTGCCACTCTCAACCTCCTCCCCCTTCTCCTTTGCCTTCCCGAGCCCTGTCTCTGCAAATCCTTTACTTACCAGATGTAATTCTTTCTGACTGGGGCTTCCAGTCCACCCCTCAGTGCTGTGCGGAGCCATAAGGCCCTGAGGCCAAAGGGCTTGAGCCTTTGGGAGCCCAAGCTCCGAGCTCCCTAAAGAAGGTAGAAGGTAAACATCATTCGCTGCCTCCCGAGAATGGAGCCTGGCATGAAGCCCAGAAGAGCCTCGGGGATCTGGGGACTAGGGAGGGAGGGAGGGAGGGAGGGAAGGAAGGAAGGAAGATGGGAGAAGGGAGACAAATTGCTTTCTTTTTAACTTGGCTGACATCTTCCCATAGCAGATCCTGGGTGCCAAGCTTGTCCTGGCAAGCCGCTCTGCCTACATGCAACCAGGTCTCTCCCGTGTGTCCCCTTCTCCAGGGTCTTTGACACTGAGTCTAAACTGACTCCTTATCTCTCCCACGCAGGTTTTATGTGGTCAGTTCATGTGTGCTATGAAAGATAGTGAGCCGTCCCTCCTAGAGGCATGCAGAAGGATGGGGGTGTTGGGGGAGCCAGATTCCAAGGGAGAGAAGCGTTCAAGACTGGGCCTTTAAAATTAATTCCTTGGGGAAACGTTCCAGGCAGGAAGCTGTATTGAAGCCCTGTTTTGCTGTGCGCCTAGGGCCACACTAAGTGTGCTGCCTTTTTTGTCTTCTGGAAAACAAACCACCCAGGCCCAAACCCCCACATCCAAGACCTTCGTTTTCTTCCTTCCCAGGCATCTAGCCTGTGATCTGAATTTCCTGTCCTCTAGTGTTCTGACCTACCACCAACCCCTAGAGTTCAGTAGGCAGTGGCTTCTAAGGCAAGCCAGGGAGTGCTTAGGCAGGCTCAAGCCATGTGGTCTGCTGTGAGTTTCTGGCAGGTGAGGCCTCGCCTGTGAGAAAGATTCTCTTGGCCTTTACTGTCTTGGGTCCAGACCAATCACAGCAGACCCTATTATCACCCAGGAGCCTAACAGAACAAACAATAAAGAGACACTGCTCTTCTGAGGATCTAGGTATGGACTCCTGGCAATGGCATTGGTTATTCTTAATCTGCCTTTCACTTAGTTAAAAAATACCTAACTAGCCAATCATTGTCGACCCAGGTGAACAAATGCACTGCCTGAACCCCCAGCATCCCTTGTCTTCATGTAAGAATCCTAATCTAAAACCCAGGCATTGGAAGAGGGCTCTACCATCGCACAAACTACGCCCTTTGGTGAGGCATCTACACCAAGGAAAAAGATAAAAATAACTGCCATTTTAACATAAAAATTGTGACTGAAAAGAACATTGGTGAGGTTTTTAAAAATAGCCTTATGAAGCTCTCATCTGGACAGTTCTTTGACTCTTGGGCCACAAGGCACCTGCTTTTTTCCTAATCCTACAGCGGACAAAGTAAAGCAGGGCACGAGCTACACTTGCAGTATTCGCATGCACACTCCCACAGCCAGATGTGTGCTTGAATGCTTACTTGGCCAGCTCCCCTTCCCTGACCAGGAGACACACACCTCATAAAGGCCACAAACGTAGCTAGTCTGAACTCCTTCCACATACCGGCCATAACCTGGTCTTCGTGGTGCCTGCTAACCAGATATGCCTTAGAACTTTCCCAAGGCACGAGCTTCCTGTCCTCCCTCCCCAGTAGCTATCTTCCATGATAGCCATCGGATGGTTGCCTCTCTATTTGGGCTCTTCTAGGCTTAGCTTGCATGGGCTGAGGCCCTGGCACTGGTCACCATGCCGTAACATCCAAACTCTGCGGGTACTCAGTGGAGACCTGGGCCAGCTGCCTGCTGGAGTCCGGGACTTCGTGGCACGCAGTGCCCGTCTGTGCCAACCAGAGAGCATTCACATTTGTGATGGGTCTGAGACTGAGAACGCTGCCACACTGGCCCTGCTGGAACAGCAGGGGCTTATCCGGAAGCTCCCCAAGTATGAGAACTGGTAAGTCTTGAAACCAACAGCCCCCCCAAAACAGGCAGCTGCTTAGACTGAAGTGTCTTGGGTTAACCAAGACAAAGATATTTCTGGACAATATCAGTAGAAGGAAACAGAATGGGAGCTTGAGGGGAAATCAACTAGGAAGTGATTGTTTTCACATTAAATAAAAAAGTTGATATGAATTTACGAATTGGAGCTCTTGCTTTTTCGGGGAGTGGGGGACTAACTGCCCCCCCCCCCATGAACCCATTTATGAGACATACTCTGTCAGGGGTAGAGGTTTCAAGACTGGGCCTTGCAGAAACCACCTCTTAATAAGACAAACCTAGAGGGGCTAAAATATAGTTGGATAAGAAAACAAAAGGCAAACAGACCTAGAGTCAAAGTTGGACTTAAAAAATGAGCCTGGCCAGGCTTAGTGGCGCACGCCTTTAATCCGAGCACTTAAAGGCAGAGGCAAGCGGATCTCTGTGAGTCTGAGGCCAGCCTGGTCTGCAGAGTTCCAGGACAGCTAGAGCTGTATGGTGAAACCGTCTTGAGAGAAACATAAGCAACAAAAGTGACTCTGAAGGTAAGTGAAGTCTACTAGCCACCATCTCCTGGCAATCCTCTCTCCCCAGCTGGCTGGCTCGCACAGACCCCAAGGATGTGGCGCGGGTAGAAAGCAAGACGGTGATTGTAACCCCTTCGCAGAGGGACACAGTGCCCCTCCTGGCTGATGGGGCCCGTGGGCAGCTGGGCAACTGGATGTCCCCAGATGAGTTCCAGCGAGCTGTGGATGAGAGATTTCCAGGATGCATGCAGGGTAACAAGTCAGGGGCACAGGAGCAGGGGCACTGAAGGTTTGACTGGGAATCATCATCCCAGTGACACCTTCCTCCACAGGCCGCACCATGTATGTGCTCCCGTTCAGCATGGGTCCCGTGGGCTCCCCACTGTCCCGCATTGGAGTGCAGCTCACTGACTCAGCTTATGTAGTGGCAAGCATGCGTATTATGACCCGCCTGGGAACACCTGTGCTTCAGGCCCTGGGAGATGGTGACTTCATCAAGTGTCTGCATTCAGTAGGCCAGCCCCTGACTGGGCATGGTGAGTACCTACCTTATCTAGAGTAGGACACTGAGACCTTCCTGTACTCAGAGGGAGCCCCAAATCTTACCCACCCACAGAGAAATTGTGGATGTGAATGATTACTCCCCAAAGCCCAGAGAAGCATTCTGAACTGGAGTAACACTGTTTCAAGAACAGTTTGCACAAGATTCAGAAGTCAGTCTCCATGTCTGACAGAGGCACAAGAGCTGATGGGTACTGGAAAAGGGGGCTTAGCGACCCCTGGGCACTGCCAATGTTTTCAAGTGTCTCTTGGGTCAATCCTTGATTCCACCAGTCCCTGACACCCTGGTTTCTGATGCCACTACCAGCAGCACTATGACCCCATTGTCTCCAGGGGATCCTGTGAGCCCGTGGCCATGCAATCCGGAAAAAACCCTGATTGGCCACGTGCCAGACCAGCGGGAGATCGTCTCCTTCGGCAGCGGCTATGGTGGTAACTCCTTGCTGGGCAAGAAGTGCTTTGCCCTGCGCATCGCCTCTCGCCTGGCCAGGGATGAGGGCTGGCTGGCAGAGCATATGCTGGTGAGGGCCTGGTGAGGAACTGAGCAGCTGTGGAGGAGGGGGTGGTTGGGGAAGCCTTGGCAATCTGCCTCAACCTTGCTCCTTCCTGCCAGGTGCCAGAATGGTGAGCCTGAAAGCCTGGCTGAACACTGCTACCCTTGCCCTGGTGGCAGGGCAGGACACTGGCTTAGTTAATATCCAATAGTCCATCCCCCGCTTCCTAGCCCATTACCACCAGCTAGCTGTCCTTATCCGTAGAGACTATGCCCTGACTTTGGGTGACTTCCTTCTGTTCCCTCTGTCTCCAACACAGATTTTGGGGATCACCAACCCTGCAGGGAAAAAGCGCTATGTGGCAGCTGCTTTCCCCAGTGCCTGTGGCAAAACCAATCTGGCTATGATGCAGCCTGCATTGCCAGGCTGGAAAGTAGAGTGTGTGGGGGATGACATCGCCTGGATGAGGTTTGACAGTGAAGGTAAGGGAGCCTTTTCCTAAACAGCTCATATGGTCCCCTGCCCCAGTTAGTCTAGCAGCCCCAGAAACAAAGCCTTTCTCGATCAGTCAGATCTAGAGCCCCTTCCCCCGCCCCCCCCCCCAAAAAAAAAGGGACAGAGAAGGCCCTCCTTTGGCCTCACATCTCAGCTTTTCCTAAGGCTCTTTCCTTGTTTCACTTCTGGCAGGTCAGCTCCGGGCCATCAACCCTGAGAATGGCTTCTTTGGGGTGGCCCCTGGTACATCTGCTACCACCAATCCCAATGCAATGGCCACAATCCAGAGTAACACTCTTTTCACCAATGTGGCCGAGACCAGTGACGGCGGTGTGTACTGGGAAGGCATTGACCAGCCTCTTCCACCTGGTGTCACTGTGACCTCCTGGCTGGGAAAGCCCTGGAAACCTGGTACGTGGGGTGAGGAGGTTGTGACGAAGGCCCCAGGGCTCAGCACTTTTTCTTTTTTCTTTTTTTTTTTTTTAATGTGAATGTGTGCTTTGCTGGCAAGTGTCTGCGTATCGTATGTATGCAGTGAACAGGGCATCAGATCCCCTGGAACTAGGATTACAGGAGGCCGTGAGCCACCATGTAGGCGTTGGGAATCGAACCTGTATCCTCTTGAAAAAGCAACCAGTCCCCAAACCATAGCAACTTTAGTGATGGAAAACCCTCTAAAACCTTAGCTTTTTGTAGTTTCCAGCACCAGGCAAGATCTCAGTTTACATCTCTGATGCCATTAATCATGGTTTGGGGATCTGAGTAATAACTTAACTTCCCTCAAGTTTTGCACAGTTTTTCCAACCAACTGAATGAGCTTTATCATAGTACTCACCTGTTAAGATTATGAGAGACTTAAATAACACCTAAAAGGAGCTTAACATACTGTCAAATACATAGCGCTTGTCAATAGAAAATATAAGCCAGAGTTGTGGGGGAAGAACTATTTGGAAAGTTATAAAAAGAATTGGGCTGGTAACATTTGACCTATTTGGAAAGAAGAAAGCCTGTCCTTTGACACTTGGCTCTGGCATTTCCCTGCTGATGCCAGTGTCTGAAGTTACCCTCCCCTTCCCATCCCTCACTATACTGCAATTCTTCGACGTGAACTCAGGTTAGCATGTTACGCTTTCTTGGAGGCTGATTTTCTTACCCTGTCATTTCCAGGGTGCCTTAGAGACCCATCCCTCCCCAAGCTTTGCACTCTAACAATTGGCCTTCTGAGGTCATGGGAAAAGAACACAGAAGAAGAAGGGCTTGTGGTCACTGAAGGCCGAACTTGAGTTTTCCAGACGGCCTAGCAGTTAACCTCCTTGTTTGATCAGCCTTTATTTTCTCTTAACACCATCATTAAGTCCCCCTCAGTCTCTCCGCCCAGCTGAGAAATCCACAGACGATAATCTTCCCTACAGGCTAGTTGCCCAACCCTTTCATCAACTCTGAATCCACTGATAGAACTAGACAGCCACATGCCCATCTTTAGTTCCTGTACCAGGGCCCTAGGCTGGGAGGTGACAGGGACAGTCTTGTTGGCCCATGGCTCCCTCACCCCTCCTTCCATTCTGGTCGTCATCTTCCAACGGAGAAGGTACTGTGCCTGTTCAGTCTCCCCAGTGGTGCTCACACATATGCCACTGACTTGTTCCAACTTCTCTCCAATACACCTGAAGGTGTCAAATGCTCTGGACTCCTCAGGTTATGTCCCTGACCGAGTTCATGCTCTAATCTACCACTGTCACGGTCTAGGCAGGCCAAGAGAAATAACCAGTTCCATCAATTACTAGGCTAGTGTGATGACTTGGCATGTTAAAGTGCCAGGTCTGATGACCTGAGATAGAGCCCCAGGACCCTCGTGGAGGAAGAAGACTGGACAAGTTGTCCTCTGATTTCCATAATGCATGCCATAGCAATCCCTAACCCCCATCACAATCAACAAATAAGTAAATGTGTAATAAAGGAATTCTTGTTTGCATTTTGATAGCTTTGGAAGATTTTCTTCCTTCATTTGTTAATGCAAAGCCAATTGCTTGAAATATTGACCTAACATTCTCAGCTTTTGCTTTAGGCTTAAAAAAATTAGTTTGGGAACTGATAATCCTTCAAATAAAGTTACTGGGAAGAAAATTATTTCTATAGTATTATTATTAAAGTTATTATTATGACGACATGCCAATATCTAACTATTCCCTTAAGTCTTGGTCAATGCCAAGTGCCCAAAGTGCCCTGTCATCAGATTTCCTCTCCACTATTGTTGAGCAGCACCATTATTGATTGATAATCAGCCTGATCTTTGTGGGAAGATGTCCTGGGCTCCTTCCCCCTCCTTCTTTACCACACAAGATTATAAGTAGGTGATGAAACCAAAAGAAATCTTGCAAGGGCTGGAGACGGAGCTCACTGATAGAGGAGTGGCCTAGCATGTATAAGACCCTGGGTTAAGCCTCAGCATCATGAAAATGTGTCATTGCTCATGTATGTATGAGTGTGTTAAGAGTGAACATGACCTTGGAAGATGGTCTTTGCGTTTCCTCTGCCAGGTGACAAGGAACCCTGTGCACATCCCAATTCACGTTTTTGTGTCCCGGCTCGCCAGTGTCCCATCATGGACCCAGCCTGGGAGGCACCAGAGGGTGTCCCCATTGATGCCATCATCTTTGGAGGCCGCAGGCCCAAAGGTAAGCAGCAGGTGGGCTCTGAGCCTTTGTAGTAGAAGGTGCAGCTCTGCAGTCAAGCTCCAGCCTTCCTGTATTTGAAACTACGGGACCTCTGGCTGCTGCTGTTCATCACCTTTTCCCATGGTGAATGCAAAATCCGTGGGAGGCATGGGTCTGAAAGTGGACAAGAAGGGTTGCCTCTAAGCCTGTTCATTGGTGTTTTAGGGGTACCTCTGGTGTATGAAGCCTTCAACTGGCGTCATGGGGTGTTTGTAGGCAGCTCCATGCGCTCAGAGTCCACTGCAGCTGCTGAACACAAAGGTGAGTTTACAACTTCCGTTGTCCCCTGTCACTGCTCCCACATAGGTCCCAGCTCTATCCTATCCCTTCCTCCTCCCTCCCGTTGTTTCTCTTCACTTTCCCTAAAGATATTTCAGAACTGTCAGATTTTACCCTGCCTCTGCCAGCAGGACACGGGGCTCCCTTCCCTTCCCTAGACAGGAAGAGGATTCCTTACCTACCCTCCTTCCTGTCCTAGGAAAGATCATTATGCATGATCCCTTTGCCATGCGGCCTTTTTTTGGCTATAACTTTGGACACTACCTCCAACACTGGCTGAGCATGGAGGGACACAAAGGAGCCCGGCTGCCTCGTATCTTCCACGTCAACTGGTTCCGGCGAGATGAAGCGGGCCGCTTCCTGTGGCCAGGTTTTGGGGAGAACGCTCGTGTGCTAGATTGGATCTGCAGACGGTTAGATGGGGAAGACAGTGCCCAAGAGACTCCCATCGGGCTGGTGCCAAAGGAAGGAGCCCTGAATCTCAGTGGCCTCAAAGCAATAGACAACATTCAGCTGTTCTCCATCCCCAAGGACTTCTGGGAACAGGAGGTTCGCGATATTAGGAGCTACCTGACCCAGCAAGTCAACCAGGATCTGCCTAAGGAGGTGTTGTCGGAGCTCGAGGCTCTGGAGGGGCGTGTGCGAAGAATGTGACCTGAGTCTCTAGGCTAGCAAGAGCACAACACCCCCATCTGGGTAGGGAATTCCCAGGCTCATAGAAAACATGGATGGTTTGATATTAAATGTGTGAGTGTTGGAAGGCCAGGCCACAGACCTTCTCCCTTGTCTGCTAAGATTCACAGTTATCTTATACGTCTGTGCTGTTTTCACTTCCCATTTGTCTCCGTAGGCTTCCTTCTACTGTCAGTCTCGATACTGGCTCACATAGTAAGAACTTGTAGAAGGAGGCAGATTCTTCTGAAGAATGTAGCCTGGTATGGTGATATACACCTTTAATCCTAGAGACAGCCCGACCTCGGGGAGTTTGAGACCAGTCTGCCTGGTCTACATAGCAAGTGCCCGGCCAGCTGGGGCTACATAGTAAAGATCAATTAAAGAAAAAAAGAAGAAGAAAAAGAAAGAAAAAGGGAGGCCACAGCAGGCTGCTCAGTGTCTAGCGTTAGGGTTCTTTGTCCCATGCAAACATGCATGTCTGCAGAAGTTTCATTCTGCAGTGACAGCTCCATTGATGGTTCTTCTGCTGGTTTCCCCCACCTGACTTGAACCAGGAACCATATTATCTTTTTTTTTTTTTTCACTTGGGACAAGGTCTCATGAAGCCCAGGCTGGATTCAAACTCACCGTTCAGCTAAAGATAACCCTGTCCTCCTGATCCTCCTCTCTCCCTCCTGGCAAGCGTGCCACCATCTGTATGCCAGGCGCTGTTCTAAGAGCCTTATGAAAGCCCCATTTTACAGCTCAAAAGCGAGAGTTGGATTGAGCAAAATGGCATGTCTTAAAATCCTGGCACTTGAAGGACCCTATCACCAAGGCAAGAGAATTGTGTACACAGTGACCCTGTCTACACAGAAAATCACAGACCAAAGATCATCCAGAGAATGGCCCCACACCTTTGTGCGTACGGGTGTTGAAGTTCAGAGGGGAACATGTTGGAAGGGGTGTGGGGAAAATTGGAAAGGGGAAGTGGACTTGATCAAAAGACATATACACATGAAATTCTCAAATAATAATAAATAATAAAATATGAGAAAAAACCTTCAAACAAAATGGGATTCCTGGAAAACCCCGCAGAAGAAATAACTAGATGAAGGAAGAAATAGTGAGTGTTCTCCAAGAAAAGGCCAGAACACTAGTCAAGGAAGAAAGGTCAGGGTGGCTACACAACAGAACGCAGCAGTGGAGTACACACAACACAAAAGCACAGCCGGGGAAGGCTGATCAGCTCCTGAGCTATAGCGGAAGGAAGGTCTAACATTCTGCTCCGCTGCACTTTAAGGAGGCTAAGGATAACAATACCAAAAAGGAGCTGAAGGGCCGGGTATGGTGGCACAGGCCTTTAATCCTACCGTACAGTGCTGGGTAACTGAGTCAGTGGAGGAAAGCACTTAATGAACAGTGACTATTGGCTGTCAGCTCCTCTCCACTCTGCAGTGATGAGAGCTGGCCCTAATTATGGAGCTGACTCTGCATTGAAGAGGAAAGAGGAGCTAGGCGGTGGTGGCGCACGCCTATAATCCCAGCAGAGGCAGGCAGAGCTCTGTGAGTTCGGGGCCAGTCTGGTCTACAAGAGCTAGTTCCAGGACAGCCAGGGCTGTTACACAGAGAAACCCTGTCTTGAAAAACCGAAAGAAAAAAAAAGCAGTGAAAAGAAAATTTAGGAGGAAAAGAAACCTTTCTATGTAGCCAAGAATAAGCTTGAATAGGAGGTCCTCCTGTCTCCTGCCTCCTATCTCTAGAGACAAGCACATACCACCAAACCAGGATGATGCGCTGGCAATAAATAGCACCCAAAGCCTTGTGTGATAGGCAAATGCTCTACCAACTTGGCTACATTCCCCCAGACGAAGGCCTTTCAAAAGAATAGTCAGTTAGTTAAAACAGCACACACAATGAATTTAAACACTGCACTAAATAAAGTATATTTACTAATGCTCATATCCTCCCACCTTCGCTTATAGAAACTTGGCTGAGTCATTTTAACAGGGTGCTGGCAGTCCCTGCCTATTTCTCTGCTGATAAGGATTGCTGTACAAACAACCTGTATATTTTATGCTCCAGCCCTGAAATCAACCAGCCCTCTAAGAAACTGGAGTCTTTCAGTAGGAAACAATATGAAAAACCTACAAGATCCCAAACATGGTAGCACACACTTGTAACCTCAGACAAGGACAATGGAGAGTTTGAGGCCAGCCTAACAATATAACCATGACATGGTGCCCAGGCTGACCTCAAATTTCCTGCATACTGGGATTACGGGAACTAGCCACCACACCCAACTTTGACTTGTCCCAGAAAACAGACAACAGGGCCGGCAAGACTGCTCGGTGGGTGAAGATGCCTGCTGCCAAGTCAGACGACCTGAGTTCAGTGTGAGAACCAACTCTCTTTTCCACATTCACAAGCTCACACACATCACAAACACACACACACACAGGTGCACATGAATAAAACTGGCAAAAATAGAAATAAAACATAACCTGTGCACTCTGTGTTTGTGAATCTGTCATTCTTTCTAGACCTTTCCAGTAATAAGAAGGATAAAACACCTGTGATAAAAACAATGACAAGGCAGCCTATACAAGAATTTATTTGGGCTTCCAGTTCCAGAAGGATAAGAGTCCATGATAGTGGGAGGGGGAGTCTGGAAAGATAGCTCAGAGAGCAAGTGTACTCGATGCTCTTGCAGAGGACCCAGATTCAAGTCCCATGGTTCACAATCATCCATAACTCAATTTCTCAAGATCCTATTGTCATTTGATCTCAGTGGACGTGAAGAATTACATGCTGTATATACATATATGCAGGCAAAATACTCAGACATAAAATTAAATACATACATTTTTTTTTTTTTGGTTTTTCGAGACAGGGTTTCTCTGTGGTTTTGGAGCCTGTCCTGGAACTAGCTCTTGTAGACCAGGCTGGTCTCGAACTCACAGAGATCCGCCTGCCTCTGCCTCCCGAGTGCTGGGATTAAAGGCGTGCGCCACCACCGCCCAGCTAATACATACATTTTTAGCCTGATGGTAGTAGTGGAGGCATTGGCGGTAGTGCATGTCTTTAATCGCAGCACTCAGGAGACAGCTGACAGATGGATCCCTAAATTCAAGGTCAACAAGGTCTACAGAGTGAATTACAGGACAGCCAGAGCTACATAATGAGACCGTCTTGAAAAAACAAAATAATTTTAAAAAAAAAGTCCATGTTGGTGGCATGGTAGTTGGAGCAAGAAGCTGAGAGTTCACATCTTGACTAGAAAGCAGGAAGCAGACCCTTAAGGAAATGTTCAACATCCTTAGTCATCAGAGAAATCAAATCAAAACAACACCTGTAAGAATGACCAAGATCAGAAACACTGAGGACAACTTATGCTGGAGAGGTTGTGGGGAAAAGGGAACACTTCTACATTGCTGGTGGGAGTGCAAGCTGGTACAACCCCTTTGGATGTCAGTGTGGCTATTTCTCAGGAAATTAGGAAACAACCTTCCTCAAGACCCAATAATACCACTTTTGGGTATATATCCAAAGGATGCTCAATTGTGCCATAAGGACATGTGCTCAACTATGTTCATAGCAGCATTGTTTGTCATAGCCAGAACCTGGAAACAACCTAAATGCCCCTTGATTGAAGAATGGATAAGGAAATGTGGTACATTTACACAATGGAGTACTACACAGCAGGAAAAAAAAATAACGACATCTTGAATTTTGCAGGAAAATGGATGGAACTAGAAAACATTATTTTGATTGAGGTAACCCAGACCCAGAAAGACAATTATCACAGGTGATTTTTAAACATAAAGAAAAGAAAGCCAGCCTAAAAACCACAATCCCAGAGAACTTAAACAACAATGAGGACACTAAGAGAGACTTACATAGATCTAATCTACGTGGGAAGTAAAAAGTAGAAAAAGACAAGATCTCCTGAGTAAATTGGGAGCAGGGGGACCTTAGGGGAGGGGGAGGGGAGAGCAGGGAGGTGAGCAGAGAAAAATGTAGAGCTCAATCAATAAAAAGAAAAAGAAACAGGACCAACACATCAACAATCAATGATGCTAATGGTTACTGCCATCAGTGTTGATAAGAGGGAGCTTGACTTAAAAGTATCTTACAGTACTCTGAGATCTACACTTTTGTTTACAGTGGACTTCACTGAGTTTCCATTTTGATGCTGTAGATGAACAGATCAGGTCTCAGAGAAACAGAGGAGTTAAATAGATTCAATTATTACCAAGTCAGCATCACTCTGACTCATGCAGTAACAGAACAACTATAGAGCTTTATGAAACCTATTACACAGTTTTGCATTTCAGCTTAATCCTTGTTTTATTGTTGTGCCAACATGACTTTCTACTCCTTAAGCTTTATGGCTAGTCAAGAATTAAGTCTGAATTAAATACAAAATTAATTTTAAAAAAAGACTTTCTACAGAAAAAAAAAAGAGAGAAAGCAGGAAGGAGAGACTGGGAATTAGGGACGGCACGAGCTTTGAAACCTCAAAATTTTGAAATCTCAGAACCAAGACCCAGTGACTCACCTCCTCCAACAAGGCTATATCTTCTAAATGTACCCAAACAGTTTCACCAAGTATTCACATAACAGAGACTACAGTGGGACATTTATCATTCAAACTACCACAACACTTCATAATTTTATATTACTGCTCAAAATCAGGGTTGCTAGCTCATCAGGTGGTGCACACCTGTAACTGAAGCACCTGGAAGGATGAGGATGGAGGGATGAAAGTACAGAGCCACCTTGGGCTATCCTCAATAAGACCTGGTCTCAAATTCAAAAGCAAAAAAAGAGAACTAGAGATGTAGTTGAGTTGTAGAACACTTACCTATGTTGGAGCCTAGAGTCCAATTCACCGAGGAGGAGTCACCCCAAGAGACCATCTCTCACACCACAGCTGATGTAAAGGCATGAGGATTTTATTTAATTCTGTCATGACTGGGTCTTTCAGCATTAGAGAGGCCAGAAAGACCCCGAATGGCTGGTATAGGCTAATTTTAAAGGAAAAAGCCACAGAAGGAAGGGGGGTGTCTGGGGGTTGTTCTTTAACTATTATGATTGGCTTATTCAAAAGGGCTATTACCAAAAATTGGCTGGAGAGCAACTGCAAGATCAGATGAGGTAAGGGAGAACATCTGAGGGTCAATTTGTCCCTTTCCCAGGGACTGAGTCAAAACATCAAGTAGTACGTGCATGTGTAGTTGTTAACTGAGTCAACACCTAAGGGTTATCTTGCCCCTAAGTACTCAGGGATATGATGGAAAGTTCCCAGGGGGGAGGGAAAAGCATTACTGCTAAGATTGAGGGGGCTCAGAATTGTCCTCAGAATTGTCTTAAAGTGCATGTGCAAAGCCCTGTGTTCAAACCCCAGAACCAGACACACATTAAAATGGCATTACAGGTTTTACTTCTATAAAACAAAACACAGAGAGAGAGATTTTTTTTTCTAGTTATATAGCTGGTCGGCCTACATACATATCTATGTATATATGTGTAATAACTGGAGTTACAGATGGTTGTGAGCTGCCATGTGGGTGCTAGGATCAAACTTGGGTCCTCTAAATGAACAGCCAGGGCTCTTAACTACTGAGCCAGCTTGGCTAGCCATTACCCCAAAAACTTAATTCTTAAGGACCTAAGATGACTGAGGATGTAACCCAATTAGTAGAATGCTTCCCTAGCATGCATGAAGCTCCAGGTTCAATCTAAATTCTATATAAAACTGGTTATGGCCAGGCAGTGGTGACTCATGCCTTTAATCCCAGCACTCAGCAGGCAGAGGCAAAATCCCAGCATTCTAGAGGCAGAGACAGGTGGATCTTTTTGAGTTCATGAGCAGCCTGGTCTACATAGTGAGTTCCAGGACAGGACTGTTTCACAGAGAAACACTGTCTCTGGGAGAAAAAAAGAAAAAGAGAGGGAGAGAGAGAGAGAGAGAGAGAGAGAGGAAAAAGAAAAAAAAACCTTTAAGCCAGTTAGCGGTGGCACTCGCCTTTAATCCCAGCACTCAGGAGGCAGAGGCAAACGGATCTCTGTGAGTTCGAGGCCAGCCTGGTTTCAGAATGAGTTCCAGGACAGGATCCAAAGCTACACAGAGAAACCCTGTCTCAAAAAGAAAAGAAAGAAAACAAAGGTTATAGTGGTACCCACTTATAGTTCCCAAGTTCCCAGGACTACAAGTGTGTCTACATGAGTCAGGGAGATTAATCAAGTTCAGAGTTATCCTCAGCTATATGACGAGTTCCAGATCAGCCTAGGCTACTTGACATCCTGTCTTTAAAAAAAAAAAAAAAAAAAGATCTAAGACATGAGAGTATTAGAATTCTATCCAATTACTCTCTAATAAACACATTTTAAAGTCCCTGGATAAAGTAGCCCATCTCCCCTTCTGAACTGGTCTCAGCCCAGACGTACTCATCCTGCAGGGCTCACTCTGAGACCAGAGAGGCAGCGCTTGTGGCCATCCCCAATGTGAAAACTTGCTGGCCTTTCCTCCACAGACCAGGTCGCCCTCTAGTGGGGCTGCTCAAGCACAAAAAGAAAAACCCAACAAAACAAACTGGCCAAACCTGGTGGAACGGGAAGTTAATCAACTGATATTTACTTAGTAATTAGTGGACTTGGTCTTAACCGGAAGAAGAAAACCTCTCTGTGGACTAAAGTGACTGAGCGTTGCTGGGGAAACCAGAAGCTGCTCAAATTCAAAGCACTTTACAAACTTACCATGCACTGCAAGGCCAAGAACATGTCAAAATGGCCCTTTTGTGTGGGGGTGTTACCACTCCCTGCCATATATAAATATGAATGAACATTTCCGTTTCTGGTTAGCTTTTGGTGCTTATGGCTCAGACCCTAATTTTTAGCCTTTTATTTTAAGTTTAAGCATTAACAAGATAAAACATAACATTAAACACTATGTAAAAATCTATCCCAATCCAAACTATCTTGGAGATTTGTTAGGCCCACTCCACATGGTCACCTGTAATCAAGATGGCGGTGAAATTATGTGGCATCATTTTTTTTTAATTGGTGACCTCTCTCATCTTCTTAGCACTTACAGATTTTGCTTAGACCTTGTCATAGTGCAACTCAGTCAATAAATTTTCAACAGGGGCACCTGAATTCAGATCCCCAGCACCCACCTAAAAAACCCAGCAATGCTCAGGTCCCAGGTCTGAAACCCTAGGGCTAAGGAAGCAGAAAGAAGAGCTCCTGTGGCGTGCTGGCCAGCAAACCAATCAGCCAGCTCCAGGTCAGTGATAGGTCCTGGCTCAAAAGGGAAGTTGGTTAAAAAAAATTTTTAGGCCTGGTGGTGGTGGTGGCACTCACCTTTAACTCAGCACTCGGGAGGGAGAGGCAGGTGGATGCCTGTAAGTTCAAGGCCAGCCTGGTCTACATTGTTAGTTCCAGGGCAGCTAGGGCTGTTACACAAAGAAACCCTGTCTTGAACGCCCCCCCCCCCAAAAAAAAACAAACAACAAAACCCTTTTAAAGACATAAAAGTAGAAATAAAAGTAGACAGGGGTGTGTAGGGGAATATCAGAGGGAGGGGGAGCAGTTCAAGTGACTGATCAACATACATTGCACACGTGTATGAATCTGTCACAAAAAAAAGATATTCTAAAATAAGTAAATTGGAAATTTTATGGAGGAAGACACCGGACATCCATTTCAGGCCTCTACACCAACTGGTACACATGTGCACATCCAGCAGAACACACCTGAACACACAAGCACACCACACCTACACCCACACTCATGCACACACACACACAGAAAGGCAGTAAGGAACTATTTTACAGACCCCATTTCTGGACCTTAGGCGCTATAGTCCTATTACTCATGCTTTGTTCATGTCTTACCTTGGTTACGATGTACAAGAGCCTGTCCATTTTACTATTTAAACACGTAGCTTCATTTTTTTTTTTTTATTTCTGGTGGGTGAGTAGGGAAGTAAACGTGGCATTCAGAGGACAATCAGTGGGAATCCATTCTCTCTCCTCCTACATGTGAGTTCCAGGGACTGAACTCAAGTCATAAGATTAGTAGCAAGCACCTTTACCTAGCAAGCTGAACCGTCTCACTGTCCCATACTTGGTTACTTTTATACTTTATTAAGAACTGCAGCAGGGCTGGTTTTGTTTTGTGTGTGTGTGTGTGTGTGTGTGTGCTGGCGATTGACCCCAGTGTACAGTCAATGCCAGGTAAGCACTCTCCCATAGACGTATTCTCAGCCCATTACAAAATTTATTTCAGGGGCTACCTGTATTTTCTTATCTGTACAATGCTGATCACAACTTATTTAATTAATCTTTTATTGTATATTTGAATTTCTTTTGTTTCCAGTGTTCCACTATTAGCAGAAACCGTTAAACAGAACGGAAAGCTTTCTGCAGGTCCCAGCCTGTTTACTGGCAGACAGTACTACTAGGCCAAAGTTTAGGGCTATCAGAGCCGGCTAGGACCGGTAAAGATAAAGCACCTCTCAGATAGGACCGTCTAGAAAGGTCCACAAGTAGAAAAAACACACACAGGCACATTTGCTTGGCAGGAAAAAAAAAATTAAACAAAGTTAGTAAAAGACAATCAGGCTTGAAAGTCTGTATTTGAAGTAATAAAAATTGGAAAAATCACTGATCAGCTCTTAAGAGCAAAAGACTGTTAAGAGGCTGTGAGCAGATCGACAAGTGGAAGAGGTTTGAAGTGGGGGAAATTTCGACTGTAAAAATAACCTCATACCGGGCGATGGTGGCGCACGCCTTTAATCCCAGCACTCGGGAGGCAGAGGCAGGCGGATCTCTGTGAGTTCAAGACCAGCCTGGTCTACAGAGCTAGTTCCAGGACAGGCTCCAAAGCCACAGAGAAACCCTGTCTCGAAAAACAAAAACTCAAACAAACAAACAAAAAAAAAAACCAAAAAAAATAATAATAACCTCAAGTAATGTAAAAATATCTACAGAACCTGCTAGGGTTTACGGAGTAATAAGGAAGGAAAAATACTTTTTTAAAATTATAGACTTTCCAGGCCGGATAACACAGATACTTGGAATCCTGAGAGCTCGATGTGTTAGAAATGTCCACATTAACTAATGAAAACCAGCCAAAGAACAAAATGCTGGACTCTTGGTTAAAGTTAAGAATTCTATGGCAGTGACAGCGGAATAGGAAACTAGGCGCAGTGAAACTAGGCACCAGTGTGGGTCCGGGAGAAAATGTTCGGGTCTCCGGCATAGAGGCCAGGGGGACACCCCCACAGGGCCGGCCACATGCTCGTCCAGGGAGCCGAGGTGTCCTCGCGGAGGCCTGGTTCTGGGCCAAGGCCGACTTCACCAGCACTCCGCCCTCGGCCTGGGGAACCGTCCAGAACAAGCAGGTAGGGCTCGGCCTTGGACGCGACCTTGTTACTCGCAAACCCGGAGGAGGCGGCGCCGCACGAGCAAAGCCTAGGGAAGGTCTGCAAAACTCAGCCGGAGGGGGCGCGTGCGCACTAACGCAACCGGAAAGGCTCCGGGGCAGGCTGCGGTACTTAGGGAGCGTCTGTAAAGACCGGGAAAGGAAGCTAGGGGTCGTCTGAGAAGAGCGCCGGGGGTAAGTGGGTACACAGCACGGGGAGGAGGCCTGGGTCCCCGCCGGTGAAGAAGCCTGCTTTCGGGCAGGCCTCTGGCGCTCCAGCCGCGGAAAAACGGTTGAGCTGGGGTTGCTGGGCACGGAGTGAAAAAAAGCGACTGGGCATGCAGTTAAAAAACTCGAGGCCAAGCGACCTTAAGGGGCCGCCTCACAGACGTTACGTCTCGTTTCGCCAACTCTAATGCACGCCACGGCCAATTCCCGTGCGCTACGAACGAACGCCCTTCTTGGGTCTCTCACTTTCTCCAGCCCACCTATCAATCAGCGGACTCAGCTGTCCAATCAGTGGGCAGAAGGGGGCGGAACTGCGAGGCGCGTCGAGTGACGTAAGCACCCGCGGGCCTGGCAGCCCGACGCCTGACCGGTGAGGCTCGCGACTTGAGCTGTTAGCGGGCAGCGCAGCGGTAATCGGTGTAAACAAGGGCCTCGCCCTTGCGGGTCCTGCGACGGCTCCTGGCTGGTGGGTGGTCTCGCGTGGGGCGGTAACCGCCGGCCGCCGGGGGAGGTGCTTCTCTGATTTCCCTCCCCCTGTTGGACACACCCCCAGCGCACCACGTGGGCGTGAAGCTAAACTGGAGGGGGCGGTGTTAGGCTGACTTCTAATTTCATTGGCTGTTGCTGCTGCCGGCACTTGCAAGAAATTGCTCTGATTGGTCAGCAGAGGGGCGTCGAGGTCTGAGTTCTAATGCTTCTGGTTGGTTGTCTGAGATAAGCTAGTGGGGTGCGTTCTTCCGCAGGGGGTTTTGATTGGTCGGCCGGAGAGGTTATTTGGGATTCGGCCACCCGGGGCCGGGGACTTTGATAGGTGAGTTTCGGTAGGAAAATGGGAAATTCCTCCTTTTGGACTCACACTAGTAAACTAGGGTCGCACCCTAGGTTTCATATGGCTTTCTTTGCTTCACAGGATTGAGGAAGGTTTATATTCCCGAAACCTCGGGAGCTGTCATAGCTAAAGAGAAGGAATTCTGTCTCCAGGAGGGGGCCACCCCTCTAAAGATAGCTACTGTCCCGTTTCTGGAAATCTAGTATTTCTAGAGCAGAAATTACTTTCACCAAACACAAGTTGGTGAGAGGAGGAGTCCCTGGACAGGACATAAGGATGCTGTAACCAGAAGATGGGATCGCGGAACAGCAGCAGCGCAGGATCCGGGTCTTTAGAGCCCTCCGAGGGCTTGTCCCGAAGAGCGGCTGGCTCGCGTCGGAGTGAGGAAGAAGAGGAAGAGGATGAAGATGTGGATCTGGCCCAGGTACTGGCCTATCTCCTCCGCAGGTAACTTACCCTCTGCTGTGACACTGCTAAGTTCATCTCAACTCCAGGCAGGAAAGGTGCAGAGGCTAGGGAATGATGTTAGCCCAGGACAACGGTCGTGTTTGAACAGGACCGGTTCCTGCTGGACACCCAGACTACCCAGCCCCATACCCGGGATGGTTCCACCTAGGGCAGATCACCGACACGCTCAGATCCTGTGTTTGATGGGCTTCTTAGGGCAGCCCCTTTGGCTATCACGACACAAATTTAGTCTGTTTTCTGAGAAAATAAAAGGAGGAGGATGTGGAGAAAAGGAGAGACGTGAGAAGCCAAGAGTTGGGAAGGGGGTGTTAAATCACTTGCCATTTGAGATGAAACCAGGTGGATTTACTTGAAGAACAAGTTTAAATCGACCTTATTAGCCCTGTTCTTAGGAAAAGAATATCCTGAAGGGGGGTGACCACCAGGAACTGATAAAAGGTGTGTACCTGGCTTTGTTTGCTTGCATTTGGTTCTTGGGAAAAGATAAGCCTGGTATTCCTGCGGAATGTTGTGTTCTACACTGTTTCCTACAGCAATGGCTGGGTTATCTTGTCACCTCGATGGGGTCGGGAATCACCCAGGAGACCGCACACCTCTGAGGGATTATTTAACCTCTCTGAGCAGGCCCAGGAGGGATTACAGTGATTAAGTTCATTGAAGCTGGGAGATCCAAACTAAACGTGGGTGGCACTGTTCCTAGGGTGTGGGTCTTAGACTGTAGGAAAGAAGCAAGCTAGCTAACCACGATCATTCATCCGCATCCACCTCTGCTTCCTGACTGCCAATGCTACTCAGCCACTGCTTCAGGGCCTTGACTTCCCTGCTTTGGACTCTACCCTGAACTGTGAGCTAACACAAACCTTTAACTCTTTAAAGTTGCTCTTGTCAGGGTGTTCCATCACAGCAGGAAAAGAGACTAAGAAGGGCAAGTGGATATGCTAAATTAGCTCTTGAACTAGCCATGTAGCTCAGTGGTAGAAGCTGGGGGTCATTCCACACCTGAGGGGAAATAATGTTTCTCTCTGCAAGAAATCAGTTTAGTGGGTCAGTCTTCATAAACTGTTAGAATTCTATGCTTTTATTTTTAAGAGTACAAATTAGGGCTGGATAGATGGCTCAGAGGTTAAGAGCACTGGCTGCTATTCCAGAGGTCCTGAGTTCAATTCCCAGCAACCACATGGTGGCTCACAACCATCTATATCCTCTTCTGGCATGCAGGGATATATACAGGCAAAACACCGTACACTAAATAAGTAAATAAATCTTTAAGAAGAAGAAGCTGGGTGGTGGCAGTGCACGCCTTTAATCCCAGCACTTGGGAGGCCGAGGTAAGCAATTGGATCTCTGCGAGTTCAAGGCCAGCCTCGTCTACAGTACTAGTTTCAGGACAGCTAGGGCTGTTACATAAAGAAACCCTGTCTCAAAAATAATAAAAGTACAAATTATATCTTTTTGGGGTTGGTTTGGTTTGTTTTTGTTTTTTTTTTTTTGTTTTTTTTTTTTGTCAAAACAGGGTTTCTCAACATCCTGGCTGCCCTGGAACTCACTAAGTTGATTAGGTTGGCCTTGAATTCACAGAGATCTACCGGTTTCTACCTCCCAAGTGCTGGAATTAAAGGCAAACACTACTATCACCTGACCCTATTGTGTCTTATAGGAGACTTAAAATAACAGCCAAAGTCTGGTCGTCCTCAGACTTCAAAATGAGAACCACATGTGCTAAGAGCTAGATAGCCATTGGCTGGATGGGACCCCACCCCCTTTATAATGGCGATCTCTCCACAGAGGCCAAGTGAGGCTGGTGCAAGGAGGAGGCGCAGCAAACTTACAACTCATCCAGGCCCTCTCAGACTCAGAGGAAGAGCATGACAGCGCCTGGGATGGTCGCCTCGGAGATCGATACAACCCACCTGGTAAGACCAAAGGCAATCTAATCTTTTTTGTTTTGTTTTGTTTTCTGTTTTTGAGCTAGGGTCTCTCTGTATCCCTGGCTGTTCTAGAACTCTCAGTGTAAGACAGGCTTCCCTCAAAATCAGAGATTGCCTACCTCTGCCTCCCGAGTGCTGGGATTAAAGGTGTGCATAACTGACAGTCTAATCTTAATGTTGGAAGATGTTCAGCAGACCCCTTTTACTTTTAAAAGTAATCAGTCTTCTAAAGCTTAATAGGTTAAATTGAAAAAAGGTAATTCAGGGAACGAAGGAGTCCTTGTTCCATATTGAATGGGTACAGTTCTGCTAGCTGTCTTCTGGGCTGGAAGACAAGAATGAAACTCCTCTTTTTGGTGCTCACAGTGGATGCAACCCCTGATACTGGGGAGCTGGAATACAATGAGATCAAGACGCAGGTGGAACTGGCCACAGGGCGGCTAGGCCTCAGGAGAACTGCTCAGGAGCACAGCTTCCCGCGAATGCTACACCAGGTAGGCTTTTCCATCTCTAGTCAGCTGGCAGCCGACCTGTTGAGGCCAGAAGCTCTACCAGCCCCAGACAAACAGAAGTGAACTTCCTAAGGAGACCTCAATTGTAGGGGCTGGTGTGTCTTAGCCAGCCTGCATCCTAGTGCTGCAAGGCATTGTTTCTGTAGCAAGAGAACTGTCCTTGGAGGCGGGGCTTGTGATTTCAGTGGCCCTCCTGTTCTGCTAGCAATATTCCCCCCAATCCCTTCCATTTAGAGAGAACGGGGCCTCTGCCACCGGGGAAGCTTCTCCCTTGGAGAACAGTCTCGAGTGATGTCTCAGTGAGTATGGGGCTTGGTGGAGAGACTCTGAGGGCCAGCAGACTTAGCTTCTACACTTGGAAGGGTTGAAGTTAAAGGATTCTCAGAAATATTAAGGCTAGGCTAAAGGGGGTTGAAGCTTTGCAAATAAACAAAATGGAAAAGTGTAAAAGCTGACAGAACGGATAAACAGGGAATGTGCTGCCATTCCGTTCTGCTAACTGGGTCTTCTCACTCAGGGCTTCCCTTATCCTCTCTCTAGCTTCTTGCCCAATGATCTAAGCTTCACTGATACCTACTCTCAGAAGGCATTCTGTGGCATCTACAGTAAAGATGGTCAAATCTTCATGTCTGCTTGCCAAGGTACTAGACCCCAGTCCTAGTAACTGCCTTAACCGAGGACAAAGAATAATCTCAACTGGACTAGGAAGCCTCAGACCCAGAGAACTCAAAACCTGGCTTAGAGATGCTTAGCCTAGAGCATGATTCCCCTTGGTAAAGCGAAACCAGGGGCTGCAGATATGGCTCCGAGGTTAAGAGCACTGGCTGCTCTTCCAGAGGTCCTGAGTTCAATTCCCAGCAACTACATAGTGGCTCACAGCCATCTGCAGTGGGATTGGATCCCATCTTCTGTTGTGCAGGCAGACATGCATATAGAGCACTCATATACATAAAATAAATAAATCTTTAAAAAGGGGGGGGGCACCATAGATACACCAAGAAAAAGAGATCTGATGAAGAAGGCTACAAGGAGAACAGTCCATAATTCTGCCTGAAATAAACTTTCCAGATCAGACAATCCGACTGTATGACTGTCGGTATGGCCGCTTCCATAAATTCAAAAGCATCAAGGCCCGGGACGTAGGCTGGAGTGTCTTGGACGTGGCCTTCACTCCTGACGGAAACCACTTTCTGTACTCCAGCTGGTCTGATTACAGTGAGTATGCACCAGGTTCCGCAGTGTCTCCAGCTTGGAACCTTAAGCTTCCAGGTCCACCCCTCAGAGAGGACGCCTTGCCTTGCCCTCGGGAAATCACTCCCAAAGTGCTCTGACATCCTTGCCATTTGCTCTTTCCCTTCTTAGTTTTACTTCTGTTCTCTTTCCCGCGATCCTAAGGAATTCTTGTTTCTCTTCTCTTAGTTCATATCTGCAATATCTATGGGGAAGGAGACACACACACTGCCCTGGACCTAAGGTATTGGCTTTTTCTTGTCAGACTTCTCAGAAGCTTCCCAAGGAAGGCTTTCAAGGAGCACCTCTCGATCAGGAGCTCCCTGCTAGATGGAAAAGTGCACTGGTTGCCAATTTCTCTGTGTGGCTTCCTGAGAGCATTGCCCATCCTGTGAGCCCTAGTTAAAGGACTGCTTCTGGGTTCTCTCAGGTGATCTGCATGCTGGCTTGAGTCGGCGGCCCTCCGTGTCCTCCTCTCTATAATTCTTGTATATTCTTTGTAGACTGACAAGAAGTGAAAGGACATCCCCTTAGTGTAGCTACTCCTTTGCTATCTCTAGGCCAGAAGAACGTCGTTTTGCTGTCTTCTCCATTGCTGTCTCCTCAGATGGACGAGAAGTACTAGGAGGGTAAGTGAGCCCTGTGGGAAATGTCTACCTTGTTAGTGAGGTGAGTGCTCTGCCAGAGAGGCAAGTTCTGCTGTTGCAGAAACTACACTAGCAGCTACGAAAACCCAACTGGCCTTCTCCAAGGTCAAGGTTTACAAATTGCTTCACTCCTGCTCATCATTTCCCTGTGTGAGGTGTCAGGTCTTGAGCCTCCTTAAAAACTAAGCTGCTGCTTCTCCCAGATGTGAACGAGCACACACAACCATAGTCTTGGCTCTAGGACCTCTTGTCTCATTTCTTACAGCGCCAATGATGGCTGCCTGTATGTCTTTGACCGAGAACAAAACCGGCGCACTCTTCAGGTATTGTTTGTGAGACAAGAACCTCCTCCTCTTGGTCTTTGACCTATTTTAAGACCAGAAAGAAATTCTAAGACCCTTAGCTTCCTCTAGATTGAGTCTCATGAGGACGACGTGAATGCAGTGGCGTTTGCTGACATAAGCTCCCAAATCCTGTTTTCTGGGGGAGATGATGCCATCTGCAAAGTGTGGGATCGACGCACCATGAGAGAGGATGATCCCAAGCCTGTGGGTGCCCTGGCTGGACACCAGGATGGCATCACCTTTATTGACAGCAAGGTGAGCAAGGAAACAAGACTGCATAAAGGTTCTGGTTGCCCAGGAGGGTGTGACAGTGGACTGGATTGGAAACTCATAAGTTCTATCTTAGGGTGTGCAGGAACTGGCATTTAGGAAAACTGTTTAAGCCAAGAAGCATGAGTTTCTTC
Source organism: Microtus oregoni (assembly GCF_018167655.1). Taxonomy (NCBI): domain Eukaryota; kingdom Metazoa; phylum Chordata; class Mammalia; order Rodentia; family Cricetidae; genus Microtus; species Microtus oregoni. The sequence continues at coordinate 8,027,479 of NW_024543219.1, forward strand.
TGTACTCATCAGCCTGTAAGGACTTTATAAGAAAAGTGCAAGGTGGGGCTAGAATGATGGCTTAGTGTTTAAGAGCAATGGCTATTCTTCCGAAAGACCCAGGTTCAGTTCCCAGCCCCCACACCACAGCTCACAACCATCTATAACTTCAGTTCCAGGAGATCTAACCCCCTCTTCTTACCTCCTGAGGCATCAGGCATGCTCATGGTACATAAGACATACATGCAGGCAAAACACCCATATATATAAAATAGATAAATCAAAAAAGGAAGTAGAAAACAGTTTAGTCCAAGTTAGAATGAGGGATGTAGCTAGTACTCTAGGAAAAAGAAAAAAAATCCTGGAGACAAGGAGACCTGAAGCAGGACATCAAAAGCAAGCTGATCTGGATGAGTCAAGACCAAAGCAGATTCAGCAGCTTAAGAGGTCTAGCCTCAGCAAGAGCAGAGGAACTGCACTGACAGGCACTAATCCTGGCAAGCTCTGATGCGTGTGTCCGTCTTTGGATTCATAGGGTGATGCCCGGTATCTCATTTCCAACTCCAAAGACCAGACCATTAAGCTTTGGGATATCAGACGCTTTTCCAGCCGAGAAGGCATGGAAGCATCACGCCAGGCTGCCACACAGCAAAACTGGGACTATCGGTGGCAGCAGGTACCCAAGAAAGGTGAGGGTGAGAGTGAAGGTCTGGGGATCGGATGTTGGGCAGGGGCTAGAATACTTAGCCTCTGGGGTGGTCTGGAATGGGACTGGTGTGGGTTTGTCTGTTGCCTGGGAACCCTGGAGCCCTTCCCTCAGTCTTTTCTTTTAGACTTTTTATTTGGGGGAGGGGTTAGTTCCCAGGCTTGAGGGAACACAGAACCAACCAATGTAAAAATATTTTAGTATCGTTAACATTGTCAAATCAGCAGGGCCGTGTTGGTGACTTCTGTCACATGGGGAAGGTCAGCAGTTTTGGTTGGGTAGCCAGTTGCCTTTGAGTGTTGATCGTTAAGAGCTGGTGGTACAGGACAGTTTAGTAGAAACTCCCTCATCCAAGGCCCACCTCCAAAACCGTGTATCCTTCCCCAGCCTGGAAGAAGCTGAAGCTCCCGGGAGACAGCTCCTTGATGACCTACCGAGGCCATGGAGTGCTGCACACTCTGATCCGCTGCCGGTTCTCCCCAGCCCACAGCACTGGCCAGCAGTTCATCTACAGTGGCTGCTCTACTGGGAAAGTAGTTGGTAAGGATTTTGTGAGAACAGGCTTTAAGAGGAGCAGGCGTGTTTCTCTGGCATTCTATCTACAACTACAGTGAGCACCGTAAAACCTCAGTAACAACCACAAGTGAATTTTGTTGGAGCATAAAAGGCTTAAATAAGGAGATAGGAAGCATTCATGAGCATTTTTAATTCTAGTCAATATAGATAACCAAAAACGTAATTCTGTTTTTTTCATCAAGTCAAGGAAAGGGGTCACAGAAAAGGTGGAAGGGTAACAGAGGCAAACAAATGACAAAAAGACAGCACTGAGTTGCTGAGCGTAGTAGTAGTAACTCATGCCTGTGATCCAGCACTTAGGAGTTCGAGGCCAGACTGAACTACATAGGGAACTCTGGGCCAGCTTGGACTATTAATCAAGACCCTGCCTCTCAGAATAAAAAACAGCATGGGTAATAACAGGACCGAAGCCGGGGGGGGGGGGGGGGGAAGGCACAGGAGAGAAGAGGGTAGAGAGGTCATGCAGGACCGAAACCAGGGGAATGCACAGGAGAGAAGCTGGGCTAGGGGGATGGTTCAGGCACTTGCTGTCCACACATGAGGGTCTGAGCTCAGGTCCCCAGAACCCATACATAATGCAACTATATCCTGAGCGCCTGAAGTTGGGGACAGAAACAGGAGGATCCAGGAACATGCAGACCAGCCACTCTAGTTGTCTTAGTGAAGACGCCCTGACCATGGCAACTCTTATCAAGAAAAGATTTTATTGGGGTGGCTCAGTCCATCATTGACATGGTGCTGGAGCTGACAGTGCTGCATCTTGTAAGCAACAGGAAGTCGACTGGGAGCCCCACTGAGGGAAGCTTGAGGAAAAGGGACCTCAAAGTCCACCCCCACAGTGACACGCTTCTTCCAAGTCTACATCTCCTATAGTGCCACTCCCTTTGGGGGCCATTTTCTTTCAAACCACCGCATTGGCCAAATCAGCATGCTCCCAGTTCGGTGAAAGATGCTTTTTCAAAAACTACAGTGGAAGCCGGGCAGTGGTGATGCACATCTTTAATCCCAACATTTGGGGCTCAGAGGCAGGTGCATCTCTATGAGTTTGAGCTCAGCCTGATCTACAGAGCAAGATCCAGAACAGCCAGGCTATGCAAAGAAACCCTGACTTGAAAAACCAAATCAAGTGGAGAATAGTTGAGAAAAGTAGCCATCATTGACCCCTGGCCTCTGCGTGCACATGCACTCACAGGTGGGTGTACCCCTCACAAACATGGAAGCACCTCCACCGTGCACACTGGCTAAAGTTTAAAAAGCATAGATATCAGACAAGGAGCAAGTGCACACATCAACTCAGCCTAGAATTCACTGGCAGTACCTTGTGTATCTTGCTAAAAGTTTTTGTTTAATTTTAAGAGACAGGGTTTCTCTGTGTAACCATCCTGGCTATCTTGGAAATCACTATGTAGATCAGGCTGGCCTCAATTTCACAGAGAACCACCTGCTTCTGCCTCCTGAGTGCTGGGGTAAAGACATGCACCACCATGCCCAGCATTGCTAAAAGTTTTTTGAGGCCAGTGCATTTCCAGTTTTCATTTTGTTTGAGACTGGGATGGTGTAATCCGGGCTAGCCTTGGAATTATATACCTAAGGCTAGCCTTGAGCTCCTGATTATCCTGCTTTAACTTCCCAAATGTTGAGATTACCACCGTAATCTCATTTTCCTCCCAGTAATCCTTAGAATTCTAGCTAAGGCCCAGAAATATTCACATTCTACTCTACCTTCAACCCAAGGTAGGGACAGGGGCCAGAGAAGGAAGCCGATAGAGCACCATCCTCTGAGGTGGGCTTTGCTTCCATAGGAAAGTGGGATGCTGCCTGAGAAGCAAGTCAGTGGTGCTGCTTGGGAGACTGAGGGGTGGTTTGAAGTCTACATCAGCCCTGTCTGGCTTTTCCTGGACAGTATATGACCTCCTAAGCGGCCACATTGTGAAGAAGCTGACCAACCACAAGGCATGTGTGCGTGATGTCAGTTGGCACCCCTTTGAGGAAAAGATTGTCAGCAGTTCGGTAAGACTCCAAGGGTTGGGAATGGGAGGACAGCTTGTCTAGAGCTTGGACCTGGGAGGGGGCATCTCCCTGACTACTTAATACTTTCTGCTCCACAGTGGGATGGGAATCTGCGTCTTTGGCAGTACCGCCAGGCTGAGTACTTCCAGGATGACATGCCAGAGTCTGAGAAAGGTTCCAGTGCTCCCACTCCGGTGTCCTGCCCTTCTGTGGCCTTTTCCTCCCCTCAGTAGATCTGACCTCCAGCTCTGTAGAGGGTGGATTCTCAACATATTCTCTGCCTGTTCCTCCCTTTCCCCTTCTTGGGAGTATGAGGAGGAGCTGATGACATTGGGTGGTGAGAAACAAGCCCAGGGTCTGGGCCCAAGCTGAGCCTGGTCTACCCCCACCCCCAGGCCAAGAGGTTTCCTCACGCCCTCACACCCAGTCTGCTTGGATTTCTATCTGTAGCCAGAGTGTGGCAGGACAGCCTTTATCTGGGGTGCAGCTTCTGCCAACAAGTCAATTGTCCTGAGTGTTTTGAATCATGTTCCAATGTTAGATATTGGCTCATAGTGTAGATCCCTGAGGTCTGAATAGACCCATCAGCAATGCCCTTTGCCCAGGTCTTCACACTGAGGATTAGATTGGCCAATCAGGGCTAAGTATACTGGCCTTTCTTCCTGAGATCTTTGAAGGAGGACAGGGTGGGTAGAGCTTGTTTCCTCGGCACCCTCTTGGGGTGAGTCTTTTCTCATAATTGGACTTTGGGATTAGGAGACTATGGTCCGAGAAGTAGGAGTCTCCAGAAGCTCTATATGGCCCTCCTTGCCATTGGATCCTATCATTGCTGGTGGCAGCAGCTTCAACAAGAGAGGTTAAAGCAGGACCTCTCACCTTTTCACTGGCTTTGGTTTTCCCAATAAACTGTCTGTGGGAAACTGACTCAGTGTGTCACTCTCTCCTTTTCCCATCTGAGCTCTGTTGTCATCTCACTTGAAGGAAACAGTTTTTAAAATGGGTGTGGCAACACATACTGTAATCTCAGTACTTGGAACTGAGGACAAAAGGATCAGAAGTTGAAGGTTATCTTTAGCCACATAATCAGCCTGAGTCTAGACTGCTACATGAGACCTGTCTCAGAAAACCAAAAGAAAAGTTTCTACAGAAAGTGTGCTACTCTCTAGAAGACACTTCTTGGATGACTCAAGTGACTGAAAATCTACAGCATTTATTAAGGCTTGTAAAAGTCTTTCCTCTCCAACACAGAAAGTTTGCATCATGTAGACCTGGAGGCAGCAGACGATACGCACATTTTCTGTTAAAGCTCAGGCATACTGTGTCACCTCTGCTCTGGAGCTGTTCCAGTATGCAGAGGGGGTAGGCTAAGTACCCGTGCAGAGAACCTGAGCAGCGCCAGCCAGCCCACTCACAACCCAAGTTCCTTAGGCTAGCGAGATGGCTTGCCCGGTGACAAGACTGAAAGCTCAGCTTCATGCCTGGATCCCATGTGCTGGGAGGGAACTGAGTTTCAGAAACTCCCCTCACTGAGCACCCACAGACACACACACAAAGAAGTGTAATAAAGGAACCCAAAATGGGGCCTGGAGTGATAATGGCTTAGCAGTTAAGAGCACTGGCTGCTCTTCCAAAGGACCAGCAACCACATGGCGGTTCACAACCATTTATTATGAGATCTGGTGCCCTCTTCTGGCCTGCAGGCATATGTACAAGCAGAACACTATACATAATAAATCTCTAAGAAAAAAAAAAGAACCACAAGTCTCAGAGCAGTCGGAGGAGATGGCATTCTTCACACACTGCAGTCTAGGTCTTTCCTCACGCATCTTGCTCTTTGAGGCAGCTTTTAAACTGGGTGTGCATCCGAAGAGGTGGTCGTCAGGGCCACAGAAGTGTTGGGCTGGTCTTGAATGCTTGTGCTCTCTCAGTCCTCTAGGTTGAGTAGCGAAGATGGCAGACACACACCACTACACCCGGCCCCCAAAGCAGCTTGCCTTTAAGTGACAACGCTAAACCTGTTGTTGATCTTAGTTCAATCCCTGAAACTCATGGGAGAGAGCCAACTCCTAAAGGTTGTCCTCTGACCAGCACACACACACACACACTGGTGTGTATGTGTCCACACAATAAATAAAAGTAAAATAATTGAAAACTATCCAGAGCTGAGAAGGCAGCCCTGGGTTACTTCCCATCACCAAATTTAACTGGGTTTGGGGGCATTTGCCTCTAATCTCAGTGCTTAAGAGGTGGAAGCAGAGGAGAAGGCTCACAGGTCAAGGTCTTTGCTACAGAGCACTTTGAAGGCAGCCTGGGCTTAACAAGACAAAACCATACCAAAAAACAAAACAACAACAACAAAAAAAAATGAACTTGTTTTATCTTGTCTGTCCTTTTGCTCCTTTGCCTACTGTATTTTTATTGTGCTCAACTTCTGACCAGGGGTCAGTGGTTAGGAGTGTAGGCTGTTCTTCCAGACTGTCTGGGCTCAATTCTCTAAGCACCCACACAAAGCTCACAATCACTTGTAACTCCAGTCCTAAGAGAGCAAACACCTTTTCCTGGCCTCCATGGGCACCAGGCACACAAGTGTTGCAGAAACATACATGAGGCAAAACATGCATAAAATAAATTAAAACAACACTAACAAAAAGTAGCTTGGGGGGGGGGGGAGAGTTACTTGGCTCACAGTCCAGGGAGCAGCCAGCCCACCACTGAAGAAGTAAGGCAGGAGCCACAGAGGGACGGAACTGGCTCGTTACCTGGTTTATGTAGCTGCCTTCCATAACTGGAGCACCTGTACAGGGAATGGTTGCCCCAAGTAAGCTGGGCCCTCCTGCTTTAATTATCAAGACAATCCCCCACAGTCATGTCCACAGGCAAGCTGATCTAGGTGATTTCTTGACTGAGGTTTTCCTCTGAGATGACTCTAGGCTATGTAAATTTGAAAACTCTAAATAGGATAAGCCCTTCTCTGTCATTTTACCCCTACGGTGAACCTATATTTCAGGGTTCCAAATCTAAAGAAAAAATTGTTAGTATTTTCAAAGACCCACAGAATATCATTCGAGACATTACCGTACAGTCTTGTTATTAACAAATATAAATAATACTATTAATAGTTACAGTATGGGATGGAGAGATAGCTCAGAGGTTAAGCGCACAGGCCATTCTTCCAGAGTCCTGAGTTCAATTCCCAACAACCACATAGTGGCTCACAACCATCTGCAATGAGATCTGGTGCCCTCTTGTGGCATAAAAGCACAGTGCAGGCCCAATACTATATATATAATTAATAATTTTTTTAAAAAAATAGAGTTACAAAAAAAATAGAGTTACAATACAGTACACATAAAGTAAAAATAAATAAATTATTTGTCAGGACAGGCTTTAAAACTACAGAGAAACCCTGTCTCAAAAAATAAAAAAAAACAATAATTATAACAGAAATTTAATTCCAGAAGGAAAAAATAGCTATCATCTTATGCTCTCTAGAAGTGTTTGTTGTTGGTTTTGATGTTTGGGGATCTTTTTTTTTTTTTTTCGAGACAGAGTTTCTCTGTGGTTTTGGAGCCTGTCCTGGAACTAGCTCTTGTAGACCAGGCTGGTCTCGAACTCACAGAGATCCGCCTGCCTCTGCCTCCCGAGTGCTGGGATTAAAGGCATGCGCCACCACCGCCCGGCCTTGGGGATCTTTTTGTTTGGGGGTTTTGCTGTTTTAGTGTTTTTGAGACAGCATCACTGTAGCCCAGGCTAGCCTGGAATTCACTAGGTATATCAGGCTGGAATGAACTTGAGTTGATCCTCCTGCTTTGAATTCCTGAGTGCTGTAATTACAAAAACATGACACCATGTCTGGTTTTTATTGTTATTATTTATGTATTTATTAGTTATTTGAGACAGAGTTTCTCTATGTAGGCCTGGCTGTCCTGAAAATCACTATATAGGCCAGGCTGGCCTCAAACTCAGAGATTGGCCTGCCTCTGCTTCCAGAGGGCTGGAACTAACGGAGTGCACCACCACACCCAGATTTAAATTTTTTAGCTAAATTAAAAAAATTTTTTTACAAAGATGTTATAAATGACCAACAAAAGACCTTCAAAGCTTAAAAGCATATTGGACTGGGTGTGGTGGTGCACTTGGGAGGCTAAAGTAGGAGAACTGTCACAATTTGAGGATAGCCAGGGCTAGGGATAAGATTCTAAGAAAGAAGAGAAACAGGAAGAAATAAAGGGGCTGGAGACATAGCCCAGTTTCTCTGGATCCCACCTCCAGTACTCCTTTAAACTGGGTATGGGGGATGGCCAAATGACCCAGTGAGCTAAAGGGCTTGCTGTGTGTTCCTGAAAACTTGAGTTTGATCCCCAGAACCCAATGGAAGGAGAGAACTGATTCCCAAAAGTTGTCCTCTGTATGCCCCCATCCTCACATCTATCTATCTATCTATCTCTATCTCTCTCTCTCTCTCTCTCTCTCTCTCTCACACACACACACACACACACACACACAGGAGCAATTAAAAAAATTTTTAATGTGCATAGTGATACATACTTGTTATCCAGCACTCAACCCTCAGGAAGGAGGAAGAATCAGGAGGATCAGAAGTTCAGGGTCTCTTTGGTTATGTAGAAAGTTTGAGGCCAGTCTGGGAAACATGAGACCCTGCCCCCATAAAAGGAGGAGGAGGAGGAGAGAAAAAGAAGGGAGGCTACTGGGGGTACAGTTCGGTGGTAGTGTACTTGACTAGAATACTGGGGGTACAGTTCGGTGGTAGTGTACTTGACTAGAATACTGGGGTACAGTTCAGTGGTAGTGCACTTGACTAGGAGGATACTGGGGTGCAGTTCAGTGGTAGTGTACTTGGCTAGGGGATACTGGGGTACAGTTCAGTGGTAGTGTACTTGACTAGAATACTGGGGTACAGTTCAGTGGTAGTGTACTTGACTAGGATACCTGAGGCACTGTGTTTGATCCCCAGTAGCATGAATAAGAAGAGGGGGGCTAGTGGGTTTTCCCCAACCACAGTGGGGCGCACAACCTGGGTGTCCTTGTTCACTCATTCCTCTCACTGCATTGTGGGCCTCCACTGCTCTGAAACCCCAGCTTTATGGAATAAGGAAAGAAAGTGACAAGCCACCTTGAAACAGCTACCCAGTAACAGGTACTTCATAGGTAGGTCCTGCCCAGGGCTCAGTCTGAGAGGCCAGGTTTGTGTCAACCATGGGACCCAGAGTAATTTACTAGAGAATTGACTTCAAGTTTTTTTGGGGGGTGGGGGTTCTTTTGTTGGTTTGTTCATTTGGTTGTTGTTGTTTAGAGACAGAGTTTCTCTGTATAACCCTGGTTGTCCTGGAACTCACTCTGTAGACCAGGCTGGCATCCATCTCACACAGATACACTTGCCTATGAATACTGGCATTAAAGGCGTGCACCACCACCACCCAGCCATATTTAAAGTTTGATGGAGCCGGGCGGTGGTGGCGCACGCCTTTAATCCCAGCACTCGGGAGGCAGAGGCAGGCGGATCTCCGTGAGTTCGAGACCAGCCTGGTCTACAAGAACTAGTTCCAGGACAGGCTCTAAAACCACAGAGAAACCCTGTCTCGAAAAAACCAAAAAAAAAAAAAAAAAAAGTTTGATGGATAGCCGGGCCGTGGTGGCGCACGCCTTTAATCCCAGCACTCAGGAGGCAGAGGCAGGCGGATCTCTGTGAGTTCGAGACCAGCCTGGTCTACAAAGCTAGTTCCAGGACAGGCTCCAAAGCCGCAGAGAAACCCTGTCTCGAAAAAAAAAAAAGTTTGATGGATAACAGATTGGGTAATTTTGTCTTAGGTTCTTTACCCATCACCTTGGAGGACTGGGATCACCCAGCCATGGCCACCATCTCCATACAAGTGCCCTTCTCAAGGCACCTGGATTTCACCCACTGATTCTTTTCATCATGAACACAAGCTGCAGCACATTAGATCATGCCCTGAGCACTGTATTCTGCCACCATCAATGTGCACAGCCATCCTGGGACAAACTGGCCTTTCAGAGATCTTCATCTGGGTGCGAGCAGGAGCCTAGCTAAGCTGCTAGGGCCACCATAACTATGACTACCCCAGTGAATCCACTTCCATGACCTGCCTATGACACCAAACTCTGTACACACCTCACTGCTCTCAGAGCCCAAGAGAAGGACCCACATTTAGGGGAAAGATAAAGTCTGCTGGTTTGTTTTAATGTCTTACAATGATGGCTAATCTTGGTTGTCTACTTGACTACATCTGGAATGAACTAAAACAGAAGCAGCTGGGCACACCTGTGAGGAATTTGTCTTGTTTGGCTAATTTGAGGCAAGATGATTCACCCCAAATCTGAATCTTTGGGGTTAGACGAACCACCAACCGTTTGGTGGCAGCCCAAGTTAAAGGACGTGGAAGAAGGAAGCTTTTGCCTTTCGCCGGCTTGCCGTCACTCTCCCTGGTGAGTGTATCTATCCTGATGATGCTGAGGCGTTCTTTCCCAGGTGTCAGAACCTACTTCTTGGGGACTCCCACAGACCAAAGACCAGACCAGCCACCCAGCCTCATGGCCTGAAGAACTGCCTGTCTGGTAGCCTTTCTGTAGGGAGATAGTTATTGTTGACATGAGGCAGACACAGCCTGGAAGCCACTCTAGTAAAACCCCCTTTTCATTCAGATGGATTCCATCTGCTCTGCTCCTCTAGAGAACCCTGCCTAACACTGGCATCCAAGGTTCCCTGTGGAAGGAAAAAGGTAGAGCTGAGATGAAGGTAGATGGGCTTCAGCTGGCCAAAATAAGACAAGCAGACCCCAGCTGAGTGTGGACCAGGACAGCCCTGAGCAGCAGGCCTTGTCCTGAGACATGAACTGGAATGTGGCTGGAACTGAGAACTCAAAGCTAACGGGAAAGGACAGAGGCTGTGTCAGGACACACTTCCACACACCCAAGGCCAGGACCATGCTGTCAGCCCTCCAACTGGCCCATTACTGCCCCCCTTCCCTGCCTGCCAGCTGCCAGCAGGGCTCTGCCCTGTGTCTTCCACACCTGTCACTGCCTATCCTTGTCCGAGGGGGACCAGTATTAGCCCCTCCTCAGCCTCCCAGCGGAGCAGGCAGTTAGTGGGGAGGGGAGGGAACATGGACCGGGGACCGATGGTGGGGGCAGGGCCGGGGGCCGGGACCCGAGTCCGAGCACTGCTCGGGTACCTGGTCAAGGCGCTGCTCTGGGTGGCCTCTGCCTTACTATATTTTGGAAGTGAACAAGCCGCGCGCCTCCTAGGCAGCCCCTGCTTACGGCGCCTCTATCACGCTTGGTTGGCAGCAGTGGTCATCTTTGGGCCCCTTCTGCAGTTTCATGTCAACTCCCGGACGATCTTCGCTAGCCACGGCAACTTCTTCAACATGTGAGTCCACTGGAGTCCAGGGAAGCTGGTTCCCTATACTCTCGGATCCCGGCTTCCTTCTCCAGGCCTCTCTGTTCTGTTGCCAGTCGGAACACTAAAAATAGGCTAGGAGGTTGAGAAGGTCGGGGGAGAAGAGGAGGGAGGAGAGGAACAGAGCCTGGGGGTGCAAGGGAAGTAAAGAACTGAGAGGAAATGTGGACCCTAGAATGCCCAGTGGTCCTCTAAGGAGCCGGGCAATGTGGAAATGGTGGGGGTTGGAAAGAGAACTAGTGATGGGGTGTGGAACACAGATCAAGGTAGGGAGATGGGACTGGGGCTCATCAGATGCTTTCCCTCTTTCTGCCCACAGAAAGTTTGTGAATTCAGCATGGGGCTGGACATGTACCTTCTTGGGGGGCTTTGTGTTGCTGGTGGTGTTCCTGGCTACACGACGCGTGGCAGTGACGGCCAGGCACCTGAGCCGACTGGTGGTGGGGGCAGCTGTCTGGCGGGGGGCCGGCCGGGCCTTTCTACTCATCGAGGACCTGACCGGTTCCTGCTTCGAGCCTCTGCCCCAGGGCCTACTGCTGCATGAGTTGCCTGACCGCAGGAGTTGCCTGGCAGCCGGCCACCAGTGGCGAGGCTACACTGTCTCCTCCCACACCTTCCTGCTCACCTTCTGCTGCCTCCTCATGGCTGAGGAAGCCGCTGTATTTGCCAAGTACCTGGCCCACGGGCTACCAGCTGGGGCCCCCCTGCGCCTTGTTTTCCTACTCAATGTGCTATTGCTGGGCCTCTGGAACTTCTTGCTGCTCTGCACCGTCATCTACTTCCATCAATACACCCACAAGGTGGTGGGTGCAGCAGTAGGCACATTTGCCTGGTACCTTACCTATGGTAGCTGGTACCACCAGCCCTGGTCTCCTGGGATCCCAGGCCATGGGCTCTTCCCCCGATCCCGCTCAATCCGCAAACATAACTGAAAGAAATAAAAGCATACCAGGCCTGGCTCTGGCTCTTCCTGTTCTTGTCAGGCCTAAGAGGGTGGGAGGGGTAAGAGAATAGTCTGATAGACGCTTGCTCGAGTCCCTCCTCATCATTCCCTGAATGTCGTTGACCTTGAATGTGTTTTCTTGAACTCGGCTTCCAGCTTTCTGGAGCTGTGATGTCAAGTCATGGTTCTACGGAGGCCAGTAATTGCCCTTAGGTGTGTTTATAAGCTTTCCACTGGCAGATGCTTTGTCTCCAACCTGGTTACTTCGTTTTTTTCCTGCCTCCGTCACAGACTCCTGATTTCCTTAGGAGCCTGCCTCTCTAGGCAGCTCATGCCAGGACCTTTCCTACCTCTGTCTCATAAGGATGGCACACATTCATTTCACAAAGGTGTGTTAAACCAGGCATAGTTCTGTGCCGTGTGAACAAGACAAACAAGGCTTCTGCTGCTCGGAAGCAGATCAGCTCTGGAGAAAGCAAAAGAGAAACACACAAGTAGCAAATGCTTGCTGGTGCTTGCACGTCAGGCACTGTTCTAAGAGTGTATATATTATTTATATAAATGAATACATTTAGAGGCTGGGGGGAATGGTTTGGCGGGTACGGTGCTTGCTGTGAGAGCCTAAGGACGAGCATTTGGTTATCCAGAGCCCAGATAAAAAGCTGGGCATGGGGGGCTGGAGAGATGGCTCAATGGTTAAGAGCATCACCTGATTTTCTAAAGGTCCTGAGTTCAATTCCCGGCCACCACATGGTGGCTCACAACCATCTCTAAAGAGGTCTGGTGCCCTCTTCTGGCCTACAGACATGCACACAGACAGAATATTGTATACATAATAAATAAATATTTAAAAAAAAACGCTGGGTATGGCAGGACGCATCTGTCATCCCAGTGCAACAGAGGCAGAAGCAGGAAAATTCCTGGAGCTTGCTAACCAGCTAGTGTAGCTTAGGGGTGAGCTTCAGGTTTGGTATGAGAGCCTTTTTTCAATAAGTGAGACGTGGGAGGGGCGAGGGAGACACACCATCCACCTCTGGCTTCCATGGACTCATGTGTGTGCATGCACTCTCATGTACATACGCACACAATTTTAACCCCCAAACATCCCAGGGAGATAAGTTCAGTAGTGTTCCTATTGTGATTTTTTTTTTATGTGCATAGGTGTTTTTACTGTATGTGTGTGTGAACATACCTTGGAGGTCAGAAAAGGCATTGGATCCTCGAGAACTGGAGTTACAGGCAATTGTGAGCTATCGTGTGACTGCCGAGGATTGATCAGAAGCACTCTGGAAGAGCAGCCAGTTCTCTTAACCACTGAGCCACCTCCCACCACACACCATTTTTTTTTTGTTGTTGTTTTTTGTTTTGTTTTGTTTTTTGAGACAGGGTGTCTCTGTGTAACCCTGGCTGTCCTAGGACTCGTTCTGTAGACCAGGCTGGCCTCCAACTTAGAGATTCACCTGCCTCTGCTTCCAGAATGCTGGGATCAAAGACCTGTGCCACCACCTCCTGGCTCCAAGCCTGGCTTTTTGTTCAACATTTAAAAAAAAAAAAGTTGGAAAAAAAGCGACGTGTGGAAATTACACGTAACTCAAAATCTCGGGTTCATAAGTTAAGTTTAATTGAAACGCACCCACACTAATTCATTTCATGGGCTGCTTGCCTCTTGCAGTACCAGAGTTGAGCGGCTACAGACATGGTAACACTTCCCAAACCTAAGTAGCCATCACCAACCCCTTACAGAAAAAGCTTGCCTGACCCTGTTCAAACCACTATATTATCGTCTCTCAAAAACAAAAACAAACAAAAATAGTTAATGTCAAAGTCGCGGGTGCTGCGGAGGTACTGAAACAGGACGGCTTGTAATAAACTGGGCAGGGAAGGTACTTTCTGAAAGATGACGGTGGAAAATTCTCTCTGAAAAACTGACATCCGAAATGAGTGAGGACATTGAGGGAAGAGTGTTGTAGATTTCCCAAGGGTTTAGCCTTTGACCTGGAATAAACACTACCTACATAGTATTTGCTTGTGTAATGAGTGAGTGTGGAAAGCAACAGACCGTCAACTTGAAGGGGACAGCTGATTGTGAAAGAAAGGGGTTTGGATTTTATCATAGAGACCTGACTCCCAGCTGTCGGGGGGGGGGGAGGGGGATGGTTCATAGGGTAATAGAGTGTGCCACAATGGTTTTGTGCGGATAAGGATAGTGCCAGTGTCTCAGCGTGGTCGTTTGGTGAGCAGGAGTATGCAGGTGAAATCGGGACCATTCCGGCAAGGCGAGAAGAGACCAGGTCTTGCTCCAAATCAGAGAAGATTTAAAACCCCCAAGTAAGGCTTTATTTCCCTGGCCCTAGCAGGAGTAGTAGGGGGCGACCGGAAATGGAAGGCGGGGGTGGGAAGGGGCAGAGGTTCTGGCGTTGGCAGGCGGGCTCTGGGAGGCGGGCCTGGGCGCAGAGGGGAGAGCCCGGTGTGCTGGGCGGAAGCAATACTCGGGCTGCAGGAGGAGCCCCCGCCCCTCAGTAGGCTGTCCCCGCCTCCTCCAGTCCCTCCGCTCCCCAAGCCAAGGAAGGCTGTGCAGGTTTCGAGCTCTGCTTTCGCTTTCCCTTCTCGCTGCCCACTCCAGACTCCTCGTGCGTCGCTTAGCCCCCCGCCCTCTCAGACCATGGCCACACTGAGGGTCCATCCTGAAGCCCAAGCCAAGGTAAGTGCTGCGGGTTCGAGTCTGGATGAGAGGCATTAGAGAGGCGTGGCTCGGAGCGGACCAGGGTTCCGGGGATCAGCCCCAAGCCCCCACATCTGGGTAGGGGGTCTGCTTACTAGCCTGCAGCCAGGCGCACCTGATCCCCTGGGAGTAGGTGAGGCGGCTGTGGTCCAGTGGGGTGAAATGAAGCCGAGAGCTAGTGTGAAGTCTCCTGGCTTGGGGCCCAGGCTACACGCAGAGCCCGTGAGAGGGACTTGCCCCAGCCACTTCGAGATCTTTGACTCAGTTCAGGAAGGACACAGCCTGCTCCCTGCCTCTGCCCACTGGCTTAGGGTTTTGTTTTGTTCGAGACAGGGTCTCTTTATTATGTAGCCCCGGAACTCTTTATGTAGATCAGGCTGGACTCGATCGAAATCAGAGACCCACCTGACTTTACCTCTCAAGTGCTGGTGTTTAAGGCGTGCATGGTGTACCACGCCCGGTCAGAGGGCTTTCTTATCTCTCCTTACACAACTCTGGTGACCCAAGCGATGTTCTCCCCAAATCCAGCCCCCACGGGGATCCACTGAACTCTCCCCAGATTGAGGTGTGCTGAAAACTGCCACGCCACCTCAGACCACCCTATACAGGGAGGGACCCATCTCTCTTCAGGAGTGGCCTTAGCTGGATCCACTCCTCTATTCCCAAAAGGGAACTGCCCTCAAATGAAGTGGCCCTAAAGCTAGGTTTCTGAAGGGTTGCCTGTACCCTACAGGTGGATGTGTTCCGCAAAGACCTGTGTAGCAAGGTAAGACCTACAGTCATCGGCAACCCTGTCCAGTGCTACTGCTACGCCCTTCCTTGTTGGGCGGTGTGAGCCCTTACTTCACTAGGAAAAGGCATTTGATTATGACCCCATCCTCCTCCACCACCTCATACAGACAGAAAACCTGCTTGGGAGCTATTTTCCCAAGAAGATCGCAGAGCTGGATGCATTCTTAAAGGTAGAGGGTCCTGCAAGGACTCAGGAGGGGCCTGGGATGGGGGTGTGATGTGATAAGAGGAACACCCTCATCTCCAGCTCTACCTCTAGGAGCCAGATCTCAATGAAGCCAACCTGAGCAGTCTGAAGGCTCCACTGGACATCCCCATACCTGATCCAGTCAAGGAGAAAGAGAAGGAGGAGCGGAAGAAACAACAGGAGGCAAGCTGGGAGACCCGGGAGGTGGGCCAACCATAGAGAAAACCCAGCCTCAGTTCTGTCTTCCTCCCCACAGAAGGAAGAGAAGGATGAGAAGAAGAAGGGGGAAGATGAAGAAAAAGGTACCTGAACCCAGGCAGAGACAGGCTTGTGTCTCCCAACTTCCAGCTTGCATTCTACACTCGGCTTTCTAGCCCTCGGAAGCTCGGTTATTAACTGACCCATTGCACTCTAGGTCCTCCCTGTGGCCCAGTCAACTGCAATGAGAAGATTGTGGTCCTCCTGCAGCGCCTAAAGCCTGAGATCAAGGATGTCACTGAGCAACTCAATCTGGTGAGTTCTGTTTCATCCGTGCTTCAGCATTGTCCTCTTGGTCCCAGCCAATTAGGACAATGGCACATCGGAAAGGGCAGAGCAAGTGAGCCAGCCTTGGGCTCAGCATGGACCTGGCACTCCTCCATCCACTATAGGCAGACAAGGGAAGAATAGAAACCTGGGGCTTGGGATGTGTATATGGAGGGGAAGGAAGGGAGGTGGTAATAAACCCGATACCTTCCTTTGCTCCAAGGTCACTACCTGGCTGCAACTACAGATACCTCGGATAGAGGATGGGAATAACTTTGGGGTGGCTGTCCAGGTAAGAGCCCTGCCCCTCAATCCTACACAGCCCTCCCAGGTAGCCCGTGCTTCCTTCTCACCCCTTTCTTTCCCAGGAGAAGGTGTTTGAGCTGATGACCAGCCTTCACACCAAGCTGGAGGGCTTCCACACTCAAATCTCTAAGTGAGTTGCCTGGCCACCACACCCCCAGCTCACTCTGCCTTTGGGGATAGGCCTGGGCTCCCTCCTTTCTTTCCTACTCCACGCACACTGCTTCCGCTTCCCACAGGTACTTCTCAGAGAGGGGTGACGCAGTGGCCAAAGCAGCCAAACAGCCCCACGTGGTAGGTGAGGCCCAGGTCAGGTTAAGCTGGGGAAGACATGTTGCAAGTCGGGACTAACGCTGGGTTTCTGCAGGGTGATTATCGGCAGCTGGTGCACGAGCTGGATGAGGCAGAGTACCAGGACATCCGGCTGATGGTCATGGAGATCCGTAATGCTTATGTGAGAAGGGGAGTGGAGGGCAGGGGTGGACAGAAGCACCTTTCTGGCCAAGCAGACTTGGGGTGGAGGATGACAAGATCAGCCTTTCCAAAGCTAGAACTAGGACACAGAGCCACTGGGGGCCGGTGGCTGACCTCCACCACTCCACCGTGATCCTATAGGCTGTGTTATACGACATCATCCTGAAGAACTTCGAGAAGCTCAAGAAGCCCCGTGGAGAAACAAAGGGAATGATCTATTGAGCCCCCTCTCTCATTCCGTGATGGGGTACAATAGAGACCTTCCTGCTCTTCACCGGGAATTATAGACTGTACCCAATCTTCTTCCTGCTGGGGTTTCCCCACTCTGCCTCCCAAACACAATAAATATATGGTTGCCCAACAGCCTATCTCTTTATTGTACTCTGACCCTCTGGTTCAGGCATTTCCACTGGTGGGACCGCTCCATTGGGTGATCTGAGTGTTAAGCTGCTGGTTGGTCCAGTCCTGCCGAATGTCATCAAGATGGCAGTCAAAGTCCACAAGGTGGCGGTGGGCCTGGCCCTCCAGCAGAGCTCCCACCATCTGTCTTGACTCTTCCCAGTCTCTCCACATCACTCTGAAATTAAAGCAAAGCAACCATGGAGGCCAAACAGTGGGGCCAGGCCCAGACTTAAAGGATTGTGTCTAAAGAAACCACAGGGCAGGACCAAGGACAAAGGGAGGCCTGAGGAGCCTTGGACTTCGCAGAAGCATAGAGGTAGTGGGACACTCACAAGTTCTTGTCCTTAGGCACCCATCGAAGACCTTGGTTCTCCAGGACAATGACTGGAGGGACACGAGGCCGAGTCACCAATTTCTTATTATCCAGCTGAGTGGATAAAGGGGTGAGAGTCTCAAGATGCTCTCCCTACTTCCTCCCCACCGGAAAGCCCAAGTCTCACCATAATAAGCACTGCACCAGGGAAGACTTCTGCAATTCGCCCTGCGATTTTCAAGGCCAGAATCCCGGGGCTGTGTAGGGGGAAGATCAGAGGAATGAGGAGCAAACTGAGGGCAGACCCAGGTCTCCTCCCAGGTCTCACAGATGTGCACAGCTGTAGCCTTTCCCTGCAGCTGTCCTGGGAATGTCGGGCCTGCTTGACGCACGACTGCTTGATGCTTGAATGCTGTGGGAAACATGCTCAGATTCTGCTGTTGAGAGTGGAAATCTAAAGTAGGCTTTGAGGAAGGCAATTTGCCTTAATCATTAAATTAAAACCAAGAGGGCTGGAGCAATGGCTCAGTGGTTAAGAGTACTAACTACTCTTCCAGAGGACTTAGGTTTGAATCTCAGCACCTACATGGCAGTTTACGGCCAGCCCCAGGGGATTCAGCGCCCTCTTCTGGCCTTTTGGGGCACTGCAAGCACGTGGTAAACAGCTATAACGTGATGTATACAGTAATTTCACACAGCTCTAACAACTTGTCAGACGATCCTACAGGACAAATCTACACCTAAAGATAGGTCAGTGTTGGGCAAGGCCACACCTTGCTCCTGCCTCCCTAGATATGCATATCCTTGTCCCTCTGTTTAAACTTTAATCTCTCTTCGTGACCCAGAAGTCAGTCTTGGGAAGAGTAGCAGTGTCTCCCTGGAGCTTTGTCCTCTTTCTAGTATGGCCATATTAAATTAATATTTTTTTCTTCTTTCCACTAAAAAACAAAAACAGAATACTATTTTTAGCTGGGCATAGTGGTGCACACCTTTAATCCCAGCACTCAGGAGGCAGAGGCAGGTGGATCGCTGAGTTTGAGGTCAGCCTGATCTACAGAGTTAGTTCCAAGATAGCCAGAGCTACACAAATATATATATATATATATATATATATATATATAGTTATATTTTAAATCTTTTTAAAGATAGGATGAGATAGACCTTGAGATGGAACACCAAAAGTATTATGTTCGGGGAGGGGAAAAGCAAATTACAGTAGATCTTAGTCCATATCAAAATCAAGTGTATTTGGTGTCTGTAGTATATGTATAAAGTGGTGAGCTTTTTTTTATTTAAAAAATTTTTTTTCGAGGCAAGGTTTTCTCTGTATCCCTGGCTGTCCTGAATCTCCCTCTGTAAACCAGGCCTGAACTCACAGAGATCTGCCTGTCTCTGCTCCCCAGAGTGCTGGGATTAAAGGCAAGCACCAACACATACCGGTTTAAAAATGGTGGGCTTTTTAAGTCGCTAGTCGCACTTCCTCAGTTCTTACAGAACCTGGGAAGCACCAGACGCCTGTCTGTCCCACCCCCACGGCAGGAACCTTCGACGGCCATATTCATCTCTGGTATTTTCTCACTCCAGTACTCAGTATAATGGCTGGTGAACAGCCCTGCTGCTAAACACTTGACTTAAAAAATAAATAAATAAGAGGAATGACGCTGGTCTGCCTATCTGAACCTCACCCGCACCTGCCACAATCATCTGCCTTCTCGTCCCAAGCTACCCAACTCACCTCTGGTCATCCAAAGCAGCATTGGCGTGGTAGTACCCAGCTACTACCAGACCGGCCTGTGCGCCCCACACATCCACCTGTCGTGAATAAATCAATGATTCAGGCTCTGTGGGTGCATACTGAGGACAAGGAGTCGAGCATGCATTTAGGCTGAGGGTCCTACAGAATGGGGGCTGGGGAGGGGCGGTGAGTAGGGATGAGGGCGGGCTCTCGAGGCCACACCTGATTGAGCGCAACCTCCAGCATGACTGACAGGGCCAAGTGGCTGTGGAAGAGGGGCACACAGTCGGTGAGGCAGAGGCATTCTCCCGACCGCGGCGCGGGAGCCAGCAACAACCCGTTGACAGCAGCGTAAGGGTACCGAGAGGCGTGCAAGCACATCTTCCCGTAGGCCCGGGCGGAAATCTCCACCTCCCCCATAGCGAACCGTGCACCACCAGTGTGGCTTCCCAACCACGGCAAACGAGTTGTGCCTCCTCGATTAGGTCTAAGTTGTCTCTAACACCAGGTAACCTCTCTCCGCAGCCTGCCCTCAACACGAACCAGAATTCGGTCCAGAAACAACCGGAGGAACCGAGACCCGCCTCCTCTAAACACTCCTGGGCAGGCGCACTTGCTCGCAGGCCTGCTCCGGGTCATCCCCCTTAAGAACCCCGCCTCCGTAGTGCTCTCTGATAGGACAAGACGTTCTAATTTCGTCCAATCAAAAATTTTAAAATTTGGCTTGTCTTGCCTTAGCCTAAAGCGAATTGGAAAGAACGCACAGGGCAAAAGCTTATTAGCTAACCTACCCGGTTTATACTTTGGATTTTGTTTCGTTCTAAGGAGGGAAGACAAAGTCTCGGCCTAGGCTGATCTCAAACTCACAGAGGCTTCTGCCTCCACATCTCAAGTGAAAGCCCTAGGTTTACAGACCCCGGCCATCACACCCAGTTCCAATTTGTGTGGGCTACTGCAGGCTGGTTTAGCCGGTTTACCAGCTCTTACTGTACCTAAAGGCTTTGGGCAAAGACAGCTAGGTTAGAGGGCTGGCCCCTCGCTGGGTGTTCTGGAGAAACTTGGGGACAAAACCATTCGTCTTAGCCAGGCAGTAGTGTCGCATGCCTTTAATCCCAGCACTTGGGAGGCAGAGGCAGGCGGATCTCTGTGAGTTCAAAGCCAGCTTGTTTTACAAAGTGAGTTCCAGGACAGGCTCCAAAGCTACACAAAGAAACCCTGTCTCGAAAAACTAAAAATAAAACAAAAACCCGTTCATCTTGCTCCAGCTATAGAAAGAGTGGGCCTGCACCATCGATAACCAGCAGCCTAGCCTTCCCAACTTCAAGCCTTTGGCTTCCTTAATGTAGTGCAGCACCTTTAAGGCAAAGTACAAGTCCATGACCCTTTAAGGATAAATTATGTGCACTTAATTCCAAACTGAAACTGATAAGAATGCAACACATTCTTTTGACATATTTTATATTTTAAATCTTTTTAAAAATAGGATGAGATAGACCTTGAGATGGAACATCAAAAGTATTAAGTTCGGGGAGGGGAAAAGCAAATTACAGTAGATCTTAGTCCATATCAAAATCAAGTGTATTTTGGACACAAGCTTGAATTTAAAAGTCCCTTGGAGTCTGTAACCGGCCACACAGCAGAGGAATCATTGTCTCCACTACCTCAGAAGTGAACCCTAAACTGCAATCCCATCACTCAGAGGGTGGAGACAGGGGGAACAAGGAGTTCAAGATAGCATTAGCTACACGGTGCATTTGAGGCCAACCTAGGCTATGAAAAAAACTTATCTAAAAACAAAACAAAAACAGTCTCAAAAACATGACTGGAGAGATAACTCAGCAGTCAAGGTACAACTTTACAACTTCTGTTTCTAGCACCCTACCATTTACAACTTCTGTTTCTAGCACCCTATCAGGTGGCTCACAAGCACCTGTTAACCACAGCTTCAGGGGATCCAGCACTATCCTCAGGTCTTTATGGGCACCAGCACACACGTGGAATACATTCACTCACACGCACGCACACACACACACACACACACATGCACAGTCACAATTTAAAAAAATACAAATACCCAAATCTCAACAGATGTAGAAACAGAAATTGATTGGGGGAGGGCAAAAGATAAAAAGGCAACTCCCCCACCCTGAATAATGCCCATGGCTGGTAATGTGTTCTTGTTTAATGCCTTTTTAAGACCTTCCTCTCTGCCAGCACTGAGAAATCTCAGGATCTCATTCACCTCCAAGCTTGTTTTCAACTCCACAACTGTTCTTAATTCCCACACCACAGCCATAAAGCTTCCCCGTCTATCCAAAGGCTAATTCCTCCTCCAACAGCTTTGCCCAATATAGTCTTTACCATGGTAATATCGGATGGACATACCTTTGTGACATTCCAAGCTACGGGTTTATGAGTTACCTGCATAGCTGACAAGGCATGCAAACTTCAACCCTGTTCCTTTTCAACTCATTGTGTAACCAGGGTGCCCTGAACTTGAGATCCACTTACCTCTGCTTCCCGAGTGCTGAGATTGAAGGCATACTCACCATGCCCTGTTCTACCCTGTTCTTTAGAAGGAACTGGTAAGAACACATCAACCTCATTTTCCTGGCACCCTCTCCCATTTTCTCTTGTAATTCTTTGTTTTTATTTCATGTGTAAAGGTGTTTGCTTGCATTTTTGCCTGTGCACTATGTGCATGTCTGGTGCTTGCAGAGGTCAAAGGAGGGTGTCAGATCCCTTGGAACTGGAGTTACAACAGTTACTTGTTACTGTGTGGGTCATAGGAATCTAGCCTGGGTCCTTTGGAAGAACAGCTAGTGCTCCTAAACACTGAGCCATCCCCCAACCAACCCTCCCCATTTTCACTTCCACAGTCACCTTTGTCTGAGGCTCTCAATAAATGATCTCTAAAAGAACAACAGAGGTAATAACATAAAGTATAAGTCATTTATTTTCCTTCTAATCCTTCACTCAGTACATAGATGGCTTTTCTTCACCCTTTGGGTTGACGATTTTCTCTAGGTTGCTGCTGATGATATGATAAAGCTCAGCCTGGAGGAAGACCAGAAGAACAGAGTTAGGTTCTTGGCTTCCCACCACCTTCCATCCACTTCCCTCAGGAGCTTACTCCACACTCACATAGAAGGCCCTCAGGTCCAGCACCATGGCCCTGAGTACCCCATAGGCTGCTTCATCTCGCTCATGCACCAAGGCGCGGTAATCCATCTGGGAAGTAGGAGACAAAACTGAGTCAGTGCCAGCAGAGATTGAGACATTAATTTTGTTTTCTTTCTTTTTTTAAAAATATTTTTTATGGTTTATTTAACTTTTATTTTATGTGCATTGGTGTGAAGGTGTCAGATCCCCTGCAACTGGATCTTCAGATAGTTGTGAGCTGCCATGTGGGTGCCTGGGAACCAAACCCAGGTCCTCTGGAAGAGCAGTCAGTGCTCTTAACCACTGAGCCATCTCTCCAGCCCCTAATTTTGTTTTCTTATACAAAGAAGAGATTAACTGGAAGATAAGCTCCAACAAACACAGAATTAAATAAGGAAAAGGGTCAAGGATGTTAGAGTCCTAATCAGTTTTGCTCTCTGGAATTTATTTTCCACATCGTGCAAGTCAAAAACAAAACAAAGAGGATCTCTTCTCCCCACCTCAATTCCACCCCTGGCCAGCCTCAGCTAAAATGCTGGACTATGCACTCACTACATGGGTCTCCTTGGAGGCTTTGGCTACAGCATCCCCACGTTCAGAGAAGTACCTGTAAATAAGGAGTGTGTGCGTTAAAGGAGATGTACAGCCACACACACCCCACCCCTCAGTCTGCTATCATTCCGACAGATCTGCCTTGCTTTGAGAATCCTACAGCAATGTCTCTGTAGGTCCCTGTGGTCTTGTTGCTGTTCTCACTTGGAAATGGTTGTCTGGAAGGCTTCTACTTTAGTCTTGACAGCATTCACTCTCTCCAGAACCTTCTCCTACAGAGATATAAGAAGCAAAGAAAATTCTTCATCTCCCCTTTTACTATTTCCTCTTCTTTCTACTTCCTAGTTTATGCCTTGCTCTCGTCCCTCACCCACAAGTCTCTTCCGACTCTGTCTTCAGTCACCGATTCTTACCTGAACTGCCACCCCAAAATCATTCCCATCCTCAATCTTGGGGATCAGGTGCTGGATCCATGTGATTACCTGTGTTAAAAAGAGCACTCACTCAACAATCCAACTAGAATCTCATCATGCCACTTCTCAAAACACTATTTATTTTTATTATTTTACTCTTTATGTGTATGGGTATTCTGGCTTCATGCCTATCTATGCACCACATGCATTCCTGATGCCCACATAAGGCCAAAAACAAAACAAAACAAAACAAAAAACCTGGAACTGGAGTTACAGATGGCTGTGAGCTGCCATGTAGGTGCTAGAAATCAAACTTGGGTCCTCTGGAAGAGCAACCAGTGCTTGCTTTCTTTCTTTCTTTCTTTTCTTTCTCCTTCCTTCCTTCTTTCCTTCCTTCGATTTTCAAGACATGGTTTCTCTGTGTAGCCCTGGCTGTCCTGGAACTCGTTCTGCAGACCAGACTGGCCCAGGACTCACTGAGATCACCTGCCTCTGCCTCCCGAGTGCTGGGATTAAAGGCACACACCACCATGCCCAGCTAGCAGTACTCTTAACCTCTGAGCCATCTCTCCTTTCCATAGCAAGATGAATAATTCTTCTGTTTGACTGTTTATTAAGACAGGGTTTCTCTATGTAGTCCTGAATGTCATGGCACTCCATATGTAGACCAGGCAGGCCTTGACCTCACAGGCTCCTTCTGCCTCTGCCTCCCTATCATGCCACTTCTTATTAACAGCCACATCTAACTGAGCACTTACTACGTGCTAGGTGTCATATTATAAATTAGTGATCTCATCTAATCACTGTCAATCTTCCAAAGCCTACAGTCTGACCGTACCATATAACACAAGAAACAAGTGAGTCACAGAATGTCTAAGGGAGCTCTATAAATGACAGAATCAGGATTTGATCTAGATTCTTTCTAGGGCTCAAGCTTTTAAACCAACTCACTGTATCATATCACCTACTCTGTGTACCTCAAATCATAGGTTGAGATTACAGAGGTAGCTACAGCACAGACTCTCGTTTTTAGAGCTACCATTATGAAACCACACAGATGTCAAATGAGAAAAACAAAGGATATCTAAACCCAAAGGGAGAGGACAGCAGGTAAGGTGTTTGCTGTGCACACACAAATATATGAGGACTTGCACTCCAATTCTTAGCATACACATAAAAGCAGGGCACAGTGGAGGACACTGTAACCCCAGTGTTGGAAGTGGTGGTGGTAAAATTGGCAGATCCTGGAGGCTCCCTGGTGACCTAGGTCGGCTAAAACAGCAAGCTCCAGGTGCAGTGAAACCATGCCTCAAAAAAAAAAAACCTTGGGCTGGAGAGATGGCTCAGCGGTTAAGAGCATTGCCTGCTCTTCCAAAGGTCCTGAGTTCAATTCCCAGCAACCACATGGTGGCTCACAACCATCTGGAATGAGGTCTGGTGTCCTCTTCTGGCCTGCAGGCATACAGGTAGAAAGAATATTGTATACATAATAAATAAATAAATAAATAAATACTTAAAAAAAAAAAAAAAAAAAAAAAAACATACAAAAAAAAAAAAAAAAAAAAAAAAACCTCCAAATGTTGATCTTTGGCCTTCAAACATATATGCAATTGAAAACACCTACACACGCCTGTGTGTGCATACACAATTTACACACACACACACAAATCCAAGACACAAAAGCAAGTTTCCTTACTCAATACTAGGTCTCTACATGAAAGTTCTGAATTGAACATAGCTTTTGCCTTGCTTTTCTTCCCATATCCTCCAGTTTCCTGGCTTACCAGAATGCATTTCTCTTTGAGAGTCCAGACTTCTGGCTTAATCAAAGCAAGCAGGGCCAAAAGCTTCTCATTCCCAGGGAGAAAGCCACACTTAGGGACTATGAAAAGGATGCAGACAGACTTTTTGGTTACTCCACATCAATGCACCAGTTTCCCTCCCAGTCACCCAGTTCTCCATTACCATCTTTCTTTTCCTGCTTGTCTGTTTCCATCTAAGGCAAAAGGAGAAAAGCAACTTTAGGGAACCCATGGAGGCTACAGCGGTGTCACTGGCTTACAGTCCACAGCACTGCGCACTGAATGCCTTACCTCATCGTCCTTGGGTGGGGGATCTGGGATGGGGATGTCCAGAGGAGCCCGGAGGGAGGAGAGGTCAGTCACATTGAGGAAATCCTCCTGCAGAATTTATTCTTAGGCACTGTCCAGCCTCCTCCCCTCGCCAGTCGGAGCCTCCCCTCCATTCCCTCCTCTCTCCCTCCCAGTCCAGGCTCACGCTTTACACCAGGCGAAGTTCCCAGCATGCTGACACTAGTTCTCAGAGCACAGGTGGTGGAAAGTCGCCGGGCGACGGAGTAGAGGAGTCTTAAACCACTCACCTGCAAGAGCTGACTCAGGGAGAGGATTTTCTGTGGCAAAAACGTGGTGAGGAAGTCATCAGCCTGTGAGTTACAAAAACAGTCATACAAGATGTCCGCGGAGAAGGATGAGAAGAAGGCCCTCAGAAATCACCGAATCACAAATGAGGAAACTGCAGAACTGGAACGTAAGGGACTTGCCCAATCTGATGAGTGGCAGAAGTAGGAGTGTGGGTGCTTTGGGCACCATCTTTCCCTCTCGGCAGAAGAGGGTGGGGTGGGGGAGTGGCAAACGCAGTTAAGAGTTCTAAGAGCGATCAGATTACGAGGAGTAGAAACCAATCAGTAGAGATCACCTTGAGTAAGCAGGAAGGTTAGGAAAGGCCAAAACTAGGATGAATTGGGGGGTTACTCCGAGGTTGTGGCCCTTAGATCACGGCGCTAAGGTCAAGTCGCTTGGATCCAGAGACTCACCTCCTGGAAAAGGTTTTGTCTGAAGACATCCACCTGCACAGACAGCAGTAGTCAGACGCGGGTTAGGGGGTCCGATTGTAAAGGATAAGAGCCCACCCTCTCCAACCGGGTGCCCTCCGACCGTAGCTCATGCCTGTCCCACAGTGCCAGTTTTCCCTGAACACCCTGCTCAGGGCACAGACTGGCTAAAGGGCAGGGCAGTGGTAGTCCCCGAGTAGAAGTGAAATTCCCTAAAGAAAAGAGTTCTCACGCTAGGCCCTGGTGCCCAGGAGCACCCAGCTTTAGCTCCATTAGGACTCCTCACCCCTTTCTGGCCTCCGGTTCCCATTTACCTGTTTACGGGCTTCTCCACTCAGCCGAACCCCACAAGGCTTGGCCATGCTTCCCTAGCTGGCTCTAGACTCTCGGGGCTAGTCGCCCCAGCTTTCGCTTTCACTCTCCAGGCCCAGACCCACCCCCTCAGCCACGCCCCCTTCCCTCTTTTTTTCCCCCCTCCTCCTGGCAAGCCACTAACAGTAAATAGTCTGTCAGCCATTCCCAACCAGATGCCACCAGGAAGGGCGGTGTTGGCTTCATCACCAGCCTGGGGGTTGTCCAGGGGAGGGACTAGGGGAGCGTGGGACAGTGGCGAAAGGAACAGCGGCTGCTTCTCGAGAAGGGCGGAGCTTCTACCTAGGGCCGCCCAGGGGAAGTGCTGACTGGGAGAGTAGGACCATAAAAAAAAAGGGAGGGTTTCAGGAGTGGGGCTCCCTGAGGTTAGACCTTAAGGAAGGGACCGAGTAGCATCCGAGAGAGTAGAATGGTAGGAAGAGGGAAAGCCTGGCAGGATGGAGGGAGCAGGGGGAGGGGAACTGCCTTGCCTTCAGGACAGACTGGAGGAAAGCGGGAGTCGCCTGAGCGGGCTAAGGGCGGCCAGAGTTGGGTCCCCGGAAAGGTGGGAACTTCCCCGCTAGGGACTGGAATTGAGCAACACCGTGGAAATAAAGATAGGAAAGCTTTGGGCAAAATAGACCAACCCCACGCGGGGGAGGGGGATCCCTCCGGAAGAGGCGGAGACAGCCCTAGACGGCGGAGAGCTTGACTAGGAGGAGAAGGGTCCTTCGCACTGTGGGAGGAGCCCGCGCAGCGGCTTCCTCATTGGCTGCAAACTCGCCTCCCTTCCGGATTACAGCCCTTCCGTCACCCTGAGCCCGCCCCTTCCTCTAACGCGGTCCGCAGTCCCGCCCTCTGTGCCAGTACTTCCTGTTCCCGGCACCCCCTGGCAGCTGCCGGGGCTGAGCGGGGCGGTGGCTTGAGTGACCCTGGCTGCAGCGGCGCCGCGCGCCCCCGCGCCTCGCGCCTGTCCCGGGTGGACAGTCAAGCTGAGCCTGTCTCCGGTCTCGGGATGCCGGGAGAGGAGGAGCGAGCCTTCCTGGCAGCCCGCGAGAAGCTGGCGAGCGCCTTGAGGCTGGATTCCGCGCAGGCATTTCCCGAGGAGCAGCTCAAGCCGTTTCTGGCCACCTCTCTGCCACCAGCCACCCGCTACCTGCAACTGGATGCCGGACGCCTGGTCCGCTGCAACGCTCATGGGGAGGTGAGGCTAAGCCCGCCCGGCGTGCCATGGAAGGGGCTCAGAGGCCAGATGGTCTAGCCTCATAATCTTGCTTTTCTGACTGTTCCTAGCCTCGAAACTACCTCAACACTCTATCCACGGCCCTGAACATCCTGGAAAAATATGGGCGCAACCTCCTCAGCCCACAGCGACCTCGGTACTGGCGCTCAGTGAAGTTTAATAACCCTGTCTTTCGCAGCACGGTGGATGCTGTGCAGGTGAAACCCTTGGGCCTTATCGGAGGGAATTAGACGTATCCTGGGGGTTGACCAGAAGGGACTTGGGGGGGTTCTGAGTGGGGAACCAGCTCTCTTGCCTAGGAGGCCTGCTGGCTAGTGACCTGGTCCTGAATGTGTGGCAGGGGGGCCGGGATGTGCTGCGGTTGTACGGCTATACCGAGGAGCGCTCAGATGGATTGAGTTTCCCTGAAGGGCAAAAGGAGCCGGATGAGTACCAGGTTGCCATAGTCACAGTAGAAGTGCTACTGCTTCGCACGGAGCTCAGCTTCTTGTTGCAGGTGAGATGGCCTTCTGATTCTAAGGTCTTTAAGGTGTAGACTGGGAACCCAGCCTAATTCTAGGCACTTTGAAAGCCCGCATACTGGTGAATTCTGTTTCTGCAGCACTCTGGAAGCTTCTGCTACCCTTTTTCCCTCCAAATGTTAGGGGATCGGGCTTACAAGGAGAACTTTGCTCAAGGTGGGAATTCTTTTAAATCTTGTTTGCAGAATAAGCATCCAAGACAGAACGCACTGGACGAGCTGCTAAGAGACAATGTTGAAGACGATGTAAGGAAGGCAGAAAGGGTGCTGTTAAATAAGGGACTAGGTTTATGGGATTCTGTCCCCCAAACACTTGTGCATTCTCTGCTTTCTTCCTCAGATGCTGCAGCTTTCAGAGTTTCACCCCCTTTTGAAAGAGATTGTTCCTGGCCCCCTCCCTTCTGCGCCAGGTATGACTGGCCCTGTATGAAAGTATTGGATTAGATTGATGTAAATTTAGGTCTTTTATCTTCTTGTATTTGTCTTTTATTTCAAAAGATTAAAGTCGCCCCCCCCCCCCCACCCTCTTGGGTCCAGATCTTGTAAAGAAGAGTTTTGTGACTTGCCTCAGCCCATAACAGATTTGAGTGTAGCCTGGTCTTATCTCCTTTGATTTTAATTTTTAGTGTTTTGGGGGGTGGGAGGGTAGTGTAGTGTGGTGTGTGGATATGTGCATGTGGGTGCAGATGCCCACAGAAGCCAGAGGCAACTGATCCCCTGGAGCTAGAGTTGCAAACGGTGCTGAGCTGCCCAACCTGAGTGCTGGAGGTTAAACTTGGCTCCTTTGCAAGAGCAGTGTTGCTCTTAACCTCTAAGCCATTTCCCCAGCTTTATAACTTTTTAAGAAAGTTACTCTGGGGACTGGAGAGATGGCTCAATGGTGCAGAGCGCCTGTTGCTCTTACAAAGGACCTGGCCTCAATTCCCAGCACTCTTCCTAACTTCACAGACTTTCCTAACTCTAGTTCCTAACATATCTTTGATCCCAGCATTCGGGAGGCAGAGGCAGGCAGATCTCTGTGCGGTTGAGACCAGCTTGGTCTATAGTGAGCTACAAGTCAGCCAGAGCTACATTTTGGTGTGGGGCTGGAAGTAAAGATGATATTTGTTTATGTCTGACTTGTTTTGCTCAATATGGTATCATCAAGTTTCATCCATTTTCCTATAAGTAACAAGATTTTGTTCCTTGTGACTAATACTCCAGTTTGTGTGTTACTATAAGCTACTTATTGTGTGCAACCTGTTTTCTTCATCTGTCGGTAGGTACACAGTGTGACTCATGTCTGGGCTGTAGTATATATGTTTACTTACTGGTATGTGAATGTAGTTTTGGGGGTTTTTTTTTTTGAAGTTACGCTTTTTTGATTTTATTTTTTCAGGCTCCTCCCCTGTTCCCTGCTTTCTCTGTGGTTCTGCCCCAGGCACACTGCACTGTCCAGCCTGTAATCAAACCTCATGCCCAGCTTGTGATCTTTTATTCCATGGACATCCATCCCGCGCTCATCACCTTCGCCACACCCTGCCTGGGGCTCACCAAACTATTAACCTTAACTCTAGGTGAGGGGCTCTCTTTTCTCGGTGATAGTGAAATTAAGAAAATTGAAGATGACTCAAGTGTCTGTTATATGCCAGGTTCTCTAGTAAAGACTGTTTCATAGAGAACAGTTAGTCTAGCCATCAAGGAAACTATGGACATAAACACTAAGCAAGTGGCAGTCGTGATAGACAGATTGTTATGATACACAGGTAGGTAGTAGGTGAACAGTCTTGTCTGAAGAGCGCCCCATTCAGTGTTAGAAACACCTAATGTGGGGAGATTAAGGTACTGTGTTAAGAGATGCTATCTGGAAAATGTTAGCTGTACTCTACCCTTTAAATAATTGAATCATCTGTGGGTGTGGGAGTATTCCAGACAGAACAGCAATCCCAGAAGCCAGAGCTATATGTCATAATCTAGGCAGTGTGAGATTCCCAGGGGTGAGGAGACACAGGTACTAACTTCCACCTCAGCTAGCCATGTCTTTTTTCTATTACAGTTTGCCTGCCTCGTCCCAGCCACAGCCCCACTCAGCCTCCCTGGCTCTAGGAGATAGCTCTTTTTCTTCCCCTGATACTGCAAATGCTTGTCTGCCCTGGCGCTGTCCTACCTGCATCACACAAAATGAGCCTTGGGCAGTGCTCTGTGCAGCCTGTAGTCAGCCCAGAGGCTGTAAGATGCTGGGAATAGAGGGGTCCCAAGGAACTGGGGGCCCAGAACCTGAGCCTGCACGGGATCAGTGGGCCTGCCAGAGTTGTACCTTTGAGAATGAGGCAGCAGCTGTCCTGTGTGCTATATGTGAGCGACCTCGACTGGCCCAGCCTCCCAGCTTGGTGATGGACTCCCATGATGCTGGTGTTTGCCACCAGTCCCTTAAGGTAACCCATCCTGGCCTTCCCGGCTCTTTATTTGCATCTGTTAACCTCAAGCTGTTCTCTCTATCATATCCCTTGTCTTTGGTTTCCCCAGTTCTCTGTATTTCTTTCATGAACCTAAGCCACACAGTCAGTAGGATAATTCTCTTTACCTTTCCATCAGGAGGATATTTTGCTCTCGTCTGCCCAGCCTCAAGTCTGGTACTGTGATCACTGTACCTTTTGCAACTTAGACACTGTCTGGGTATGCGCTATGTGCAACCGAACCCGCAACTCCATCGTAGTGCAGCATGCCCTTCGACCCTATACTAGATCTTTGGAAAAGGATCTCCCAAAGCCTGGGTCCCCAGAACACCTCAGTACTTCCCTGCCTGGTTCCTGTGGCGACCCAGAGAAGCACCGCCAGGATAAGATGCGGAAGGAAAGTCTCCAGCTAGTGAGCATGATCCAGGTAAGGGTGTGGATTGGGCCTGGGTTGAGATGGGCTGAGCTTTGGGGGAAGAAGATGCCAGTTTGTTAGTTAGCATTCTTTTATTGTTGTTTTTTATTTTTTGAGATAAAAGGCATGCACCACCATGCCTGGCCAGCATTTTTTTTTCCCCAAGACAGGGTTTCTCTGTGTGGTTTTGGCTATCTTATAACTCACTCTGTAGGGCTGGAGAGATGGCTCAGTGGTTAAGAGCACTGCCTGCTCTTCCAAAGGTCCTGAGTTCAATTCCCAGCAACCACATGGTGGCTCACAACCATCTGTAATGAGGTCTGGTGCCCTCTTCTGGCCTGCAGACATACACACAGACAGAATATTGTATACATAATAAATAAATAAAAAAGTATCATTTAAAAAAAAAATAACTCACTCTGTAGACCAGGCTGACCTCGAACTCACAGAGATCCACCTGCCTCTGCCTCCCGAGTGCTGGGATTAAAGGCGTGCGCCACCACCGCCCATCTCCAGCTAGCATTCTTATAAGACTTGTTACTGTTAGCTATAGCTGCTTTACTTTGAATGCTTCGCAGAAGTCAGTTTTCATTCTGTGCCCTGGCCACATAGTCAGTATGTCCCTGCTTAGCCACTGCTGACCAGGCTAAGGGTTGGTAGAGTTGTCTTCCTGATGTTCCTCTGCTGGTGTCTGGGTGTGACTGCTCTTTAGGAAGGGGAAGCTGCAGGTGCCAGTCCAGAAGAGATCTTCTCAGCTTTACAGTACTCAGGCACTGAGGTACCCCTGCAGTGGTTGCGTTCAGAGTTGTCCTACGTCCTGGAGATGGTGGCTGAGCTAGCTGGACAGCAGGATCCAGGACTGGGTGCCTTTTCCTGTCAGGAAGCCCGGAAAGCCTGGCTTGATCGTCATGGCAACCTTGATGAAGCTGTAGAGGAGTGTGTGCGAGCCAGGAGGAGGAAGGTACCATTATGCAGGAGGCGGGTTGGGGTGGAGAGCACCAGAGTTTGCTTGCTGTTCCCTCTTAACATCTCAGTGCTTTCGATTGTAGGTGAAGGAGCTCCAGTCCCTGGGCTTTGGACCTAAAGAAGGGTCTCTGCAGGCCTTGTTCCAGCACGGGGGTGATGTGGCTCGGGCCCTGACTGAATTACAGCGCCAGCGTCTGGAGCCCTTCCATCAGCGCCTGTGGGACAGAGGCCCTGAACCCACTCCCTGCTGGGATGGGCTGGATAGACAGGTGCTGAGAGTAGGCAAGACACCCAATATCCCACTTAAGGGAATAAGAGAAGATTGAGGGGGAAGATCCTTGGGGTCTGACAGCCACTGTCTCCTGAATCACATTGCAGAGCCTGGTCCGGCGGCTTCTGGCGGTCTATACTCTGCCCAGTTGGGGTCGGGCAGAGCTGGCCCTGTCACTGCTGCAGGAGACACCTAGAAACTATGAGCTGTTGGACGTGGTGGAGGCCGTGAGGCACAGCCATGACCGGGCCTTTCTTCGCCGATTGCTTGCCCAGGAATGTGCTGTGTGCGGGTGGGCCCTTCCCCGCAACCGGGTAAGTCCCTTCCTCCTATACCTGGACTCTGCTCCTGCTGGGCTGCCACCTCACCCTAGATGGCCTTGTCTTCTGCTTTTGTCCTTACACCACTGAAACCTTCTGATAAGGGAACAACAGGAACACCCCTTTTAAAAAATGTTGGAGCTTCCAACATTGTTTTAGCTTTCTTTTACTATAACAAATACTGAGGTAACCAACTTATGAAGAGAAAACATGTATTTTTTTTATACAGTTCTTGAGGTTTTAGTTTTTCATTTGTTGGTTCCATTGTTTTGGACCTTTGCTGGCACATCAGGTAGGAAAATGTGACACCAAAACCACTATGCTCTTGGCTAGGGAGCTAGAAAGTAAGAAACTAGGGCTCCATCATCCTCTTCCAGGACATTCCTAGTGTCCAGAAGACCTGGACGTACCTCCAGCATTCCGCTTTTGACAGCTGTATGGTGCACATCTTTAAGCCTAGATCGCAGGAGGCAGAGGCAAGCAAATCTCTGTTAATCTGAGTCCTTTCTCTTCTACATAGAGAGTTCCAAGCTACACAGGGTCACTAATGAGATTCTGTCTAAAAAAAAAAAAAGTTTAAAAAAATGAATAGATCTAAACTATAGCAAACATGCAATAGTATTAAAAATAAAAGTATACTAAGCTTCCCTGCTCCTCTCCCCTCAAAATCCTTCTCTGAATGCCTGATCTTTATCCATCTGTGTGTGCCAAGGGCTCTTTGGAAGCAGATCTCAAGTGTCATGGTCTTATCTATGAGTATTTCAGTATGACCAGACAGTGGTGGTGCCTTTAATCCCAGCACTCAGGAGGCAGAAGCAGGTAGATCTCTGTGAGTTCGAGGCCAGCCTGGTTTACAGAGCTAGTTCCAGGACAGGCACCAAAACTACACAAGGAAACCCTGTCTCAAAAAACCAAAGAAGGGGCTGGAGAGATGGCTCAGAGGTTAAGAGCACTGGCTGCTCTTCCAGAGGTCCTGAGTTCAATTCCCAGCAACCACATGGTGGCTCACAACCATCTGTACTGAGATCTGGCACCCTCTTCTGGCGTGCAGGCATACATCAAGGCAGAATGTTGTATACATAATAAATAAATAAATCTTAAAAAAAAAAACCAAAGAAAAAGTATTTCAGTAACTCTCTAAAAAGTAAATTCTATTTTAAAATACAACCACAATAGTCACACCAGCAGAAAGTAACAATAATTTTAAAATTTATTCTTTATCTATTGTGTATTTGTGTATATGTCACGTGTATGTGGGTGCCCATGGGGTCAAAAGGTTTTGGATCCCCTGGAACTGAAATACAGGTACGGGTGTGAGCCACCCATCATGGTTGCTGGGAACCAAACAAGTCCTCTGGAAGAACACCAAACACTATTGCTGGCTAAGCCATTTCTCCAGCCCAGCAATGATTCTTTTTAATCTGGGCAGGGGTCTCATGTATGCACTCACTATGTGGTTAGAGGAGATTGTAGGTGTGCTGAGCCTCCCTCCTCCACATTCCCAGTGCTAGAATTACAGGCATGTGCCATCACACCCAGGTTTAGGAAGCACTGGGGGCTAAACCCCCACCTTCATACAAGCTTTATAACCAGCACAGTAAGTTTGATATCATAATATCTAGGTGATAGAAGCAGGTCTCTGTTATGTTCTGAGATTCACTTGATCTAGGTCCAAGGTGGCAGTTCTTCAGGTGAATATAATCTTAGTCTGGCTCTGTGTTGTATTTGGTTTTATATATTTATATACATTACATATATAAAAAACTGTATATTGTAAATCATAGAAAGTTGCACAACTAATATGGGGAATTCTGTGGACTCTACCCACCCTCCCGTAGTGGTGACATGTAATTATTATGTATCATCAAGACTACAGTACACAGACAGCATTAGCTATAGTATGGTTCTTCTTGTTGTTTACTTGTTTGTATGTGGAAGAGTGTTTTCTTTTTATATAGCCAGGCTGGCCTCAGACTTACTATACACCCACGGGCAACCTTGACCTTCTGACCCTCCTCCTCACCTCCTGATCCTGAGACAAGGGATGTACCCTTAAGCCTGGTTTATGCAGTGCTAGGCCCTGAACACAGGGCTTTGTTTACCAGCTGAGCTACGTCCCCAGTTCATCTGTGTCAGATTTACAATTCTGTCTCAAATGTGTGATCACGATAGAGTATAGCCCTATGTGGTGGCATGTGCTCTTAATCCCAGTGTCCCACAAGATCGGAAGTGCTAGCATGCCTTTAGAGGTGTTTGCTTTACTTTGGCATCACCACTGTCTGCTGCCCTCCTTCCAGCTGTCTTCAGATGTGGGTTGCCTACCTAGGACCTCTGGGTGCTGAGCTTGCTGTTTGCCCATTTAGTTAGACTTCAGTTTTTTGGTGTATCCCAGGGCTGACAGCAGATCTCCCCTTTTCCTCTTCTCCCCTCCCACTGTAGATGCAGGCCCTCATCTCCTGTGAGTGCACTATATGTCCTGACTGCTTCCGCCAGCACTTCACCATCGCCCTGAAGGAAAAGCACATCACAGATATGGTGTGTCCTGCCTGTGGCCGCCCTGACCTTACTGATGACAACCAGTTACTCAGCTACTTCTCCACCCTTGACATCCAGGTACTACGGCTGCGATGGTTTAGGTGGACTAGGCTTTGAACAAGTTTCTACCCATCTACCACCTCTGCTTCTTGTCCTCAGCTCAGAGACAGCCTCGACCCAGATGCATATGCCCTATTTCATAAGAAGCTGACGGAGGGTGTGCTCATGCGAGACCCCAAGTTCTTGTGGTGTGCCCAGGTAAGTAGCCTGGCAAAAGGAACTTTCTGGAGGGGCAGGGTATGGTACCACGTCAGGTCTTGAACAGCTTTTGTTCTCTTGCTCTCACAGTGTTCCTTTGGCTTCATATATGAACGTGAACAACTGGAGGCAACATGTCCCCAGTGTCACCAGACCTTCTGTGTGCGCTGCAAGCGCCAGGTAAGTCACACTCTTCTCTTCAGAAGTCTTGACTAAGCTATTGCCGGGTTCTGTTAGACTCAGGGAGTACAACGGAAACAAAACAGTCCTGCTCTCTAAGCTTAAAGGGCTTGCTGGGTATCTAGGGAGATAATGCAGTTAGTGGGAGGACCTGAGTGCAGTCTTCAGGACCTGTGCAGGTGGCTCAGCAATTAAAAGTCCTAGCCTCCCTTCCATTGGACCTGGGTTCAGTTCTCAGCACCTACATGGCAGCTCACACCCTCTTCTGGTCTTCTTGGACACCAGCCACACACATGTTGAACAGACATTCATGCAGTCAGAACTCCCATACACATTAAATAAATAAAATATTTGGCTGGGCGGTGGTGGCACATGGCTTTAAACCCTTGGAAGGTAGAAGCAGATGGCTCTCTGTGAGTTTGACACCAGCCTGGTCTACAGAACTATTTCCAGGACAACCAAGACTATAAAACTCTGTCTTGAAAAAACAAAAACAAAAAAACAAACAAAAAAAGATTCCAAAGCTGGATTAGGGCCAGTTAAGGTCTCGTTACCAGACCCAACATCCTTAGTTCTAGCCCCAGGCCACACAGAGGTGAAGGAGAGGACACCTCTACTGGTTTTCCTCTGACTCCCACACGCACTAAATTAATTAATTTTTTTAAAGAAAAATGTAAAGCCAAGTCTGTTGATAGATACTTGTAATTCCTGCACTGGGATTGGGGAGGTTACTGTTGACAGGCGTATCCCTGGGGCCTGCTGGCTAGTCACCATATCCTGAGTTCCAGGCCAGTGAGATACTCTGTCTCAAAAAGAAGTGGTACAGGGCTTTATACTCTGGCCTCCACATATACACACATGTATAGAGAACGGAAGGCTCCCTAGGTAAGGACCAGGCTCAGGGAAAAGGAGAAGAAAGAAGGGGAAGGGGAGAGAGTGGGTGCAATTCTGTATAGGCCAAAGCTATGAATGGAACCTAAGCTGGGAAGAGCAGCCTTGTCTGCCTGAAGATGGAGATGCCAAACGGGCTCTTCCTTTTCCTTTAGTTTTGATTTCTTGAGAGACTTTGCTGTGTAGCCCAAACTGGCCTAAAACTTGGTGTCGTCCTGGCTAAGCCTCCTGAGGCCCAGCCATGTCTGTTCAGAATTGTTTAAGCACAGGCCTGGAAGTTAAGCCATCCATGCAGAAAGTATTTTGGGGCAAAAAGAACAATCTATAGAAAAGCCAAACTTGTGGGGGAAATGATGTATGGTGGAGCCCCGAGAGCAAGAGTGAGAATGGCAGGGTGGCAGCCAGCTGCCAGTGAAGGGCAGCCCTTGAGGCCAAGTAATACAGAGGTTTGGCTCTCATTTTGAGACTGTGCACGGAGTGACACTAGCATTTGTCTTTTAAAAGGTTGGTTTGCTATTGAGAACCTTGTGTCTGTCATTGAACATAACAAAATGAACCCCTGTACCCCCACCCCTCGGGGTCTGTGCTGCTGACACTAAGAGAGTTTCCCGACATCGACTTTGAAATAAAAAATGGGGTGGAGGGAGCAGAGCATAGTAACCCAAGCAAGCATTTGAAGCACGATTTGACAATTACCTGGAGTAAGGTGGTAGCAATAGGAACAAAGAGGTGAGGTTTGGATGGGAACAGCCAAGGTTTATGAACAGATGTGTAGTGGTTAGGGAAGTGAAAAACAGTGGCCTTTCAGTCAGTGTTCAGAGCTGAGTGAATGGTAGATAGCAGTAGTGTCCTAAGTTGGGACCACTGGGTGTGAGTGGTCGGGCCAATGGGACAGACAGACTAGGGCATGGGGTAGAGCATCCATGCACAGCCTTCTTTCCTCCTGGCAGTGGGAGGAGCAGCACAAAGGACGGAGCTGTGAGGAGTTCCAGAACTGGAAACGCACCAATGACCCAGAATACCAGGCTCAAGGCTTGGCGATGTATCTTCAGGAAAATGGCATTGGTAAGGCTACCTCACTTAGTCTGTCTGCACAGTCTTACCAGAAGAAGCCTCCACCTTGACCTGGGTTGCAGTGCTGCCCTCACCCTGAGCTGCTTCCCCTTGCAGACTGCCCCAAGTGCAAGTTCTCATACGCACTGGCTCGAGGTGGCTGCATGCATTTCCACTGCACCCAGTGTCGGCACCAGTTCTGCAGCGGCTGCTATAATGCCTTTTACGCCAAGAATGTGAGTTCAGAGAGTGAGGGAAGGAGAGAAAAGTGGGCGGCTGTTGGGCTTGAGGGGCGGGGCTAGGGGAAAAGGAATGGTCAATAGGACAGAAAGCATCTCTGCCCTCTTCTCCCTTTGCTTGCCCATACACCTTAATATCATGATCTTCTCTCACTCCCATACCCCCCACCCCACCCCCACACAGGGGTTCTTGAAAGTCCAGGACACCAACAGTTTCCAACTTCTTTCTCCTATTTGGGTTTTACCAGAAATGTCCAGACCCTAATTGCAGGGTGAAAAAGTCCCTGCATGGCCACCACCCTCGAGACTGCCTCTTCTACCTACGGGATTGGTCTGCTGTCCGGCTCCAGAAACTGTTGCAGGTCAGAGGTGGCCAGCCCAGCTGCGTGTGCAGATTACTAGCAGATGGGATGCCGGATGAGCACGAAGGGAAAAGACTGAATGCTAGGACATGGGCCAGTGGCTGAATCAAGGGAAACAATGCCCATATGTCTCTACTTCTCCCTAGGACAATAATGTCATGTTTAACACGGAGCCTCCAGCTGGGACCCGGGCAGTCCCTGGAGGTAAGTGTCCTACAAGCCTCTGTGGAGATGGTGCGGTGGGTTCCCATTGTGGGTAAAGAAAGGGAGGATCTGGACTCGTTTGTGTGCCCCTTGGCAACGTAGTTAACCTTCCCTTGTCTTGTTCCTAACTGGTGAGGATAATAGCCACCTAATGACTAAGCTGTTACAAGGAATTGTTAAAGCACATGGCCTTTTTTTTTTTTTTTTGGTTTTTCGAGACAGGGTTTCTCTGTGGTTTTGGTTCCTGTCCTGGAACTAGCTCTTGTAGACCAGGCTGGTCTCGAACTCACAGAGATCCGCCTGCCTCTGCCTCCCAAGTGCTGGGATTAAAGGCATGCGCCACCACCGCCCGGCTAAGCACATGGCCTTTAAGTCTCTTCTCATGTTCTCTAATGGTTAGGATCCGGTAATTAGCTGAGTGACTAATGACACCTGCCAGCTGTCTAGGTTTTAGGCTACTGTTTGGGGTTCTGTGTGGGGAACAAACGATGCTGAGTAAGGTTCTGACCTACCCTACTCAGCTTCTAGGCAGAGATAAGGCCTCCAGAGGGCTGGGCAGTGGTGGCATACGCCTTTAATCCCCACAGGAGGGTGGGGGGAGGCAGGCATATATGTTCAAAGCCAGTCCGGTCTACAGAGCGGGTTCCAGGACAGCCAGGGCACACACAGAGAAACCCTGTCTCAACAAACAAGCAAGCCCTCCAGAGAATAAGTTGGCTGTGTAGGAGCTAAGTAATAAGCAGGAGAGCAGTTTGAAGAACATCCGACAGGCCAGCCAATGCTCTGCAGTGAGATGCTGTCTCCTCCCCCTGCCAGAAAAAAGCGTGTGATTATGGGTCATAAGCCACTTCGGTGAGAAGTGGGGCGGCCAGGCCTCCACCTGTCACCAGGCCACTCTGCCTCTGAACCCTTCTCCAAAGTAACGACATAACTACTACTGACAAGCAGGGCTTTCTGAACCAGAGGTCCCCTCCCAACATGTTCCCCTTCCTTCCTTACTCTTAGGTGGCTGCCGAGTGATGGAACAAAAAGAGGTTCCCAGTGGGTTCAGGGATGAAGCCTGTGGCAAGGAAACTCCACCTGGCTATGCCGGCCTCTGTCAGTGAGTGCCTGCCAGAGCATGGAGCATGGCATTGGGATGAGGGCTAGGTTGCCCAGGCAGTAAGATGGGGTCTCTGGGGCCAGTTGGTCCTTCGGAGAGTAGGAGGGAGGGAAGGAGGGGCCCGCTGGTCAAGGGTGTGGATGGGTAGTGGCAGGCGGCACAGAGATTCTGGCTGACACTGCCTGCAAGGAGAGCAAGCAGAGGAGCTAATAGTCTTGTTCATGTAAGAATCTACTGTGTCCAGGACAGCCCAGGCTCTCCACAGAGAAGCCCAGTCTCAGAAAAAGAACAATCCCACTGTGGTCTGGTGAGACAACTATGTGGGGGTAAAGGTGCTTAGTGCCAAGCATGGGGAGCATAGTTCTACACCCCCCCCCCAAACCCACATGGTGAAAGGAGAGAACCAGCTCGCAAGTTGTTCTGTGACATGAGTGTGGGGTGGGCTCATATAGCATAACACAAAAAGGAAAAATCCAAACGCCCAACAAGATGTTAGGTCACACAGTTAATATTAAACAGCAGAGTAAATATTCTGCTCCCTCATCTCCCCAGGGCACACTACAAAGAATATCTTGTGAGCCTCATCAATGCCCATTCGTTGGACCCAGCAATGCTGTATGATGTGGAGGAGCTGGAGACAGCCACTGTACGCTACCTACATGTACATCCCCAGGCAGTGGAAGGAGAGGACCGTCCTGCCTACCAGGCCCGACTGTTACAGGTAATGCTGTCAGCACTCCACTGTACCTCCACCCCTACCTTCCAGAAGTCACCTGTCACGCCCATTTTTCTACTCCAGGTTTTCAGTATCATTATCTTCTCCTTTACAGAAGCTGACAGAAGAGGTTCCCTTGGGACAGAGCATCACCCGTAGAAGGAAGTAGCTGAGGGCAAGAGTCCTGATGAGGCTTCACCACCCTGCCCTCAGCAACAGCTCCGGCACCAATAAAGAGGCATCTTATGGCCTAGGCTTCTTGGTGGTCCTTCTTCCTGGCCTTACCATCTTGGGGCCTTAGGGAAAGGGAAGGGGTAGGCAAACAGAGTCTTGTTGAAAGTGCCCTCTGCAGCCTGCCATCCGACTTCCCTGGACTCCTGGCAGGAAGAAATGAAATGCCATGGATATATGGACAAAAGAGACCCTCCACATCTTTAACTACCTGGTGTGGGCATCTCTGCTTCCTTTTTCTCATTTAACCTGGCTGCTGTGTGAAATCACTTAAAATATAGCAAGCAGACACTTGGGGAGCACAAATAAGCCCCCAGGTCAGATGCAGAGACTAGCCTTCCTAAGAGGCAGCAGGGTCTCACAAGGGAATCCTCAAGGGAGGATGGAGGGGTCTGACCGGAGCCACTGGGCCCTGGTCTGCTCTGTTGTCAACACATTCTCAGATGCTGCTTCCCTCTGGTGGTAGCTGCCGGCCCTGCAACTCAGACCACGTGATTTCTGGGAAATCAACCTCCCTGGAGGAGAACTGAAACTTAGGGTGGGGCTGTAGAAAGGGGAGGAGAGATCAGAAACCTAGCCTAGAACAAGCCAAGCCTGGGACATCCTCGGTCGCTCAGGTAAGAGCAACTCTGAAGGGGAATCAGCTGGGAGGGCGGTGAGATGAGGGCTCCCAGGCTCCTGTGCTAGCCGAGGATCAGGCCAGGCTCTGGTCAGAAAATAGGTTTGACCAGAGTTAGACAGACAGGAGGAAGGCCCTTGCTCAGCCTCAGTTGACCTTTGTTTTCTTGCCTCTGGCCCTGCCTCCTGCTGCTTCAGCTCCACCCTTTCCCCCAGCTATCTGCCCCACCTACCCCTCCAGTGCAGGGAGCCGAGATGGGGGTAAAGGGGTAAGTAGACTGGGGAGCTGTCTATAAAGCAATGTTGCCTCTTTGTATGCTTGGGATCTACACAGTCTGTCACCAGGAGCAGGTCATTAAGGGAGTCCTCCCAAATAAGATTTCTGAAACACCTCAACATTAAGACCAAGGTTTCCTTCCAGGTGTAATAACTTGGAATATAGTTTTTACCTCAGAATGTTTCAAGAGAAAAGAACATGGAAGGGTCTTTGGGGAAGGGCTGTTGCAGGAAGCTGGCCCCAGTGATCAAAGTTTAGTAAACACTTCCAATTTGTCGGTTCCCCCTGGGCATGGCAGCACACACCTTTTCATCCCAGCACTTCAAAGGCAGGTGGATCTCTGTGTTTAAGTCCAGCCTAGTCTATATAGTTAGTCCCATAGCAGCCAGAATGACTTAGTGAGATCCTGTGTCAAATTTTAAAAAGTTCCATGTATCCTGCTTCTCTTCCTAGGATGGCCTCAGGCAAACCACGCTGCACCCGCAAACTGCGGAACTGGATAATAGAGCAGTTGGAG
Organism: Microtus oregoni; assembly: GCF_018167655.1. Classification (NCBI taxonomy): domain Eukaryota; kingdom Metazoa; phylum Chordata; class Mammalia; order Rodentia; family Cricetidae; genus Microtus; species Microtus oregoni. The sequence goes on from NW_024543219.1 coordinate 8,069,265, forward strand.
AGTGGGCAGTTCCTAGGGGTGTGCTGGGATGACACCGCTAAGACCATGTTCCGGATTCCCTGGAAGCACGCAGGCAAGCAAGACTTCCGAGAGGACCAGGATGCTGCCATATTCAAGGTGAGAGGGCCTGGAGCCAGCATCCCTCAAGTGAAGGACAGTGTCTGCACTGGCATGTTCACGACCAGGTGCTTCTGTCTGTCTGGGCTGTGGATAAAGTGAGTGCCGTCGTTTGCTGCGTTACGAAGGGTTTCATGCTGGCAAGAATGGAATCCAGACCCAGTGCGGGCTCGTCTAAGCTCAAGGCTTGTGCTCAGACCACACGCCTGTGCTATCAGCCATTTGGAGGGACATCTAGAGTATGTAATACTTTGTCTTTTCGTCACTTCATCTCTTACTAGGCGTGGGCACTGTTTAAGGAGAAGCACAAGGATGGGGACATAGGACACCCTGCTGTCTGGAAGACTCGCCTGCGCTGTGCCCTCAATAAGAGTTCTGAATTTGAAGAGGTTCCTGAGAGAGGCCGTATGGATGTTGCTGAACCCTACAAAGTATATCGGATCCTGCCACCAGGAACCCTCCCTGGTGAGTGATCCCTGCCCAGCTGCTCCTGGAATGAGCAGATTGACCAGGAAAGATGGAGATAAGCCCTCTGGGGACTGGCAGGCCTTCCTGGGCTCCCTCGTCCTGCCAAACAGTTGCTTTGGATCCTTCCTACTGTCTTCCCCTGGAAAAGGCTCTGACTCTCCTCCACCTGCCCCATTTCCACAGCCCAGCCGAGAAGCCAGAAATCACCATTAAAGCGATCCATCAGTTCTGTGTCACCAGAGAGGGAAGAGAGCAAGGTAAGGAAGGCACTCTCAAGAACTTGACAGTTACTCCCATCCTCAAGACTCCTTCGGAGTGTTGGGAAGGGGAATAGGTAGGCCAAAGAGCAGGGTGGTCCTCAAAAGAAGAGGTGTGCCATTAACAGATGTATCCGTAGGTGAAGGGGAGGGCCAGTGGGATTGTAAAGCACTCAGACAGCAGCGGTGGCAGCAACGGCAACAGCAGCAGTGGCTACAGCAGTAACAGCGGCGACAGCAGCCCCGAACCAGAGGAAGGTACTGTTTCTCCTGCCTTTATGCCCCTGTTGCACCTTCTGTGTCAGGCTCTTTGGTCTCACTCTGAGTGATCAGTGCCTTTGCCTCTCCAGATGCTAGCACAACAGAAGCTCCCGTTCAAGAGGACCCAGTATTCGTGGAGCATCTGCTTCCTCCAAACTCAGGTAGGTAACCTTTCTGACCCTTCTCTGTCCCCTTCCTCTCAGGTCTGCTTCCTCTGACCCTGCGTGCATTGTTATAACACTTGTCTGAACTGAGTATTCATGTGGCTGACCATACTCAGTAGAGCTTTTCTCACCCTTGGGGAAAAAAAAAAACTCCTTAAATTCTCTGTTCCTTGAATAGTCACATTGAGATTTTTTTTTTATTTATTAGCCCTGGCTGACCTCAAACTTGCTCTAGTGAGATGTTTATTTCTTTATTGTCCAGAAAAATCCAGTCTCTGAGACCTTGTTGTAAACGGCACGGTTGTGAGCATTAAGCTCTGCTGGGAGTGACTCCTGAATGACAGGAAACCTTTGCCACCAACCCTGTGTTGGGAGGAAGGCATGCACTTGGAGGAGGAGGCACTTCTCCTTCCTTCTTTATTTGTTTATTTATATTTCATGTTTGAGTTCTCTACAAGTATATCTGCAGGCCAGAAGAGAGCATCAGATCCTTCTAGATGGTTGTGAGCCACCATGTGGTTGCTAGGAATTGAACTCAGGACCTCTGGACTCCTAACTGCTGAGCAATCTCTCCAGCTCCTTTTTTTATTTTTGGTTGTGAGCCTTGCCTTTAATGGCTGAGTTATCCCCCCAGGCCTCCTTCTTTTTAAAGACAGTCTAATATTGTCCAGTCTGACCTCAGACTCACTATGTACCTAAAGTTCACCTGGATTACTGCTCCTCCTGTGGCTGGGCTTACAGATGTGTGCTACCATGCCAAGTCTAAGGGCTTATTGCTGTGCTGGGGCTTGAACCCAGGGCTTATGCGAATGGTAGGCAACCATTCCTTCACCTGAGCCACATTACCAAAGACATCTCTGACTCAGAAGGAGCTCCCTCAGCTCTGCAACCTTGTCTTCCCCAGCACTTGCTTGGATGCCTGTTCTGGGCTCAGTTTTCCCAGTAACAAAATGGGGACACTAGACCACATGGAATTTCATTTCATCACATGACCTTGTGATGGTCATGTGCACTGTGGGGCCAGGGCCTCTTCCCAGCCTGTAGGCTCCTCCTACACCTAGTACAGCTAGGCTTCTCTGCCTGCAGACTACTCGCTGCTGCTCACCTTCATCTACAGTGGCCGCGTGGTGCATGAGGTCCAGGTGCACAGCCTAGACTGTCGCCTGGTGGCTAAGCCCTCAGCATTGGAGAGCAACATACTCCCGGTGCTGTTCCCCAAACCTGATCCACCGGAGCCTATCCAGAGCCTGCTGAATCAGCTTGAGAGAGGCATCCTGGTGGCCAGCAATTCCAGAGGCCTCTTTGTTCAGCGCCTTTGTCCCAACCCCATCTCCTGGGATGCACCTGAGGCCCCATCTGGGTCTGGTCCACATCTGCTGCCCAGCAATAAGTGTGTGGAGCTCTTCAGTACCAGCTGCTTCTGTAGAGGTAAGGGTGTCCTAGCTGGGCATCATCGCCCATCCCTTTCTCCGTCTCCCCCGGGCCTGTCTAGAGCAGATCGTCACTGCAGCCTGTGCACGGCACCCCTGCACTTGTGTGGTGTACATTGTGTGTAGCTGTGTGCTCAGCTCCGGCAGCATTTCCCTAGCCAGAGTCATGGTAGATGAGGTTCAGCTGGAGTAGCACAAGTGCGATACAGTTTGGGGAAGCGTAGTAACATTGAAGCATGGTTATATGAATGTGTGCAAACAAATTAACACAGATTTAAACCTTGTGACCATCTCCGTACACACTGGAACACACAACTTGGTTTGTGGAAGAGCCAAGACCCTTAGACACACTTGTTCCCACCCCACCATCTCTACCACATTCTAGGCATCTCCTAAGATTGTCCCTTTCTTCTGTCCACTCTTAAAATTCTAGTTACAACCTCTGAATCTGGACATAGGAGGAGAGGGAAGAGCATAGAGGAGAGAGTTAGGTGTCCCTGGGTTCATGGTATCCTAGTGTTGGCAGAGGATAAGCAAACAAAGGGTTGGTAGCCAGGACTGCTGCTTCTAAGGACTCCAAGGTGCCTTTCCTACAACGTCAGGAAGACAGCTTAGTTCCTAGCATCTCTAAGCCCTGCCTTGGTGTCATGTCACCCCATTTCCAACTTCCTCTGCATCTGGCTTCCCAGACGGCTCCACTTTACTCATGGTCCTCTCTCTATAGTGTCTGTGTTTGTTTTTGAGACAAGTCCTTACACCATTCCAGGTGGCCTGGAACTCACTCAGTAGGCCAGGCTGCTGTAAACACATGGCAGCTCTCTTGGCCCAGCCTGAGTGCTGGGGTTACAGGCATACACCACCACGCTTGGCCATATGCCATGCCTGCCTTCCCTCTTTATTTATTTGTTTTTATTTTTATTTATTTATTTTTGATTTTTCGAGGCAGGGTTTCTCTGTAGCATTGGAGCCTGTCCTGGGACTAGCTCTGTAGACCAGGCTGGTCTCGAACTCACAGAGATCCATCTGCCTCTGCCTCCTGAGTGCTAGAATTAAAAGTGCTGGAATTAAAGGTGTGTGTCACCACTGCCCGGCCCCTGTTCTTTCTTCTAATCCTTGACCCTTTTTCTTTCAGACTTGGCCCAGTACTTCCAGGGCCAGCGTCCCCCACCCAAGTCCCAGGTAACACTGCATTTCTGGGACAAGAATCCTGGCTCTAGCCAGACCCAGGAGAATCTTATCACCGTGCAGGTGAGTTCTACTCCAGGACAAGAGAGGTGTTGGTTGAAGGGAAGGAGCAACAGGGTGGTGACTGTCCCCACGGTGCTGATCCTCGTTTCTTCTGGGACAGATGGAGCAGGCATTTGCCCGACACTTACTGAAGGAAATTCCAGAAGAGCAGAGAGCTGCTTTGTTTCTGGTACAGAACCCAGAATGCCCACCTGCTGCTTTACCACTCTGACCGCAGGTCTCCATGGAAACAGACTTGTTCTTCACACCGTTAGTCTGCCTCCTTTGTGCTGACTTTACCACTGGCGTATACAGCATGGCTGGTAGTGCAAGCATCTTTTTTATTCTTAGAACAATTATTTTGAAAAGCCAGGCTTGTTGGTGAATATTTCTAATCTCAGCACTTGGAAGACAGACTGAATGATTATGAGTTCAAAGACAACCTGAGAGAGACTTTTATGTACTTTTTTTTAATTAGCTGTGCCCTCTTTCATCTCTAAAGAACTGTAAAGTTCTGAATAGTGTGATCTCAGTGGGAATTTTGCTCTCTTTCCAACCCCTGTCTCTAAATCCAAGCACTTTATATTTCCTTCTTAGATCCTCACTGGAATTTAAAATAAAGATTAACTAGATAGGGTAGTTTGCATCCGTAACCCCACCACACAGGCAGGAAGAGTGTGGATTCAAGGCTAGCCTTGGTGACTATTGTGACCCTGTCTCCAAAACAATAAATAAAAGCTTTTTAAAAGAGAGATGAGTATGTGATATGTTGGGAGAAGGTAGCAAGAGTTACATGGGAATTGTAAAGATGGAAACTTGGATACCCACTGCCTGGGTTCTCATCTAGGTCCCTTTGCTTTCCTGGAATACTATCTGAGCTCTAGAGCCTAGTCTCAAACACATTGTGATTCTCCTGCCACAGCCTCCTAAGTGCTGGGGTTTCAGACATAGGCCACCATGCCTGGCTGTACTGCCATGCCTCCCTTCTCTCTCTTCCAATCCTTCACCCTTCTATTTTGTTTTTCAGACTTGGCCTAGTACTTCCAGGGCCTTGTGCCCCCATGCAAGTTTCAGGCAACCACACCGGGGAAAGGACTGGGAGTCAGTCACTGCAGCCACTGATAGTTTGAATGAGAATAGCCTCCATACACTCACACCTTGAAAACTCCCCGCACCCCACCCCTCTCTCTCACACACACACACACACACACACACACACACACACACACGTGGTTTCTCTGTGTAACCTTGGCTGTCCTCAAACTCACAGAGATCCCCGCCTGACTCTGCCTCCCAAGTGCTGGGATTAAAAGCGTGCACCACCACCGCCTGGCACATACTTTGAAAGGATCCTCAGAGTGACTGGGAATGGTTTAAGAGGTGTGGCCTTGTTGGACAAGTTGTGTCACTGGCAGTGGGCTTTGGGGTTTCAAAACACTCATGCTGGGTGGTGGCACACGCCTCAAATTCCAGCACTTGGGAGGCAGAGATAGCAGGCTAGTCTACAGACTTCTAGGACAGCCAGAGAGCTGTTACACAGGGAAATCCTGTCTAAAATAAAAATGTTCTAGCACCCTGTTCACTGAAACTTGAGTGCTTGCAATTAACTGACACTCTTCTCTTTTTGTTGTTGTTGTTTTTTCTTTATCAAGACAGGGTTTCTCTGTGTAACAGCCCTAGCTGTCCTGGAACTCAGATCCGTCAGGCGAATGACACTCTTATTCCATCACTGCCACCGAGTTGGTTCCATTGTCACCTGACTGCCACCACCTTCAGCATCCCCATTCCTGCACATGACACCATATTTATTCTTCTTTTTGCCATGGCTCAAGCCTCTAGATTCACTCACGTGATCAGGTCTAGATGTTGAAATCCTTATAGGACCTTTCCAGACATCTTTGTGCTTCCCTGCCTGCTTGAACCTTTTTTCTTCCCTTTAGTCTGTTCCTTGTCCCTCAGGGAAGCCAAGAGTAAACAAGGGGAGGTATTACTTTTGTGCCTTTAGTTTTCTGAAATCCCCCTTGAACCTTCTTTGTGTCTTCTCTAAAGTACATCTTTGTCTTCAATTTTTCTCTTGGACCCTACATCTAAGCCAAAATGACAATATCACTCTTCCTTCAAACAAGCCTTCGCGGGGATGGGCCTGGTGTCTCCCTTTACTCCCGGCACCCAGGAGGCAGAGGCAGGCAGATCTCTGAGCTCCAGACCATCCTGAGGTACATACATACAAAGTGAGATCCTGTTTCAAAAAAAAATTTTTTTTTTTTTGGTTTTTCAAGACAGGGTTTCTCTGTAGCTTCCTCGAACTCACAGAGATCCGCCTGCCTCTGCCTCTGCCTCCCGAGTGCTGGGATTAAAGGCATGCACCACCACTGCCCGGCTAAAAAATTTTTTCAAAGAGGTGGTGGTGGTGGTGAGATTGCTTAGTGGGTAAAAGCATCTGCTGCCAATCCTGAAGATTTGAGAGCTTAATCCCTGGTTCTACATGGTAGACTGAGAGAACCAACTGCTTGCTATGAGTCATCCTCAGACCTCCACATATGCACCCCTGCAACACTTACAAAATAAGTAAAAATATAAACTGTGTGTGTGTGTGGTCTGATTTCTGTGGAATATGCAACATGCTCACACATGTCTCAGTGAGAATGGAAACCAGGGTTAAAATGTCAGTCTGGAGCACTGAAGAGGATAAAGAAAAGGGCTGGAACTGGGTGTGAACTACCCAAGCTAAACAGGTAAGAGGAGGGAATGGGTTCTGGGCTAATGTCTGCAGTCCAACCGCTCCAACAAAACTATTGTGGATTATGTGTAAGGCACTTAGTACTCCTTCTATTGTTCTCAAAAACCCTGCTTCAGCTCCACCATCCGCACACATCTCCTCTTGGTTCTTCTCACATCGTCTCTGAGGCCCTCTGAACACAAATCTGGTCATTTCGCTCCTGTGCTCACAGCCTCCCCTGGTTCCCAAAGCCCTCAAGGTAAAAACCAGGGTCCTGAAAATGACCTCCAACCTCCAATGTCTAATTCATCCTTCACCCTTTCAGCTGCTTTGCTCCAGGCTCCTTGAACCCACTAAACATTGCTGCCTCAGAATTTAATTTGTTTATTCTTTTTTTCTAAAATACTGTTCCCTGCTGGCTGGTGGCACAGGCCTTTAATCTCAGCACTGGAGATAGAGGCAGGTGGTTCTCTGTTTAAGGCCAGCCTGGTCTACATAGTGAATTCCAGGTCAGCAAGGGGTACAAAGAGAGACTGTGTCTCAAAAATCCAAATAGTGATAACAATCTTCCTGCAGGCAGTCACATGACCTGTCCTTTCTTTTCAATCAAAATACCACCTCTTTAGAGCTCCCCTGGGTACCCCATGTAAGTTGTCCACATCTTCTGGTCCTCCAGTTCCCCACTTTTGCTTTTTAATTATTGTTAGTGTGTGTGTGTGTGTGTGAGACACATTTGCCGCGGTATTGACACCTGGAAATCTTTCCCTTCTTGAATAAATGTGACAGTATACAAGCACCCAACTCCAAGTCTCAAGGGTCTTCATTTCTAATTCATGTCAAGTACCCGGATTTGGGGAAACACATCGTCCCTCTACCATGAATACACTGACCACAGTAGTCAGTTCACCATCACCACAGAGCTGTTTTGAATATACACTGCTTCCAGAAGACAGGTATATTGAAAGCCTCCATCTACCATGGTAGAATTTTTTGGGAAGGATTAGGACTTGGGATCTTGCTCCTGGGGTGGATTGATGGGGATTTGCTGGAGGAAATTCCAGCACTTGGGAGGCAGAGGCAGGCAGATCTCTGTGAGTTCAAGGACAGCCTGGTCCAAGAGTTAGTTCCAGGACAGCTAGTTACACAGAGAAACCCTGTCTCAAAATAAAACAAACCAAAAAATTAAAGAAAGTCAGAAAAAGCATCAGATCCTCTCCAACTGGAGTTCAGATGGTGAGATGCCTTGTAGAAATCAAATCCAGATCTGCAAAGGAGTGAGTGCTCTTAACAACTGAGACATCTCTCTGCCCTTGTTTGGGGTTTTTGAGACAGGGTCTCACTATGTAGTTCTGGCTGTCACAGAACTCACTAAGTAGATCAGGTTGGCTGGCCTTAAACTCACAGAGACCCAGCTGAGCCATGCCTCTGCCTCCTGAGTCCTGGGATTAAAAGCTTGTGCCACCATCCCCCTTATTTGTTTATTTATTTATTTATTTTTGAGGCAGGGCTCAGCTAGCCAAGTTTACAGTATGATCCAGGCTGGTCTTGAACTCTGGCAGCCTTCCTGCCTTCACCTCCCTCCCCTCAATGCTGGGATGATGTATAAATCACTATACTCTACCTCTCAATCTCTTTCGGTTTTGAAACCGTTTTCAGAAAAAGGAAGGAAGGAAGGAAGGAAAGAAAAAAGAAAGAGCGAGCTAGGCAGTGGTGGCGCATGCCTATAATCCCAGCACTTGGGAGGCAGAGGCAGGCAGATCTCCGTGAGTTTGAGACCAGCCTGGTCGGTCTACCAGAGCTAGTTCCAGGACAGGCTCCAAAGCTACAGAGAAACCCTGTCTCGAAAAACCAAAAAACAGAAAAGAAAGAAAGAAAAGAAAGAGGGGGAGAGGGGGAGAGAGAGAGAGAGAGAGAGAGAAAGAAAGAAAGAAAAAGAAACCGTGTACGGTTTTTGAGCTAGGTCTCAAAATGACCCAGGCTGTGAGGTGAAAACTGTCCTTCAACTCTTGCTATCCCTCCCAAGAACTGGATACAGATATGCACACACCTTCATTTTTAGTTTTGCTGTTGTTTTTATTTGCTTGGTTTTGAGACTGAATCTCACTTGGCTAGCCTGGAAGTCACTGTGTAGAGCATCATGGCCTCAGACAGGGTTTGGCTGACTCTGCGTCCTGAGCGCTAGGATCAAGGGCTGTTTTCCTTCCTTTTCTGCAGTTCTGAGACTTGAGCCCAGGCCTTGTGGATGCAAGCAAGCTCTGTACTACTGAGCTACATCTCCAGCCCTCTTTTGCCTTTTTTTTTTTTTTTTTTTTTTTTTTTTTACAGAGAGTCTCACTATGGTGCTGTAACTGGCCTGTAGACCGAGGTGCTATTCTCAAACTCGTAAAGATCCTCCTGCTACTGAGATAAAAGTGTGCACTACCACTCCTGGACTCTGCTTTAGCTTTTTCAGAGATCCTGTCTAAATTCCAAGTGCCAGGTAAGATTTCAGAAGTTTGTAGTTACGGCCCTGGTGGCTGCCTTCTTTCTTGTTGACAAGTAGTGATTACAAGGCCGGCTCACAGTTTCTCGCACTTAGTTCAGCACAGACCCTTCCAGGACACAAAATCGGGTTGGTGGAATTTAGAACTGGGATCGTGCACAGGCCCTTGCATCTCTGTATTATAAGCAGCTCCGGGGCGTTTGCCCTTGACGTGACCCCATCTTCCACTCTAGTAGGTATCCTGCTGGCAAGTTGTCTCCAGGGTGAAACTGGGTTTCTCCCCGTTTATTGGTCAGATGAACCCCTGGGAGAAGTCCTTGTTACTACCTGAGAGAACGAGAGCCCATTGGCCAGGACACCTCACAATGCTACAGTAGTCCTCAGGATTCTCGTGATTGGCTGGCGACCCGTCTCCAAGAGCCTATGGCCGGGAACCACCGTGTTTTGCTGCCTGGCACCAGGAGTCAGAGCTCCCCCTCCGCTGCTCCCCATTGGCTGTCCTGGCGCAAAGCTTTGGAGAGCATGCTCCTGGTCCCGCTGGAGGGCGACTGAACCTAGAGCAAGTTCCAGAAGCTCGACGACAGCTGACGAACACTCAAGTCTTCCCTGAAGACCGGTTTTTGTTCGTTCGTTCGTTTTCTGGCCCTCTTCAGGCTTCCCCCTTGGAGCTCTGCATCTCTGGCCGGAACGTCAATTCTGAAGGTAAGTGCCATGTCTTCGAGTGATGTGCAGACCTCCTCAGGGATGGCAGAATAAGGGTACCCAGCACCTGCGTCTCCGTTTGGTTATCTCCCAAATTAAATTACCAGAAGTTGGTCGTCTTTTTTTTTTCTTTTGTTTTGGTTTTCAAGACGGGGTTTCTGTGTATCTTTGGTTGTCCTGGCACTCACTTTGTAAACCAGGCTGGCCTCGAACGCACAAAGATTCATTCGCCGGCCTCTGCCTCCTGAGTACTGGGATTAAAAGCATGCGACACCACGCCCAGCGTTGGTCGTCTTATTAATTGGGCTTTTTGCATCTACATGCACCATGCCCCCTGTCCAAATTCCCACTCCTTTTCAGTGGTGCTGGGAATCTTGCGTCCTGAAGAATTCAGATTGAGATCCAGACGGGATTGGTGCGGAGCCTGAACTGCGGAGATGTTCTACTATCCCAACGTGCTTCAGCGCCATACAGGCTGCTTCGCCACTATTTGGTGAGTGCAGGACTGACCGCTATGCGAGGAGCCAAGTAGTGGGAATTTCAATTTGATAGGCCATACCCGTCCCCACCCTTCCAGGCTAGCGGCAACCCGAGGCAGCCGGTTGGTGAAGCGGGAATATCTGAAAGTGAACGTAGTAAAGACCTGGTAAGGCCCGGAAAAGAGGGAGGAGTCTCTGGTTTGGGAGCTACGGCGAGTGCAGCGGTTGACCAGGGTCCGTTGTTCTCCCAGCGAGGAAATACTCAATTATGTGCTGGTACGCGTGCAACCTCCGATGCCCGGGCTGCCCCGGCCCCGCTTCTCTCTCTATCTCTCCGCCCAGCTTCAGATTGGTGTGATACGGGTCTACTCCCAACAGTGCCAGTACCTTGTGGGTAAGGCTGGGGACACCCGAGGAGGGCTAGAGCTGAATGGTCCATGGCTAACCTGGTTGTTTCATCCTCCTTGACCACAGAAGACATCCAGCATATCCTTGAGCATCTGCACCGGGCCCAGCTGCGGATTCGCATCGACATGGAGGATGCTGACCTGTGAGTCCTGGAGCTGCGGCCATCCAGACCTGCTTGGCCTCAGCCTCGTTTTGTTTGGTTTTTCAAGACAGGGTTTCTCTGTATAACTTTGGAGCCTGCCCTGGAACTAGCTCTGTAGCCCAGGTTTGCCTCAAACTCAAAGAGATCTACCTGCCTCTGCCTCCTGAGTGCTGGGATTAAAGGTGTGCGCCAGCTTTTTTTTTTAATAATGTGTGCGTGCGTGCGTGTGTGTATGCGTGTGTGAGAGAGAGACCATTCTATGCATGCGGAGGTCAGAGGGACTTTACCTGTTGAGCCATCTCACCCGCTCTCAGCCTTGTCCTTGACGTCCTTCATTCTCTCCCAGACCCAACTTGCTCCTTCCTAACTGCCTGGCCATGATGGAGATGCTGGAAGATGCTCCAGAACCTTTTTTTGGGACGATGTCTGTGGATCCCAGGCTTCCCAGCCCTTTTGATATTCCTCAGGTAGGGCTCCTTTCCCTAGACCCCCTCAGAAATCATGAAATGATAGTATAGAATGAAGAGTTAGCTGGTGTCCTTGTGCCAATCTGACACTGAGGTCTGGGCATGGAACCCATGAGAGGCCATAGAGCAAGGGGACTGGTGGATGCAAACAAGCAAGCAAAGCCCCAGATCTTGCTTACGTAGGGCCGACCTGATTCTCCCCTATCCCCACTGTTCCGAGCACTGAGACTAGATGTTGGTTGTTCTTCCCCATCATCCCCACAGCTTAGACATCACTCCATTCCCCATTTTCTCATTGAAGCAGTTGGTCCTGAACACATACAGTATCAGCATCAGGGATCTTGATTGAATTGAGTGGTACCCATCCCATTTTTTTATCTTCTCTAGGCAACCTTAGCTACCAAACACCAATATTTTTCCATGTCCCAAATGCCACATTTACTTCTTTGCTTGCAGAAATACATTTATTGCTCTTCATTCTCTGCTGGTCAGGGGGTCCCTTATTCTTACAGACTTAGTCTGATGACACCCTTGCCATGAAATTACTCCACTTGAAGCCAAAAGCAATTATGTTGGGATCTGAGCCCTTTACCAAGCCCGTTGTCTTCTTTTTGTTGACCCCACACACAAACCAGTCCCCGTTACCATCTACCCAAGCATCTTTCTTTTATTTATTTATTTATTTATTTATTTATTTATTATGTATACAATATTCTGTCTGTGTGTATGTCTGCAGGCCAGAAGAGGTCACCAGACCTCACTACAGATGGTTGTGAGCCACCATGTGGTTGCCGGGAATTGAACTCAGGACCTTTTTTGGAAGAGCAGGCAGTGCTCTTAACCACTGAGCCATCTCTCCAGCCCCCCCAAGCATCTTTCTATTCATCTCTGTCCACAACAACAGTTGCTATATGGATGTTGTGGCACTTATTGCACAAATGGATAAGGCTACTTTGAGGGTGAGGTTAGGACAGGGACGGGGACAGGGGGGAAACTAAGTTGGTGACTTCATAACATCGCTGTCAAATGGCACAAAGATTTGGTTTAGGGCTGGAGGTGTAGCCCTGTGATAGAGCATTTGTTTAACATGCACAAGGCTTTGATTCCCAGTTCTGGAAATGTGTGCGTGTCTGCATGTGGTGATGTAACTAATTTAAGAACCCTCAGGTTTCAAGGAGGAGGGCTATCGAAAGTTTAAGAGGGCAAAGTGCAGATGGGGCTGGAACCATGCCTAGGGGGCATGGGCGTGTTTGGGACAGGACTTCACTGCCAGCTTTCAACCACCTGTAACTCCAGCTCCAGGGATCCAACATCCAGTTCTATCTTCTGGCCTCCAAGGGTCCATGCGTGCACACGTAGACAAATAAAATCTGTCTCTAAAATAAATAAGAATAAAGCAAAAATTCTAAGATAAAAGTACAAAGAGAGACTGCCAGATTGGTGTCCAGCGTCTGCTGAAATGTTCTGAGTGAGGCCAGAGAGGACTGAAGCTGATATCTGTCTTTCATTCCCAATTTCTTCCCAAAGATTCGTCATCTTTTAGAGGCTGTGACCCCAGAGAAAATTGGTAAGGAGACCCCCTCCTGAAGTCACTGCTAAGCCCAGGGAGCCAAGTCAGCAGGGAGGGCCGTTCTGATCAAAGACTCAGGGACCCAAGAGCTGAATAAATAACTCCTGAGGAGTCAGACCCAGCCAGGCCTGGTGACAAGTCTGTAATCCCACTGAAAGTTAACACCTGCCCAGGTCAGATACTGAGTTCAAGGCCAGCCTAGACTGGTTAAGGAAAACAAAAACAAAGCGGGTGGACACCTGTAATCCCAGCAAACAGAAAGTAGAGGCAGGAAGACCAAGAGTTCAAAGCTAGGGGCTGCGAACTGACTCAGGCTGGGTGTGGTGACTGCACACCTTCAATCTGAGCAGTGGCAGAGGCAGGCGGGATCTCTCAGTTTGAAGCCAACCTAATCTACATAGTGAGAAAAAAAGATGCGCTTGGGAGTATTTGCTGGGGACTAGCCTGGCTCTTGGTCCCCAAAATGTTCCTGCCCCCAACAACTTGGAAAGAAGTAATAGGGCTGCTGGGCGATGGTGGCACACGCCTTTAATCCCAGCACTTGGGAGGCAGAGGCAGCGGATCTCTGTGAGTTCAAGGCCAACCTGGTCTACAAGAACTAGTTCCAGCCAGCCTGGTCTACAAGAGCTAGTTCCAGGACAGGAACCAAAAAGCTACGGAGAAACCCTGTCTCGAAAATCCGAAAGAAAAAAAAAAGAACTAGTTCCAGGACAGACTCCAAAACCACAGAAAAACCCTGTCTCGAAAAAAAAAAACCAAAACAAAAAACAAAACAAAACAAAAAGAATAGGGCTGCTTTGACTTTCTTACCCCTCCAGACAGGACCTTAGCCACTGCAAAGTCTCCTGAGACCATCACCCTCCAGGAGGCAGAGCCCATACGCATGTTGCAGATTGAGGTGAATTTTCCTTTAAACTCCAGTCCAGCCCCATCGCACCCCTGTCGTTCTGCCTTCTCTTTTCCATTTCCCCACACTCTGTCTCCTTAGTACCCACTGGGCCTCCTTGGGCTCAACCCAAAAAAAAAAAACACTGTTTTGCTCTCTCCATAGGGGGAGCAGGATCTCCCAGAGGTCAGTCGAGGAGATTTGGACCTGCTGATTGCAGAGGAAGATGATGCCATATTGCTGGAGGAACGTCGGCGACGCAGGCTTCTCCGGCAGCGGAGGGTTTCCCCAGCACTGGATGGTGAGGTCCCGCACAGCTAACCTGGGGATGGATGGACAGCACCCTCTTCTGTCTCCTAAGTGTTCTGATCCTTTTTCTGCAGAATCCAAGGAAGAACCCCGGGCCATGGAGGGTGATGGTGTGGTCCCCTCGATCTCACCTCCAGCTCCAGCACAGTAAGGACAGGAATCCTTGTACCAGGTAAGGGGTCATTGCGGGGAAGGGTTTCCTTATCTGCCTATTTCCCCTCAGGGTTGAAGGCATAAGAGAACCACTTCCAGGCCAGCTCTTCCCTCCTGAGGTACAGAAATTGACAGGCTGGGAGCCTGAGGCCATACTCACTGGTAAGTGTCCATCACTGGGTGCTTCCTTGGGAACATTTGCACACTTGTAGAGACAAAAGTCCTTACCCCCACTGTCTGAGGAAGACACTAGTAGCTTCAAGAATGAAGGGGCTAGCCAGTTGGCCATGGCACACACTTTTAATCCCAGCACTTGGGGAGCAGAAGCAGGAGGATCTGAGTTCTAGGCCAGCCTTGTCTACATAGTGAGTTCCAGGACATCAAGGGCTACACAAAGAAACCCTCTCTCCAAAATCAAAATACAAACAAAACAAGATTGTGGCAATAACACCTGTAGTCCAATCACTCCAGAAGGCTGGGGCAGGATCATCGTAAACCAGCATGAACTTGAATGCCAGACCTTGTCTTTAAAAAGGGCAAAAACAGCGAGGGGGCTTATGGGTGTTGTTGCAGAGGTGACCCCTCCTCAGGAGCTGCGCCTACCCACCCCACCGAGTGCAGAGGTGAGTAGGTTCTCCCCCAAGCTCATCCTCTTTACCTTCCCCCTCCTACATCTTTGTCCTTAAGCTCAGGGCCATGGTTAGCTTACAGTGAGGATTTTACTTCCATCAACAAACAATGTCCCTTCCCATACCTTCCTCGTGGTGTGGCCTCTTCCCAATAGGTACCTTTGAGTAAGCTATGAATTGCATAAGAACTTTACCCAAGCTTCTTCTGGGCAGAGTGTGGGGCCATCAGTAGTCCACTAGAAAGGGGAGGTGGGCAGCCTGACCCTTGCCTCCCCTTCCACTCCAGAAGAGGCCCCCGCCTCCTCCGAGCCCACCTGGCCGCCAACGCCGCCAGTTACTCATCTGGGACAAGGAAACTCAGATCTCCCGGAAGAAATTTGAGGAACAGCTGCAGACCAGGGCTCACTGCTGGGATTATGTGAGTGCAGCTCCGGTTCTCCCCAGGGAGTAGAGGCATGCTGGACTTCTGACCTCCCAAGGATCCCTGAGAATATATCAAAAGACCCTATTTCCTAGAATGTACGTGGGGGGGGGACTGTGTCTACATCACATATCCACCGACATCAGATCACCATCTACCCATTTAGCCCCTACAGGCCAGGTCATGAGCCCGAAAGCAGGCACAGGCTCTGGGAACAATGTACAAAAGAGGGGTAGTGACGAACGGTGCTCTCATAAACGGGCCACTGGCCTTGCACCCTCTTGCAGCCCGTGATCCAGCCTCCCCAAAGGATGATTACAAGCCCAGCACAGCTCTTCAGAACCCCGACTCTCTGTAAGGATGACGGTTGGGCAGGTGGGATCTTCAGAACCTGGAATCCTCTGTCCCATGATTTCAACCTTCCCCTTTGTCGTCAGCGGGCTGGCTGGCGCCAGAACTACTAGCTTTATGGACCCACTGTGCCCAGACACCCTCAAGAATGCTGAGACAAAGACCACGACAGGAGCCTGAAGAGGCAGCTGAGGAGAGGGAAGTGGCAGGCAAGGAGGGAAGACTGACTGAAGCTCTGAGCGAGATTGAGGTAACTGCCTCCACCGTGCCCTGTAAGCCTCAGCTCTGGCCAGCTCTCTCCTGACGCACACCAGCCTGCTTACCAGACCTAGACCTGACCCCAGTGCTCAGGTCTCAGTTCTTGCTCTCTCACCTGCAGGTCCTGAGGGAGGCCCAGGAGCCCAGTGGTCCCCTCATGCTCTCTTCAGGTAGGTGTTGGAGAGGGGCAGGTGGAGACCACTATCCTACCAGCCAGCAGGGAGGGGCATGCAGAACTCAACACAGGCCTGATGCTTAGTGTCCTCACTTTGCAAGAGGCCACAGGATATGGGGAGGGGAAGCTTCGTAGTCTTGGGCCCTGTGCATGCCAGGCGAATGCACTACATCCCCAGGATGACAAGGTCCCAGCTCCTTAGAGTCGAGCAGACTCCTCAGTGCTCTCTTCCTCGCAGAGCTCTCCCTGGAAGCAGCTGAAGAGGAAAAGTCACGGACTAGCCTCATCCCCCAAGAGGAACGGTGGTAAGCAGCCAGGGGCTCCAAGCTCAACCCCATAGTGGTCCTGCCTGTTGTCACAACTACCGGCCCTCTTCCCTGAGCTACTCCCTTGGTCTGCTAGGGCCTGGACTGAAGAGGGGCAGCCAGAGCCTCCTGCACTGCCCATGCTGCCTGAAATCCCGGAAGTGCCCATGGAGATGCCCCCAGGACCTGAGCTACTCTCTTCAGAGGCTGTATTTAGGTATCAGGAAGGGGTCCTTCAAGGGGTAGAGCTAGGCTGTTACCCTGGCTGATAGCCCTCAATCCCTGCAGAGCAGTAGCATTGGAGCTGCAAGCCAACAGGGAGCTTGACTTCAGCAGCCTGGTACCTCCTCTCAGCCCCCGGAAGTTGGCTTCTCGGGTCTTCTACCTGCTCCTGGGTGAGTATAGATACAAGAGAGATAGGGGCAGACAGGCCAGAAGCTTAACACACTCCTGCCTTGTCCTTTCCCTACCAGTGCTGTCCGCAGAGAAGATCCTTCTTGTGGAACAAGAGAAGCCATATGGGCGCCTCCTGATCCATCGGGGTCCCAGATTCCACTAAGCAAGTTCATTAAACCGTATCCTACCTCACTGGACTTTGTGGGTTTTTTTTTTTTTTCTTGATTTATTTTTAGTTTTAAATTGTGTGTTGGAACATGCAAGTGAGTGCAGTTGGGTTGGGAAGGCCTGAAGAGGGCATTAAACCCTGGAGCGGGAATTCAAGGCAGTTTTGAGCCATCTAGTGTGGGTTCTAGGAACTGAACTCCATTCTCTGCAGGAACAGAACGCCCTCTTCAGTGCTGGGACACCCAGCCCCGTGCCTGTCTCGTTTCTGAATGCACACCTCTAGTCTTCGCGCTCTCAGAGCTAGTGTCCAAGCAGAAAACAAGCTGCCTTTATTACAGTATGGTGTCACAGCTCTGCTTGTAATAGACCCAGCCCCAGAGACACCCCTGTTAAGACAGCAAGCAGGATTGACTTCCAATGATACAGTCTTTGGTGAGGTGAGCTGGGCCTAGGCTGACTGGTGGTCTTCAGGCCCTCTGGCCCAGCTGAAGCCTGGAGCCTAAGTGAGGCCCAGCATGGCCTGGAGTTCCTGAGCCTTATCAGCAGGCAGTGAGCCCAGGGCTGCATGGAAGCTGTCAGCATGCTCTTTGGCCAGGAACGTCAGGAGATGCAGTAGTGATGTCTTGGCGTCTGGGGAGGATGAAGAGAGAGGACCTAATGAAGGGCTGGGTTCTGACACCCTTCTTGCCCCATTTTCCCTTGTCCTTAGCTATAACTGTCCCCCTCACCTGGCACAATCTTGTCATCTGCCAGAATCAGGCTACAGATGCGTAAGAGCTCAGGAACCACATCTACAACCTATGGAAAAGGATTGGTCAGATCTGGCAGTAACAGCCTAGGGCCCCAGGGCTTAGAAGAGTTGGTTGGAACCAAGGGAAAAAAAGCCCATGAAATTGAGTTGACACCCAACCCAACTGTGAACTAGAGAAGGAATAAGGAAACATAGTAATCTCTTTTTGGAGGTAGCAAAGATATGTGACAAAAGATTAAAGTTATAGCTTCAAAACCAACGAAATCTAGCATCCAAATACTCACCCAACACACAGAGCAGACTTAAGACAGAAGGGACACAAGAGCATTGGGGCGTGTGTTCCCACGTGCTAGCTGGTATACACAGAATCGCTCTGGAAGCAGATTCTGGTGGATGGTGAAACTGTTTTCCTACCCCTGACCTAGGGAAGTTAGGGCTGCTGGCTTAGCCCAAGGGAAGTGGGAAAATGCTACCAGAAGCCCCTACTCTCATATCAGACTGTCTGCCAACTCTGCACACAGAGGAAAAAAGAAGCTGGGGATGTAGCTCAGCTGGTAGAAGTCTTTTCCCAGAATGCAAGAGGCCCTGCCTGGGCTTGGTCCCTAGCACTGCTATAATTAAATCTAACGCATACCTGTAATCCCAGCACTTGGGAGGTGGAGAATGGATGGGGAAGGTCTTAGGGATCAGGGCCGTCCTCAGCTATATAACAGGCTGGGGCCAATTGGGGATACAGGGAAGGAAAAGATGGCACACATCTTTAACCCCAGCACGCGGGAGGCAGAGGCAGGCAGCTTTGTGAGTTAGAGGCCAGCCTGGTCTACAGTTACAGCTGCCATCTCCTCTGCCCGCCCTTACACTGGAGCCTCACACTCTCCAGAGAGCTCCAGCAGCAGGGTACCTGGTCACGGCCGTGCAGGTTCAGGAAGCTGAAGAGGCAACCCATAGTGATCCACTCCTCCATGTCTTCCTTCAGTGGCAGGGCATGTAGCAGGGCAGCCAGCACCTGAACACACAGACGTCTCAGGCCCACGTGTCCTGTCCCCTCCACCATCCTTGGCCTCCACCCCTGCCTGATGCCCCTTCCCTCACCTGGGGATCTGGTTTCCTTACTGGACTGACCATCAGCACTCGGGCAAGAGCCCCACAGATGTTATCACGAACTCGATCATGTTGCTCCCTTGCCAGGAGGGGCAAGAGGAAGCCCAGTAGCTTAGGGAAGTGACTGGTGCACAGTTAAGGAATACACACACTGGCAGACTTCACCCTGCAGCAGCACCTCACCAATCCCTGGACTCACTTCCAACCCCATTTTCCCTCCTGCAAGCATAGGATACTCCTGAGCAGGCCTGCCCCCATGCTCTACAAGTACACCCAGCCCAAAGATAGCATTGCTCCGCACCTCAGGGTCTGCTTCCCGGGCAGAGTTTAACAGTATAGGGAATAGCCGAGACGCAAACTGGGCTGAGGCAATACCAAGACCCTGAATGGACTCTGCCAGGGTTCCCACTGCAAAGGACTTCTCTGCCACCGTACTGTTCTGTTTCTAGAGGGGAGGTTGAAGGAGTACAAATTGGCATGGAGGTGGGGCTGCAGGCACTGGGTGCACAGGTAGACTGGGATGTGAGGTCAGGGGACAGAGCACTCACCATCTTAGACAGCAACAATGGCAAGAAACTGGCAAAAAAAGGAGCGAAGGACTGTCCTCCAGCTGCAGCGACCAGGGCCGGGATAGCCTCTCCAGCATGCTCTAGTAACATGGCGTCATACTCGGCCTGCGGAGCCAGGGCAGGGGCTGGAGCACCGAGGCCAGCCCTGGGACTGTGCAGCTCCCAATCCTGCTCTGCACTGGCTGCAGGTGCTTCTGGGGCTGCCCTAATTTCACAGACCGATTCGCTTCCAGGATGGCTTTTCAAGAGCCCAGGCCCAGCACTGCCAATGCTGCCCCACGGCATGCCTCTCGCCTCTGAACACCTCACCACCTTTCTGGTAGTCACCAACTTCTCTCACCAGCCCTGGTTCCTCCAGGCTAAGCTGAGTGCACTGTTCACTGCTGGCCCTGACTAACTACATTACCTAGACCTCTTTCATCTGAAACTTTACCTGGTCATCATCGTCATCCTCTTCCTCCTCCTCAGAGTTCTGACAGGCTGTCTGTGGAAGACACAGTTCAGTGAGTGTGGGCTCTCCTGCCTTCTCCTTTCTGCGGTGATGGTGAGATGGGCAGAGCTGGACTTGAAGCCTCTGAAAATTCACTCTTCTGCGACCCGGTGCCTCCTCTCCCCACAGCCCCCCTTCCCCGCTCACCTTCTTCTGCAGCACAGTCTTGAGCACGATGCAGAGGTCATTGATGCGTCCAGGGGGCTGCACGGCGAGAGTCCCACAGGTGCGTAGCACCCCTGTCAGGGCCTCCAGCACTGCCATCACCACTGGGCGTTCCCTTTCTACTTTCACTGCCTGAATGTAAGATGGCATCACTCGAGCCAAGGAAAGCTGCAGAGCTGGAGACAGAATTGACCAGAGCCGTGGTCAGGCCCTGCCAGTTCCCAACGCTCCCAGCCTGCCGGCATCTCCTCACCAGTGCTGGCGGCTTGGCTTCTCTGAGAGGCCTTGTGTAGCGCACAGCAGAACTGCCCCAGGGCCTCATGCGCTGCCTTCCGCACATTCACGTGGGGACACTGGAACAAAGAGGGCAGGTGTGTGCCCGGCAGGTGCAAGGTGAGGACAACACTAACTGGAGCTTGAGGCTCCACTGACTCACCTCCAACAGTTTGAATACTTCATCAAAGACTCTATCCATGTATGGGAGGAAGGCCACACTACGGAAAGATACACAGCAGTGGGGAAAAGGGTCCTGGGAACGGTTCCCAGCAGCATGGAAGGGCTGATGCTCACCTGGTGTTCAGAGAGATCTCCCCCAAGGCAGTGCAGGTATCTTCTTTCTCATCGAAGAAGGCATTCTCCACACTGTACCTGGGGGCAGGTGGGGAGGCGGTGATGATGCTTGCAAGGAGAGCATCCAGCACTGGGCCCACATCCAGAACCAAAGTCTTTATTTCTCAAGACAGGGTTTTTGTGTATCCCTGGCTCTTCTTGAGTAGGCCAACTCAAGAGATCTGCCTGCCTCTGGCTCCCAAGTGCTAGGATTAAAAGTGTGTGCCACCATCGCCCAGCTCAAAGTCTTAAGTAGAAGAGCACCTCCTCCTACCCCGAGATCTCAGAGTCGTCGTCCTCTTCCATATCGTCATCCATGGGGTCCTCTTCTTCTTCTTCTTCACTCTCATCATCAAACAGAAGGAAGGAGTTGATCCCATCATACTGAGGCTAGATGAAGAAAGCCGAGCAGGGATCTTGGCTCAGGTGGGACAAGATAAATCCCCATCACAGGGCTAGCCTGGTCTATCCAGCCCAGTACACCCATCCTCTGCTCACCACAATGCCCTCGGTGGAACGCAGTGATAACAGCATAAGCGTGGTAATTTGAGGCAGGTAGGGTGCCAGGCCCTCTCCCATCAACCCTGATAAGGCTGCAAACAGGCTGTACCTGATGAAGGTAGAGAGAATCTGTATAGTGCTGCCTGCTATAGACAGACAAAACGGGAGAGCCCAGGAAAACTGGCTGTGGTTTGGTAGTTGGGATGAGGACTGTCAATCCCTGGTGGGTGGGCAGGAGGGGCAGGAACACCATGAAGGGTCACTCACGAGCAGCGCCGCAAGTCAGGGTCATCCACGTGGCTGCATAACCCCAGCCCCAGCTGGCAGCACTCATTAGCCATTGGCCTCATGGACTCTCCCATTGCTCGGGTCAGCACTCCCAGGGTCTCTGTGGGAACAAGGGCTCAGCCAGCACTGAGATGTGGAAATCAACTCCAGAACCAAGGGTGGAAGGCACTCAAAACTCTACCCTACTCTCAGGTACAACACGAAGAGTGCCTTTTCACCAAAGGAAGACAGCCGACTGCCCTGGGAGAGGTCCCTGGGGACAGCAGGTGGACCCCCGCCTGAATCAAGGTCCCTCCTCACCCAGGCTCTGGATCTGTACAAGCTGAAGGTCTTCGTGGCCTGTCAGCAGGAACTCTCGGAGAAGCTCCATGACGGTGGGGAAGTAGGGCAGCAGGGAGTCCTGGGCAGCTGTGGCTACAGGACACAAGAGGATAAGAGCAGGCAGGGAGTCGGGACGGTCGATGCAGACTTTCTCAGTCAACCCACACCACACCTTCACCTCCTTGCCCCTGTACTCACCAATGGCCCCTATGGCGCTCACGGCTAGCTCCTTGGTCCGGGCTTTGCTAGGGTTCCTCAGGGGCTGTAGCATACACTCCATAAGTTCCGGAAGGTAGGGCTGCACTTTGGGCCCTGTGGGAAAGTTCCTTTACCAACGAACCCAGGTCTCTTGATAGTCCGTGCAACCTTCCCACACCTCTTCCCACCCGGCAGCCCCCTTTAGCCAAATGTGTTCCTCCCCTCCCCTGTACTGCACACTCCCATCGCTACCTAGGTTCTCCACGAAGTTCTCCAGGGCATAGCAGGCCTTGGCCAGGTGTTGTGTGTTCCCTGTGGGCACTGACTTCAGGTAGGCGAGGAGCAGCGGCATCACTTCCTCAGAATAGTTGCTGATATGGGGCTGGGGAAGAAGCAGGTGGGACCGGTCAGGCTTACCTGAAGAGCAAACCTCTGGGGGTCAATGGCAGCAACAATGTTTAAAGAGATGAAACTTTAAGAGCCGGGGTCCCCAGCCTTGGGGTGGGGAGATCTCTCATGTGGTAGCCACCTGCATTTAGCTTTGCTGACCTGCAAGTTCTCTGAAAACTGGCCCAGAGCAAACAAGGCAGCGTTGCGAACAATCTGCGAGGAGTCACTCAGGCCCTTGCACACGGTCTGGAGCAGCGGGGACAGCATTCTGAATGGGGCAGAAGAACAAAATCTGAGGGGCAGCACACAAGAACCCTAGTCTCAACCGTTCTCTTCATTCCTCCTGAAAAGGACCAAGACTCTCCAGAACTGGCTGTAAAACCATCCTTTATCTCTGGAATGGTAAAGCTGTTTCTCTTCCAAAGCAGGACACTTTTGAAAGGCAGCAAATATCCCGACTGGCCCACGCCTTTAATTCCAGCACCTGGGAGGCAGAGGCAGAGGCAGAGGCAGAGGCAGAGGCAGAGGCAGGAGGATCTCTAAATTCAAGGCCAGCCTGGTTAACAAAACAGATTCCGGGACAGGCAGGACTACAGAGAAACCCTATATCAACAACAAAAGACTGAAAAACACCCCCCAAAAGACATTAAAAAATTAAGCGGGGCCAGGCATGGTCATACATATCTTTAATCCCAGTACTGGGGAGGCAGAGACAGGCAGGTCTCTCAAGTTCCAGGCCAGCCAAGGCTACATAGGGAGACGCTGTCTCAAACAAGCGAACAATAAATAGAACCAAGTAAGCTGAAACAGGGGTACTAGGACTGCCAGGGAGGATGTCAGAGCCATCCTTATATGTGACCCACCTCACCCTGGGACAGGGACTGAATGTAATACCTTTGCCTGATGTAGTCACCAGCACCATCAGAGAGGACAGCCAACATCAAGAACCCTGCTTTCCGCTGGTACAGGAAATCACTCCGTAAGGCTTCTTCCAGCATGGGCATCTATGGAGTACATGGCACATTCCAAAAGCCCAGCAAGATCACAAGAGCCCGATCACACACCCCCAGGGAGAATAAGAGCAGGAGAGTCACGCTTACCACAAGGGGACAGAGCTTCTCAGGGGGTAGATGTAGCGCCAGCATGTCCACAACCTGAGAAAGTTCAGGGAGATTGTAATTCCATCTCTAACCTCCTAGGGTCACTTAGCCCCTGTTCCATGATCCATTTGTGATGACGAGTTCCATGTCTGATACAAGATGCCTCGGACTGGCCTGAAGTTTACGATCCTACCTCGGCCTCCCTGGTTGTAATGACTGATTTTTTTTTTTTTTTCCCCGAGACAGGGTTTCTCTGTGTAACAGCCCTAGCTGCCTGGAACTCACAGAGGTTGGCCTGCCTGTCTGGGAGTGCTGGGATTAAAGGCGTGCGCCACCACTGCCCACCACGGCCTAGCTATGATGGTTCTCAGCTTCGTTAGCTTGAGAAATGTTTAGGAAACTGTGATGGTGTTTTAGGGTCAATTAGATCAGGAGGGCTCTCACCTAATGACGATCGATCACTTGATAGACACCAGGAGGAGCAAAATGTAGAAGGTAGGGCTTAGTTGGGGGTCACGTCCTTACAGGATCTATCTGGCCCTGGCTCCTAGTATTTCCCTTCTCTGCTTCCTGTCCATAACAAACTGTAGGCCCTATTTCTGTATGGTGTAGCAGCCAGGCATAAAAGCCATAGGCCCGGTCTGAGCTGATCGCATAGCTCTGCAGACAAGCTGTCTCCGCGTAACAATAGCAAGGATATACAGCTCCTTTCTTCTTTTGTTAGAAATGTAGATCTCCCGAGGAGAGGTGTTGGCTGAAACTGGTCAGGATGTTTGGTGCTTATTTCTTGGTAATTTGGAGGAAGTCTTATAGAGATGATAATTCATGGCCTACGGGACTGCCAGCATACAGGTAGATGCAGACGTGACTAAAAGCCCATTCACCTGGTTACCTAGGATACAGCGTAATGTGTTTTCCCGCTCATTTTATGGGATGATATATAAACTGTTTGGAGAATAAACGAGAGAGATCTTGCCCTTCCATGACGACCGTGTAAGTTCCTCACGACTCCGTTCCAGTTCAGTTAGAAAAAAGAATTATCTGTGTTGGACCCACACGGGCTTCAACACAAACCGCTCTGCTTTGCTTCCCAGTGGCCATGACTTGAACCACTCTGTTTGACCATTCTTTTCCCACCACAGTAAACAGACATCCTTCCTCCCCTTGAGTTGTTTCTCTTAGGATGGTCACACTGATTAAGAGACTAAGGTATACCTGTACAGCAAAGTGCTTGGGGGTCTCTCCCATCAGCCCAAGCTCCAAGTCATCATCATCAGAATCTTGGTCCTCAGGATCCAACTGGCCCATGGGTGGCTCAGCAGCCATAATTGGAAAAAGGTCTTGCAGCAAGGGAGGCAGGAGGCGGTTCTTCAGTAAGGCCTAAGAGGGGAGGAGACTGTCCCTGAGCATCTCCTACGGGCTCACAAGGAAAAAAATTCCACCCTGCCAACATAAGGAGTCCAGCAAGAGATTCCCAATCTCCTAGACAGGAATAGGAGAAGGCTGGAAAGGGCTTGAGCAGGACCCCAAGAACATGACTAAGAGTGGAGATACTGTGATGACACACCCAGAGGGTACTTACCTTACTTTTGACTTTAACCAAGAAACTGAGGCAGCAGAGAATACGTACACGAAGTGCATCGCTAAGGGCCACATTTTTAGCCACCTATACAGACACTAACAAAAATCAGGAACGAGCAAGAAAACTTCCAGCAAAATAAGTACCAGGGGCAGCCCCCACCCCAGGCTCACCTCCAGGCAGAACATGAGGACCTCAGAGAGGTGGGGAGTGATGATAGGCAGATCCGACTCCAGCAGCTCATCCAGGGCTTCCAAGGCCTCGCAGGCCTTTACCTGATGGAGAGGTAAGCCATAAAGTATCAGGCTACAGGTGCCTCCACCCCCCACCCCCCTCCACCCCCCCTGCAAAGGAGAACCCTCCCCATATGTCCTTACCTCATCTATGGGGATCAGAGTCCTCACTGCCATAATGAGTTTGGGCACCAACATCCGTGCGAGAGGCTGGAAGACACAGGATGAGTTTAATCCCAAAAAGCACATATGCAGCCTAATCCCAGAAACTAGCAGCTTCCTCATGGCATGCAATCCAAGGAGAAGGCTCCCGGCCAAGTCACCCACAGTATCCCCTCAACTGCTAGGAAGAATGGAAGGCAGAGTGAACGCCTAAAGCATCTTGGGCCAGAACTTCTAAAGGTAAGGACACAAAGACCAAGAGATACAGAGTCGACAGTGATGGAGGCTGAGCCGGTGTCTCACCACGTCATCAGGCCTGAGGTAAGGGGCCAAGGCAGTCAAAGTGCGCAGGGAGTAGAAGAGCACCCCAGGGGCGCCTACTTCACTCAGAGTTTCAACCAGAAGCTGGAGGAGCTCTCGTTGGTAGGGGAGGAATGCTTCCGGTTGGGAAGACACCACCACACTCAGCAGCAAAAGCCCCACCTGTCCAGAGGCAAAGGGTCAGAGGAGAAAAGCACCCAGGGTCCTCTGCCCAGCTTCTCAGCCCCACCCTGCCCGGCGGCGCGAGCGCACCTCTCTCTCAGGGCTGGTGGCGCTGTGCGTGCTCTGCTGAAGAAGGTGCGAGAACTGAGGCCAGGCTTCCAAGCCTTCCTTTCGAAAAATGGTGGCTGAGAGCTGGGCCAAGCTGACACTCACGTAATGCCTGCAAAGAGGGGCATCATCCATAACCTACCTCCCTTCCCTAC
Organism: Microtus oregoni; assembly: GCF_018167655.1. Taxonomy (NCBI): domain Eukaryota; kingdom Metazoa; phylum Chordata; class Mammalia; order Rodentia; family Cricetidae; genus Microtus; species Microtus oregoni. The sequence goes on from NW_024543219.1 coordinate 8,095,412, forward strand.
CCTCATCGCCGTCCCCTGCGGACAATGCCCCATCGAGGAGCGCCCGCGAAGGGAAGCATCCAGGCTTGAGCACAGTCTTTCCCAAGTCAGACCCAGAAGGCAACAGCTGGGGGTGAAGAAAGGAAGGTAGCATTTAATCTGGCTCGTTCAGCACCTCTGGACTGGCTGACTTTCGCTCTGATTTTCTGGTTGGGCTTTGGCAGATCATTTTCACCCATTCTCAAAACCTTTAGTTTTCACAGGCTCCACCTTCAAGGACTGAATGACGTCTATGTTCCCTAATCCCAGCCTGGGGCTGAAAAAGATGGCTGAAGCCCAGAGAGGACCCGAGCCCCAAACCAGTTAGGACCCCCAAGAGGAGGCGCTAAGACTTACTCTGTCTCTTTCTGTAGGGCTGTCAGGACCAGGTTCTTGAGGCTGGAAGACAGGTGGCAAAGGCTTGGTACCCAGCCTGTTAAAGGGTCGACGAGGCCTGGCCCTTCCCATCCCAAACCTAGCCCACCTCTCGCGTTGCTCAGGTGCCAAGCGTCGCCAGCGGGTGCTCAGCCTTCTACGGGTAAGGACCGCTGCAAACTGGCGGATCTAGGGCGAGGGGAGGTAGCCAAATCAGAATGGCAGGCAGCAGGGTGATGAACAGACCGCAGGGGGTGGAGGCTGGGGCGGGATTACGGGCACACTGAGGAATTTCAGAATTTCAGCGAGGAGGAGCAGGTTACTCGCCTGTGGGTCTGTCGCAGAGGCCAACAGGTCGCAAAGCGCAGGCAAGGCAGCAGGGTCCCGAAGGGCAGCCTGGAGCTGCTCCGTGGCCTGGTGGGAGGCTGGGGGTCAAGACCGGGCTTTTCCCACAGCCTCCCCCTCCCCCTGGCCCGGCTGGGCCTGCCCATACCCGGCGGATGCGTTCGGTGTCCGGCAGCAGCAGCTCCTTTAGGATCTTCTCCAGCTCCGCAGGCTCCATGGCAGCAGCTGAGCCGCCGCTACAGGGCTGAGTGGGGAGGGCGGGGGTGGGGTGAGGGGGAGGAACGGCACGTGGAGACTCGGACACCAACTTCCGGCGGAAAGGGCGTTACTCTGCGTCTCTTCTGTCGCCTGTGTCACTAATGCATCTTGCTTCCCTTAAAAAATTCCTGTAGGAGACTGGCGTCAGGCTGGGCTTCCGTCAGGCTGAGCACCGGGTAAACCACAGAAACAGAGCCCCGGAAAAGTGGGTTCCCCGCGCCGACAGTTCCCAAGGGTCCAGGGTTTGTGCGACAGTAGCGGACTCCGTTTTCAAAGGGACCAAGCATTGACAACAGGCCTCGGGTTTCTTTTTTTTTGTTTTTTGTTTGTTTGTTTGTTTTTTCGAGACAGGGTTTCTCTGTGGCTTTGGAGCCTGTCCTGGAACTAGCTCTGTAGACCAGGCTGGTTTCGAACTCACAGAGATCCGCCTGCCTCTGCCTCCCGAGTGCTGGGATTAAAGGCGTGCGCCACCACCGCCCAGTTTAGGCCTCGGGTTTCTGTAACTAGACCAAAACCTCCAACTACAGGATCTGTTTTCTTAATAAATTTTATTTTAATTTGTAAAAAGAAAAAAAAATCAGGACTAAAACGTAAGGCAACTTAAAAAGTTCAAATATATATTTCTTATATCATAGAGATTTTTAATTTCCCGGTCCTCTCTAAGAAGGGAGGCCCAAGGGGCAAAGGGGAAGGAAGGCGACAATGCCATCACACAATTCAGTCGGAAGCTGTCAAGTGGAATCAACGGGGCATGATGAAAGCACAGGGAGAGCAATAGTTCTGTCCCTCAGAACTCAGTCCATCTTGAGGTTAACATAGATATAACGGATGAACTTTAAGGAAGAGAAAAAGGAGATGGTGCCCAGCATGAGGAAGAACACATAACCAGTCAGTAAAGAGTAGCCAAAGAACTCTACTGTCTGCACTGCCCCTGACATGTTGGAGCGCCGGGCATAGTAGAACACGGAGTAGAGGAAGATGAAAAGTCCGGTGGAGCCGACACTCAGCACTGACCGCCACCACCAGCGGTAATCTTCCCCCGACAGCTGGAAGTAGGTGAGCGCAATGGAGATGCAAGCCCCCACACTCAGCAGGATGGCGAACACAAAGAAGAGGATGCCATACAGAGTGTACTGCTCTCGACCCCAGACGGTGGCAAAGATGTAGTACAGCTCCACAGAGATGGCGCTGTGGAGAGAAGAGGGACACAGCATTAAAGCGCTGTGCGCAGCCACACCTTCCGGGACTGCAGTCACCAAGGAAATCAAGGCTACCTGGGGATTCCTACGCCCACTTCCACCCCCACACGGTTTCTTCGTAGTTTTGGGGCCTGTCCTGGAACTAGCTCCAGGCTAGTCTTGAACTCAGAGAAATCCGTCTGCCTCTGCCTCCCAAGTGCTGGGATCAAAGGCCTGTGCCACCACCACCTGGCGTACCTGGGAATTCTTTTGCCTTTGATTAGTTCTCTTAGTTCATGAACATCTTCCCTGACAGGCATATGTCTACACTACTGCTATTTGGGAGGCTAAGGCAGGAGAATTGCCAAGTTCGAAGCTAGTCTGGGCTACAGAGCAAGTTCAAGGCCAGACTGGAAAACTTTGAGATTTGAGATTGTCTCAAAATGAAAAATAACTGTCTCAAAAAAACCAAAAAAAAAAAAATGAAAAATAAGAAAGGGCTAGGAGGGGCTGGAGAGATGGCTCAGCAGTTAAGAAAGAGCGCTGGATGTTCTTCCAGAAGACCCAGGCTCAAATCCCAGCACCCACATGGCAGCTCACAACTGTAACTCCAGTTCCAGGGGATCTGATACCTTCACACCAATGCACATAAAATAAAGTTAAATAAATTAAAAAAAAGGGGGGGGGCTAAGATATCACTCAGTGGTAGAGTGCTTGCCAAATAATGCATGAGGCCTTAAGTACACTCCAATAGTACAAAAAGGGAGTAAGAGAAAGGAAACAAAAGCAGCTACTGTGTTCTCTTTATTTTCTGCTGTGTTGCTGAAAAGGTGCATAGTCAACTGAATGAATAAGGGGCTAAGCTCTACACACCTGCAAACACTAGTCCTACAGGCACTGATCAGGGCTTAAAGTCCATCTGCTTGCTGTTTGCTGAGGAGGGGAGCTTCAGAAGTGAAACACATCTGAATTAGCTGAAGCTCACTCCTGCTAGATGGCACCATTTTATGAGCTCTCACTGAACTGGGGATTGTTACTGGGTTATGGTATTGAGGTGGCAGAAGGAAAAGCTGAATCAAAACCCGACAATGGCAAGGCGTGGTAACGCACATCTATAATCCAAGCACCCAAGGCACAATTGTGTATTTTAACCCAGCCTCATAAGACTGTCTCAAAACAAACAAACAAACACCCTCTAGTGTCCAAAACCAAACCAAACTAAAACCCTCCCGAGTGACGGGCATGGTGTGATGTGTAGGTACCTGAAAGGTAAGAAGCCACCAACAGTCATGTGGATGACAGTAGACTTGTACCAGGGTTGGGGTGGGATCTCCCGGGCGATGTTCTTAGTGCGACAAGGTGCATCAAAAGGACTAGCGTTGTTCTTCCCGAAGATGCCTCCAATGACAGTAAGAGGAAAGCCTACCAGTAGCCAGACCGTCAGAAGCAGCAGGATGGTTGTGGCTGGTAGAGCCTGTGTCGAACCATTGGCCCAATGCACTGAGTTCACCACACTCCACGTCAGGAAGAAAGGCACTGCAGGAAGGAGGGTCAGCAGTAGGAGCAACACCCCTGTGACACCCCACTCAGACTGGACCTAAAGGGGAGAGGGATGAAGTAGCCTGCCACTTACAGGGCCCAACTATGCTCCCAGATGTCCAGAGCTGAAGGAATTCACCTTGACCCTTTCATAGCTCACTGTTCTTTGTTCTTTATTTTCTGAACACCCTCTTCCTCCCACCCAGCCCCATCAAGAATCAAGACAGTTGCTTCATCGTGGTCTGAGAGTGATAAGAATCACTACAGGAACCTTGTCTTGCCATGCCTTGATAATTCCTGGCATGAAACAGTCATTTGGGTTAAGTTTAGGATCTTTTCTCAGAAAGCCATGCTTAAAATACAAATATGATAGGGTATAAATCAAATACACCAAATTGGAAGCAGCAAGGTTTAGAAGGTAGACTACTACTGTCTCTGGAAAGGCGATCTGGCTGGGCAGTGGTGGCGCACGCCTTTAATCCCAGCACTCGGGAGGCAGAGGCAGGCGGATCTCTGTGAGTTCGAGACCAGCCTGGTCTACAAGAGCTAGTTCCAGGACAGGCTCCAAAACCACAGAGAAACCCTGTCTCGAAAAACCAAAAAAAAAAAAAAAAAGAAAGGCGATCTGAGCAGGGCGGTGGCGGCACACACCTTTACTCCCAGCACTCAAAGGCAGAGGCCAGCTGGTCTACAAAGCAAGTTCCAGAACAGTCAGGACTATTACACTGAGAAACACTAACTGGGGGTCAGCAATCTGGTTTGAAGGCTAGAATGAACCTACCTCTGAAATAAAAACAGTATCAAAAAATAAATTTAAGGATGCTATTTAAGGGGGTTGAAGAAATGGTTCAATTGGTAAAGCCCTTTCCCCCAAAGCATGAGGACCCAAGTTGGATCTCCAGCATCCATATTTAAAACAAACAAAATCAAGTCAGATGGAGTAGCCAGGGCTCTTGATTACTGTACAAGGGAGGCAAAGACAGGAGGATGCTTAGGGCTCGATGGTCGTCCACACCAGTGAGCTCCGACTTCAGTGAAACCCTGGCTCCAAAAACAAGGTGAGTTCCTGAGAAGGATACCTGATGTTGACATCTGCCTTCCCCATGTACACAAGTTCCCAGCACCCACACAAGTAGACACACCACATTATTTAAGCATAATGTCTGAGAAACTGATGGTTCAGTTTGTAAAGTGCTGTTCATGAAGGCCTAGGTTCAGTCCCCAGATCCCCATATGAACAAAAGCTAGGCATAGTTGCTCATGCTGTTTTGTTGGTCTTTGGGTTTTTTTGTTTTTTGTTTTTTTTTTGGATTTTCAAGACAGGGTTTCTCTGTAGTTTTTGGTGCCTGTCCTGGAACTAGCTCTTGTAGACCAAGCTGGCCTCGAACTCATAGAGATCCACCTGCCTCTGCCTCCCGAGTGCTGGGATTAAAGGCGTGCGTCACCACCGCCCGGCTCCAGGTCTTTGGTTTTTTTATTGTTGTTATTTTAGACAAAAGTCTATTCAGCCCTGACTGTCTTGGAACTGGTTCTGTAGACCAGGCTGGACTTGAAGTCAGAGATCTGCGTGCTTTGGCCTCTGAGTGATAAGATTAAAGGCGTGTACCACGACACCTAAGAGATTCTTTTTGATAGATTTTTCTTATGAAATTACTGCCCCACCCAGTTGCTAGAAAGACTGCTTTGTGGTTAATAGCACTTCCTGCTCTTAGAGGACTTGGGTTTGATTCCCAGCACCCACATGGTAGCTCACAGCCTTCTGTCACTCCAGTTCCAGGGGATCAGACACCTTCTTGTGGCCTCATGACTATGTTGCACATGCATACATGCAGGCAAAACACTCATACACATAAACAAATATTTTTAAAAGTCCTCCCTATGGGCTGGAAAGATGGCTCAGCAGTTAAGAGCACTGGCTGCTCTTCCTAGAGGTCCTGAGTTCAGTTTCCTGCATCTACACGGTGGCTCACAGCCATCCCTAACGAGATCTGGTGCCCTCTTCTGGCTGCAGGCATACATGCAGACAGAACACTATACATAATAATTAAATAAATCTTTTTTTTTTGAAAGTCTAGATCTGTTATTGCTCTAGGTGCTAAGTCTTTACTCTGTTTATGTGTACATCCACTCTAATGTATGCAGGGCATTGAGAACAGCACTCTTTGCCTTCCTCCCTCCTTCTCTCTCTACCCCTGACAGTTCCCAGCAAGGCCATCCCATAAAAAAAAAAAAAAAAAAATCCTCCTATATTCCCTGCACTGACTCAATCCCAGGGCCCATGATGTGCTCCTACTCCCTAAATCTAGACAGACCCACCATGAAAGGGGACGTTCTCACCAGAGAAAAGACTGGTCGTAAGAATGATGTTCCACACCCAGCGCTCGCCTCCGATCTGCCGGTAGAAGTGGCTGGACACATAGCCAGAGATGCAGCAGGTCAGGGCATACAACAAGATGGCTGCCGAGTTAATGGCTCCATGACGGTGCACATTGAACATGCCCAGCAACGCCATGACAATGATGCCTACAGGGTAGCAGTGGAGAATTCGTTAGGCCTCATCTACATCTCTTCTCCATGTCAGATAAAGGGCCTCATTTGATTACATTTCCCTGGTTCTACTGTCAGGAAAACCCATATACAGCCTCACTAGAGCTACGGTCTCCCCTCGGTTTTGTTCTCATCTTGAAGAGAAGATCCACTGAACTTTTATAATAAACTATCTGCTACTCTTTGAGAGCAATTCATATCACCTCACCAGTGCCAAGAGCCAGGAACTGGGCGCCCACACCAAGCACAGCACAGAGCAGCCCGCGGTACGGAGGGAAGCGGAAGACATCTGTGTGGATAATTTTCCAACCATTGTCACCCTGGTCAAAGTCATCACTAGAGCCTCCAGAGCTGGTCTCTTCATCTAGGTTGTACCGAGCCAGGTCATTTCGGAGCACACGCATTAGAATGACAGCCACGAAACCCACCAGTAAAAACACAAGCACCATGGAGTTGATGATGGACAACCAGTGGATTTCCAGCGTTCGAGGAAAGAAACCACCATCATCACCACGGCGCCTATCACTCCGACGCTCCACTGAAGTCTCAGACCAGTGCACACTGTAAGTGTGAGTAAGGCCTAGGAATTCATCAGATCGTAAACCATCCAAGCTGTGGGGCTTGACATCCCGAACTGAAACATTGGCAAATATGATTCGATCTCCATGGAATTCTAGGTGGAAGTCCAAATGTGTCCAGAGACCTATCTTGTGGCTATGTGGCAGGAAGCCGCTCTCTTCCATGTAGCCCACAAAACCACGGATTGGCAAGTCATCTACCACAAATTCAAAGTAATACAATTCCTCAATGGCCTGGCGCAGCTGCTCCACCTATAGAGAACAAGCCAGGGGTCAGTATACAAAGCCTCTAGGGTTAACGCTGTGTTTCTCAACTTGGCAGTACTCATAGTTTGGGCTGGATGATTCTGTGCTGTAGGGAGATGCTGTGCACTGCAGAATTCAGCATCCTTGATCTCTACTCACTACACACCAACAGTACCGCTGAATCGTGACAATCAGCATCTCCAAAGCCAGGCATGGAATAAAACATCCCTGTTAGCCCAGCACTTAAAAGGTTCGTCTTGGGTTTGAGGCCAGCCTGGGCTACAGAGTATGACCTTATCTCAACAAACACACACACACAAAAAAAAACCCAAATCAAACAAACAAAATGTCTCTTAACATTGCCAAAGTTCCTAAAGGACCAAAACTGTCTCCCATTGAGACTCATTGATTGATTCTGGTATACTGGTCCCCGAAAAGAGCAAGAATGACTTTGATGGGATAAAGTCTCAAAAAAATAAGTGGGACAAAGTGTAAAAAAAGACTGGAATCTATTAAGAAGTGCGTGGATTTGTTAAGGAAAAAAAAAGTAACGGGGAAAGTTAGAAAGTAAAGGAGCTGAGAAAGAACCAAAGGAATGTATGAAAGGAAAGAATTACACAGGAGTCTTAAGTAGGGCATTTTGTCAGTTCTGCATCTCAGTACCCATGTAATCCTGAAAAGTCAGTTCTTGAACAAGTACTGGGTTGTGGGTAGAGTCCAGACAGATAGTTTCCATAAAAGCACCACAACTGCAAGGCACTGCTAGCCTCTGGCGGGGGGGAGGGGGCGCTAAGTGATAACGAATGTGGAGAGCTGACCTGTGCAGAACTGAGCTGCATGTGGCACAGAATTCTCTTCTCCACGTTCTCCCGAAAGCGGATCTCGTACAAAGATTCGGCCATTCGGTCCCCATCCAGAACTTCACCCAAACTAAGACTTTTGTGACGGATCTTCTCAGGACAGCAGACTGGAAGCTGATAGTAGTGGTAAGTTTCCTGGGGGTTATGGTAGGGTCCCACTTTGTTGACATATAGAATGACAGGGTCGCCGGGCTTGTAGTGTGTCACACCTTCTACCCCTGGCCCATGGCCTGTGCCCAGCAACAGTATCAGGACTGGCAAACACTGGCAGCTCCAACTTCGAGGGTGCCCTAGGACTGTCATCTTTAAGGCAGCAGAACCTGTTGGGGGGAATCCCGTGGTTACAGAAACTAGGTATCAAATCGTGACGCCCCGGGTCTGGTCTCTCAAATGCCCATTGGCTCCTCTTCCTCCCATTGGCCTCCCGATCCCCGCACCGCACGACTTCTACCCCACAAAGATGGGGCTCGGCGCGCGCTCGACAGTACTCCCAACCCGGGGTTCACGCCTCTCCTCGGCCTCCCCCACCCCGGGGCTTCTGCTGCGCGCGCCAACCCGTTTCTATGGCAACGCCCGGAGGGCTCGCTGCTCCGGCAGAGGCACCGGCCGCAGTTTCGGGCTCCTCACTGGGAGGTACCGGCTGGCCAAAGAGGCGCCAGGGCCTCGCAGGCCCCCGTAGCTGCCCTTGGGCTTCTGCCCGGGTTCCCAGATAGCGGCGCCGGAGAGGTAGGCTTGACGAGGACCTGACGACGGACCTCGTCGGGGTTGTCCGCCTCTGTGCCTGATCGCCGCGACTGCGACTACGCCGCCGGCGTCCACTCTCGGCTCACCCAAATGCTCCCCAAACAGCTCTGGCTCGTCCGTGGTTGGGCCCCGCTACAGAGCCCCTCAAGCTCGCTCCTCGAGTCTGCGGGCGATGCAAGTGTTCTTCCCGGCGAGCAGCACCGCAGCCCGGCCACGTCAGCCTTACCACTTCCGCCCTCGCCGGCAGGGACCTCAGCTCCGGGAAGGCTCGTCTCCGGAGGTAAGAGCTCCGTGATGCTCGCGCGCGTGTTGCGGGCCGCTTCCCACGGGGGCTCGCGCAGACCGGGCTGCCCGCCCTAGGCTGGAGAGAGACGGTCGGGGAGTGCGAGTGCGAGCGCGGGCGGTCGAAGGCTGGAGCTGTCCCCGGCTGCTGAGGCTGGCCCTGACGCCGAGGGGTGCCCCTACCTGGGCGGGGCGAGTTTTTACGCGGCGTTCCCACGTCCCGTGGCCTCAAACACCTGGGTGAAAGTGTCCTTCCGAGACTTTCGGGCCGTACAGAGGAGTTTGTGGGGCCTGGGAGCAGTTTTCCAAACCAAACAGGGCTGGTTTGTTTTACTTTTTCTTCCCCCCCCCCCCCCCGAAACAAGGTTTCTTTGTGTAGCTAACTTTGTCCAGGAACTGCCTCTTCTGGCCTTGAACTCGGAGATCTGCCTGCCTCCGCCGCCCGAGTGCTGGGACTTAAAGGCGTGCTCCACCATTGCCGGGCTGACAGGGTTGTTCATAACCGGAGGTAGTGCCTTAGTTTTTTTGAAGCAAGAGCCCCAGCTGATCTCGAACTCGGGGGTTTTCCGAGTTTCCAGGTACGCACCGCCATACCTAACTTCCATCATTTTGTTCTGTGTATGTCTGTGTGGCGCGTTTGGCCTTCTCCTTAATCTTTTTTTTTTAAATATTTATTTATTTATTATGTATACAATATTCTGTCTGTGTCTGTCTGCAGCCCAGAAGAGGGCACCAGACCTCATTACAGGTGGTTGTCGGGAACTGAACTCAGGACCTTTGGAAGAGCAGGCAATGCTCTTAACCACTGAGCCATCTCTCCAGCCCCTTCTCCCTAATCTTGCAGGTTGTTTTGAAAATGTTTCCTTCTGTCTGGCTGTGCCATTGTTAAGGGGCTCTTCCCTGGGGGATTCCCTCTGAGCTGTGACCCACTTGGCACTTGGGAGCAAAATGGGAGGAAGCTGACAAAGTTGTCTGCCCCAGGGGAAGCAAGTACTGAAGAAAATCACAAGCGGCCCAGCCTCACGCCACCCGTGGTCCTGAGGCAGTGAGATTCTAGGAAGCTGGGATTGAGTCTATCACAGTGGCTTTTCTTTTGTCTGTTTTGCTCCATCCCCCCCCACCCCCCACACAGGTTATAAAAGACTCTGGGGCATTTCAGCATTACTGCCCCCTACCTGCCGGGGCGCCCAGAGATCTTGCATCCATACCAGGTTGGCGATTCAGTGTATGTTCAGAGACATCGTTCCCAAAGCCTCAAAGCTTACTGGAAGGGATCCTACACCGTACTCCTTATGACACCCACCGCCCTCAAGGTGGACGGTATTGCAGCCTGGATCCATGCGTCTCACGTTAACCTGGCACCTCCGCAGGACAACCCAGGGCCCTCCCAATGGAAGCTTCAGCACACCCAAAATCCTCTAAAGCTAAGACTCGTCAGATCAGCTTGATCCTGCCAGTTTTGCTGGCCTTTACCCTGATGCCCCTGCCCACCTATAGTAACCCCCAGGTACCCCAAAAACTGACTTGGCAGGTTTCCTCACAAACTGGGGAAATCATTTGGGCCACCTCCAAACTAGCCCCTCCAGGTACATGGTGGCCTACCCTCTCCCCTGATTTCTGTCGATTAGCGGCTGGATTAGCCTCCTGGGATATCCCAGACTCACAGCCCCAACAGTTGTCTATAGATGCTGGCAAAAGATTTTCTCCTGGGAGCCGGGCGGTGGTGGCGCACGCCTTTAATCCCAGCACTCAGGAGGCAGAGGCAGGCGGATCTCTTGAGTTCGAGACCAGCCTGGTCTACAAGAGCTAGTTCCAGGACAGGCTCCAAAGCCACAGAGAAACCCTGTCTCGAAAAAACAAAAAAAAAAAAAGGGCTGGAGAGATGGCTCAGTGGTTAAAAGCATTGCTTACACTTCCAAAGGTCCTGAGTTCAATTCCCAGCAACCACATGGTGGCTCACAACCATATGTAGTGAGGTCTGGTTGCCTCTTCTGGCCTTCAGGCATACATATAGACAGAATATTGTATACATAATAAATAAATAAATAAAGTAAAGCACAAAATATTATTTAAAAAAAAACAAAAAAAAAAGATTTTCTCCTGGGGGAAAATTTGGATGCGGGAGTCCAGAGGCAAGATGCTTTTTAGGAAAACTAGATTTCTACTTCTGTCCCAAAGATGGCAGGGATCGGAGTATCGCTGGACGTTGTGGAGGGTTAGAAAGCCTGTACTGCTGTGCCTGGGGATGTGAGACCACTGGAGATGCTTAATGGAGACCCAGTTCTTTTTGGGACTGGATCACTGTTGACAAGAATTACAATTCCCCAGAACAGTGTTCCAGTACGAGTACAGGACCCTATAGCACCAGCCCCTTAAATATTTCCATTACTTCCCAGGGACGAGCGGGAGGGCTGTCAGGATGGATACAGGGAAGGACTTGGGGCATCCGATGGTATTTTCCAAATAGAATGATCAAAAAGGATTTGGGTGCTACCTTCACAATAAAATTAAAAATAGAAAGTCCCCCAGGCCAGCCAGTGGGGCCCGATCAGGTACTACCTGACCAGGGACCTCCTGACCCCGTACCTCCTAAAGAGACCTATAATTCCCCAAGGCCTATGTCTGGGGACCCCAAACCCCTGATATCAACATCTATGCAACCAAACTCTCCCTAGTCCCAGGACGGCAGGAAATAGGTATCTGGTACCCTTCTCTATTGGTCTATGGTGGGCCTGCAACACTGATCTGACTCTTTGTGTCTCTACCTCTGTCTTTAGTGATGCCACTGATTTCTGTGTGCTGATTCAACTAGTCTCCAAATTTACTATCATAATGCTTCCAGTTTTGAGGATGAGTTTGACCTACGCCCCAGACACCGAAAAAGTGAACTGGCCACCATCATCTAGTTAGGTCTGGGACTGGGGTCTACAGCTTTAGTTAGGGGAGATGACTACTACTCCCAATTAAGAGCAGCTATGGATGAAGACTTAAGGGCCCTAGAACGGTCCATCTCCGAGCTTGAAGAATCGATGACCTCACTCTCTGAAGTGGTGTTACAAAATAGGCGCGGGTGCCGGCCTCAGGCTTTGTGCTTGGTTGATTGGCGGTTTTGTCGGAGACGGGATCTCTGCAACCTCTTCTGGCCTCAAACCTTCAGTGAGCCCTTGCCACTGTAGGGACTGTAAGGCTGCACCACTGTGCTTCATTTGTTTGTTTTTCATAAAAACTGTGTGTGTGTGTGTGTTCACGCACGCGCTCAAGGAGGCCAGAAAAGGATATTGGTTCCCCTGTAGCTCAGCCAGCAGGGTTACACTTCCAGTGGGTAGGACTTGATAAGTCACCTATAGACCCTGTCTCAAAACAAAAGTTGATGATTTGAATGAAATGCCCCACATTGTCCCACTTGGTGGCAGTGTCTGGGGAGGTTGGGGAAGTGTGGTCCCTGTTGGAGAATGGCGCTGGGGCAGGCACTGGGAGGCTGCTGGGTTCTTGCTTGCAGCTCAAGTCATGACCCCCCGGAACTATAAATGCAAATAAACTTTATAACCTGACTTGGTCATGGTGTTTTATCACAGCAATAAAAAATAATCCAAAGGTAGAAGTTACCCACTTCCTTCTCTGAATGCCACATGCATGTGAACCTTCAGCACACGGCACACACAAAGAAAAAAATTACAGTCCTCTTGCCTTTGCCTCCTGAGTGCTCAGATTGTAAACCATTCCCAAGCCTACCCCACAGAATCTTCTGAGAAACTCTGAACACACCCTCCTGCCTGTGCTGGCCAGTTTTACATAAGCGACACAACCTAGAGCCGTGTGGAAAGAACCACAGCTGAGAGAATGCCCCTGCCAGATTGGCCTATGAGCAAACCTATGGTGCATTTTCTTGATTGATGTGGGGAGGCCCACTCACTTGGCACTGTGGGTGCTGGGCTGATGGTCTTGGGTGCTAGAAGAAAAGTTAAACAAGCCATGGGGAGCAAACATCTATAGCCTCCAAAGCAGTCCCTGCTTCTAGGTTCCTCCCTTGAGTTTTGCCCTGAGTTCTCTGGATTATGAGCTACAAGCTGTAAAATGAAATAAAGTCTTCCCCGAGTTCCCTGCTGTGGTGTTCTGTACATCAATAGAAGCCATGAGACACTGCCCCTCTCACTTTGTCATTCCCCTGAATTTGTCCTTCCTTTCAGCTGAGACTCATAACTCATCTCCCAGTCTCGTTGGTTTTGTTTCTGGCTTTCTTTATATAATTTAGAGTCCACATTCCATCATTTCAGTCACATTCTTTTTGTTTGTTTTTGTTATTTGAGACAGTTTCTGTGTAGCCTTGGTGGTCCTGGAATTAGCTTGGTGGACCAGGCTGGCCTTGAACTCAGAAATCCGCCTGCCTATGCCACCTGGGTGCTAGGATTAAAGGTGTGTGTCACCACTTACCTGAGTTCGTTCTTTTATTATTATTTTTTAAAGGATTGCATTTATTTATGTGCATTGATGTTTTGCCTGCATGTGTGTCTGTGTGAGGGTGTCAGATCTTGGAGTTACAGTTATAAGCTGCCATGTGGGTGCTGGGAATTGAACCGGGTTCTCTGGAAGAATGGTGAGTGCTCTTAACTGCTGAAAGATAATTCCAGCCCCCCTTCTTTTATTAATGTATATGGATGTTTTGTGTCTGTGCACTATGTATGCCTGATAGCCATCAAGGCCAGGAGAGTATGGGTCCTATGGGACTGGAGTTACAAGCAGGCAGTTCTCTAAGCCACCAACCCATCTCTCCAGCCCTACCTTGAGTTCTTAATTCTTTGTGTTTGTTTTGTTTTTCAAGACGGGGTTTCTCTGTGTAGCCCTGGAACTCACTCTGTAGAGTAGAGAGGCCTTGAACTCAAGAGATGTGCCTACCTCTGCCTCCCCAGTGCTGGGGCTAAAGGTGTCCACCTCCACTCCCTGACATAAGTTCTTGATTCTTTGTTTTGAATCATTTAAATTTATCTCAGGTGCATTGGTGTGAGGGTGTCAGATCCCCTAGCACTGGAGTTCCCCAGTTGTGAGCTGCCAGTTGAACCCAAGTCCTCTGGAAGAGCAGCTAGTTCTTTTAGCTGTTGAGTCATCTCTCCAGCCCTGAGTTCTTGATGATTTTATTGAAGCTGCCAAGCAAAACTATAACTTTGGATTAAATCAGTGTTCAAGATGCTAAAAGAATCTCAACACTATTTCTGTAAACTGTCAGGCTCTCAGTCCTGCCCTGTCAATTTACTCATTGCCCAAACCTCCTATCCCTTCTCTACAACCCGTTGTTCTCAGACATTGGACGTGAATGTACGGATGTGTACAGGTATATGGAGGTCAGAGGTTAACTACGCTGTCTCACTGGAACTGGCCAGTGAGTCCAGGGTTTTCCCTGTTTGTGTTTCCTTAGCCATGAGGTCACAAGTGCACGTTAACACCCTGCTTACATGGATGCTAGGAATCGAATCCAGGGCTTGACACCTGTGCAGTAAGTACTCTACTGACTAGGGATTCTTCAGCTCCATCTTCTCAAACATCTTTCATCACTCAACTGTTCTGTGTAGGAGGTGATGTAAGATACACAATCATGGCCTGTTGTAGTAGTGTGTGCATATAATCCCAGTACTTTGGAGGCTAAATCAGTAGGATGATGGGATTGAGTCCAGCCAACAGCCAAGACTAAAGGGAGACATTCAAAATAAAGAAATCCTAAATTCTGAAAGAAAAGCAGGAAGTTGCCAGAAAGAGAGAGAAAGAAAGAACAAAAGGAAGGAAGAAAGAAAGAAGGCAAGACAGAAGAAAAGAAAGGAAGGAGAAGGCCGGGCGGTGGTGGCGCATGCCTTTAATCCCAGCACTTTGGGAGGCAGAGGCAGGCGGATCTCTGTGAGTTTGAGGCCAGCCTGGTCTACAAGAGCTAGTTCCAGGACAGGAACCAAAAGCTACAGAGAAACCCTGTCTCGAAAAATCCAGAAAAAAAAAAAAAAGAAGAAGAAAAGAAAGGAAGGAGAAGGCCGGGTGGTGGTGGCGCACGCCTTTAATCCCAGCACTTGGGAGGCAGAGGCAGGCGGATCTCTGTGAGTTCGAGACCAGCCTGGTCTACAAGAGTTAGTTCCAGGACAGGCTCCAAAACCACAGAGAAACGCTGTCTCGGGAAAAAAAAAAAAAAAGGAGGGAAGGGAAGGAAGGAAGGAGAAAGAAAATGGAGTAGTATTTCTCTTTGCCTAGAGCATTGTGTGTGGATGTGTGCTAAAATGGCCTGGTATTGGACCTGGTGGCACAGACCTGGAGTCCTCACTGCTACAAAGGCCAAGACAATTCTCTTATTGCAAGTTTGGTGCCTGCCTGGTGAACTTAGTGAAACTGCCAAAAAAGAATAAGAGAAAAGATGCTGATATATAGTTCATAGTTTCATTTATTTCTCTGGCATGTGAGAGGCTATAGATTCAACCCATTGCATTCAGGTACTCACTGAGGCAGAAACTGAAATTTAGAATTCAAAGCCAGCCTGGGATACATAGTAATACCGTTTCTGGGGGAAAAGAGAGAGAGAGAGAGAGAGAGAGAGAGAGAGAGAGAGAGAAATCCAAACAAAAGACAATGGATCTGGAACTGGCTTACAGACAATTGTGAGCCACCATGTGGATGCTGAGCACCACTACGATGAGTATGAGGTGGAGAGATGGGGAGAGAGGCACAACGGCTTGGGCTCTAGGAAAAGGGGCAGACCTGGAGGCCGGAGGTGTGAGAAACAGCCTGATATGTATGGAATGCCTGCACTCCCATATCCACGGTGACATCTGGGCCTGTGTTGCCGCTGAGGGCCATGTCTGAGTCCGTGGCCCTGCTGCAGCCTGTGTTGATGTTGATGTAACAAGGCCTATGTTACCATCCCAGGGCCTTGCTGAGCTGGCCCTGCCTCTCGCCTGGGAAGTGAGGAAGACCTGGCACCAGTAGCATGGGTCCAGGAGGGCTAGGGGGCAACCAGCTCATCTACCCCCCCAGGCTTTGAGTTGGCCTACCCCAATATCTATTCCATCTTTGAGCTGCTGGAACTGGTGTAGGGGCTGGACCTCTGGATCTCCTTGACTCTAGGCAACAGCAGAATAACTAAGAGGAGTCTTGGTGAGGGTCCAGTATTGATGGTGTAGCAGAAGCCACAGACCTTGAACCAGACCAACAACTCATTGCAATGAACATTTGTAACTAAAGATGTTTGGGCTGAAGGGTATCCTGGGTGACACCGCAGCATCCAAGGCCACTACAAGCACCATAACTAACTAATATGTGATGGAAAAATGAGAGGCAGAGGAGCACAGTGGTACCCGGCAGAGCTAGAGAGCGACAGCAGCCATGTGAGAGAGGCTGTGGCTGCTGGGGGCGCAGGGTGTGTCCAGAGGGGTCGGAGAGATGCTTTTTTTTTTAATTTTTATTTTCCTTGGGGGGATTTACAAGGGAGGAGGGCGGATATGGAAAGACTGGGAAATAAGTGGAATTGGGGTCCATGATGTGAAATTCTCAAAGAATCAATAATAAAAAAATTCTTTTAAAAAAAGCATATAACTATAACTCAGAATTCGAGAAGTAGGAGGATTTCAATTTTGAGGCCAGCCTAGGATATATATTGAAACCCTAGGCCCCATATTAAAAGAGCAAAAAAAGGGGGCTGGAGAGATGCCTCTGTGGTTAAAAGCACTGGCTGCTCTTCCAGAGGTCCTGAGTTCAATTCCCAGCAACCACCTGGTGGCTCACAACCATCTGTAATGAGATCTGGCGCCCTCCTCTGGTGTGCGGGCATACATGGAGACAGAATGTTGTATACATAATCAATAAATCTTTTTTTTTTAAATGTCTTAAATAGAAATAAAAGTCAGAGCCAAGCAGTGGAGACAAATGCCATTCATCCCAGCACCCAGGAGCCAGAAGCAGGCAGATCTATGAGTTTGAGGCCAGCCTGGTCTACAAAGTGAGTTCCAGGACAGCCAGGGCTACACAGAGAAACCCTGTTTGTTTTAATCAGATGCATGAAGACCTGAGTTCAAAACACCAGTAGCTATGCAAAAAGCAAAAAGCACGGCTGCATAAGCTTTCTAACCCCAGACGTGGTGATAGAGATAAGTGGGTCCTCTGGCCTCAGCATGCATGGGCACAGGTGTCCATACATGAATGCTTCAACTAGAGGGGATCAACAGGCTTGCAAGAGACTGGTTAATAGAGGGTTAATGCTAAGCAGGAATGGCAGTGGGTAACTTGGTGTACAGGAATGTGCACCTGTATTCATATGGAGACCAAAGGAAGACACCGGATGTCTATCACTCTCTGCATTTTTCCTTTGAGGCAGGATCTTACTGAATCTGAAGTTTGCCTTTCTGGAGTAGGCTGGAAGTCAGCAGTGATCCTCTTGTGCCCACCTTATTCAGTGCTGGAACTGATCCTAGCTTTGTTTATTTGTTTGATTTTTTTTTTCAAGACAGGGTTTCTCTGTGTAGCTCTGGCTGTCCTGTAACTTGCGCTGTAGACCAGGCTGGCCTTGAACTCACAGAGATCCATCTAGTGCCTGGCTTTTTTGTAGGTGCTGAATGAATTCCAGTCTTCATGTTTGCACATCTCTCTAGACCCTTCAAGTGCATTAAGAATGAGATATTGGGCCGGGCAGTGGTGGCGCATGCCTTTAATCCCAGCACTTGGGAGGCAGAGGCAGGCGGATCTCTGTGAGTTCGAGGCCAGCCTGGTCTACAAGAGCTAGTTCCAGGACAGGAACCAAAAGCTACAGAGAAACCCTGTCTCAAAAACCAAAAAAAAAAAAAATGAGATATTGGGGGGCTGGAGAGATGGCTCAGTGGTTAAGAGCACTGCCTGCTCTTCCAAAGGTCCTGAGTTCAATTCCCAGCAACCACATGGTGGTTCACAGCCATCTGTAGTGAGATCTGGTGCCCTCTTCTGGCCTGTAGGCACACATGTGGACAGAATACTGAGCATACTATATAATAAATAAATAAATAAATAAATAAATAATAAAAAAGAATGAGATATTGGGGTGGAAGAGACAGAACGTAGACACCAAGGCAGACATTTGATGTCTACCTTCAGGACAACATGGAAGTCTGACAGAAGGAAGTAAGTCAGTGTTGGATATGAGTTTGTGTGGGCCCATATTTCATACACAACATTTGCAGGCAGGCTCTCTGGCCATGCTTAATTTCCAAGGCAGCTGCAATCCTGCCAAACAAGCTAGCCACCTGACAAAGGCCAGGATGTATGGCTCCTTCTCCTTTGTTAAAATGTAGATCACCTGGGGAGAGGTGTTGTTTCCAAGGCTGGTGATTTTCTGTAGTCCCTCGTTGTCCCCCAGAAAGAGAATATTAATGAGTATCCACCTTGGTTTACCTGGGGGATAAAAGGTGTTTTGTATAATAAACACAGGTAGATCTTCAGGAATGGATGAAGCCTGAGATACCCTTCCATTATGACTGTGTCTCATTATTTCTTGCGCCTCCATACCGGTCCAGTTAGGGAAAAAGTTTCTACGTTGGGGCGTATGGACCCTCACAAGTTTGAGGTACAGAGAGGAGACGTGTTCCTGTGATATTTAGTGAGCAAACAGACACGATCTTGAACTCCAATATGTGTCTGGGGTGGAGCTGACACAAGGAGCTGTAAGCGTAGGTGTGCAACTGGAGCCCTGGGAGTGTGAGAGCCATAGAGAACATGTGAAGGTCTGAGAGAATCAGGCTTGTAACAGAATTTTGGGGATGCGATTACGGATGAATAGGTGGAGGGGTTGGGGAATGTGGGTTGGTGGTAGAGTGCTGGCCTCGCATACAAAAGGCCCTGGGTTTAATCAGCAGTGAAAACAAAACTGAAAGGTGGGACATGCTGAAGCTCCAGTGGAAGAGCGACTAAAAGGATGGGACGAAAATAAGAATATTTCAGAGTGTGGAAAGCAAGAGTGCAGTTCAGGATCTTAGAATATGCATCAGTACCGTGCAGTCCTGTGTACACACGTTTCTCATGCTGGGCTGCAAAGTCTAGAAGCGTAGGTACTCTACTGGCCTTGTTCATTAGTTTACCCTGGTTTCTTCTGCATATTATCCAGCACCTGGTGGATAGTAAAGGATACATAAGGGAAAATAGGGGGTATATAGAGAGGAGGCGAGCAGGCCTGCTTTTCATCCCGCCCGGCTCCCATATGGCTAGCTTAGCCCCGGAAATAACAACAAACTGTATTCATTTAAACACTGCCTGACCCATTAACTCTAGCCTCTTACTGGCTAACTCTCACATCTTGATTAACCCATTTCTATCAATGTGTGTAGCACCACAAGGTGGTGGCCTACCGGGAAGATTCTAACCTACATCCATCTTGGGCCGGAGCTTCATTGCGACTGCCTCACTGCCTTCTATCCAGCATCCTGTTTGTTTACTCCACCCACCTAATTTTCTGCCCTATCAAAAGGCCAAGTCAGTCTCTTTATTAACCAATGAAAGTAACACATAGACAGATGACCCTCCTATATCAGGAGTACTCACCAGACTGGGTAAAGTGCTCTTTCTAATGCATGTGTTCTAAACTGCACTTCATTTCAAGCTTTGTGACCAATGATGAATAAAAGGGGTTTGGAACTTGGGACCTTGGAAGTTCTGTAACTAAGACATGGAAGTAACAACAGCTAGTCAAGACAAAAAGAATGTTCCTTTCTTTCCCCTTCCAAGTTCTTAGTGAAGGGCCAAGCCCAGGATCCCAGACTTGTGTGACTAGGTAAACATTAAGGAGACTACCTTCACTTGGGTACCCTCCCTTTGGTGGCTCAAGGTGGCTTCTCAGTAGCAAAGCTCCCCACTTGCGCAAGTCTAGCATCATGGGGAAGGGAGACACCTCAGAAATAACATCAGTTACCCCAGCCTATCGCTCTATCATGGAAGAGTATGGTTATGAGGTGGGCAAGGTCATTGGCCATGGCTCCTATGGAACAGTCTATGAGGCTTACTACACAAAGCAGAAGGTCATGGTGGCTGTCAAGATCATCTCAAAGAAGAAGGCCTCTGATGACTATCTTAACAAGTTCCTACCGCGTGAGATACAGGTCAGAAAGGGAGCTGAAAGAGGGAACTGGGGCTCATTCATAAGCTACTTGAGGTATCTTAGGGGTATAACTATAGAAAAGGGGTGGAACCGAAAGTCTGAGGTAGGGGAATCCTGTAACGTATATACACATACATATGCTCTTCCTTATGTACAAACATCAGCCCACTATCCATCCCCCCCCCAAGTTAAAATGCAAAGTGGAATTTACCTGGACACCAGCTGATTCTGTTGCAAAGTTGTAAGTAGCAATGGGAGAGTAGAGGAAGGCCAGCACAGCCAGATTTGCCAGGTTTGACGGTTCCCTCTTTTGGGATCAGGTAATGAAAGTCCTACGGCACAAGTACCTCATCAACTTCTATCAGGCCATTGAGACCACATCCCGAGTATACATCATTTTAGAGCTGGCTCAGGGTGGTGATGTCCTCGAATGGATCCAACGATATGGGGCCTGCTCTGAGACCCTTGCTGGCAAGTGGTTCTCCCAGATGGCCTTGGGCATCGCTTACCTGCACAGCAAGGGCATCGTGCACCGGTGAGCATAGTCACTGGCCTGGGCTTGGGCTCTCAAGAGGGTTTTATGCATATTGCAGATTTTCTGTCCTTTTCTCTTGACTTCTCTCCATATCTAGGTCCATACGGTCACCCTATTGTAATCCTCTGGTCGAGGACACTTGTATCCACTGTGTGAGAACACTTTATACACAGTGGTGAACTAGTGGTCCTCAGGTACCATGGTACCATCCTCTCTCCCTTTTGGGCTCTGTTCACAGTTCACAACTCCATGGCTCTGCAGCCTTTTTTTTTTTTTTTTTTTTGAGATGGGATTTCTTTGTGTAGCCCTTGCTGTCCTGGAACTCACTCTGTAGACCAGGCTGGTCTCAAACTCAGAGATCCGCCTGCCTCTGCCTCCTGAATGCTGGGATTAAAGGCATGCATCACTACTGCCTGGCCCCTCTTTACTTCTCATAAACATCCCTCTCCCACTTCTCCTGTCCTCATCTCTATCTAGTCTCTGGCCCCTTTCCTTTCAGCTCCCGGTCTAACACTCAGCCCTCTCCCCAGCCTGACCCCCAGCCTTTCTGCTGCTGGTAGGGACTTAAAGTTGGAGAACCTGTTGCTGGACAAGAGGGAGAATGTGAAGATATCGGACTTTGGCTTCGCCAAGATGGTGCCTTCTAGCCAGCCTGTGCGTAGTAGCCCTTCTTACCGCCAAATGAACGGCCTTGCCCACCTCAGCCAGACCTACTGCGGCAGTTTTGCTTATGCCTGCCCGGAGATCTTGCTGGGCTTGCCCTATAACCCTTTTCTGTCCGACACCTGGAGCATGGGCGTCATCCTCTACACTCTAGTGGTTGCACGTCTGCCCTTTGATGACACCAATCTCAAGAAGCTGCTGAGAGAGACCCAGAAGGAGGTCACATTCCCATCTAACATCAACATCTCCCAGGAGTGCAAGGTGCTGGCTCCCCCAGGAGGGCTGAGGCCTTAAGGATGGTCCATGGGGAGGGGAAGTAAATACCAAGTTTAGACTTCCCAACTCCCCCTACCCTGGGGTGGCAGGGGAGGGGCGCTTTTCTCATGCTAGAGCTATCTCTAGTTCCTGCTAAAAATGGTGGGGAGGACTTAAGAGGGCCAACCACTGAACTTCAAACCTTAAATACGCTTGATAAGGGGGCTGGAGAGATGGCTCAGAGGTTAAGAGCACTGGCTGCCCTTCCAGAGGTCCTGAGTTCAATTCCCAGCAACCACATGGTGGCTCACAACCATCTGTACTGAGGTCTGGCGCCCTTCTCTGGCATGCGGGCATACATCAAGGCGTATGTTGTATACATAATAAATAAATCTTTAAAAAAATACGCTTGATAAGTAGGTTTCAGTGTTGATCGCTATAGGGCAGAAGAGATGCAAGGAGTGCTTCTCTTTTCTTGCAGGGCTCCAGCATAAAACAAGGGCCCCAGCTCCTTTTACCAGGGTAGGGTGATGGGCTGTCCTGCTTCTTTCTTAGGTCCAGCGGCTCACTGCCTGTCTGGCCCAAAGTGGGGCACACTCAGTCAAGCTCTCTCTCTCCCCTGCCCTAGAACCTGATCTTCCAGATGCTACGCCAAGCTACCAAGCGTGCCACCATCCTGGATGTCCTCAAGGACCCCTGGATGCTCAAGTTCCAGTCTGAGCAACCCACGAATGAGATCAAGCTGCTCGAGGCAATGTCTCAGCACGTCAGCAACACTAATCGCCACCAATCCTTGGAAATCACAGCTTGAAAAGGGCTGAGGTGGGAGCTGAGGAGAAAAGCTGGAGGGTCTTGGGGGGAAATCTTTTATATAAAAAATAAATCTAATTAGTTTCATCATGTAGGGTCAAAGGCATTCCTTCCTCAACAGTCTTAGTGGAGGACATACCAAGGGTGAATTTCTGCCCAAAGCCTGGAACCCGTGCCCTTGACACATGGAAAATGAATGGAACTGACTTGGGGAAACTTTGAGATGTCAGCTAAGCTTCTGGCTCTAGTTTCACATTTTTGTTCTCTAATGTTCCAGCAGCAGATGGGACAAGGAGGGAAAAGCCTTTATTGCTCTGTTTGACTCTGGCTCTGCCCATTTACAACCAAAAGCTATAGCACTGTTCTTTCGGGTTTGTGTTTGCTCCCAACTTGGGTGAAAGTTTCAATTGCAGAGAAGCTAACAAGGAAAGGACAGGCCTGTTTCTAGATGCTCGTGCTGCCTGCTGACGTGCCCCAGAAAAACATCAGGGCTTACTTAGTGTCTCGGCGCCCTCTTCCTCTGGGATCACTTTATCAAGTACGGAGAGAAGGCCAGGGACCCAGGGCTCCCAGACACTGAAGTCACAGAGGCCAAGCCTCGTGGACTGTGAATTCTGGACAAAGGAAAGCCACTCGCCCCTGCAGAAGACAGTGGCGTATGACTGAGCCAAGGCAATGGGAAAGACTCAGACTGGCTCCTCATAATCTCATTTCCTCTCTTCTCTCCCCTCCTCCGCTTCTTTCCTCCTTCAAGTATCCTAGAACTCCCTCTGTAGCTCAGACTAGCCACAGCCTAGTGCTGTGGATTACAGGCTTGTCCCACCGTGTCTGGCTATCAACATGTTTCTAAGATAATTTCCCCCTCTTCCCAGTTATTGATTGATTGATTGATTGATTGATACACAGGGCATACCCTGGCTATGCAGCCCTGGCTGGTCTGAACTCAGATCTGTCTGCCATTGCCTGCTTGGGTGCTGAGGTTAAAAGCATGGGCCCCACACCTGGTGTTGATGGCAATTTCATAACCTTAGGCAACTCCATGATAAACAAATTGAAAGATAAAATTGCCCGGAACATAGTCTGAAATACTGGAAATGGCCATTTGTTTCCCCAGCTTCCCTTCATTCCTTATTGTGTTTTACTACTTAAAACAAGGCTCGGAGCCGGGCGGTGGTGGCGCACGCCTTTAATCCCAGCACTCGGGAGGCAGAGGCAGGCGGATCTCTGTGAGTTCGAGACCAGCCTAGTCTACAAGAGCTAGTTCCAAGACAGGCTCCAAAACCACAGAGAAACCCTGTCTCGAAAAACCAAAAAAAAAAAACAAGGAGGAAGAACCTCAAGAGTAGACAAGACATACAGACACTAGGTATCCACCTATCCAGTTTTGCTGGAGACAAAAATCAGTCTAACCAAAAAGAAGGGAGTTCAGGGGTTCTTCCTGCAGCAAGATCCTTCTTCAAAGTTCAGCCAAAGAAGGGAGAACAATGGGCCCTTCTCAGACAGCCACACTTCCTCTGCAGCAGGGAATTCCAAAGCTATGCTCCCTTAGCTCTCAGAGTTTGCACAGCAACAGAAGACAGAGTCTTAGGATGTCCAGCCTGCCAACTGCTTCAGTGCTTCTTTGTCTTCATTTTTTCTGGAAGGTTTGGGGGGGGGTACCCAGAAAAGAGAAGTATTAAAGCCTTAAAACCTCCAGCCATGGCCAGGCGGTGGTGATACATGCCTTTAATCCCAGCACTTGGGAGGCAGAGGCAGGCGGATCTCAGTGAGTTCGAGGCCAGCCTGGTCTGCAAAGTGAGTTCTAGAATAGCCAGGACTGTTACACAGAGAAATCCTGTCTCAAAAAACAAACAAACGAAAACCCCTCCAGCCAACTCCTGCTCTGACACCTACATAGAGTCTGCTGAATTGTCTCTCTCCAGCAAACGGACAGATGAACCCCCAAACCTAAAGATGTGCTCCTTATGCCTGATGATGCTCATTCCCACAGTACCCCAGTACCAAGGGGGAAAACAAACAACAGGTCTATCACTTGCATTTGCACCCGTAAATGAGGATGCACAACTTGCTGAGGGGTGCACAGGCTGGATTGTGGGCTTCCATCCCCACTCCCTTTCAGTCAGATGCTGTAATGCAGTCAGCAGTCTGTATAACTTGGCAGCAGCTTGACGAAGCAGATAATACAGACAGTAATGATAATGCAGTAACCTTACCTCTCCTATCTTTCACCCTCTCAAGTCTTTAACAAAGAGTTCTGGGTAACTGGCCCTGCAAGCAGATGTGTGTAAGGTACACCAGACAATCTGATCGGGGGTTCTTCCTCCTTGTTGCCCACAGTTAACAACTTCTGAGTTAATTCCTCTTGCTCCAGTTCCTCCAAATCTTGAAGCAATTCATCCCGGACACAGGATGACAAGATTGGTCAAGACCAAGAAAACAACCAGTCCCCAAAGACTCACTTTTGAGTGTCCCTCCTAAAGCTGTTCCAAGAGTCTCTCTTGAGTTTCCTTCTAAGCAGTCCAGTGCTTTTTCCGATATTCTCTGACCCCTCACCCTGGTCACCTCATCCACACCATCTCCAAAACCCTAGGGCGAGGAATGGCATCTGATACCTGCTGGGCCAGCTCCTGTTGTTCTGTGATGTCAGCCAGCAGTTCCTCTACCCTGTCAGTGTCACTAAGAACAAGACACACTGCCAAGGAATCAGGGAGGCACCCTCCCTCCAAGTTGCCCCAAGCCCCTAGCCACCATTGGCTTTCTCGTCTCACACAAATGAAGGTTTTCCATCATATGGCTCACACTGGATTTTATGAAGCTTTAAAAAGGATCGAGTTTTTCTTGCCCAGAATGCCCTGGCCAGCGTGAAGAAAGCAAGGAGGTAGTCTAATCATCATGATGCATGTTCTGTCTGAGAAGCTTTAGAAATCCAAAGTGAGGGCTGGAGAGAAGGCTCGGTTAAGAGGACACAAGCTTGATTCCCAGCACCCACATGAGGCTGCTTACAACTGTCTGTTGACTCCAGCTCCAAGGGTCCGATACCTTCTCTGGTTTCTGTGGACACCCACCCCCCCACTTCATAAACACACACAAACATACACATAGACACAAATAAATATTAAAAAAAAGCCAAAACTCTCAGAGGTGAGGACCGGCTTTGACAAAATCACCCCTTACCAGGGTAGCAGCATGGGAATTTTAGAAATATAAGTAAAGACTATGAAGATGCATAAAAATAAGACAGAAACCATAGAACAGTACAGGGAGGGTATTCCAGTGATTACTAAAATCCGGAAATCACCCATGTTTATTTTCACAATTTTTATACCAAACGTAAACGGGGTAGGGGAGGGGGTAGAAGGAAACACAAGACTTTATTAACATGATACAGAGGATAACTCACACAGTCAGTCGCTTTATCACTCTGAGACATCAAATCATCAGCATTTTGTTGTCTAGGTAGCTAAACTGCTCCAGATCACTACGCTGAAGGCTGCCCATCCCCAGGTGATCTCATAGTTACCAAAGGAGCAGAAAGAAGTATGTTTGTACCTCCTGATCGTCTGTCAGGATTGAATGGAACTATGTTAATGTCAAGAGAATCAAGCAGTCACATCCTGAGTTGGGACGTGCAGCTATGCTTGTCAACCATTTTTAGCGACCTCCAAACTCTCTGACCATCAGACAAGGTGGAAACTAGGCTCACATCTTGGGCCTCT
Source organism: Microtus oregoni (assembly GCF_018167655.1). Lineage (NCBI taxonomy): Eukaryota > Metazoa > Chordata > Mammalia > Rodentia > Cricetidae > Microtus > Microtus oregoni. Next base: position 8,121,441 of record NW_024543219.1, read on the forward strand.
ACACCTCAGAAGACAGAGAGGCAGGCAGAGGCAGATCTATGTCAGTATGCGGTGGGACTGGGCTACATAGGAAGTTCTAGGACAGCCAGGGCTACACAGTCCTTGTCTCAACAAACAAACAAACAAAACAGGCGGGCGATGGTGGCGCATGCCTTTAATCCCAGCACTCGGGTGGCAGAGGCAGGTGGATCTCTGTGAGTTCGAGACCAGCCTGGTCTACAGAGCTAGTTCCAGGACAGGCTCCAAAACCACAGAGAAACCCTGTCTCGCAAAACCAAAAAAAAAAAAAAAAAAAAACCCAAAAAACAACTCCCCCTCCACAAAACAAAACCAAAAAGAAAAGAAAGTCTTGCAAAGGACTCAGTGCTTCCCAGCACCCACGTCTGGAAACTCGCACCCACCTGTCACTCAGCTCCAGGGGCCCCGATACCCTCTCCTGGTCTCCGTGGGCACCTGTCACTCAGCTCCAGGGGCCCCGATACCCTCTCCTGGTCTCTGTGGGCACCTGTCACTCAGCTTCAGGGGGCCCGATGCCCTCTCCTGGTCTCCGTGGGCACCTGCCACTCAGCTCCAGGGGACCCGATGCCCTCTCCTGGTCTCCGTGGGCACCTGTCACTCAGCTCCAGGGGACCCGATGCCCTCTCCTGGTCTCTGTGGGCACCTGTCACTCAGCTCCAGGGGGCCCGATGCCCTCTCCTGGTCTCCGTGGGCACCTGTCACTCAGCTCCAGGGGGCCCGATACCCTCTCCTGGTCTCTGTGGGCACCTGCCACTCAGCTCCAGGGGACCCGATACCCTCTTCTGGTCTCCGTGGGCACCTGTCACTAAGCTCCAGGGGGCCCGATGCCCTCTCCTGGTCTCCGTGGGCACCTGCCACTCAGCTCCAGGGGACCCGATACCCTCTTCTGGTCTCCGTGGGCACCTGCCACTCAGCTCCAGGGGACCCGATACCCTCTCCTGGTCTCTGTGGGCACCTGCCACTCAGCTCCAGGGGGCCCGATACCCTCTCCTGGTCTCTGTGGGCACCTGTCACTCAGCTCCAGGGGACCCGATACCCTCTTCTGGTCTCCGTGGGCACCTGTCACTCAGCTCCAGGGGGCCCGATACCCTCTCCTGGTCTCCGTGGGCACCTGCCACTCAGCTCCAGGGGACCCGATACCCTCTCCTGGTCTCCGTGGGCACCTGCCACTCAGCTCCAGGGGGCCCGATACCCTCTCCTGGTCTCTGTGGGCACCTGTCACTCAGCTCCAGGGGACCCGATACCCTCTTCTGGTCTCCGTGGGCACCTGTCACTCAGTTCCAGGGGGCCCGATACCCTCTCCTGGTCTCTGTGGGCACCTGTCACTCAGCTCCAGGGGACCCGATACCCTCTTCTGGTCTCCGTGGGCACCTGTCACTCAGCTCCAGGGGGCCCGATGCCCTCTCCTGGTCTCTGTGGGCACCTGCCACTCAGCTCCAGGGGACCCGATACCCTCTTCTGGTCTCCGTGGGCACCTGCCACTCAGCTCCAGGGGACCCGATGCTCTCTTCTGGTCTCCGTGGGCACCTGTCACTCATGTGCACATACCGCCCCCCCCATCCTAAAAATAAGTTCAAAGTATTGACCCAAGCCACCCTTCCCAGTGCCTGGGGCCCTTATGCTTCTTCCCCATCCCCACACTTCCCGGCAGGCTTTCTTCATGCCTTGGGCAGCAGGATCCATGGTACAAAGCACTCCTGCCTTGGTGGTGGCATGCTCAATGGCCACTGGCTGGACCTCCAGGATGAATACTGTCCCGTGAGTTTGTGCCAGCTTCCCTTCTAACCTTTTCTTTCTCCACAGAGCCTGCATGGTGACTGATCCAGGCCACACCCTGAACACCGGGGTCAGAAGCGCCTGCTTACCCCTGGGATCCTCCCCAACCGTCCCTTTTCCCCTTACTTTGCTTACTCTTGGTCCCATCCATACATTTTGGCTATGTGTAGCTCCTGTTGAACTTCTGCTTCAGAAATTCCTGTTTGATCAGAATTTCTACTGTCTGAGTTAGATTCCTCTCCTCCCTCGGGAGTCCAGTGGTGCGGAGCCATATTGTGTGAAGGAAAAGTATTAGCTACCAGACAGTGAGGAACGCAGGCATTACCGTAACTGCTCAGCTGTAAATGACTCTCTACAATGAATGTATCAGTATCACTCGACAAATAAGAAAAGTAGCACAACCCGAGACCGGCCTTGGCCAGTCTGTCCAGGGCATAGCCGTGACTTCCAACAGGCGCAACCAAGACGCAGCAGGACAGAGGCAAGCGCTCGGGTACTCCTCTTCAAGCAGCCGCATTACTCTCTACTGCCAAAAAAGGGCCGGCCCCAACCTTATTCCCAAATAGTAACAGCTTCTACTCCCTACAAGGCTGCGCACAGCGCTATGGCACCCTCCTCCCGTGAAGCAGCAGGAGACGTTGGAAGGGGACTCGGGATGGGTTCCAACACGAGGGAACAACATGATGCAACAACCTGATGCAGGCTCATCTTTCACAGTCTCGTCCCAACACTTCAGCACCTTCAAACCCAGTTTCCACGTTAGAAAAATGGAAAGAACCACCCTGTGTGTAAACCCACGGCTGTCACACACAGACACTTTAATACATTGCAAATGCACCTAACAAGGCTTTTTTGATTTCGGTTTTACACCTCAGATGAGGCTTAGCCCCTGGGGTTGGACGTCAGGATCTAGCCTGGGCCTTTGCGAATGTCTCTAATCCTTGAGTTAGTGTTTGCAAACTCATTCCATTCTGGATGTGAACGCAGGTAACACCTAGAACAAAAAGAAGTCACATTTTACCAGCTTTCAAGCCTCCTCGTTATAGTTCTCACCTGCCATCCATGATCCACCCCACACTTACTTTCCTAGGTCCTCCTAAGAACCCCTTCCTCACCCCCCAGTGACTCAGTACCCAGTTTGCCCACATCTATGATATTCCGCTTCTCGTCATCAAAGAAGACCATCTGGGAGAAAGGAACTCCAGTCTTATGGTGCAACCTGTAAAAGACAGAGCAGGGGCAACGCGCCTGGTAAGCTGGCTCACCTGACCTCCTCTCAGGTCCGCCTCCTGCTCCCACCGTTAGCCGTCTGCCTACCTCTCAAAGTGTGTGACTTTGCTACCTGGATAGATTTCCCGGTGAACAAAATATTTGATGAGGTCAAAGAGCTCCAGGAGTTGGTTGGCCCCTTCGGTCTCACCTGTCCTGGAAAAAACAAAAACAAGCAAACACCAATGAGTGGCATTAGGAGAGTGCTGTCATGCCCAAATCCATGGGGACCCCACAAAAGCCAACAAAGGAGACCGAGTCCCATGTGTAAAAGCAAAGAGCCTTTATTTTAATCAAGTTTGCACACTCGGTCTCTCCGCACGTCCAACGTATTGGAATATCCAGAGAGCCCCGAGCTCAATTAGAATTGGGTTTTTATAGTGGTAAAGGTGGGGGTGACGGGTCTCCAAGGTTCAGGACTCCTGATTGGCTGACATTTGATTAGGGGTGTCCTGGTGAAGTGCTGGCAGGTGTTTTTATCTACAGTGCTTGGAATGCCAGGAATTTTCTTTGAATGGTCTGCTCTTGGGTGGGGGTCGGGTAATCTCGGCCTGCCAGGCTTCGTCTCAGGATAAACTGTTGAGACTACAGACTCCATTTAAATTTATTGATGGCCAGAGTTCCAGGTGATAATGGTTGGAGGTAAAGAAACTTCCTTTGGATGACCTGCCCAGACTTAGCTTAACGTGGCTGGCTCTCACAAGTGCCAGGGATGCAGGTAAAATTAGATATATGGGGGTAGGGGGACCGATTTGCTCACTGTTATTCAATACCAGAGATTGTGAAATAGCTGGCTCTGAGCCAATGTTTAATCATTTAAAAGAACAGAAAGCAGGCTGGAGAGATGGCTCAGCAGTTAAGAGCACTGGTTGCTCTTCCAGAGGACCCAGGTTCAATTCCCATCACCCACATGGCAGCTCACAACTCTCTTTAACTACAGTTCCAGGGGACTTGACACACTCACCAATGCACATACAATAAAAATTTAAAAACAAAAAATCTTTTTGCCAGGCAGTAGTGGCGCACGTCTTTAATTCCAGCACTCGGGAGGCAGAGGGAGGAGGATCTCTGTGAGTTCGAGGTCTGACTGGTCTACAAGAGCTAGTTCCACGAGGCCAGCCTGGTCTACAAGAGCTAGTTCCAGGACAGGAACCAAAAGCTACGGAGAAACTCTGTCTCGAAAAATAAAAAAAAAAAAAAAAGAGCTAGTTCCAGGACAGGCTCCAAAGCTACAGTGAAACCCTGTCTTGAAAAAAACCAAAAACCAACACAACAACAAAACTAAAAAAACCAGAAAGCATAGGATAGAAAAACAACCAAATATTTGTACGTTTGTACCGCCTAACTTTTGGTTCTCCACGCAATTTCCTCATGAGTCTCCACTCAGCAGGACTGCCTCTTTTCTTACCGTGAAGCAGCGGCCACTGGCACTCCAAGGCTCTGCAACCTTTCCAAGACTTCCGGTACCTCCGGGTATAGTCTGATGTTCTGGCCCCGCCTATCTCGTACGGTTCCATCGCTGGAGAGGGCGACACACGCTCAGCTCCCGCGAAGTCCCTCCTAGCCCCTTACCTCCCTCTCGTCTCACCTGCTCTTGTGGAACGGGGGGTCTACGTGTGTATCAACCCAGAAAGGCCAGAGCGTGTAATCTGCGAGAGGAAGGAGGGAGAAGGATCAACCTAGAGGAGCGCAGACACTTAGCCAACGCCAGGAGTGGGCAAGGGAAGGGCCGTACGAAACTCTCCCTGCTGTTCCTCACCCAGATCAAAAACCGCAAGCTTTGGCAGCGGCGTCATGATCCACCCGCAAAGCCAAACTCAGCACCGAGAGCAACCCAACTCTATGGTGGCCAAGTAGGCTGTGGGCGCGCCACAGGGAACCGGCAACGCTCGGGTGACTAGAGTGTCGCCGTCCGACAGCTCAAGAGCGCCTTCGGAGGCTCTGCGGGGAGATTACCTGCAGCGGGTGACGTCTCCCCGCAAGGCACTGGCCACTAGTATTTGGTGTCTTGTCTACACCACCCAACTCACCACTTTTCACTAGAGAAGTCACGGAAACCTTTTCGCACTTTTATCTTGGAATTGAGGCCTTATCAGTTTATTATTTTGTGCTCATCTTGTCTTCCCATCAGAATCTTAACTGTGTAAAAACCAGTCTTCAGCAACAGCGAAAGCATAAAGAATATAGTGTCTGCACCCCGTGATGTGTGCCTGAACCTCAGCTGTACACGGAAGGCCTAAGGGAGTTACTTGTACCTAGGAATTGAGCTCGGCAGGGCGATGAGGGGTGGAGGGTGTAAAACCCGAGAGGGTGGTCTCCAAGCCAGCAGAGCAGGGCTGCTGAGCGAGAGCGTTTCTTCCCTAGGTTTCTAGCATCTTCATCAACAGTAGTAGGCTGCTATTCCCTTCAACACTGTGAAGAAAATGAAGCCTTGGGTTTTTGTCTTTAAAAGGCTTCTAAAAAACAAAACATGGTTTTATGTGATACTTTTTGCTGTTGAGCTCAGGGCTAGCCTTGAACTCCTGTCCCTACATCCTAAATGATGGGATTATAGGTACACGTCATAACACCAGGCTTTCATGTGACACTTCATATTATCACAGCACATGTTCACTTCAGTAAGCAGACACACGTGTCCCACAATATGTACAATGTGTAGATGTTCCATGATGGCCTCATTTTTCGAGATAGGGTTCTTCTCTGTAGCCCTCGTGGGTTCTGGAACTTGCTCTAGGCCAGGCTGGCCTTGAACTCACAAATCCACCCACCTCTGCCTCCCAAGTGCTGAGATTAAACCACGACTCAGCTTGCTCTGGAATTCTCGATTCTCATGCCTCAGCCTCCCAGGTGCTGGAATTACAGGCCTCAACCACCACACCTAGCTATTCGGAGGCAACACTTGGCACTCATGAGCTAGTTAAGAGTTGACTACAACAGAACACCGGGCAGGCTTTCCTAGTCTAATCCTCCTTCTAAGGACGAGGGCCAAGCACTACGTGGGCTTGTTTCTCAGGTGGAGTGCAAAAGCAGGCTAAACTGGCGTTTAGAACTTTGAAGAATTAATTCCTCTGGGTTCAGTGTGTCCATCTATACACAGAGAGATGACAACACCCCTATCCGGATCCTTTGGGATAATGGGGTAGAATATTTTCCAGTTGAAAGGCTATGCTGAAGCCAACTGATGGGCATGCCTGGGATATGGTTCAGAATAAAGAATGTGCCAGACTGATGGCATATGCCTTTAATCCTAACACTCCGAAGGCAGATGGGGATCCATGTGAGTTTGAGGCCAGCAAGTGCTAGGCCCTAGCTGGGGATACAGTTAGGTCCCCCACCCCTATTCTCAACACACCACCCTTTCACTGTCCTGCCTACCACTGTGTCCATTTCTATTTCAGTCACGTGTGTCGAGAAGAAAGAATCCAGGAGGCCAGGAAATATTTTATTGACAACCAAGGTTATAGTCATAAGAGAGGGAAGCACACAGGACTGCAAACTAAAACCCAACAGCCAGTAATGGTCATTTGGGCCAGGAGCACTGCACCCTGGTGTCCTCACATTCTCCCACCAGTAGACACACAAGACTGGGCATCCAAGGGAGGGGGCAGAAGTTCTGGTGTCCCAGAGCGTGAGAGGATATGTGATGCTTCATTATGAGCGACAGGGCAAGGAGGTAAAATGGAACTGAGGTTCATCACTGCCCAAGACCACCTCCTCCTCTAAGAGCCAACACTAGGTGGAGGACTGAACCACCTAGGATCTTATAATCAGCTGCTGTCTTCTCATCATTCCTAGAGGAAAGAAAAAGCATCAGAAATGCCATCTAGAACAGGCATCTGTAACCTGGGCTTGGGGATCTCTTTGGGAGGCCTGTGAAATTGGGTGAGAAAAATATTCCTTTATTTTTATTAGTTCCTAGCTATAATTAGTATTTAATTTGAACAAAGACAAAGAGACCCATGGTGTTAACAATATGGTAACTTACACAACAGAAATTAAATACTTCTAAATTACATTATAACTGTAGGTATCTTGAAAAATTAAAAAAAAAGCAACTATCAGACCCATTATTAGACCTCACAATAAGATATTAATAAAGAGGGCTGGAAAGATAGCTCAGCAGTTAAAAGTTCAAACTGTTCTTGCAGAAGACCCACGTTCAGATTTCAGTACCCACTTCAAGAGGCTCACAATCTTGTGTAACTACAACTCTAGGGGGATCTGATAGCCATAGGCACCTGCACTCACATGCAGACCTATAAATACACACATAACTATACACAATAAATTTTAAAAATACATTAACAAAGCACATATATTACTATTCTACAAATTTGCTTTAGTAGTTTGATAACTGTTTCAACATTAGTTTATAATTCAATATATGCTATTCTATGACTTCTCTTATTCTGGGAAGATTCCATAGGCTCCACCAAACTGTCAAAGAGATAAAAGCAGGGACACACTGAAGTAGTGGCAGGCCTCTGCACCTCTAGCCTTGCCACCTGTCTTCACACAGGGCTGCTACACCCCACTGCACCCAGACTTACATTTGTTTGCCACTGTAGATGAGCCTCTGCTGTTGTGGGGGGATGCCCTCTTTCTCTTCCACACGTTCCTTGATTCGCTCCACCTTTAGAGGAAAAGAGGTCAGGGGCTACTTAGAATTATAGAAATAGTAAGAACAAGGCTGTGTGGACAACATGAGAACAAAAGACCCAAGGTCATAGGCACACACAAAGACATAAAGAAAGGAGGGCGACATGCTGAGCATACATCACCTTGTCTGTGGGTTCAATGTCGATCTCAATCTCCTTTCCAGTCAGCGTCTAAAACAGACAAAGATGCCATAAACCCCACGGCCCCAGATCAACTGTCTTCTGTGGTGGAATGAGATGGCCCAGGCTCATGTGTGACGAGTTGGTCCAGAGTTAATGGGAAGGACTAGGAGGGGTGGCCTTGTTGGAGGAGGTGGGCTTTGAAGTTTTCAAAAGCTCAAGCCACTTCTAGTTAGTGCGCTCTCTCTCTCTCTCTCTCTCTCTCTCACACACACACACACACACACACACACACTTGTGGACTAAGGTGAACTCTCAGCTTCTGTTACAGAATGCCTGACTATCTGATGCCATGCTTCTTGCCATAATGGTCATAGGCTCACCCTGTGAAACTGTAAGCTCAGATTAAATGCTATCCTTTACAAGTTGTATTGGTGTGGTTGTTTGAATTGCCCCCATAAGATAATAGAGAGTGGCACTATTAGAAAGTGTGGTCTTGTTGGAGGAAGTGTGTCACTGTAGAGGTGGGTTTTGAGGGCTCATGTATGCTCAACCCATGCCCAGTATCTCAGATCACTTCCTGTTGCCTGTAGATAAAAAGATGTGTTAACTCTCAGCTCCTTCTCCAGCACCATGTCTGCCTGCATGCTACCATGTCCCACCATGATGATTCAATTAGATGTTTTACTTAATGAGAGTTGCTGTGGTCATGTGTCTCTTCACAGAAACCAAAACCCTAAAACAGTTGGTCATGCACACACCTATTATCCAAGCACTCCAGAGTATGGAAGCTAATAAATTTGAGGCCAGTCTGGGACACACACTAGATGCTATCTCAGAAACACAGAATTTGTGCTGGAGATGTAGCTTGGTTGGTAGAGTGCTCGCCTATGATGCCTGGGCTGAGGCACGTAAACTGTAGAAACTGGACGCAGTAGTGTACAACCTATAATCCAAGCACCTGGGAAGTAGTGACAGGAAGGTAAAGGAGCTCAAGATCCTGGCTACATATAATCTAGCCTGAGATAAATGAGATCCCATCTTAATAAGATAAAGAAATTAAATACAATAATCCCACACATGACAAAGTGAGGTTTGTAATTCTGTGTTGTCCATAAATCATTTTGTTTTATTTAGTTTAATACTTCAAATGCAAAGACTTTTCAACTACAGAATTCATTTCTAGGTCATTAACTTAGAGAAATCTGGCCTTTTCCCCACACCTTTAATTCTAGCGCTTGGGAGACATATGCAGGCAGATCTCTGTTGGAGGGCAGCCTGGTCTACAGAGTGAGTTCAAAGACAGCCAGGGCTACACAGAGAAACATTGTCTTGACCCCCCCCCCAAAGGAAAACCTTAGAAAAAACTACCATAAGAGCTAGAGACAGCTCAGTAGTTAACAGTGCTCACCATACAAGCCTAGTGGCCTGACTCTAATCCCTGAAACCCATGTAAAGGTGAGAAGAGAGATCCAATTCAACAAAATCATCCTTTGACCTCCACATACCTCTGTGGCATAATGCAGCCACACTTAACCCCCCCCCCACACACCTCAAAAATAAAAAAATAAAAAATACTGAGAGATGGCTCAGTAGTTAAGAGCATTAACTGTTTTCCCAGAGGACCTGGGTTCAATTCATTCCCAACACCCACCTGGCAGCTCACAACTGTCTGCAACTCCAGTTCCAGGGGACCCAACACCAATGGCAAAACACAATATACACATAAAATAAAAGTAAATAAAAATTTTAAAAAGTAAAATATAGAATATTTTATGAGCCAGGTGGTGATGCATGCCTTTAATCCTAGTACTTGGGAGGCAGAGGCAGGTGGATCTCTATGAGTTTGAGAATAGCCTGGTCTACAGAACAAGTTCCAGGACAGCCAGGGCTGTTACAGAGAAACCCTGTCTTGAAAAACAAAACAAAACAAAACCAACAGGCAAACAAAAAGAAGTGCTCCAGATGCCTGGCTGATTGACAGGGTTAACATGTGCTCAAGTAATGGGAAAATGACTTATGATAGAGGAGGATGCATTTGATTTTAGGACCATGGAAATCAGGTAACAGATTTCACTCAGAAATGATCTAGCTAGCATACACAATGCCCTATCCTAGCTCAAACAAACAAAAGCAGGAAGGACTTAATTGAGAAGGAGAAAGGAGTACATAAAGTTAGACAAGACAGCAATATAGAGAAACAGCTGAAAAATGAGTAATCTACAAAGAACCTAGTTAAAAACTCTACGTTCTACAGAAGTGGTTAAATATTTCATATACTTAATATATAAAGAAAGAGCAAACAAAGAGATGGAGGACAGAGGGATTAATATTAGACAGAAGGGCTAAAGAGATGGCTCAATGGTCAAGAGTACTTTTTTAGGGCACCTGGATTCGGTTCCCAGAGCCCATATGGTAGCTCACAGCCACTTGCAACTTCAGTTCCAGGGAATCCAGTGCCTTCTTCTGGCCTCCTTGGCATCAGGCACACAATTGGTGAACAAACACAGAGGCAGGCAAAGCACCCATATACATAGACATAATAAAAAATAAACAAAAACATAGGCAGATGTTGCAAACAAGGAGAATGGTAAATACTGAGTAAAACTGAGGATGGTGATGCACGCCTATAACCCTAGCCCTCGGAGGTTGAGGTAGGAGGAACTGAATTGGGGGTCAGCCTGGGTGGGGTTACCAACACTGTCTCAGCCAGCATTAGGAGGCTGAGCCTGGAGGATCTTCACAAGTTTGAGCCCAGTTGAGGCTACAGCAGCAGGTTCAAAAACCAAAGTGATAAAACACACCCCCACTGCCAGTGCAGTTCTCTTGAGCAAGGGCTATGATTTTAGCAATGCCCTTAGGTAATTCTTTCTGTCCAATAAGTCTGAGAAGTCTACCTGGAACACAGTATTTTAAACTGTAGACCTCACCCCAAAAACAGTTAACAAAAACAACTTAAAATGGTTTGCTAACATCAGAGCATGTCAAATAGCAAGCTCCATGGGTAAAATCTCTCAGTATAGGGCTTTTTTTTTTTTTTTTTTTTTTGATTTTTGAGACAGGGTTTCTCTGTAGCTTTTTAGTTCCTGTCCTGGCACTAGCTCTTGTAGACCAGGCTGGCCTCGAACTCACAGAGATCCGCCTGCCTCTGCCTCCCGAGTGCTGGGATTAAAGGCGTGCGCCACCACCGCCCGGCGGCTTTTTTAATTTTTAAAAAAGATTTATCTTTATTTTATGTGTATTGATGCTTTGCTTGCATATGTCTGTGCAGGATGCGCATGCAATGCCTGTGGAGGCCAGAGGAGGGCATGGGATCCCCTGGAGCTGGAGCTACAGTTGTCAGCTGCAGTGTGAGGGCTGGGAATCAAAGCCGGGTCCTAAGGAAGAGCAGTCTTAACTACTGAGACATCTTTCCAGGCCTAAACTGTTTTAAATTGTTTAGAAAAAAACAAAACATAGCATAAGTAGAAGAATAGCCTCCCCTTTGGAGCATGAGTGATGAAGAAGCAAAGCCTTCTCCTTCCACAGCTGCCACACTAAGGATGCACACAACGGGGCAGAAGAGGTGGCGCAACAGTGAAGAGCACTTACTGCTCTTGCAAAGGACACGGTTCCATTCCCAGCACCCACATGGCAGCTCACAATCATCTGTAACTCCAGTTCTAGGGGACCCAGCACCCTCTTCTGGATTCTCGGGGCACTAAACACACATAATACACTGACAAACATTCAGGCAAAACACCCTTACAGATAAAACAAAGGTCCCCTCCCCCCAAATCCACATGCACTACTATCACACATCTAACAAAAATGAAAACAAGATTCACAAAACAATACCTTTACCCAACAGTAAATCCACTTTCATTTTGCAAAACATAAACATATATATTTCCTGGGCTGGAGAGATGGCTCAGTGGTTAAGAGCATTGCCTGCTCTTCCAAAGGTCCTGAGTTCAATTCCCAGCAACCACATGGTGGCTCACAACCATCTGTAAAGAGGTCTGGCGCCCTCTTCTGGCCTTCAGGCATACAGACAAAATATTGTATACATAATAAATAAATTTAAAAAAAAACATATTTTCCGGGGGCTGGAGAGATGGCTCAGTGGTTAAGAGCATTGCCTGCTCTTCCAAAGGTCCTGAGTTCAATTCCCAGCAACCACATGGTGGCTCACAACCATCTGGAATGAGGTCTGGTGCCCTCTTCTGGCCTGCAGACATACACACAGACAGAATATTGTATACATAATAAATAAATAACTATTTTTTTAAATATTTATTTATTATGTATACAATATTCTGTGTGTATGCCTGCAGGCCAGAAGAAGGCACCAGACCCCATTATAGATGGTTGTAAGCCACCATGTGGTTGCTGGGAATTGAACTCAGGACCTTTGGAAGAGCAGGCAATGCTCTTAACCTCTGAGCCATCTCTCCAGCCCAATAAATAACTATTTAAAAAAAAAAAAAAACATATTTTCCTAATTTTAGTCAATTTCTACACTTTGGTGTTGAGAATCAAGTGAAAGGCCTCGCGTGTGCTAGTCAAGCAGTCTAGCACTCAGATCCCGGCCTTCTCTCCCATCTGTTCTTTTCTTTCCTTCCCAGTTTTTGTTTGAGACAGGGTCTCTAGATATAGCCACATACTCCAGCCTGAACCTCCTCATTACTGGAACTTCAGACAACAACCATCATTAACATTTCTCTTGTTGATGTTTGTTTTTTAAAACGCGGTTTCTCTGGATAGTCCTGGCTATCCAGGAGCTCACTCTGTAGACCAGGTTGAACTCAGAGATCCGCCTGCCTCTGCCTCCCAAGCGCCAGAATTAAAGGTGTGCACCACCTGGCTAATAATTTCTATTTTTTTAAATTTTATTGATTTTTATTGAGCTCTACATTTTTCTCTGCTCCCCTCCCAACCTCTCCCCTACCCTCCAACTCTCTCCCAAGGTCCCCATGCTCCCGATTTACTCAGGAGATCTTGTCTTTTTCTACTTCCCATAATTTCTATTTTGAAACTGGTTGCAGGAGGGGCTCTTTGAGAGGAGAAAGGTATGGTCCATGGGAGATAAAAGAAGGTAATGACACATGACGAATATGAGCAAAGCACCAGGATACCAGGAAAAAAACCCTCACAATGAGACCTATCATTGTATACACTAAAAACAACCAAAATAAAAAGCTTAAGACTCAAAGACCTAGTAACGCATAGATGACCAATCAACTTTTGAAAAATAGCACACATCAACCTGCTCTCTGGCTTTAATCCTTTTTTTTTTTTTTTAAAGAGAGGGTTTTTCTGTCTAATAATCCTAGCTGTCCTGGAACTCGCTTTGTAGTCCAGGCTGGCCTCAAATTCATAGAGATCCACCTGCCTCTGCCTCCCAAGAGCTGGAATTACAGCGTGAGCCTCCGGGCTGGCTTCAACCCTTAATTTAAAACGTTAATGGAGGGACTGGAGAGAACCAAGTTAACAACAGCTGACATATACAGGACTGAAGACAGGCTTACAAAACTATTAACAGCTCAAACTAATGTCAGGCTGCATCAGCTGCCAGTCTTGTGTCTGTCTAAACGTACAAAGGTAAAAACAGCAGAAAAGAGCTGGGCGGTGGTGGCGCACGCCTTTAATCCCAGCACTCGGGAGGCAGAGGCAGGCGGATCTCTGTGAGTTTGAGACCAGCCTGGTCTACAAGAGCTAGTTCCAGGACAGGCTCCAAAACCACAGAGAAACCCTGTCTCGAAAAACCAAAAAAAAAAAAAAAAAACCCAGCAGAAAAGGCTGGAAGGGTTTAAAGCTGATGAACTAAGGGAGCTGAAGGAGACACAGTTGGAAGAACCAATGCGCCGAAAAGTAACCTGATGCAATCAAAGAAGTGAGGCTGGTTCTCATTGTTCAGCTCGGACAAGGGGGTGCCAAGTGGTCACCTCCTAGCGCAGTTACTGAAAGACAGGTGAGACACTAACCTTGGCAACCACCAGAAAAGGCTCATAGTTGCTAAGAGGCCCTCACTGTCCCCGGACTAATGCTTTAGTGCTGCTGTGTTTTGGAGGCAGCCTATTTTAGGGCCCGGGGGAAGCATGCAACCTAGGTATGAAGAACGGGGGACAAAGCTTTTCTCAAAAATTCAGGAGTGAGGAGCCAAACTGCTCCCAGGCCTTCTCTGACTACAAGGGTTAGAATACAGTGAGACCAGGACAAACGCAGCCTCCTTTTTAGGTTACAGCATAGACCTGGGAAGGATGTAGGGAAGGCAAACACCCGAGGTCTTCAGGCGGGACGGGCCTCCAGTGCTCAAAGCCTCCCGGGGTCCCCCCAGTTCCCATCACGCCTCGCGCACGGCCCCGAGGGTGTCAACCCTCCAAGTTCAGGAAAGGCATGGTTTTCCTTCCCCGCCTCTCCCCTAAGGCGCAGCGGCCAGCCCAGCACCACAGAGTCTTGGCAAGCCTGGTAATGCCCCCACCTTCACTTTAATTAGCATCTTCCTCCCAGGTTGGGGCTGCAGGCGGCTGTAGTGCTGCTTCTCCCGCTGTGGTCACCGCTGCCGCTTCCCAGCACTCCACAGCTAGGGACACTTCTGCTTCCGGGTCACTCTCCGGATCCACCCTCTCCTCTTTCCACCCGGCTTCCAAAAGGCTCAGGAATGCCCTCGTGTTTCGAGTCAGTGGCGTTGTAGAGAAGAAGGGCAAGCCGGCTTAGGAAAAGCACAGACGACGCCCTGAGACGCCACGCGGGCCCAGCTCGCTGGGGTTAGCGGCGAGCTGAAGCAGAACAAACTACTCTTCCCATCATGCCAGGAGGCAGCTCTGACCTTTGCATCCTAGGAGTTGTAGTCCTCCCGCCGCTCGCACCCAACGGCAACCTGAGTGTGTGGACTCTGTTACCCAGAAGGCATTGCACAGCTCCCGAAGCAGGAATTCCTTGGGTAGTCGGACTTGCAATTAGCGGAACTTGTTGGTGTTGCCCTGAAGGCTCATCTGGGCTGCACGCGGCTAGTTGCTAAGCAAAAGAATCTTTGGTCAACTGCCACCTGAGTCAAAGCAACAGGAAGTGAGTACCCCTGTGCCGGAAGCTGATTGAAATCTCTTTTCTCCTTCCCGACTAAGTCAGTTTCTTACTCTAAATTGCCCTTTGCTGGGGCGTGAAAAAGATTAGCCGGGTAAGGACTGCACATTCAGAGATCGTGATCTCTTTCCTGTTCTTCCTAACAATACCTGGGATTGAAGCATTTGGGTAATCCAGACACTGGATGGTCCTAGTAAGACTTCAAGGACCACACCCTAACCTTTTACACAGTTTAAGCATGAGCGGTGGCCCTTGTCCTAGCGTCATCAAGATAATTAAGGCCCATGAGGGACTTGGTTCCGTTTCTTACTTGTAACTTCCTAGGCTTACAGCCCTCAAACTTCTATCTAACTGCAGCCTTGCATCATGCCTCATATTGACAATGATGTGAAACTGGACTTTAAAGATGTCCTGTTGAGGCCCAAACGCAGCACCCTGAAGTCTCGAAGTGAGGTGAGCCAGCTATACTCTTGCTTTTTTAACCTCAGACTTGTGGGGGACCAGGACCAAGAAAACTGTCTGGTTCTAATGTGATACATAAATTTTATGGATGAATGAAATGCTTAATGTCCTGTTGATGTCTATAGGTAGATCTCACAAGGTCCTTCTCATTCCGCAACTCAAAGCAGACATACAATGGCATCCCCATTATTGCTGCCAATATGGATACCGTGGGGACTTTTGAAATGGCAAAGGTTCTTTGTAAGGTGAGACCAATCTTATGTACCATACCCAATGTTACCCCAATAGACTGCAGAAGCATTGCTTTTCTACTCCCATTCTCTGACAACTGACTGAATCCTTGGGCTCACCAATTTTTCCCATTACTAAGGACCCTTTATCACTTCAAAGATCCATTTGAATTAGTGAGGTTCAGAATTTGATTTTGTTCCATTTTTTTGCTTGTTTTTGTTTTTCGAGACAGGGTTTCTGTGTAGCTTTATGAGGCAGCCCTGGAACTCGCTTTGTAGACCAGGCTGGCTTTGAACCCACAAAGATCCACCTGCTCCTGCCTCCCAAGTGCTGGGATTAAAGGTGTGCACCACAACTGCCCGGCCCATTTTCTGATTTATAATCCCCCCAATAAGTTATATACCTTATCAAATTCTTCCAGCACCCACCCAAGTCAACCTAGTCACACACATCTCTTGTCTGCCATTGTTCTGAACATTGAGTGTTCATTGTTTAGTCCAGAAACAAAATACTGTTTATATGTATAATGTCCCAGAGAAAATGGTCTTATTAGTGTTCTTGTATGCCTATTATTCTTTTAATTTTCCCCTGCTTTAAGTCCTAGGTTCCTGGGAGTTTCTGAGATGTACCCCAAATGGATGTTTTTTCTTAAATACAGGTTGTTCCCTTTGAGAGTGGAAGACACTGCTCCTGTCAGTAATGTTGCTTGATTCTGTGCATGTAGCTGAGAAGGTAGATAGTTGCCTGGGCACTTTTGAGAACATAATGTGCTTTGCTAGTAACCCATGTAGCCCTAGTTGATGGGTTGTTTAGCCTGAAGGACTTTCTGATTTTTCTGTCTTTGTAGAATATTTGTTGTGTTTTCTCTTGAGACTGATAATTATGGTGTTTTATTATTTTATCTGTTTATTCCATTTACTGTTAGGAATCCTGCTGTTGTCTATTGTCTGCCTTCTCTGACAGGTAGATTTGGGGGATGGTAAGTCTGTCAAAAGACATGCTGCAAATATGACTCTTACTGGGGACTGGATTTCAATACTGATGAGAAGTGCCACAGAAACAAAAGTTTAGTCAGGCAAAGGTGCCACACACCTTTAATCCCAGCACTCAGGAATTGTTTCTCTGTGACTTGAAAGCCAGCCTGGTCTACAAATCAAGTTCCAGGACTTACAGAGAAACAGAGAAACCCTGTCTTGAAAAACCAAAATTAAACAAACAAAAAATCAAATTCTAGAAAAATAGCCAAGTCTCAGTAATAATAAAAAGTTAGATACTAGCCAACTTTTTCTCAGGGTTGGTATGTGTTGGGTGTTTATTAGGCCAAATATCTCCAAGATCTGCTGACCACCTAGAGCTTTTGTTTGCCAACATGTTGACAGTTGAGTGTTACTGAGAAAGAATACCAGCTTTTAAGCATGTTGCTGGCTGATACATAACCACTTTGGGTTTCTCTGCACTTGCAAGATTTGTGCTCTTCAACCAACTCCTGACTCTTGTCTGGTTTCATGTTTGTGCTTTCAGAAAGCATAAACACCAGCATCCTGTGTCTTCCAAATGCCTTTCTTAGGGGATATTTGCAGTTTTATGAGCCAGAGGTTTTGAGCCTGCTGAGTCAGATTTTTGGTGGTGGTGGTTTTTTGCTGTTTTTATGAGACAGGATTTCTCTGTAGCCCTGGTTGGTGAACTCCAAAGATCTACCTGCCTCTGCCTGAGAGCTGGGATTAAAGGCATGTGACACCACCACTCTGGGAGTCATTATATTATTTTAATTTACCAAGATAGATGAAATTGAACTTTGCATGTTTCTGTTCCTAACATGAAAATCTGCCTTATCTGCAGAGAAGATAAAGTATGGAATAGTATTTTGTTTGCTCTACTGTCTTAAGCCTTTAGCTTTGTGTATGTCTAGAGTCGGAGTACTGCTAGCAAGTAAACCAGGAGAGAGAATTACAGAACTTTTAGTACTGGATCGCCTTAGTGCTAAGTGTAGACAAACACTAGCTCCATCTAGCCTCTTTGTAGTTCTTCCATGTCTGCTACTTGTCCTGCTGTAGCATGTCCCTGTCAGTTTTTTAGGTCACAAGCAATGTCTGTGCTGACAAGTTCAATCCAACCCAGATCACAGTACTTTGATAGGAATGCTTGACAAGTACTAGTTTAGGGCGAAAAGCTAGCCATGCTGGGGTTTGTAGGAAGAACAGTGGTTCAGTCAGCTCAGTGGGGAACTCCTTCACATTCTCTCAAATGCATCATTTCCTCTCCAGACAATATAGATATGTCTAGAAATAGTCTAGTCAAGCTTTTGCCCTTCTGATGGTTCTTTCTCTTCCCCAGTTCTCCCTTTTCACTGCTGTCCATAAGCACTACAGCGTCCACCAGTGGCAAGAGTTTGCTGGCCAGAACCCTGACTGTCTTGAGGTAACACAGGGCCTGCCCTGCTCCCTCACCAGTTTCCTAGGAACCCTCTTTTGACTCTTTAGGAATAACCCCCACTGTTAGTCCCTCCTGACACAGTGCCACAGGCTGATCTAATGTTTTCTCCACAGCATCTAGCCGCCAGCTCTGGCACAGCCGCTGCTGACTTTGAACAGCTGGAACAGATCCTAGACGCTATTCCCCAAGTGAAATACATATGCTTGGATGTGGCTAATGGCTACTCTGAACACTTTGTTCAATTTGTAAAGGATGTACGGAGGCGCTTCCCCCAACACACCATCATGGTATGTGTGTCCCGTCCCCCCCCCCCCCCCCCACACACAAGGTTTCTCTATGTAGCCTTGGCTGCCCTGGAACTCACTCTGTAGACCGGGCTGGCCTCACACTCAGCAATCTGCCTGCCTTCCGAGTGCTGGGATTAAAAGCATGTGCCACCACACTCAGCTAGGTATGTTTATAGTCTCCTCCTCTTTTGACATTCCAACTTGTCCTATCAATATTTGTCCTCTGGGGCACCATGTTTCTGGTCTACATGGTATTGTCATGGTTCAAAGGTTTAGTTGTGTCTTAATCAGTACAGCATCTCTGACCCAGTGACTGACTTCACTTAAACATGATGGAAGTGGGCATGGTGGTACACACCTTTGAAGGCAAAGGCAGGTAGATCTGAGTTGAGGTCAGCCTGGACTACAGAGTGAGTTCCAGGATAGTCAGGGATACAGAGAAACCCTGTCTCGAAAAACCCAACAAAACATGATGGAAGGGGGCTGGAGAGGTGGCTCAGAGGTTAAGATCATTGCCTGCTCTTCCAGAGGTCCTGAGTTCAATTCCCAGCAACCACATGGTGGCTCACAACCATCTGTAATAAGATCTGATGTCCTCTTCTGGCCTGCAGGTTTACATGCAGGCAGAACACTGTACACATAATAAATAATAAAAAAAATTAAAAAAACAACAAAAAAACCATGATGGAACATTTTACACATTGCACATACCTGTGGTACATGTATGTCTCCCTACTGAAATGGACACGTGCTGCAATAATATAAAGTATCATATGAAAGCCTGGTATTGCAACACATAGCCTATAATCCTAGTATTTGGGAGGTAGAGACAGGAATTTTAAGCCCTGAGGTCCCGTCTCAAATTAACAAAAAGTAGCGTATAAAACCATGTTTTATTCCTTTGGAGGCCTGTTAGAAACAACCTACGGCTTCGTTTTCTTCACAGCATTGAAGGGAATGCCCACACTGTCCAAGCAGTTAGGCAGATGGAGGTTTAGCCCACATTTCATTGTCTTGTCTTTTCCTCTGAAGGCAGGGAGCTTCAGGACTGGGAAGTAGTGACCTGGTAGTGAAAGAGGACCACTGTCAGATCTGAGTGGTATTTCTCTGCCATTTTGTCTTCCTGCTGGTTGAACTTACTGCCCTAAAGGTTCTTCTGGACTGTTCTGCCCTAGTTCAATGACACTGGCCAGTTCCCACTATCCTCTACACCAAGTGAAAACAGGATTGTGGAGAGAAAGGCGAGTGGGATCCAGGTCCTCTCACGTTGGGAGGTGCTGTGGAGGGCTCTGGATGCCCTTTATTTGTGAGAGGATGGTTGCAGTCAAGGCATGCCGTATGAGCGCACAGAGCTGCTCTCCACCGCTGACCTTAAGGATGCTCTCTTTCTCTTGTGTCTTAGGCAGGAAATGTGGTAACAGGAGAGATGGTAGAAGAGCTAATCCTCTCTGGGGCTGACATCATCAAAGTGGGAATTGGTCCTGGTAAGCTGGTTCCCTGGGGCCGCTGCCCTATCTACCCCTTTGGTAGTAACCACAGAACGGTTTTCTCACCTGTCACATCCTTCCCAGGCTCTGTTTGTACAACTCGGAAGAAAACTGGAGTGGGGTATCCACAGCTCAGCGCAGTGATGGAGTGTGCAGATGCTGCTCATGGCCTCAGAGGCCATATCATTTCAGTAAGACCCAAGGGCTGGCTGCCTAGCAGCTATGTTTTCTGTGGTGTCGGACCCCAGTAAAGTCCCCGTGAGGAGCTAATTCATGTTCATTTTGATATGGGCAGTTGTGAAGCCTTGAGAAGTCCATGCTCTCTCACAGTGTTTGTTACTTTGTAGGACGGAGGCTGCAGCTGTCCTGGGGATGTGGCAAAGGCTTTTGGTAAGGAGACTGGGAAAGCATAGGAAGAGGATCCTGTAAGTCATCTGAGGGTCTAGAGTCAGGCTAGCAGCAGCTCGGGAGCCCATTCAGTTTCATAATATGAACTAGTGATCCTGAGACCTAAAGTGTCACTTGTGACAAGCTGGCAGAGGAAATCCTGAGATTTTTGGACAATGCAGGTATCTGAGCCCTATACTCAACCTACAAAATCACCTGAGGAAAAAAACCTGCAAATCTCCATCTTTCTGTTTCCCAGGTGATCCTTAAAATTGGAGAGCTATCTTCTTGGGACTAGAGTCACACTCAGCTGGGGAGCAATAAAATGAAATCACCAGAAGATAGGAATGCAGAAACAAACCAGCCAGGGAACATCCAGGTCTTTAAAAATCTCGAGGAAGTTAGTCCTAATGGGTAGCAGAGGCAAGGGCAGAGCAGTCCCAAGGCACTATGGATCAGCTGTGCAAACAGACCCAAGATGTTGGTTCACAGAACTGACTGACACAGCTGCTTTTGAAGGTGGCTATATGGGTACTTTGGCCTTTTTTCCAACTCCTTGACTTTGGCAGGGGCAGGGGCTGACTTTGTGATGCTGGGTGGCATGCTGGCTGGGCACAGTGAATCAGGTGGTGAACTCATTGAAAGGGACGGCAACAAGTACAAGCTCTTCTATGGAATGAGTTCTGAAATGGCCATGAAGAAATATTCGGGAGGTGTGGCTGAGTACAGGTATGTATGAAGGCTAGTGTGCGTGTTGGTGAATATGGCTAAGGAAGATCGTGTCATGCCTCCTGGGAAATTTAGGGTACCATTCTTGGGAGAAAAATGGTAAAGGGGTTATAAATGTTAGAGACAAATGAGTCACTGGGCTTAAGAAATTCTGGACAAATAGGTAATAAAAGTTTTTCTTTTTCAAGGGCCTCAGAGGGAAGGACAGTAGAAGTTCCTTTTAAAGGGGATGTGGAACATACTATTCGCGACATCCTAGGAGGCATCCGGTCTACATGCACATATGTAGGCGCTGCTAAACTGAAGGAGTTGAGTCGGAGAACTACCTTTATCCGAGTCACCCAGCAAGTGAATCCAATCTTCAGTGATTCTCGATAACCTGACAAGTCTACTTTCCCAAGGCCAACACTCTGCCACTGGGGCCTTAAGGATTTCTCTCTCATTCCAGCTACCGTGGCTTAATTCAGCTCCTGTCACCTCACTCCTGAGTGCTCCTGTAGTCACTGCGTTTCCTGCACACACAGAATGCTAAGGGAACTCACTGGGGAGGAGGCAAAAAAGAAGACATGAGATCAACAAATGGGAATCCAGGGACAGCATTCTGAAGACTAGGAGGAAAAGATGCTGGCTGATACATAAATGGCAAGCCTTGGTCTGGAAAAAGAAGGCTTTTGGAATCATGTTAATTGGCTTCATTAAATGAGATCATCAAATAAACAGCTTAGAAGTACTTTAATAAAGAGATGCTGGGCTATTGGCACAGCTGGTATCTAAACACCCTCCTAGGTGGAGTATGGGATCAATATCAGTGAGTGTTATTCTCATGAAGCACCCACACGCTAGTGTCACCTGTCCCAAATAACTTGGTAGCATGAACATTTGCAGAACAAATTCTGCCATTAGAGAATGTTAACAGAACAAGCACTCATAATTTATTTCTAGGCTCTCAACCCTGGTAACCCATCCAGATAAATCAGAACAACCCTTTCAAAGCAAGGAAATATGGGAAGGGCTTCAACCAGCTCTAGGGAAGCCAGTTATGTTCCTGAGGAATGACCTACATAGAAGGATGTCTTAATTCCCCTTCAAGACATTGTAACACATTCAAATTTTAATTTTCAAGCATTACAAAGCTTCAGCAATGTAGCCAGGCAGCTCGGCTCTGGGCTTCCTTTTCATTCCCACTAGACTGCACACAGAGCTGCAGAGGTTGATGGGCAGAGTGCGAGGGGCCTTCCAGAACCATTACCGGACCCTAGAATTGGCTATCTTGTCAGGAACGAAAAGGCAGGACTCAGGCATGTATTCACAAAACATGGGGATAAAGGTGCCATACTTTGTCTTCTGATAGTTTTTCAGAGACTCCTATAGAGAAGGAAGCACAGTTCCTAGAACCGGAACCCCTAAAGTGGACGTTTGTCTTGCTCTGCCCACCCTCAGCCTTCTGTTTCTTCCTACTCACCTTTCTTTCCCTCTGGTTATTTTCTTCCTCATCAGAGTCCAAAACCCTGTCCCCTATGGTAATAACAGAGTCACACAGAGACGGAGACTGCACTGCCACTGCAGGAGAGAAACCAAATTAAAACCAAAACCATTTACTTGCTCTGGAGACCAAGCTGGTCTCAAACCCACAGAGCTCCACCTGTCTCCACCTCCCACATGCTGGGATTAAAGGCGTGTGCCACCACTGCCCAGCCCAAAACCATTCTTTTAGGTGAATACAGGCCCTGAAAATTCCCAAGAAAAGGCTGTCCACTCGAATCTTGAGTCAGCCCACTAACCTGGTTTCTTGGGTCTAGGAGGTGATAATGACAGTCTCAGAGGATCCATGTAGCAATTCACAGAGTTCCTGAGGTGGGAACAAGGGAAAGGTAGGTGAAGAAGGAAAGTAGGCAAAGAATGGGTTCCTAAGTAAGAAGAAGCAAGCCTTACTCCATTTGGTCTGCAGCAGGTATGTCAGGGAGGCTCTCTTCTGGAGCCCTTTTCCCCGTGGTCTGAGATGCAGTCTTGGATTTCCCAGTGGAGACTGTTTTTGTACCCACAGAACCCACTGTGTCCACTCCATGCTCTTCCCTGCTTTTCCAGTTAGATGTATTTTGGGCTGTTAAGTCCATATTCCTAAAGGGGAACAGCATGACTGTAGGCCGCTCTTTATGACATCCCTTTGCAGATGTCCACTGTGATCGCAATTTTCGCTTCCCTAGAGGGGCCAGGTTAAAGCGGCTGCCAGCTAAATGTTCTGGGTGCTCCCGTGAAGCTGGCTGGTGAAGGCCAGGCTTAGCTTTAGGCAGAGGACTGTGGAGTGCTGGTTCTGCTTGCTGATGAGGACTCTGTTCCACGGGTTCTGTCATATTCACTGAGCCAGAAGCAGAGCTCTCTGAAAGATAAAATAAGATGCCTTATAAAATCAGAAATAGGTTAATTAACTCAGTCAGGTTTGTGTCTCAGCTCCACATAACTTCTAATCAGCTGACTCAGGTTTGGTCAAGGTAAACACTAACCCCCTAGTTATCTCCATGGTTCCCTTACCTGGAAATGGCCATCCCATATCCACACCATACTGGCGCAAAGCAACAGAAGAGGCGACAAAACAGTCAGGCTGAAGCCAACTTAGGGCATCCTGAAGCTGTGGGCAAAGTGACAGATATGAGGGCCACGGCTCTCAGAAAGGCTACCCCACACTCTGCCCTCATGGGGTTTTGTCTCAACAACCTCTTGTGCCTTGACTGTAGGCAGTGCTTTTTCTAGCTGACACAAGTATTCAAACAACAGCTTTTCCAAGGCAACCAGAAAGGGTTCCCCATAGTCTTGTTTGAGTTCCTATATGTGGGAAAGAGAAACAGATTATATGAGTTTTAGAGAAAACAGGAATCACATAAAATCCTCCAAGCCAGCCATTCTCACCGGCAGGCTCGAGGCCAGATCCCCAGCCTTTGACAGCTGCTTCACTTGCAGGAGAAAGTTCTCCCGGGCTTCCAAAATTTTCCTATCGTGCCTTTTCTGTTGAGGAGAGGGAAAACAGAAAAATTAGGAGGAGAGGGTGTCACCAGGACCCAGGGGCTATGGTTGCATCACGCCTCGTGAGTATGGCCTATCGAGGGATTACTCACAGTTGCAGGGTCCAGTGGTTCTGCTCTGAACTTTGGGAAGTGATGATCCAGGGCCTTCAGGACCTGGACCCAGGGTTGCTCCTGCAGGATCAACTCCACCACCACCTGTACACGGTACTGGGCTCAGAATTCCTACCCTTCTTCAACCGATCTTTATCCCAACCAGTCGGCCTTCCTCAGGTCCTCGCATCCCGCCCCTCTAGGTTCTACTCTAGTACCTTGGCTTTTAGGCCTATACACAGCCGTTCGTGGTGTCGGTAGCAAACCAAGCCGGGAGCGGCTGCGCGCAGGAACTGCAGAAACTCTACCACTCTGGGGAAGTGCTCCACGCGACGTTGGCGGACGACCTGCCAGCTGGCGGCGGCAGCAAACCGCAGAGACGCGGGACCCACCCCCGGAGGTGGCGCCATGGCCCGCGGGCGCCCTTTCCTCCGCGCCCCTCTCGCCCCGCCCAGGCTTCCCGGCCTCTCCCGCTGGCCGAGCTTCGGTTCTCTCGTCGGCAGCGGAGGCTCGGCGGACTGGCTTGGATCCCTGCAGCAAAGCACCGAAATTCTGGCGTCCCCCTCTCGGGCGGTAATTAAGTGTCCGACCCAGCCCAGACCGCTAAGCTCAAAACGCGGGTACTTTGCGGAACTCGCGGGTGCGTCACTTCCGCCTGAGCGCTCAGCTTTCCCGCCTCGGAAGAGGCCACGCGGGGATCTGTGACGTCAGTGAGGGCGCCTGGCCTGGAAACGACGGCTCTCTCGCCCCTCTCTTCCTCTTCTCACTAGGAAGCGGGGTTCCTGTGACCCCCAACCGCCCGAACCGGCGCCCGGGAAGCCTTTCCTGGGTCGCAGGGATCTCCCAGAGAGAACTCGGCCGTTCCCTTCGCGGAACAGAAGAGGGTGCTCGCGTTTAAGAAAACCAAATACAGGACTGGAGCCGGGCTCCGCCGCCGAGTGCTCGCCCTTCCGCGGTGACTCGCCAGCCCCCCAATGGGTCCGACGCAGCGGGAAATGCCACACTGCTAGCCAGGGTCTCCCTGGGCGGCAGGATTACAGCCGCTTTGTTCTTCTCTGTGCCAGATCATTGCTGTCTAGTGTAGCTTCGAATATTTAAAGTTTCCTTTTCCAAGTTTCTTTGGGCGCTAACTTGATTGAGCCCTTTAGTGAATTGACTGTTGTACTTGTCCAACTCCTTGTCATAGTTCCTGGTGCCTCTTTTTTTGTTTGTTTTGTTTTTCGAGACAGGATTTCTCTGTATACTGTACTGGCTGTCCTGAAACTTGCCCTGTAACCAGACTGGCCTCGAACTCTCTGAAATCTGCCTGCCTCTGCCTCCCAAATGCTGGGATTAAAGGCGTGCGCCACCACCGCCTGACTCCTAGTGCCTCTTACTGCCATCCTCAAAGACAGGAACGGGCACACTGTACACTCTTACTTTGTTGATTGAATTCATTACCTGCCTTGCCCACCTTACAGGCTTTTCAGGTAACCTGCCCAGACTCAAGGCTCACACGTTGCGTCTGTCCATTCTCCAGTTGTGTTCTGAGCTTAGCCAGACCTAGTACCAACGTACACATTGGGTGTTAAAGTTGGCGTTCATTTTTTTTCATCCTTTTTCTCTCATTTTTATGCAAATCTGAATTTCTACCTATATAATTTTCATATTTTTATTAAGAATTTTCCTCATAGGGTATGATGTTGCACACCCGTAGATCCCAGCGTGAGGGAGATGAGGGCAGGCACCTTGTGAGGAGTTCAGAGGCCAACTGTGCTACATGTAAGACAACTTGTGTCTATAACTGCTACAAGTTGCAAGACGTTCCCAGCCTTCAAAAAAAAAAAAAATCTAACATCTTGCAGGCAGCTCTGCTGGTGACACATTTCCTTGATTATTGTTTGAGAAAGTATTTCACTTTGGAAGAGAATTTCTCTGAATACAGTTACAGATTGGTGGGCTTTCCCCCTACTTTTTAGTACCGTAACTGTTTCCCTCCCTATTGCGGGCACGGTTCTGAGTGGAAGTCCATTCTAGCTATCCATTCTCTTTAAATCTAAGAAACTGATTTCCTTTTTAAAATTAGTGTATATTAATTTCATTCTTTTGAGATTTTTTTAAATCTATTTTTATTTAATGTGTGCCAGTGTTTGGCCTGACTGTGTGTCTGTGTACTATGTGTATGCAGTGCCCACAAGGGCAGACAAGGATATTAGTTAGGTCCCCTGGGACCAGAGGTACAGATGGTTGTGAGCCACCATGTGGGTGCTTGAAACTGAACCTCTGTCCTCTGCCAGACCAGTCAGTGCTCTTAACTGCTGAGCTGTTCCTCCAGCCCCTTGATTTAATTCTCTTTTTAAATTATTTATTCATTTTTATTTCGTGTGATTGGTGTTTTGCCTACATGTATGTCTGTGTGAGGGTGGATCCTCTGGAACTGGCATTACAGATAGTTGTGAGCTGCCATGTTGATGCTGGGAATTGAACCTGGGTCCTCTGGAAGAGCAGCCAGGGCTCTTAATTGCTGAGCTTTCTCTCCAGCTCCCTTTAATTTCTTTTTTTAAAAATTTATTTATTTCTATTTTATGTATGAGTTAATTTAATTCTTTTTGTTTGTTTGTTTCTCTGTGTAACAGTCCTGGCTGTTCTGGAATTTGCTCTGTAGACCAGGCTGACTTCAAATTTACAGAGATCCGCTTGCCTCTGCCTCCCAAGTGCTGGGATAAAAGACGTGCACCATCACTGCCTGGCCAAGTTAATTTAATTCTTAACATTGATGGTCAATAGACAATATTCCCTGGCCCACTTTTATCCTCTATTTCCTGCTTGTTTCAGTATTTTTTTCTTTGTATGTGTGTGTGCAGTTTGAGCATCATTTAGCTCTGTTTGCATTTAGCTCTGCTTTCTCTTTGGAGTTCTGGATCTGTGTTTATATCCATCACTCTTTTGGGGCACTTCTCAGTCATTGCTTCAAACACCTCATTCTCTGTTCTCTGTGAATATGTGCTGCATGAATTTTTCCTGGGGAGATGAAACATCATCTCTTTATCCCAAATAGGACAGCAATGACAGACCAAAGTAATAATTCTATCCAAGTCTAGTTTGGCGAATTGGTGGGTTTTTACTCACAGGAATGACACCCAAACAGCACGTCACCAAAAAGACTCTTCCTGGCATGAAGGACAACTCTTCCACAGCTATGTAGAGGGAGTCTCTTTTCAGTTAACCTCCTATGTTCTATACTGTCATCTCCAAAGACCACACTCAGCTGTGGCAGAATTCGCACAGCTAAGAGGGAGGCACAGGAGAGCGTGGCCAGACTCTCAGGTGAGAACAAAGGCACTCAGGACTCTTCCCACCCCTCCATTCCCTGGAGGAATGCGAACAGCCAACCTATGGCTCTTATGGCAAGCCACTCTAGTTAAAATGGCGATGGCTGTTCTCAGAGGACAGCATTTCACACTCGTATGCTATACCTTTGTAGTCCGACACTTCTTGGGTAGTACATCTTTTTCACTTTTGTTTATTGTTTGCATTCATTTTGGAAACATATTAGCTTATTAGCTTTTTAGACAAGTTCTTTTTTTTTTTTTTTCCTTTTTGGAGATAGGGTTTCTTTGAATATCAGCCCTAGGTATCCTGAAACTAACTCTGTAAACCAGGCTGACCTCAAACTCACAGAGAACCACCTGCCTCTGCCTCCCAAGTGCTGTGATTAAAGGTGTGCACCACCATCACCAGGCTTAGCCAGTTCATTCATATATATATATATATATATATATGAATATATATATATATATATATATATATAGCCTCAAACTTGCTATGAGCCAAGGATGTCCTTGAACTTTACCTCCTGCCCTTACCTTCCAAGTGCTGAGATTACAATATTCACCAGCACTCTTGACGTTGGTGGTGCTGGTGGTTTATGCATGCTGGGTAAGTGCTCATCCACCTGAGCTACATCCCAAGCCCTAGTTTTGGATATTTCCATTGACAGCTGTTTTTTTCACACTCAGTGGTGGTCCAGTCAGTTGAGGAGACTAGGCACTCTCTGTTCCTGTAACAGTGCTGTTTCCTTTGGTTATTTCTTAGAATTTCCTCTCTCTGTTCATATTCCTTGTCCACATTTCCTGTTAGAGGTCAGAGTACACTGGCCACAGTTTTAGTTTTGAGTATAATAATTCCACTATGTCTCCCGCATCTGAGACTGGTTCTGATGCTTTGTCTGCCAAGTCAAACATTGTGTGTGTGTTTCGCTTTTCTCTTAGTGTTCCAGATAATTTTCTGTGGAACTTAAGATGTGTGAATTAAACAAACTGAGGAAATCAGTCTTTAGTGTAAGGTTTTTGTGTTTATTTGGCCAGAGGTTAGGCTCTGTTTACTGTCCACTGTAGCTGTAGATGTTACAGACTAAAATTCCTCTAGTACCTTTTTAAAAATATTTATTTATTTTTCTTATGTATATGAGTACTCTCTGTGCATGTATGCCTTGATGCAAGAAGAAGGCATCAGATCTAACTCAGGACCTCTGGAAGAGCAGCCTAGGGCTCCTCTAGTACCTTTTAATTATTGGCACATCTCTTGTCTGATGGCTCAGGGTGACGTTTACCCTGGACTCTCAGACGTCTCTACCTCTGGTTACGCTGTCCTTCATATCTACAAAAAAGTTTTTCCCAGCACTTGGGAGGCAGAGGCAGGCGGATCTCTGTGAGTTCGAGACCAGCCTGGTCTACAAGAGCTAGTTCCAGGACAGGCTCCAAAACCACAGGGAAACCTTGTCTTGAAAAATCAAAAAAAAAAAAAAAAAGTTTTTCCAGCCGGGCTGTGGTGGCGCACTCCTTTAATCTCAGCACTCCGGAGCCAGAGGCAGAGGATCTCTGTGAGTTTGAGGCCAGACTGATCTACAGAGCAAGTTCCAGGACAGGCTCCAAAACTACAGAGAAACCTTGTCTCAAACCCCGCCCCCCCTCCCAAAGCTTTTCCTCCACCATACCTAGAAAGAGTCATGTCCGCCTTTTTTATTTCTTTTCCTCCACTTGAAACAATATGAAAAGGGTGATGCTATGAATACATAACATTCAGTGAAAGATACATGGGGCCGGGGAGATGTCCCAGTGGTTGACAGCCCTTGCTGCTTTAGCAGAGGGCCAACGGTCAGTTCCCAGGCCCACTTGGATATTCACAGCCAGACTCAACTCCAGCCCTAGGACATCTGATGATCTCTTCTGACCTTCATAGGCACCAGGCACACACATGTTACACATATATACATGCAGAAAACACATACACATACATAAAGCTAAGAGAAAAAGTTTAAGACATTATTAACGCCAGATTCGTGAGTTTTTTTGTAGGGGGAGGGAACTCGCTCTGTAGACCAAACTGGCCTTGAACTCACAGAGGTCCATCTGCCTCTGCCTCCTGAGTGCTAGAATTAAAGGTGTGTGCCACCACCACTTGGCAATACGTGAGCTTTTAATATAGCACTTGTGAATCTGGGGCAGGATAATTGCATGTTTGAGGTTTGGACTATGATGGGCAGATTGGGAAAAGAGAATTTGCTAACAAGCCAGTCATACAGAGAATTAGATATATACAGAGAGAAAGCACTAAGGGGCTAAAGAGTGTAGGTGTTGTAATTTTAAAATGGGTAGTAAGGGGGGGTACCACCAAGATGGAGACAGTTAAGCAAGACTAAAAAGAGATGAACAAGCCACTGAGGTATTTGGGATGACGTCACACAGAGTCCTTGAAACAGAAAGCACAACCAAGAAAGCCACAAGGTGAAGGTCAGACGAGGACTGAGATCAGAGGAGAGAAAGGTGCTGGTCAAAGTGACAAGTCATTAGAGCGGGGCTCTGGGCAAAGCTAGGTTTTGAGCCAAGGGTCGATGTGATCATACACTACATTCTGGTGGTGGCCGAGTGATAGGGAAAGAGCGGCAAGTGGGGAGATCACCAGGAAAGTCGATGCAATGATCCAGGGCAAGGATGAAGGATCTGTGGTGGGTGTAGCTGCAGAGGCAGCGAGACAGCCAGCTTCTGGGAGGACATGTGTGTTTGCCCACGGATGGGTTGTGGGAGATAGGAGAATAGAATCAAGAGCAACCTCCAGACTTCCAGCAGAGCTGTCCTTCACCAAGCTAGCTATGGCTGCTGCGGAGGATATAACAGAGGGAGCCACATCTCGTGCCCATCAGACGTCTGGCGGAGGTGTAAGACGGCAGGAGACAAGCAAGTTTGAGAGCTGGTGGTCCTTAAAATCAGAGCATGGCTAAGATCATGTAGGAAGGTACAGCTGGAGGAGAATGGCACCTCAGGGGAGCCCCAAGTCACTTATCCAGCGACCCATGGCTGAGCCGAGAGGAGGCTGCAGCCACTCGGATTCAGGAGAACCTGGAAGTGGCTTGGAAACAAGGCTATTGTACCTTTTTTTTTTTTTTGGTTCGGTTTTCCTGTTTGTTTTTGAGACAAGGTTTCACCATGTATCTCTCGCTGTTCTGCAACTTACTATGTAGACCAGGCAGGCCTCAGTAATCTGTCTCTGTCTCCTGAATACTGGGATTAAAGGCATGTGGCATCATGCCCTGCTGCTTTCTTGCTTTTTTGAGGTAGGGTCTTGATGTGCAGCCCAAGCTCATGATTCTTCTGCCTTTACCTTCTATTTATTTATTTATTTATTTATTTATTTATTTATTATGTATACAATATTCTGTCTGTATGCCTGAAGGCCAGAAGAGGGCGCCAGACCTCTTTACAGAAGGTTGTGAGCCACCATGTGGTTGCTGGGAATTGAACTCAGGACCTTTGGAAGAGCAGGCAATGCTCTTAACCACTGAACCATCTCTCCAGCCCTGCCATTACCTTCTGAATGCTGCCATGTGGTGCATATGTGGAGGGCAGAGAGCAGCTTGTGGGAGCTGGAACGGGCTCCCTCCTTCTACCGTGTGGGTTCTGGGATGAAACTTTGGTCATCAGTCTTGGTGACAGCACCTTCACCTATGGGCTCACCTTGCGGATCCTATTATTTCTGCTAACTTTCAACAATGAGCATAATTAATTACTTCTATAAAAGTTCTTTGAGTTTTTTCTAGTACAAGGGCTTTAAGCATACCAGGCAAACACTGTGCTCAGATTCCTGGGCCCAGTGCTCTTTTCAGATTTTGAGACAGGTCCTCCCTAAGTTACCTAGGCTGACCTTGAACTCATGCTGTAACTCAAGCAGGTCTTAAACTTTAGATCCTCCAAATTCCCAAGCAGCTGGGATCACAGGCCTGTGCTATCAGGGCCAATTTATTCAAGAATATTTCAAAACACAGTTTGGGCTAGGTGTGATGGCCAGGAAACGAAGCAGGCTTTCTCAGGAGTGGCTGAGATGACACTGTTACTCCCCAGCCACAATTCTCAGAACCATGGGTCCCAAAAATTGCCAAATAAATCTCTGGTACAGTGTGATTCCATACCTCTTGGCCTAGATTGACAGGTGTACTAAATAGCATCTTCATTAAAAAAAAAGAAACAATAGTTTATTATCATCACTGATAATGATAGTGAAGGTCGACTGCCTCCCCAGGTGCCCCAGCCTTCCTGCCTGAGCCTGGGGAGCTACTTTGTGGTGGTCCCCCATGTTGGGGTAATGTCCTTGTTCATCTGATTCCAGTTCCATGGCTCCTGGCCCAGGGCTAAGCTCCACCTCGAGATGCCATCGGTATGCTCTCCTCTAGGCGACTGTCACCTCCAGCATCTGAGAAACCACCGCCTCCAGAGGCTGGGGCCACGTCTACTTGGATAACACCATGAACTTGGGAGAGCTGTGGGCTGTCCAGACTGGCAATGAGCTGGCGGGGGCCTGGCCGCACAGGCACGAATGTCTGGCGTAGTGTGACTGTCTCATTGCCCCCGATATCCCTGTAGACAGAGACAGCATCATGAGCCTTGAGTAACTAAGGGTAAAGTCAACAGCAAACATTGGTCCGGAGTGGCCAGGAAGGAAAGAGCAAGAGGTGGGGCCATCCAGGCATTTCTGAGTTCAGCTGGAATCTACACCCACAGCCCGGACAGAGCCTCCACCCCAGGCCACCTCCACACCTCCACACCCAGCTGTCTCCCCAGCACCTGGCCTCCTCCACTCCTGTTCCCACTGAACAGAGACTACTTAATCTGCAGCAGGTAGCAGCCTCGACTGCTTTCATTCCCGCTGCCCCTGCTGTAAAACCACACCTCCTCACAAGGATTTCAAGACCAAGGGAACTTTAGTGCAAGACCTGGAGGCCCAGCCAGGATCTCAAATGCTGGCAGTTTTGTCAGAATAGCAAGCTAAAGAAATGGGACACAGCTGTCCTCATGAGGCACAGCTTCATGTACTAAATTAACAGAAGGATGTTATCCGTGGAAAAGGTGGTCCCGATTTTTTTGTTTTTTTGTTTTGTTTGTTTTTCAAGACAGGGTCTCTGTGTAACAGTCCTAACTGTCCTGGAACTAGCTTTTGTAGACCAGGCTGGCCTTGAACTCATGGAGATCTGTGTGCCACCACTGCCTGGCAGACAATTGACATTTTTAAAATGACACACTCTCGCCAGGCAGTGGTGGCGCACGCCTTTAATCCCAGCACTTGGGAGGCAGAGGCAGGCGGATCTCTGTGAGTTTGAGACCAGCCTGGTCTACAAGAGCTAGTTCCAGGACAGGCTCCAAAACCACAGAGAAACCCTGTCTCGAAAAACCAAAAAAAAAAAAAAAAAAAAAAAAGACACACTCTCATATCTGTGTGTGTGTTATGTGTGTGACCCTAACACCAGTGTCATCCTCTCCTCAGGGAGCTCTGAAAATATATTCCCAGAACCCCTCTCGGGATCAGGATTCACTGGACTCACTGGCCATCTTACCTTTCCTCCAGTCTGCTAATCCCTGGGAAGTGAACTAAATCCCTCAAGGGTTGGGCTTCCTTGGCACTTCTGAAAGAGAAGTCAACTCCCTAACCTGCCATACAGGCTCATTCTGACTCAGCTCCCACCTGCTGCATCACCCCACCATTCTTCCTCTGGACCAGCCCTATGGGGTATCTCTCCTTGCCCAGAGTCACCTCCACCATGTTCTGCAGTGTTGATGGTGTCTGCCCTGAGCTCCGAGTTCTGCCAACTTCATCCCTACTCTTTCTCCAAGTCCTGGCCAACTTCATCCCTACTCTTTCTCCAAGTCCTGGCTCACAGCACTGCCTCACAAGGGCGCCCTGAGTGCCTTCCGTCCCCAAGAAAATGAATCTCTTTTTTCTAGGCTCTTCCTTCAGTCTACATACTTAATTATTTTATTTACAGGATCTTTAGAAAGGGTCTCACGAAGCCCAGACTAGTCTCAAATTTACCGTGTGATGGATACTGGCCTTGCGTTTTCAGCCCTTGGGTCTCGGCCTCTCCAGTATGATGATTACAGGTATTTATCATCTCCCCTGACACAGTGCATGTTAAATCAGAGCATGGTTCATTTATGTGGAGTCATTTCATGACTGTTAGATTACCTCCTGATTCTTCATAAACTTGTACTTCCTATTCCCAGTCCAACCCAAGCTTGCCTTGGGGTCCCCCTTTTGGGCACTAAACCCCACACAGTAGTCTGCCAGCAGAATGAGCCAGCATCTCTTAATTCTGAAGATTAGGGTTCTTTGGAATGAAGCACTTAGCTTGGAGGCTATTTCTGAGGTTTCTCTGGACCAGTGTTTAGGACAAGTTACTTCTTTGGTCCTCACTTGCTGGTTCATAAGACAGAATGAGTGCAAAGTGAGATGATGTGGCTGGGTGGGTGTCACGACAGGAAGTAAAAAATTAAGTCTATAGTTCGACAGGTTATGCTTTGACTGGCTAAATATTTGTGTCTTACTTTTCCTCATTTCTCTATAGATGGAAGGTTAAAGGTTGCTTAGTTATACAGTAACCTTCAAAAGTCTACTATAATTGAGTTGTGACATTTCAGAAGCTAACTTAGATTACAACCACTAACATCATTCCCACCTCCTCTAAACAAAACCCTGCTATCCACCTTCCAGGTAGGAACGTCAGAATCTTCCCTAGCCCAGAAAAGTTCTTACAGCCCAGGTGAGGCCCTTGCCACACCCCTGTTTTTGAGTTTGAGCTGAGAGCAAGTCAGTTGCAAAAGCTGGGATGTCCCTTAACATCCCAGC
Source organism: Microtus oregoni (assembly GCF_018167655.1). Classification (NCBI taxonomy): domain Eukaryota; kingdom Metazoa; phylum Chordata; class Mammalia; order Rodentia; family Cricetidae; genus Microtus; species Microtus oregoni. Next base: position 8,155,625 of record NW_024543219.1, read on the forward strand.
TGGTTGGTAATAAAACTCTCCTTGGCTGCAGCCATCCCAGATCTCTGTTTCTTCCTCCTTCCCCTCCATCCTTCACAGGCAGGTGCATGCACCCATGTCCCCTTTGTGGTATGCATAATTTCTAAATGATACAGACATTATTGTCTACTTCTTTGTTTTCCTTGGTAATTAATCTTAACTCTAAGTTGCTTCAGCCTTTTCCTTAAAGCTAAACATTCTCTTAGCAAATGGACAGCCATCACTAAAGTTGCCAGAGTGTGATTCCAGTTCTGGGGGAATTCCCAAGAACTTCCAGCCTCCCTGGTGACACAGCCAACCGGAGGAGTGAGTCCTGGAATGTTTATTAAGTGGCCAGTCACCAGGCTGGGGTGGCACACCTTGTGGTATAATTGGGTTCCATACCACAGCCTTTGATGTGTAAATGAGAGGCAAAGTAACACCCATCTTGGAATCTTATATATCCCCTTGAGGCTACCAAGTGTCTTGGAGGCTCTCTGCTCCAGGATCTCAGCGACTAAGAAGCAGCAGAGTGTTCAGGAAGACTGCCAGCTCAGGCATCACCCAGCTCCTGCAGTGGAGACCTTGATTGAGAGGGTGACGCCAGGATACCATGCAAGCCCTGCACACAAGACAGAGGCCAGCTCTCCTAGCACCTAACACAGTGGCCCTGTCCTTCTAGGGGGAGCATCCAGAGAGTCAGAGGCCTCATGAGCCTGGCCAAGGTGTATGCCTCTAGGGAGCCGAAGAAGAGACTCCTTCCTTTGTGGTGTGAGTGCAGCTGACTGATATCCCTGGACACATCTTACCCCTGCCATCTGAGCTGCTAGGGACCCTTGTAGGGTCTACTTGGTGCTACTTTGTTATATCAAAGCCTCTGAGTCCCAGGCTAGGCCAAAGAACAAGACCATAAACTCACCTTTGGCCTGATAATAAAAGTCATGGCTACCAGCATAATACCTTATGAGGGGAAAGGCAGGCTAGGGAAAGGCCCTCTCACAACCCCTCTCTTAGAACAGGTCACCCACTCCTATCAGAAGAAAGCTGTTTTAGACGATCTGCCCTCTCCTTTCTGCCATGCTTCTCCTGGGAGGGATGAGCAACAAGCGTCTGTGCCAGGTGACAGCAACAGGCACAGAACATGAGTGTTATGTGCCCTCACTGGGCCCAGAGCCACACCAGCAGAGATCAGATCCAAGCTGGCTGAGGGTCAGGAGGCAGGGCTCACTTCTCCTCTGTTCTCATGGCACCGACCACTGAGCAAGCCAAGTGTCTGGTGGTTTGTGCTCCTCCTGAAGGGGAAAGAGAGCCTGCCTGCCCTCATGAGCTGTGTAATGAGGCTTAGCCATTCACAAGGTGGGGCAGTGAGGGCTACAGTGAAAAAGTAACTAGTAACGGAGACTGACTATACCACACGCTGGACTCACTAGCCCAGAGGCTTTGTTATCATCCCTGGGCTTAGACAAATAGAGGCACCTGGCCAGGGAGACCTAGTCAGGAGCATGCAGCAGGGCTCGAACCTAAGCCTTTAGAGTTCGCAGTTCTCCGTTTAATTATATGACGGTCTCTAATGTACTTTAAAAGGCCTGCATGATCTCCAAACGAGATAATATTCCTGAAAGTGCACGGTCAACATATCCATATTTGCCAAATGTTAGGGATGGGCTACTAATGATTCCCATGTGAGCTTCAGCTCCCTAATTAGAGGGCGAGGCAGGGCAGGGACACAGTGCAACACGAGGCACTCAGCAGGTCTTGGGCTGAATTGACCTGAGCTACCAGAGACTGCTAGCTGGCCCCAAGCTTCTCTGTGGGGTCCTGACCAAAAAGAGAAGCAAATCTGAGGCTTAGGGCAGCCTGGGAGGGAAGGAGGGTAGCAGCAGCGTTAGAGAAGTCAGACTCACCCAACGTTGAGGACCTTGGGTCTCTGTAACCCAGAACCTTCAAGCCGGAAAACGACATTGGTGAGGGTGGTGGGCAGGGGGTTCTTGAACACGATCTGTACTTCACATTCCTGGCCAACTACTGCTGCTCCCAGTAACTGAGGGAAACAGAGACCTTATCAGAGACGCTGACCAAACATGTAGGGCCCATACTTTGCACCCAAAGGATAAACATGTTAGAATTGAAATCTCGCCAAGTCCCACATTTCTGTCCCTGAAAGAAACCATTTCAAATACCAGGGAGGAAACTCATATCCACTCTACACCTCGAGGCTGCCACGGACTCAGACCTGAGAACCTGTTTTACCAATGAGGAGACCAAGGTCAGGTCTGGTCCCTAACCTCCTAGGGCTTATCAGGGCAACTTGCTTCAGGCTTGCCCATCATTTCCCATAGCCCCAGGCTCCTGTTCTCTATTCACCCCTTGGGTACCAGAAAGTCACACTCACCGTAAGAGAGAGGTCTGGGGTGCGCAAACGGAAGGTGTGCTGCTTAGCTAATACCTGTCCACTTTCCTTGACGTGACCTGAGACATTGAGCAACATTGCCCCCTGGTCCACGAGGTGGGCCCTGTATTCCTTGTAGCTCACAGGCATGGTCACAGAGTCCGCTGGGAAGAAAATGCATAGCAATCACAGGCCTTTCCCCCCAAATCCAGCCTCCCAGAAGTGCTCTCTGTTGCTATAGGGCCTCCATGTCCAAAGCGAAGGTGCTTGGACACCCAGAGGCGGGGCTGGGGAGGGAGCACTATCTAGGGACAGGGTTAGGGGGAGAGTACAATCTAGGGGCATGGCCAGGGAGGGAGAATCTTCTAGGAGAAGGACTGAAGAGGAAGCACTCTCTAGGAGATAGAGATAGGAAAGTATCATCTGGGGCAGGGCTGGGGAGGGAGCACCATCTAGGGACAGGGTTGGGTAGTGAGCACCATCTAGGGGCAGGGCTTGGAAGGGAGCACCATCTGGAGCAGGGATGGGGAGAGAGCATTATCTGGGTCAGGACTGGGGAGGGAGCACCATTCAGGGACAGGGCTGGGGAGAAAGCACTCTCCAGGAGATAGAGTTGGGAAAGTACAATCTGGGGCAGGACTGGGGAGGGAGCACCATCTAGGGATAGGGCAGGGAGAGAGCATCATCTAAGGGCAGGGCTGGGGAGGGAGTATCATCTAGGGGCAGGGCTGGGGAAGGAGTACCATCTAGGGGCAGGGCTGGGGAGGGAGCACTATCTAAAGGCAGAGATGGGGAAGGAGTACCACCTAGGGGCAGGGCTGGGGAGGGAGCACGATCTAGGGGCAGGGCTGGGGAAGGAGCACTTACAGGCTCCTGGGGCTAGTGCCACTTCCTTCTTGGTCTCCTTGAAGGTAGGCCCAGTGACACCAGTGTAGTAGGTAACAGAGAGGTAGAGGTGCAGCTTTACGGTGCGGCGGCTACTGCCACGATTGGTCAGCACCACGGAGACTGCCAGATCCTGTCCCATCACAGCGTCCTGTGCCTCCACCTGCATTGCCACGTCCTCAGCAGAGTCCCGGGTGGCATACACATTGGGCTTGCTGCCATGGGCGGCAGCCTTCTCCACAGCCCTCCGCTCTGCTTCTGAGCCTGAGGGTTGAAGTCAGCGGTGAGTTCAAGCCATTGCTGGGGTAGGCCAATGCTCTTGAGGAGCCCTCAGCCAGGAGCTGGCTGGCTGGGCAGGAAGAATGTTACCTTCTGGGTGCTTATAGATGTGTGTGATGTCCTCCCGCATATTGGAGCTGATTGCCTTTGTGACAATGAGCGTGCCAATGGCTTTTTCCTCCACATACACAATCTTGAAGCTGCCATCATCCTGTCGCTGCCAGTACACCTTATCACTGTTAACCTGTGGGAGAGCAGAGAAAAGCAGGACTATAGTGGGCCAGGAAAACAGGCCTGACCCCCAGAGCCTTCTTCCCTCAGCCCCAGGAGCTGCAGGCAACTGAACCAGCCACAGTCAAGGAGCAGCGAGGAAGCTGGCCTAGGAGGCTCCTTGTAGCCCATTTTGGCATTAATAACAGTTTTCCCTTATGGTTATTCGCTGGCTTTACAACTTATGAAGCAGCCCCATATCCATTATCTCTTTTGATCCTGAGTACAGGAAGCAAGGCAGCCATTATTATCTCCTTTTACAGCCGAGGAAACTAAGATTCCGGAGTGAGTGACTTGCCCAAGGTTACACAGCTAGCCAGTCAGCGGTGAAGCCAGGGCTCTGGCTGCTTCAGACCGCTGAGGAGGCACCTGGAGCCCAGCCCTCACCTCGGCGAAAATGAAGGGTGTGTCATACTTCATGTAGACTAAGCCATTCTTGATGGACTCCACGGAGCAGGGGCCACAGCAGAAGATGCCTGGGAAGTGAGGCAGGTGATGGGGCTAAGGAGGCCCAGAGGCATGGAAGGAGCGGGAGGGGTCAGGGACAGCCCGGCTAACAGCTGGACAGACAGCCTAAGAGCCAGGCTGTCAGCACGCCCTCTGCACTGGCTGGCTGCTCTGTCCACCGTCCGCAAAGCTCAGGACCCCCTCCCCCAATCTTTCCTCGCAGTCAGTTCAGGGCCCACATTGGTTCTGGTTGGCTGAGAGAGCAGTACGCCACCATCACTATTTCAGAAACACCTTCGCTGTGCAGCACACTCTGACCTCTGTACCGGGAAGCGAGAAGGGTGATGGGAAAGAAGAGACTGTCCTTATTGTACTCAGGAGGGCTTCTGAGAGAGGGTGAACTGGCTGCAATAGGTTGGCTGGGACAGAAAGTGCAAACAGGAAGTGAGGGCTATCCAACAGGAAAGGATCCTAACACCGAATGCTCTGGCCTCCTCTTTCAGATGGGGAAACAGGCTCAGCCAGTGAGGAGGCTGCCCTGTCTTAAAAGGCAGCTGGAGACAGCTTCTATTTGCCCAGTGGCTCTACTGTTGTAGGCATGCTGCTAGTCCTCTTTGAGACACGGTGCCCATCCATCCACACCATATGGTGTATACACACAGCAGTCTATTCAAGAACATGGCACACAAAGATGCTTCCTTGCCAATATCACTTGTCCAAGAAGTAACCATGGTAGACTTAGGTCCTGGCCATTCTGCCCAGAGCCCCTGCCTGACATCTACCTCGTTATTTCTTAGAGCTGAACCAGAGGTCAAGTTTCCCAGCACACTGCAAGCATTGCTGGGTTATGCATCCCAGGACCCCTTTTACATAGATGATTGACAGGGAGTGGTCTGGGAAGGGACCAGAAGAAGAATGCAAGTTAGGCCAAGGCTATGTACTCGAGGAAACGGGAGGCGAGAAGAAGCAGCTGGAGGGACAGGCCATGTTACCTGCAGGTAGACTGAAAGCCAGAGCGGACGTCAGGTATCACCTCTCTATGGAGAGTAATAAGAGACAAGCAGCTGACAGGTCATGGCACCCCAGGTCATGTCAGGGCTATAGAGTTATTTCCTTTTAACCTGTCTGAGCCCTGCTTTCTGTATACTGTACATGTATGCAGTGCACAGGGGAACAAAAGGGAGACCAGGGTTCATTCTCCTGGAGGAGACCCAGATAAAGTTATAATACCTACAAGAGCCACCTTTTACCAGTGTCCCACTGGCTTAGGATGGGTTCCAAACATGGGGGACCTTAAGAATCACCAAGGGAATTTTTGAAACAGAGAGTGAAAAACAAGGGTGCAGCCCAGGAGTAAAGACTTTCTGAGCATGCTCAAGGCCCCAGGTCCAAAACCAGGACTGGGAAGAAATAGATACACCCATTCTTGGAAATTCTGATGGATAAGTTTTGAAGATCAGGTTTTAGGGTGGGAACCCCCCCCCCAGAATAGAAATTTACTTTATAAACACCTAATAGCGTGTGTCCTTTAATTAACTATATCTGGAATATGTAAGTTAAAAAGCAAGTAAGAATAATTGGTTTTTTTAGGGGAAGGAAACGTCTTACTGAATATTCTTGATTCTTCTCTAACTCTGGAACTATCTGAGTATATTAATCATTATAAATTATAAACTAAAATGAAGTCAAGTAGCTGTATGAAGAGAAGAAAATAAACTAATGGCTGCATGGTGGTTCAATTATAAGCTCACATGGGGAACTGTGGGGTCAAAGGGCTTGGCTCTCCAACCAAGACTAGAGGGGGCGTGAGGACAGGGTCGGGGCAAGGCCTGCCTTACCACTGCTGGTCTCCTGGGGTGTGGCATCCACAACCTGCCACCCATCAAAGCCTGAGGGCAGATCTGGCCTCTTCATCCAGCAGTCATTCCACACATGGAAGTTCCTAGAGGGGCACGCAGTTCCCATTCAGGTCCTCCCCAGTTCCCATTCCGACCACAGCTCAGCATCCCAGCCTCAGACCATCTTCATCTTTAGGACAAGTGGCAGGGCCATCCCTCGCCCTGTGCTCACCAAACAGAATCGTGGTTCAGATGCTCAAGAGGCTTCATGTTCTCATCAAAGTAGATGTCCATGGTGAGGGACGTGTCTGTGTCGTGTGCAGAGTTGAAGTTGGTGACAGTACGGGTAGCAAGACCCAGGCATCGCAGCACTGTGGAGGAGCCAGGGTTAAGGGCAGGAGCAGAGGCTGGTTGTAGGTGTGGCATCAGCAAGAGGGAAAGGGCAGCTGAGTCTGCCAGGCTTGGAGGGACCACCAGAGTTAGGGGTCAGAAGACCCAAGTATCTTTGGGTTGCAAAGCAGTTTGGGTTACAAAGCCACCTGCTTGACTCAAGCCCTGACTATTGCTTCTTCTTTCTCTCCCTTAGGCCTCTCTCAGTTGTTAACACTAATTAATGATAATTAAGGTCATTCTATCATCCACCCTTAGTGGCACCCTATCCTGTAGCCACAGTTGGGCTGGACAGAAGTGGAACCCTTCCCTCCTTACAGAGACCAGGCTATTCCTGACCCGTTCCCTCTACTACCTGTGGTGGTAACACCAGCAAAGACCCAGCACTGGCCATAGGGGACAGAATAGCCGGTGCGTAGGTAGCTAAGCAGGATCTCCACGCTGCCCACCCACGCTGAGGGGTTGGTGCCTCGAGAGTAATCGCCAGTCCAATTCCCAATCAGGACTCCGTTGTCATCCAGGGAGTTCACCTGCCCGGGAAAAGACAGGGTGTGGCTGGGTTTGGGGAGGTGCTCGGGATCTTCTGGATTCCCCAGCCCCTAACCCTGCAACCTCAAGAACTAGACACCAGCCTAAACTCCACCCACTTCCCCCCAACACACCTGCCCCCCACGCCCCTTGCTGTAACGCCGGAATGTGAATACTGGGTGTGCCAGGTTTGGGGCTTGGCCCCACATTCCAAAGGAGCTGGTACAGAAAGCATGAAAGGTGTGGTGGGGTACAGGCAGGGAAGGGAAAAAGAGGAATGAACCCATTTCCCTCACTCTCCATACTCTCTTTGGGGGGGGTGGAATCCATAAAGGGCAGGGCAGGAAGACACAGAAAGGGCTTATGGATATAAGAGTGCTCACCATGGCAGAGATGACCCGGCAGACACTGACTGGGTCCCCACGACCTCCATATGGCATTCCCCTCCGATCCAGGATGTACAGACAGGCATCCAGCACCCCATGATCAAACTGGAAGCAAGGAGGGGAGAGGTGACCACAGCCCCTCAAAGCAATGCTCAGACCACAGGCTAGCATCCTGCCCAGTCCACCACGTCCCTCCCTTCCATCTCCCTCGAGTGCACAAGGCCCAGCCCAGCCATACCTGGCCATAATTCCAGGTTCGTTCGCCAATCTGTGCTTCTGTCCCATAGTAGATTCTTCCAGACTCATTAAGCACATATTCTTGCCGCCAGTCCTCATGGTCCACGTACACCAAGTCCTCTGTATCCCCAAAAGCACATAGCAAATTCTATCCATTTTCTTCCTGGGCCCTACCTTCTCCTTAGCCAGGTCTACAGAATTCATAGCCACAGAAGAAGGTGGGGGTGGGGATTCTTTTAGCCTGACAGGACTGCTCGCTCTAAGGAAGGATGGTGAGAAAGAAGGTTGGCTGTGGCCAGGGTCCTTCATCGGAATAAGTCAGGTGGGCGTCTCTTTTCTACAGTGGGCCTCTATCTCCTCTCCTGGACAATGAGAGTGGGTGTCTTTCCTTATGACCAGATGTTCAGGCATCTGGATCCCAGGAAAGGAGGCCTGACCTACTTGCCCTCTGCTCTTGACCCCAGCTGGTTTACCTGGGCACCAGGGGTTGAAGAGGATGTAGATCTCATTGCGGGGGTCAAAGGGCAACTGGAACTCTCCAGCTTCAGAGCGTGTGCGGACAGTGAGTTGAAATTTGCCGATGATGGCGTTAGGGGAGGTATGGACGCGCAGGTTTACGTTGTGTCCACTGGTCTTGGTCACTTGGGCCTTCCAGCCATCACTGCCCCCTCTGCCCACCGGGATGATCACGTGGGTACCCTTGCCCACCTCAGGACTGTTTCCTAGGATAATAAGGTCAGCATTTAGGTAGTGAGAGAGCTGCTGGAAGTGGGAGAGACACTAAGAGTTTGTTCAGCCCCACCCAAGAGGTCTGTGAGCCAATTTGTATGTCCCTAAGTAGGGTTACCACACCAGCCTGTGACAATCTCCTCAGAGCAGCATGGTGGCCGCCCCATGCTCTTCTGCGTGTCAGGGCAGAGCCCCAGTCCAACATCCCAAACCTGTTCCCCCGACAATGAACTCAAGTAGGGAGAGGACACTGGGGCCACTGTCACCCTCTGGCTCCCGCCCTGTCCCACTGAACTGAAGGAAAATTAAGTTGGGTCGATTTGCCCCATAAGAAAGAACACTCCGGATACCAGAGGTCACTGTGGCCTGTTCCCTGGGGTCATGGCTTCTAGAGCCCAGAGCATTTCTGGAGGTGGTAGGGGGACTTGGGAAATTAGAGGCTGGGGTGCACATGGCTGGGCTCTAATCAGAGGGTAAGAAGAGTCACCCGCCCCCAGCAGCTGTATAATCACCAGCCTGGGCAGTCAACGGTCACTAAGCAACATGATGAGGGAGGCACCTGCCTTGGGCCATGGCCTGGACTGGCAGAGAGACGGGCACACCGGGGCTAGGCGAATGAGCGAGCAAGACCCAGAAAGAAGGACACACCGAGCCAACAATGCCGAAAGACAAAGAGGCCAGCCCGAAGAGGAAGTGCTGTGTGGTAGCTGCCCCTGGAGGCTTGAGGAAAGCCAGCATGGGCAAGCTGCAGCACCAAAGCCTCTCAGAGAGCACCACTAGGGGAACACGAAGAATCTTGCACCTGATTCTCTCAGCAGAGATGAGGAGTGACAGGGAGGAGCTTAAAGACCTCTTTAACCTAACACTAGCCTTCCCTCCAACAAGCCCTGGGCCTTTCCCCTTCTCATTCCAGGCCCCACTCACCGATGAGAAGTTCAAGGGCAATGCGATCAGAGGACTCATATTCTCGGTTCAGAATGAGGATCATGTGGAAGGGCTGCCCACGGCGCACAATCAGCTCATCATACTCAAACTCATCCGTGTGGTGCTCACGGCGGTTCTGGTCCGAGCGTGAACACAGTAGATCCACACCCGTCACAACCAGCATTCCCTCTGTAAGGCCACATTCCTGGGTCAGTGAAGAGTCCACAAGGAGCCCAGACCCCCGCACCCCCCAGAAGTCTTTCAGCCCCACTGGAGATGCCAGGCTAAATTTTAGGCCCTCATCAAGGCGGATAGCCTCACCTCGGATGGTGCCATCTCCAGCTGCATTTACAGCACTGCCCCGAGATTCAGGTCTCCGGCCGCCCCGGGAGCTGGACCCTCTGCTTCTGGAGCCAGAAGGTTCAGGCCCCCAGTCATCATCAGCTCTGTTCCCGCAGGAGCAGCAGCCACAGCAGCGAGCCCAGAAGGAGCGGCCTCCTTCTCGGCGGGAACGTGAGCGTCTGTCTGGCTCTGGCTCCGGTTCCGGCGACGGGGTGGTAGGGGGCTGCCAGGGGTTCCAACCCCAGCGGCCCGTGTCTGAGCGAGGACCTTCCATTGTGCCTGTGAAGAAAAGGCAGGGGATGCTCTAACCCACTCAGCTCTCCTGTACCCAGGATGTCCATCCCAGAAACTCTTCAGATAAATTGGTTCAGTACCAGCTAGGTGACTGAGATAATTTTATTCTAACCCAGAGATGCCTCAAAGACCCCATTTGGTCACCCAGAAAAAGCACCCCATACTGCAGAGAAAAACCTCTTCACCTTGCTATAGACACTCTCAAATCTCATCCCAAAACAATGTCCAGTGGAGAAACCCTTGAGGATCCACCTGAGGAAATGCACTGTTCCCTAAGTGGACACCTGTCACAGCCCCAAACCCCAAACCCCGTACTGGTCCCTCCACCTGCTGGCTTCTCAGTTTAGAGGTCCAACCTCTAGGACCATTTAACAGAGTTCTTCCCATAAAGACAGGTAGGTGGATTGGGGCGGGAGGCAAGGTCCCCCACATTCCTCACGTCAGGGCAAACTTCAGGCAGAGTTGTGGAGAGGGCACAGCAGGCTTAAGCAGAGCGGCCCCACGAAAACCGGGTCTCAACCACAGCAGGTGCGCACTGACGAGCGTTCCTTTCTGAGTTTGGGCTGTGTGTCCCACCAAACGACGACTTACTGTGGCTCAGCACCGAGATAGACGCCCGAGCCTCTCACCTGGCAGCGGTGTTGGGATGGCACCACTGGGTCCCGAGCCCGGGTGGAGCAGGTCAGGGCGTATGGGACGGGACCAACAGGCTGGACGCAGCCACGCGAGTGGAAGGTGTAGGGCGGGCCGGGTAAGTGGTTTATGAGGGGAGGGTGGGCGGGGCTGAGCTTCTGGGAAAAGGGGTAGGATGGTTGCTTCATCCCCTGTCGGTCAAGAGGCCTGTCTCTGGGGGTTGTCCCCAAGTAGGGGCGGGACTTTCTCCTTTCTAGGAACTGAGATCCTGATAAAGAGGGGGGTCGGGTCAAGTCCTGTCAGACCTGGGGCTGAGGTGAAAACGGAAGGTTTTCGGCGATGAACCCCACACCAACCTGACTCGTGCCACATTGCACGTTCAGAGCGCACAGAGAAGGGCTCCTCTTCCACTCTCAGCCCTGTAGGGCAGATTTATTTCGAAGCTGGAGACGCTCGCTTACTTGTGGTACCCAGCAGGCTTGGCCTTGTGGAAATGGGTCTCTGGGCCTGGAACTCGTTTTTGCCAGGAAGATCCCAGTACCCCAGGCTGCAGACAGATGACATCAGCAACCAGGCCTTCAAACTGGCTCCACCTGCCAGTCCCTGACCAGCCAGCTCTACCAGATCTTCTCACATCCCTCAGTTACTGCACTCCCGTCTCTCTCCTTCCAGCCACTCCACAGCCTCCGGGATGAGTGGAGCCGTCCCACACTTCCTTCTGTCTCCTAAGTCTGAGATTAAGGTGGTCATAAAAGGAACAATCTTGCTTCCCCCTCCCATCTTGGAAGTTTAGGTCTGGGCGAACAGGGGCCTCCTCTCCAGGCTACCTGGTATTCCCATCTTTCACTGCGTGTGTCTTGGCAGCTGGAGGCGAACATTCCCCCTCATTTCTAAGATTCTTCTTGGGAATCCAGACCAATCAGCTCCAGGAACCTACCTTCTGTACTTCCTAACTCTAGCTCTGGGAGGAACATCAGAGATGTCATTAAGAGCCCCTAGGCAGAGAGGAGCTAGGCATCTTTAGGGAGGCTCTCCTTGGGTCTCGTCCTTGGCACCAGCAGCCAGAACCTCTTACTCTATCACACTGGTGTTCCAGCTCTACCAACAGGTCACCAATCAGAGGACAGTGAAATCAGGATTGGCAAAAAAGACCCAGAAGCAAATGTGGCAACAATGTTTGGACATGTATCCTGTGCAGAGGTATCTTGGGGAGCAGGAACAGAAGCTCCAAATCTCTACCCACACTAACTTTTTGGTTTGTTTTGAAATGGTTTCCCATATAGCCCACAGGCAGATCTTGAACTCACAGCAATCCTCCTGCCTTAGCCTCCCAAGTGCAGGGATTACAGAAGAGGGGGCCCACAGACCAAGCATCGTGTGGGTTTTTCCCTGTTGAGCTAGCGAGTCCTGGAACTTAGCAGAGGTTTTGTGTCACTTTCAACATCCTCAGTTTAAACCAAGGGAAATCGAAATTCAAGGACGGAATGTGGCAGGTCAGCCAAAGGGCTTCACCGTGAGATTGTTTTGCTTATCACTGTGGATACGAGAAGAGGTAGAGCTTCAAGGGGCGGGGCATGTGAGCCCACATGCGCCCAAGCAGGTCCCAGAGAACCAGGAAAATGCCTGGTTTGCCAAACTCTTCTTGTAATCAGTCATCCTCTCTCCCCGCTAAGCCAAGTTTGACTCAGTGCCCTAACCCTTGAGCCACTCCCTGGAAGCCTTGCACCCTGTAGCTTTCAAAGCTCAAACACAGTGCAGAGCAGTGTGGGCGCACCTCAGGAGTAGACTCCCCTCTTAATACCTCAGGGCCAGGCAGAGCTCTGTTTAATCATTTCCTATTAATACGGAAATAGGAAAAGAAGCTAAGTCACTAAAGCAAGGTGTTTAGTATCCAGCTTCAGCACGCAGCTCAGCAGCCTTCTTCATCAGTAGCAGTTTCTTCATCAATTCTAAGTTCTAATCTCGCATCCCCGAGAGTGTATGAGGATCTAATGGGATTGGGTATTCCCAAGGACCTTTCGACCATAGAATGTAATTCTCAGGGACCAAGGTTGTTTCAATACGGTGGAGCAAGGTGCCCTGACGCAGTCTTCCAGAAACTGAGGCCCCGAGCAAGCCTCCTCAGTTGTAATAAAGTGAGAGTGGAGGTAGAGTCTGAAGGCCACTGGGGTCACGGGAGTTTTCACGACCTCTTCCAGCTGGAGTCAGCTGTTCTGAAGCTCAGCCCAAGCCAGAACCTGATCCCAACTCCTATCCTAGCCTCAAGTTTGGTCCCAATGGCAGCCCCAAACCTGGAGCTGGACTCAAATCCAGTTCTGGTCCTGACTTCAGCTGTAAACATGAGGTTCTGGCCCTCCACAACAGGGAGGGCAAAGCCGAGAGTATTACTGCAGAGGAGACCCACATCCCAAGGCCCTTTTCTCAAAATGCACGGTGGTGGTAACGGAGGCAGTGGCCTAATGGCGGCAGTAATGGTAGCCTGGCAGCCTAGGGGGCCTCTCCATTCTTTATTCAGTCCCAATAAGTTAAAGGGTAAGGGTGAGGGCAGGGCCTCCTAGGTGAGGATACTGCTGACGGAAGGCAGCATTGCAGCCAAACGCTCCGAGATGCCCTGTTCTTGGCACAGTGAGTTGCCCTGCAGGTCGAGGAGGACTAGCCTGGGGCAAGAGGCAAGAGGCTGGAGAGTTGCAGACTGATGGAGGCCTTGGGCAGGAGAGTCAAGGAAAGCTCAGTAGTTCTACCCCACCCCAATGTCTGCTACAGACACCCCAAAACTAAACGCTGCTGCTTGGAAGCACGTTGGGTGGTCTCTTATCCACGTCCCTGGAGAAAAAAAGCTCTTAGCAGAGCTTGGAAATTCCGGCTAAGGAAGGGGTTGTGGGGTCATCAGGTGTGGAAGGCTGGTGAGTGGCGCTTACTATCCACAAGGGCTCTATCGTCCCATTTTCAAGAGGAATCAGAGTTTTTGATTTTTAAAAAATTTGGAACGTCCTGATATCTAGACTACTGTGTGGTTCCTAAGAATCTTACAGGTTGCCTATCTCTGCACCCTGGCTTAAGGAAGTTACACTTCACAGAACTCCAGAGTAAGAGCTAATAACAGCCCCAGACAGCACCAGGCTATCATCTCCCCTAGGTTTACCCTGCCCAAGCCCTGTTTCCTGCCCTGCCTTGAGATGACCCTGTCTGGGTCTGCTGTTTGTCTCTCTGTGGCCTGCTCCTCACCCTATGAGCTGTCTGCAAACCCGACAGAAGGATACGGTTATTGCATAGTACCAGCTCCTGCAGCCGCGGAAGGTTAGCCACACCATCCAAGGACTCTAGGGCATTATCATTGGCCTGCAGCACCTGAAGAGCAGGGAATTGGGGAGACACAAGGTCAAACAGGCAGCCTGAGACAGGTACAAGCCATGGAGGAGCCCAGAGTGACCAGCTTAGGTATGTCAAAAAGCTCAAAGGGCCAGACTGGTCGGTAGAGTAGGCTGGGAAAGAAGTTACCTTCAGGAGCCATGAGGTCCTGGACATTGCTGTGACATAGGCAATTTTCTGAGTGGAAAAAGAGGAAAAGAGCCACCCCAGACAGCAAGGGAGGATGACCATTTACCTCAAGACAGCGCAGAGCACCCAGGGCTGGGGGTAGGGCTCGGAGACGATTATGTGACAGGTCAAGATGAGTGACCAAGAGTAGCTGCTCCAGGTGGCAGAGCACTGTCAGATCCTAGGAGTGGGAGAAGGGGTGGAAAACTCAGCAAGAGCTAGGAGATCTTTAGCCACCTGTCCTGTGTCCCACATGGACCTCAGAAGACTCTTGCTAGAGGCTAGCAGAACGTAAGAAGCACACAGAGCAATGCATAAGAGCATAGACCGTGTCAGGGAAGGGACAGACAAATGGTTATGGTGGGATGGCTAGTGGGGGTGGACAGGGAGAGGAACCCCAAGTGTGGAAGGGACAGAGGACAGCGGTATGTCCTCCAGCACACAGGAAAGGGAGCAGTGGGCCTGAGGGGGCTGCAGTGAGGAGGCACAACTGATCTGTTAAGATGTCTAGGAAGGCCTGGCGGTGGTGCGCACGCCTTTAATCCCAGACTCAGGAGGCAGAGGCAGGAGGATCGTGGTCAGTGAGTCTGAGGCCAGCCTGGTCTACATAGAGAGTTCCAGGACAGCCAGGGCTACAGAGAGAAACCCTGTCGCAGACTAGGAAGGACGAGAAACAGAAAATCTCTGCAAACTGTTTAGGTTCCAGGCTTGGGGGCCCTGATCCAGGGTGAGAAGCATGGGGAGGCACAGCATGGTAGTGAAGGGCCTTCTTACGTTTTTTGTTTTTCAGTAGTAGGAATCAAACCCAGGGCCTTCTATACATTGGGCAAGTGATCTACCAATGAGCTATATCCCTAGTACAGCTTTGATGACTCAGGATTCAGAACCAGGGAATATACAGGATGCTGAACTGACTGACTGACAAATAAAAATTTAAAAGAAAAAAAAAAAAAGCAAGACCTAGCAAAGGAGAAGGCCAAAAGAAAGGTGATGGGTTCATCCTGGTGGGGAGGAAATGTCTAGGAAGGCACCGCAATCAAGGCAGAGGTGCGACATGGTGACGACAGCAGGCAGAGGCCTCGAGAAGGACATGTGCTGAGCGCATACCTTGTTAGCCAGGTGCAGCACGCGCACCTCGGCATACTCCATCCTGAGGACGCTGTTCTCCAGCAGGAACTTGCTGCGCAGGTCATCCAAGTACGCTGCTCTCATTGGGTCCACAGCCTGGTGGGGACGAAGCAGATAGCTACGTGGGTCAGCTCTCTTCTACTCGCCCACCTGGCCTCCCCTGGCCCGTTCCCCCAGGCCTAACTTGCTTTGAGGGTGCGGAAGTATTGTAGCGTCTCTTTCTCATAGAGGAGGGGGTCCAGGGCCCGCATCAGCAGGATGATGGTCAGCAGGCACCCTGGGGAGAGAGCAGAGGAATCTTTACAGTCTCTTGAGACCCCGTCCTCAAGGAAGTTCCCTGGGCAGGTTTTCTCAGTGTGGTTCTTGGGCGCTGGCTCAGGGGCCATCCTCACATTTATTCTCAGGCTCCAGCTCCTGCAGCTCCTTACAGGATTCAAGCTCAGACTGCAGCACTGTGGACTTTTCCACCGACAGCTCACACCTGAGAGTGGGCAGGTTAGGGGCGTGTGCAGCCCACAGTTCTCAGGTCTAAGCCATCCCGCTCCCCCAGGCCCAGGCCTCCTGTCCCAGCTGCCCGGTGTCTAGAGCCCCTCTCTGGCCATGGGCTCCTTCATCACCTGAATAGCTGCTCATCAGTGGCTGAGTCCCGGCACCAGCACTCCTGGCGGCCTAAGGGAAAGGGGACAGCGTGAGGAGAGGAGCGAGAAGGCCGAGGAATCGTGTGGAGCTTTAGGCAGTATCACCTTTAAAGAGCACACACTCCTTCTGGGCATCACTTGCTGTCCAGATGACACGGAACGTGTGCTGGGGCAGCTGGTCATTGAGAGAGGCGGCGGGCAGGTCACACAGCTAGGAGCATCGAGTCAAGGAAATGTGCTGCCTCACTGCCCTTCTGACTGTCCCACCCTAGCTCTGTCCCAAGCCCTCATTTCTGCCCCACCAATTCTGGGATACCCAGACATGGCTGGCCCGGTTCCTGCCATCTGGAGTCCTCCACTCCACACTCAGAGGCGCCTCATCAACCATGAGTAGTAAAGTCCCCATCCTGGAGCCCACCTGCTCAGGAGACAAAGAGAGACTCGTTAGCGCTAACAGCCTCAGCCTCAGAGTCCCGTGATGCTTTTAGTAAAGCCACTTGACTCACTATTAGGGGACGAGAAAAGCAGACTGACAGACAGGCCTCATCCCGGCTCACGTGCAGGCAGCGCAGAACGTCCTGTGGCTCCGCTGGGGAGACAGACAGCCTGGTTCGTCTTAAATCTTCTTCCTTTCCTTCTTAGGCTCAAACACCCTACCCTCTCCCCACGGCTTACCCCGGCCGAGGAGCCAGCGGTGATAGAACCAGGCACTCTGATCGTTGGGGTCAGTAAAAAAGGCATTTTGCACCAACTCCAGCTCTGTGGGGCCAGGGAGGCGTGAGGTTTGTGAGCATGCGTGTAGGATCCTAGCGCCATCCCAACAGCTCTCCAGCCCCAGGCTCCACTTGTACCCCGGCCTTACACAGGCATCATAAGTGTCAGTGTTATTTTTACCATCGGATCCTGAGCTCCTTGAAGCCAGGAACTGAGAGGTATGCACACCCCAAAGACCAGGAAGAAGCTCAGTAAGGCAGGCTCAGAACAGGGTTGGACAGACACCAGGACTGGGGTGGAGCTGCAGAATCCTTACCAGGATCCCCTAGGCCAGTGGTTGGTTCTCACCCTTCCTGAGGCTGTGACCCTTTAATACAGTGCTCCCCTCCAACAACCATAAAACTATTTCCATAGCCACTTCATTACTGTAATTCTGCTACTGTTATGAATGGCAATGTGAGGATCTGTGTTTTCCGATGGTCTTAGGAGACCCCTGTGAAGGGGTCATTCGACTCTCCCAGGGGTTGGGACCATTACTTTAGGCCCACTTACCTTTCAGCAGTACGTTTTCAGGGAGGCGTCCCTGTGGGCCCGAGTCTGGCTGGGGGTGCAGCTGGGGCAAGAGGCAGGAGCGGTAATGCCAGGAGGAATAGTTGGAGAAGTTCCGGGTGATGAGGCTATCAGTGAAGGCTAGCTCCTCTGCAGGCGCTACAGCAGCCTGCGCAGCGACAAACCGCCGATAGTCCCAGCAATGAACTAGGGGTGTTGAGGGGGAGAACCTATCTCAGGAGCAGGACAGAGGGGAGCCACCCCACTGAGAGCCCCAGCATTCCCTCAGCGAGCCAACCACACAGGCTCCATCTGGATCCGCCATTCACTACCATAGTGGACGTTGGTGCTGGGTCCTGCACATCCCTCCCCACCACTTAGTGAAGACCCAGTATCAGGATGTAGGGCATGTGAGAATGTGGGGACAGGGCTGTGAACCCTTACAGTTCCGCTCATCAACTTCAAGGAAGCGAGCACACAGTTCCAGCTCTCGGGCCCAGTTGGGCTCAGGCAGGCGGCCTAGAAGCCAGCAGCGATGATGCCAGGTGCCATAGGACTTGGGGTTCACGCGCAGACAGCTCTCTAGGAAGCCTAGCTCTGCTTTCACAAGAGCATCCAACTCCTCAGGGGACCTGCACCACAAGAGAAAAGGAGGCTAGAGCCTTTCAACACCCAATTGCATCTTCTCCCTCCCTTCCTCTACCTGGTCCCCCACCATCCTATCTCTGTGCCCCTGGTTACCCCATTCCTCCTCCAGTTCTGCACCCAGGCAGGACCAGGGCAGGGACTTGAACCACTACATACTTCTGGGTTTCTAGCTGCTGGAGCACTTCTCGGCGACAGTTCCAGAGGGTGGCAAAATCAGGGTTGGCTCCCAGAATCTGGCTTGTCAGTTCTAGCACTGACTCGTCCAGCTCACCAGCCTGCCGCTAAGGAGACAGGTTACGGGGTCAGCAACCACAGTATTTTCCCAGCTCTAGGCTAAACATTATAAACTCGGAACCACCCAAGAGTGGCACTATGCAACAGGTACTATGCAGATCCTTATACAGCCTCACAGGGATTTTCTCTTTTAATCTTTAAGTCTTATGCAGCATGTACAATTATTAGCTCCATTTTACAGCTGAACAAACTAAAGACAGTAAGAGTCTCAGTGACTCGCCCAAGGCAACAACACAGCAACAACAGACAGAATTCAGATTTGGATTCCTATAGTTTGACTCTAGGGTCAAGCTTTTGGCCTCTGTGTTTTACTTGGAGGTTGGGGCTACCTCTGAGGGCCCCCACCTTCTGGAAGACAGCTTGTGTGGCTGACTGGTAGAGCTTCAGCTTCTGCTCCCGTTCTAGCCTTTTAGCTTCTGCCTGCTCTTCGGACGTCTTCACCTTCAGGCGCCCATGCTACAGGGATGGGGAGGGGGTAAGAATACAGGTAGCAAGGGCAGGTTTGCAGAGGCCCAAGAGACAGCCACGCGGGGTGAGGGCGTGGGCATGCAGGGGCAAGGGTCGGGAATCAGCGGTCTCACCATGGTGTCGGCTCAGCGTAGGGGGACAGGGGAGGGGTCCAGAGGTAGCCCGTTCAGTCTGCGAAGAAAGATGTCAATCACGGAACCCCGCCCCCACAGCCCCGCCTCCAGTTGGTTCCCAGAAGCTTCCAGCTGGCCTGAGCGAAGGATTCCCGGGTGTAAAGAGGTCCTCCGGCTCGTGAGAGGTCGGGAGGAGGCGCTCACCACAACCGGAGCCCCGGTAGGCCGGGGCCGAGCCGAGGCACACACCGCGCCCGGAGAGAGCAGTGCCCGCTCGCCTGTCCCGCGGATTCCAGCGCCCCCTCCCCCGCGGGCGAACCCACCTGCTCCGGGAAGAGGTGTCGGGAAGTGCAGCCCGGCGCCGCCACCGAGTCCCAGCCTGGCTAGAGGGGCTCCGGGCGGTGTGAGGGCGAGGCGCTGCGCCCCCTGCAGGCTCGGAGAGGGAGTTGCGTGCCTGTCAGCAAGTTCTGTTAGCACTCAGGAGTGTGTGAGCGAATGTGTGAATGACATTGAAAGGCTCTTCCTGTTAGCGACTTAAACTGCAACCTAGTTGAAGAAGTTTCCCCAACAGCCTGACACCAGCCAATTCTGGCTGTTAAAAAATTCTCAGGTTCCTTCCTGTTCTATTAATTTCATCCACGTTAATGGCTACTATCGGGAAGGTGATGGCACTCGAATCTCTAGCCCAGATGTTCACAAGCTTAATGATAATAATAATAATAATAATTATTATTATTATTATATATTAGTATACGTGTAAGTTGACATATTCAAAAACCTATTGGAAAAATCCAGGGGCAGTGGTGGTGCTTGTAATGTTAGCTTCTCAGGAGGTCGGTGCAGGAGGGTCTCGACCTTCCTAACACCTTAATACAGTTCTCCATGTGGTGATTCCCAGCCATAAATTGTTTCATTGCTACCACATAACTAATTTTTATACTGTTATGAGTCGTAATACAAATATCTGATATGCAGAATAGTTAACGTGCGACCCCCAAAAAGGGTTTGTGACCTACAGGCTGAAAACCACTTAAACTCTAGAATCTATAGAGTCTAAGGCCAGTTTAGGGAATTGTGAGATTTCTAATTTTAAAAAAAGTTCAGTATAACCTGTATGTTCTAGAGATATAATAAACTATAAAAGCAAAAGGTACTGTCTTGTCTGTCTCTCCTGAATGCTGGCTTTCTTTTCGTGTTGTACCACGGCACAATTCTCCCTCTGCTTTTTAGTTTACCTGTTAATATCCTCTCCATTCCAGTCGCCACTAAAGTGGTTGAAATGGTCTTCATCCCAGCCATGTCCCCTCTACTATCAATTCATCTTTTTGTTTTGTTTTTTTTTTTTTTTGAGGCAGAGTTTCTCTGTGAAACAGCCCTAGCTGACCTGGAACTAGCTCTTGTAGACCAGGCTGGCCTCAAACTCACAGAGATCTGCCTGTTTCTGCTTCCCCAGTGCTGGGATTAAAGGCTTGCGCTACCAAGCTATCAATTCATGTTTTGTGCCCTGGAAATGTACTTAAAATACCCACTATGTACCCAGTCTTTTTCTAGGTCCTATAACATACTTTAGAGGAAAAGAGATGTTTTTCCTAGTCTTGTGTACTGAAGTCCCAGTGCGGAAAGAAAGCGTTCTTAAGTTATCATTGCTTCTGGCATTGTGATGGGAGCTCTGTATATATGGGAGACATGTGAACACACACACACACACGACCACAGGCAGAGGCAGAAGCAGAGAGATTAAAAATATGATACATCCTAACATGGTGGCTCACGCTTGTAATCGCAGCACTTGGGAGGTTGAGGCAGGAGGGTCCTGAGTTTGAAGCCAGCCTGTGCTATGTAGTAAGATGCTGTTTCAAAATGAAAGAAAATAAAAAAACTGGACATCTTGGAGAACTCCTGTAACCTTGGTACTTGTGAGGAGGAAAGAATCTCAAGGTTGAGGCCAGCCTGGGTTGGAAAAGGAGTTCTAGGCTAATTTCAGCCACATAGTCTCAAAAAACCCAGTTACAGAAGAAAAATTTTATCTAGATGCTTGAGTTGACATGAAGATTAAATAAACCATGTGAGGTTCTTTGAATAACGACTGTATTGAATAAATAATAATAGTGTTATTATTTTTAATTTCCCCGACAAATATGCATGAAACTGATGTCCAAGAAGATTAATAGCTTCCTGAGGGCCACCCACGTAGTAAGTAGGAAGATAAGACTCGATGTGATTCTGGTCTAGTCTAAGTCACCTCATTATCCATTCTTCTGCTGTTGCTGTCTGTTTTGCTACTTCCGGATCTTAAAGGTGCTCAGCCATTCAACCAGATACCAGGAACACCAATGGCAACTGGCGAAGGTTTGCCAAATACAGTGTTACATCATAGTCACTGAGGGAGGAGGGGAGGGGGGGTGAAGGTTGAGGTAAGCATGAAAGACTATTTAATAATTAGCGATCTTGAAACTGGCAAAGCTGAGTCAGGCAGGGCTGAGAGGAAGTGAGTCTTGGGAAAGACATCTGCACTCCAAAAGGTGGGGCCTGTGTTTTGGAAAGAGAAGGCAGGAAGGGCATTTCAGACATGTGTGACATGAAGATGGGGGTGAGGAAACCAAACAGACTAAGCTGGCTGGCAGAGAGAAGCTAAAAACCAGGTGCCCTCACAGATAAGGACAATAGAATTGATGACACACCACTTAATGGCAAGAGGAGCTGTCATGAGTTATATTTGGCCTTCTCTGTGAGGTAGTGGGACGCAGGCAGCTGTTTGAGGGCTGTGCTCTGATATCTGCTCGTTGTGAAAGCCGTGGTGTGTGTCAGTAGAGACGAGTCTGCATGCTTAGAGCTCCGAGGACAAGAGTAGGTGTCATCCATATCACAGAGTGAGCAAAGGGGTGGGGTGGGGAGCAGCTGTGCACACAGGACGTCCAGGACCCTGAGCCGTCAGAGACCGAATATGGTTCGGAAGGAAGGAAGGGACAATGAGCCACAGTCAAAGCTGGGCTTGCAGCCATGCTCCAGAGGTAGGCGGAGTAAGGAAGAGGCAGGTACTGAAGCTGGGGTCCCCCGCCACATGAGACGGGTGTGTATTCATCAGTGCTAGGCTGTCACAGAGTCCTAGGCTCCAGGGACTAGCACTAGACTCCCCCCAAAAATCTACCTTCTTGGAGGTTGTAATAATAGAACTCTCTGTGGCAGGGCAGTGGTGATGCACACCTTTAATTCCAGCACTCGGGAAACAGAGGCAGGTAGATTTTTGTGAGTTTGAGGCCTGCTTTGCATAGTGAGTTCCAGGCCAGCCAAAGCTACATAGTGGGACCCTGTCTCAGAAAAAGGGGGAGGGGGTTCACTAAACCAGGAGGTTGCCGCTTCAGCTAGCTGTCCCTGGGATCTCCCTGTCACTATCTCCCCCCCCTCCCCAACTCCCTACTGCTGAGGTTAAGATGCATCTAGGCTTTTATGTGGGTGCTAGAGGTCTGAACTCAGGTTTTCACGCTTTTTTTTTTTTTTGATTTGCTTTGTTTTGTTTTTGGATTTTCGAGACAGGGTTTCTCTGTAGCTTTTGGTTCCTGTCCTGAGACTAGCTCTTGTAGACCACGCTGGCCTCGAACTCACAGAGATCCACCTGCCTCTGCCTCCCGAGTGTTGGGATTAAAGGTGTGCGCCACCACCGCCCGGAGTTTTCACGCTTTTTTAAAAAAAGATTTGTTTGTTGTTTATTATGTTACAGTGTTCTGCCTGCAGGCCAGAAGAGGGAGCCAGATCTCATTACAGATGGTTGTGAGCCACCATGTGGTTGCTGGGAATTGAACTCAGGACCTTTGGAAGGTCAGTCAGTGCTTTTAACTGCTCTCTCCAGCCCAAGTTTTCACACTTGTATAGCAAACATTTTACCTACTGATTCATCTCCCGAGCCTCAGTTCCCCCTCCCCCACTCCTTTTTTTTTAGCACTGGAGATCCAAGAGCCTTGTTGATATTAAACAAAGAGCAGGATGAACCCCCACATCCTTTACTTTAACTTTCTAGACCATGAAAAATATTTCCTGTCTGCATGATACAGTACAGCAGTCCCACACTAGACTGTGAGGAATGCGGTTGAGGAATTGATTTGTTATTTTCTGTCTTTGTTTTGTTTTGTTTTGAGGTTCTTTGAATAGTGACTGTATTAAATAAATAATAATAGCATTATTATTTTTAATTTCCCCGACAAACCCAATCAAGATGTTGAGATGGTAACAGGTGTTCTCTGAGAACAGGGAAGGGTAGCTGCTTCTGAGGAAAAACAAGCAGGATTGGGAGCAGATGGGGTCAAACTACTCCAACAATGACACAGTAGATCAGCAGATTATAAAAGAGAGACTTAAGAATTTGTAGTTTCTGGGCAGGCGGTGGTGGTGCATGCCTTTAATCCCAGCACTCAGGGAGGCAGAGACAGGTGGATCTCTGTGAGTTTGAGGCCAGCCTGGTCTACAAAGTGAGTTCCAGGACAGCTGGAGATATACAGAGAAACCCTGTCTCGAAAAACAAACAAACAAAAAATCAAATTTGTATATTGTTTATACAAAATGTTTTTGTGGTTTCTGTCGCCACTTTGGTAGTGATGGTGCATGTCTTTAATTCCAGCACTTGGGAGGCAGACACAGGCAGATCTCTGAGTTTAAGGCCAAAGCCTGGTCCAGGATGGCCAGGGCTACAAAGAGAAACCCTGTCTCAAAAACCCTATAACAATGATGATGATGATGATGATGTCTGGTTTCCACAGAGCTTTTGGAATGTGGCAGGGAGAGGGAGGGAAGGTGATGTGAGAGGAGAAAGGGCCACTTCTGCTCTCTTGGGGATGTCCTGAGGCAGCAACAAACAGCTGTCTGGAGAGAGAGGTTGAGAGGCCAGAGCAGAGGAGGACAGCGTGGGTGTCAGGCATGTGTACGTTGTAATTACACGGTGGCAGGGAATGCGCCATTCAGGGAGAGGGAAGATGAGGAAACCCACAAACAGGCTTTGGTAGAGTCATGGTTAGGGCAGGGCTGGGAGTACTGGACGGAGCAACCTCAGTGGGGAAGCAGAGGGAAATGAACACTGGAAAGAGAAAGAATGGCCTGTGTTCCCAAAGCCGTTATTCATGGCCACAGTCATAACTGGGCACTGTGTTCCCAAAGCCGTATTCATGGCCACGGTCATAACTGGGCACTGTGTTCCCAAAGCCGTATTCATGGCCACGGTCATAACTGGGCACTGTGTTCCCAAAGCCGTATTCATGGCCACGGTCATAACTGGGCACTGTAGATCCTGTGTGGCCAGAAGATGGACTCTGCTCAGGGAGTGAGCCTGGTGTCCAGGCTGTCAGATTCCAGAAGGCTCCCCTCCCTCACATTCTCTCCATATTACACTCTACTAAGCAGACGGCAGCAGGAAATGTGGGAGGAAGTCCCAAGGATGTGTTGCAGGTTTCTGGGAAGCTGAGGTGGGCACGCTGGAGAGTCGCTTCCTACCCACTGTGGGGAAGGAGCAAGAAGGGGGACCCTGGCCTGACGTAGCTCTCAGCAGATCTCAAGTGATGGGTACTTAGAAATTTGTTTCAGGTGGCAACTGGGGACTTGAGGAGAAATCGAGCACTGGGAAGTGTGGGGCTCAGACCAAGTCACAGGAGAGGAAAGGAAAGGGGGAGGTCTGAGTAGGCCACCTGTAGCTGTGAGGGAAGAGCTAGAGCAGTCTCAAGGTACTGGGGTGAAGTGCCCTGTTGGTGTCCTCGGTGACCTTGAAGATACTAACTCCCCTGCTGTGCTTCGGGATTCTTTCTTTCTAACCCTGACCTCTCCTGAACAGGACGTCAAAGCCAGCGGGCCCAATGAGTCCCCAGCAGCCCAGAGATACTCGGTGAAGAAAGCTGCACAACCCATGTGCTCGAGGTGGGGGCTAGGGTCAGAGCCAGGTTTCTTGAATTTCAGCTTTTTTGTAGCCATCCGAAACATTGCCAGCATACATTAACCTCAAAATGGCATCATAGGTAGTAAATATAGCTACAGCTGGTGGGTATCAGGCCCTGGATAGCGGTAACTAGCGTCTTTGTCAGCTTTGTGGCAGGCCCTTTATGGTGGCATTTTTTTTTTCAATGATGGAGAAATAATGGGTCATGGGATGGCCAGTTTGTTGGGATGGATTTTATAGACTGAATAATTTCAAAATCAGGTTCTTTGGTCGTCAAGTAGTGGTCTGCATAAGAACGGTGGGATGTGGAATGACAACAGCGTGAGAGGGGATTCTGGCTGGCTCAGAGGGTAAGAGCAGATGCATTTTGAGGTTAATGTATGCTGGCAATGTTTCGGATGGCTACAAAAAAGCTGAAATTCAAGAAACCTGGCTCTGACCCTAGCCCCCACCTCGAGCACATGGGTTGTGCAGCTTTCTTCACTGAGTATCTCTGGGCTTTTCTTCACTGAGTATCTCTGCATTGCTTAGCAGAAGCACAGGTTCCAGTGGTCCCTTTAAAGAGACACTGAGGTCAGGAGGGAGACATGAGGATGGCGTGGACAAGCACACGGGGCTTGAACTGAAAGACAAGACTCAGGAGGCAGAAAATAATAGTCTTCAAAATCCTGGAATAGAAGCTGTACTGACCCCCCCCATCCTTTCCTCCCTCCTTCCGTCCTTCTGTCCTTCCTTCCCTCCCTGCCTCCCCCCCCACCGTGTTGAATGCCAGAGGTGTGTTGGATCTACTGGAGTTCCAGGTAGCTGTGAGCTGCCCGAAGTGGATGCTGGGAACTGAATTCTGGTCCTCTGCAAGAGGAACTTGCATTCTTAACTGCTGAGCCATCTTTCCAGCTAAATCCTGTATCTCTTGAGCAAAACGAACAAAGACCAGTGAGTACACAGACTCCTTATGAAGGGCTTTCTAGTCATCAGAGCTGGCCAAAGGTGGAATGGGCCTCAGGGAACACCGGTAAATGCACTGTTACATGAGGTCATAAAGCACCTGCTACTCAACCACTTTGAAAAAAGGTAATAGAGTCTGGCATGGACAGTGGTGGCGGCATACACCTTAAATTCCACCACTTGGGAGACAGAGGCAGGCAGATCTCTTGAGTTTGAGGCTAGCCTGGACTACAGAGCAAGTTTCAGGACAGTCAGGACTACCCAAAGAAACACTATCTGGAAAAACAAAAACAGATGCCGGGCGGTGGTGGTGCACACCTTTAATCCCAGCACTCGGGAGGCAGAGGCAGGCAGATCTCTGTGAGTTCGAGACCAGCCTGGTCTACAAGAGCTAGTCCCAGGACAGGAACCAAAACCACAGAGAAACCCTGTCTTGAAAAACCAAAAAAGAGAGAGAGAGAGAGAGAGAGAAGGAATTTGAGGGCAAGTGTTTGCCCCTCCTGAACATTCCAAAGTTCTGATTGCTGAGGTGGACAAGGGGAACAAGTGACTCAGAGCTCAAGAATGACCTTACTCTCCTCATTCCATCAGAGTCAGGAGGTTCCTTGAGTACATGGGTTCTCTCTCGCTTCCTGACGCCCAGTTCCTTCTGAGTCATCCTAGTGAGGTCTCCTGATGGCCAGTGGTATTACTCTGTGGACACCACATACTTCCTGGCTAGGGAAGGAGAGGGAACGGGTTGGCCAGTGAGTGGAAGGGCACAGCCCAAGGGCAGGGCCTCAAATACAAAATCAGGGAAAGTCCCTGTGGCAGAGAATCCTATTTCACCTAGGAAGTGGTAGGTGCTGACTCAGGCTGATGTCTTTGAGGAAGAGATCAAGGAAAACAACCAGGAAATAAGACTGAAAAGCTCCAAAATCTCTTGGAGCCAGAACCTGAGCCTGTGTTATGGGAGCTAGGCACTGCATCATGGTTGGTGAAACTGGTGACTTTAAATTTCACTGGTAGGGTTGGGAATATGGCCAAGATGCCAGCTACCTGGTAGCCTAGAAAAGCCATTGAAAAGCTCCAGGGCGGCACTATTGAGTTTACTTTAGGGCAGACCCCAAAAGTTCTGTGCCAGGTGAGCTATGGGCCAAGGATAGGATGAAAGGTTATAGGTGCTTGGGAAAGTGTGAGATGCTTTGACTGACAGGTGAGCTCAGAGGATAAGTGCTTACTCTTCCCTGGCCCATTATTCTTTGTGTAGTAGTAACCTAGTGTCTCTGTGCTGGACCTGCTTGCACAGGGAATATGACCATGAGACAAATGGATCCCTTTCCTTCTGATTGATGGAGGAGGGTCATGTGTTTATGTGTTACTTTCATTGGTTAATAAAGAAACTGCCTTGTCCCTTTGATAGGACAGAAAAATGGGTAGGCAGGAAAGACAGAACAGAATTCTGGGAGAAAGAAAGCTGAGTCAGGTAGATGCTATAGCTCTCCTCTCCAAGATGGACGCAGGTTAAGATCCTCCCTGGTAAGCCACCACCTCGTGGTGCTACACAGATTATTAGAAATGGGTTACTCAAGATGTGAGAATTAGCCAGTAAGAGGCTAGAGCTAATGGGCCAAGCAGTGTTTAAAAGAATACAGTTTATGTGTTGTTATTTCGGGGCATATGCTAGCCAGGTGGCTGGGAGCTGGGAGGGAATGCAGCTCCTTCTACATCTGATCATGTGGACCTTCTGATCATATGGCTGTCTAGTTGAACCTTCTGGATGATGGAAATAATCACATGAGCAGACGTATGTGGTGCTGGTGTACACCAAGTTGGGGACAGTACTGCCTAGGAAGAAAGTAGACTTCTTGTAAGGAGAGAGCCCAGAGGTGGGCTGGCCTTGGGCCTTGCTTGCACACCTTCTCTGTGCCTCTCGGCACCAGGTCCTATGGTGCTGTTACTACTTTCTACTTCATGTGGGGTGCAGCACCCTGCTTCCGCTTCTAGTCAAAGAGATTCAGTTGCCTGTATTTTCCTTCAACCACCAGGGTCCCTTTACCATAGCAGTTACTCGGTAAACAGTTCAGCTAGTCATTCATCAGCCACAATGACTGGTTACTAGGACAATTCCACAAAGTGATCCAAGATAGATAAGATTCCTTCTCTCATAGATCTACATTCCAGTTGGGGAAACAGAGCTTGTGGAAGGAAATGTATGCAGCAGGTAATTTCAAAGCATCATAAATACCCGAGGAAATCAAACCCTGGACTGAAACATAGCTAGCTAGGCTCTGTAACTCCACAGAGCACTGGGAGTCTTGGGACAGAATGGAAAGCTAGTTCAGTGGTTAAGAGCACTTGCTATTCTTCCAGATGACCTTGGTTCAGTTCCAAGCACCCAGGTTGGGTGGTTCACAACTGCCTGTAACTCTAGCTCCAGAGAATCCAAGGCTCTCAGCGTTTGTGGGAATTGCACATTTGGGACACATACTTGCACAAACACAGATGCATAAATAAAACAAGTCTTTATTAAAAAAAAGAAAGATAAATGCTACTAAGCATGTCTGAAAAGGCCACAGGGAGACCTATTATTTTAGAAGCTTACTTAAAAATATATAAGGGTTTGGAGAAATGGTTCAGCAGTTAAGAGTACTGGCTGCTCTTCCAATGGACCCAAGTTCAATTCTCAGGAGCCACATGGTTCAAACCATCTGAAACTCCACTCTCAGGGCATCTGACTCCCTTTCTGGTTTCCAGGCTCCCTGCATGCATATGATAAACATACATCCAGGCAAAACAGCCATTTGTATAAAAATAGAAGAAAATATAATTGCATATATATGCGTTACATATATACAAATCGTGTTCACACATACGTATATATACATTTATGTATGAATGTATATATGTATATAATTTCAAATGGAGTTGTATTGCACAGGGTGAGAATGTGCCCCACAAGAGCCATACGCTAACAGAAACTTCAGTGTCAGGTATGGAAAATATCCCTTTGAGTTATTCATCAGGGAGGCCCAAGAGACTCCCAGAACAATATAGGCCATTGCCATTGCCTCTGGCTGCCTCTCAGAGCTCAAAGGTAAGACTTTGTTGAGAGACCCGGAGGACCAGATGTGGACGTCTTCTCCCCGAGGACCAGCTTCCATAGTGTCTGAAGGCACTACGCAAGCTGCCAACAGGGAAAAGTAATCCATTGTCCTTCTGAGCTCTTAACCCTATGAACAACAACAATGGCCGGCCAACGGGTTATCCCCAGTGGTGCAAAGTGACACTTTAACCCTGGGGGTAACTACCCATTGTCTAACTGCACTTAGGGCCTGCTCTCATTCCTGGTAATGTAAAGCCAACCAATACCACAAATTGGAGGCTCATAGACCTAGAAGGGAACTTATTACTGCCATTTCCCCTAAACAAACACAATTTCTAGCCGCATTCTAAATACTTATCCCTATAACCACAGGGGAGTTGTAGCTCTTCCCCCTCATCAGAGAAGCTTCATTTTATTTCAGTGAACAGAGGGTCCTATAGAGATCCACAACTGGTCACAGGCAGAGAATTATGACCGCCGCTTCATTTACAGCGCACAGCCCCCACACCTCAGCCCCCACACCTCAGCCCCCACACCTCAGGCTCAGGGGACAGCACGGAAGAGAGAGCCAGAGGATCAGGGCACCCTCTGTGAGATGGTGTCTCTAGACACGACAGGGAAGCTGCACCTACAACATCTCAGCGGTAGGATTACCTACCAAGACCTGCGTGATAACACCAGTCAACATGCCAGTGCCAACAGGGGAAATGGTACAAGGTCTCACCTAGGTGAAGAGATACAGGGACTCACTGGTTGCTGAGGGGGCGAGGATTAGTCTTCTTCAGAGATGAGCCCCCCGTTAGGTTATCCAGGCTCAAGTGGTCGTCCCTAAATGTATACATCCCTTATGTATACGTAAGAGCAACATTAAGTGGGTTGAGCAGGTATTTTATATACATTTTATTTATATATACACATATATAAAACAATAATGATTAAAGAAGATAGGGAGTTGAATTTGAGAGGGAGTTGGGGGCATAGGAGGAATTGGAAGGAGAGGGAGTGGGGAAAATGATTAAATATGGCACTCATGTATGAAGTTCTCCAAAAAAAAAATTAAAACTCCAAGGAAACCTTAAAAAAAGAAAAAGGAATTTATACCTGATGAGCCACAGCAGTGAGAGCGAGACAGGCTGTACCTCACTGGGCTGGTAAGGGATTAGGAGGGAAGTTGGGCACATCGGAAGAGATAACAGGAAGCATGGGCCAGGTGAGTCAGGCAGGGTGGGTGCACTCCAGTTCTCACAGGAGCACGGAGAGGAAGCAAACAGGGAGTGGTGCGAAAGCTTAGCACTCCAGTAAAGAAGGAGCACGCTCAGAATTGCTGACAGGAGCAAGGCCGTGTTTCCCCTGTATGCAATGACTCAGGCTTGAGCTTTGACCCAGAGACTGGGGAGAGGGGAAGGACCCCAAGAGACACTCATGTCTCCCACAGCTAATAGCGCTATCGACTGGGGAGTAGTCACCCAATCCCCAGGTCCCCGAGCAGACAAGGATTGATGGATTCCTGGAGGCAGGAGTTCTCAGAAGGCTAGTACCTGGGAGTGGCTATCATCTGCCTCCCGGAGAGAGAAGGGGCTCTCATCAGTGGGTCTCCCTGGCCCTGTGAATTTAGCCACACTCTGGGTGGCTTGGCACTCTTCAGTTCTGTGCTTCAGGATGTATACTTCTGTGTGTGTGTAAGATGGCAACAGGGGAAATAGGGACAAGAATCCCAAAACTCAGCGATGGCTTGGGTAGTATTTCTCAGTTTCACGTAGGAAATGAATAAGGACATCTATGTCTCTCATACTAGTCAAGACCCAAGTGAATGCCACAGGAAAACGTTCCCTAGAAAAAGACAAAAGCAAAGTCAGAAAAAACCACAAGCTTCTAGAAGGCTGAGATGGACTTTATGGGATGAATTCTGGCAGGCAGAAATGGGTCTGGGATCTGGGCTGGGATCCTGGGGGGGGGGGTGGGGAGCTGAGGGCTTGGGGGTAGGGATCCTGGGGGCTGGAGGAACTGGGGGGCTGGGGACTGGGAGTGAGAGGTACTGCAGAGACCAGACTTGCTCAAGCAAAGGTCTAGGGGAAGAAAGTGTCGAGGAACTTAGAGAAAGTCAAGACTGAATTTGACCTGAAAGTTCAGCGGGCTACCAACCTCAACACACCCTCTGCAGGAAACGGAAAAGTTCTCCAGAGCCCAAGCCAAACAGGAAGCTAAACAGCAGGGCAGTCGGTGCAGGGGAAAGAACTTCCATTCCAGGATCACACATTTTGGTTGTATCTGGACTCTTCTCTTGCAAAGAACTGCAAGTTTTGGCCCAGTCACTAACTTTTCTAAGCGGTGGCTTCTTTTACTGCAAAGCAATACTTGCTTCACGGGGCAGGTGAGAAGCTGGGGTGAGATCTAGGTAGTCACTGCAAGTGCCTAATAAACCATGGCTGTTTCTTTGTGCTGAAGTGATGGTAAAATCCAGGCTGAGTCCCCTGTGCACTCTCGGCCGTAAACCCCTTGAGGGGTGCTCAGGCCATGTCTGTTTCTGCTTGCTTGTTTCTTCCGGAACTATGTCTCCATCAGGAGGAATGCCAAGACCCTCTCACTTGTTGATGGAGATTACGTGAAGTTGCCCCATTTCTTCCCTCTGCCTCTTTCCTGGCATTCCTTTCAGGTCCAAGGAAAGTCTTCTGATTTCTCTGTTATCAAGTGAAGCGCAGGTGGTTTCCAGTTCCTCTCCACTCCTGACAGTGCAGGCAGACCTGTGACTTCTCTGCGTAGTTCTAAGCTGAGCCTATAGCTCAACCCTGGCTGGGGAAACCTGCTCATCTCCCATACCGGGTCCTTGCGAAGTCCCTGGGATGAGGGCAGTAGACAGCAGCAGTCCACGGAGAACTGCAGGCCTTTTGGCACAAAAGAACTCCATCTCTCCTAGTTTGCTTTCTGCTGCTGTGATAAACACCGTGACCAAAAGCACCTTGAGGAGGAAAGGGTTTATTTGAGCATACACTTCTATCTCCTGCTCATCATTCAGGGAACCTGAGGCAGGAACTTGGAGACGGAAACTGAAGCAGAGATTGATAAGGGAGAAGACTGATTACTGCTTGCTTTATTTAATATTTATTTTTATTTCAAGACAGAATTTCTCTGTGTAACAGTCATGTCTGTCCTGGAACTAACTTTGGAGACCAGGCTGGCCTCAGACTCACAGAGATCCGCCTCTCTCTGCCTCCCGAGTGCTGGGCTTTACTGTTTGTTTTTCATGACTTGCTCAGCTTGCTTATTGTACAACCCAGCACCACCTGCCCAGGAGTGGCACTGTCCACTGTGGTATGGGCATTCCCACATCAGACATAGATCAAGAAAACGGCCCATGACAGGCTCATAAGCCAAAGTGATGGAGGTACCATCTCAGTTAAGGTTCCCTCTTTTCAGTCTGTGTCAAGTTGATAAAACTAACCAGCAGACTGTTCAAATCCCTTCACTAAGACACTTAACCGAAGTCTAGCATAGTGGCTGTATACATATACATAGCATCTCCCTAAGGTGGCCCCCACCACCCTTGAAGTGCCTTCTTGAGAAATCTCAGTGCTGCTTGGAAGCTTGCTTTGTGTTCCAGCCTGTACTGATAACAGCCCTGGACCTCTCCTTAGGCCACTCACTACAAAGGGCTAGCAGCTAGAAGGATGTGTCTCGTCTAAGCAGGAGCGTGTCTCAAGGACCTGAGAATCCTTCGAGAGGACCACGTATCCCACATGATACATTAAAGGTGGTATCAAGGTCTTTAGTATCTAGGATGGGCAGGATCCAGGATAAGAAAGGGGGAAAGGCAGTTTTGGGCTCGGCCACGTTGCCTGATCAGGCTCCTGTGAGGTTTTCATGACCGTCTTGCTTCATGTCCAAGACCTCACCCCCACCACTAACATTACTTCATCACTTCCCTTAGCTACCAGGGATCTCCATTCTTTCTCCTGGGCCCAAGGAGGCCTTCAGCAGTTGATGGAACTGGGTGACCAATGACATGTCCCCCAAATTGGACTCTCAGGCTCAGGTTCATAATGTGCTTGCTATGTAAGCATGAGTACCTGTGCTCAATCCGTAGCACCAAAGTAAAGAGCCGGGAGTGGCTGTACTCACAACCCTGGTGCTGCA
The DNA here is from genome assembly GCF_018167655.1 of Microtus oregoni. Classification (NCBI taxonomy): domain Eukaryota; kingdom Metazoa; phylum Chordata; class Mammalia; order Rodentia; family Cricetidae; genus Microtus; species Microtus oregoni. The sequence continues at coordinate 8,188,357 of NW_024543219.1, forward strand.
GAGATGAGATGGGGTGGGGGTGGGAGTGGGTGTCTCTAGAGCTAGCCAACAGCATCACTTAATAAGTGAGATCCAGATCCTAGCAGGAGACCCTGACTCAGGAAACAAGGTGGATGGCTTCTGAGCAACACCAGAGGATTTCCTCTGGCTTCCACATGCACACACATAACATATGTCCTCAGACATAATGGCATATACCACACCCTTCAAATCTTAAAAAAACAAACAAGAGAAAAATAAAAATAAAAGCTATCAGATTCTTTAGCCCAGCCTTTGGGATGGGGCTATTGGTTAGAGCTTGCAACAAAACCCCTTGACATTCCTTGTTATTTTTAGGTTTATTTTTATGTGGCTGTATGAATGTTTGGATGTATGCCACAAAGATACCTGCTGCCTGAGGAGTTTGGAAGAGGGCACCAGATCCCCTAGAACTGGAGCTATGGATGACTGTGAGCCTCCATGTGGGTGCTGGGAACTGAACCCAGGTTCTCCGCAAGAGTAGGAAGTGCTCATAATGGCTGAACCATCTTGAGTACTTCATTGCCAGTGTTTGAGACCCCTAATTTATGGCTATCAGCTGTAGCTGTGACACACATCCATGTGAGCTGACTGGTCAGGAGACCAGGACAAGGCCTGGCAGATCTCTTTAGGTTGTCACAGAACCCCATTGCTCTTTCTTTAAGTCTTCATGTTCTTCCACATCCTGCTGGTGACAGCCTAAATACCCAGAAGGAATGGAGGGGTGGGGTCTGAGTCTAGGGCTGGTACCTAGCGACCTGGACTGGGCACAGGGCATTTATGGGACAGGGTTAGACTTTCCACTGTACGTTCTTCAAAAGCTTTTGTATTCTGGGCCATGAATATTGCCTGACAATCAAGTCTCCCTCCAATCCTCTTTGGGCTCCATCGTCTATCTTTAGTAAGGGTAGTCTGAATCTCAACTAGCCCCTTGGTGACCTGCCAGGGCTAACCTCAGACAAGATGGCTTCTCAAAAAAATTCTTCCTCTGTGCCTGCTGCTGGTGCATTGTCCCCCATGCCAGGGAGACACACAGTGGCAGTCTTGTTCTGACTCAGGTCCCGTCTGTGGACACTGCCTCCTCTAAGCTCTCAGCCCTCACCTGTATTATCGTCAGATTCCTGGTGAGACTGATGCTGGGCCAGCATCTTTTGCTTACAACCTCTTCTTCCTCTGCCCACACCTCAGCTCCAGTGAGCCCCTCTCTACTGCACGTCTGATCATGCCAATTTTCCTGGAGCTGACAGTGCCAGTGTTTGCCCGCATGCACTGGGCGCTCTTCTGTCTCCGGCCTGATACCCTCTTCAGCGTGCTTTCACTACTGACGCCTGTCATTCTCCGAGAACTGCCCTTGGCCTCCTGGGAAAGCTTTGCTCTGGGAGGCGGGCCTGATCGGTTCTGCAGAAGGCGACTCATTCTGCTGACACAGTCTCAAGAGGAAGGGTGAGTGTGCTAACACCTGATAGTGCTTCTGTCTCTTACCTGGAATCAGGAAGCACCTTCTCTTCCAGGCCCAGGAAGTTAAAGGCAGCAAGAGGTCTGCCTGTGCTGGGCAGAGACAGCCCAGTAGAAAGCAGCAGCTATTGGTGGAAAGATGCTGAAAACAGAGGCCAAGTTGTTCTGCTTGGGGAGAGACCCTGCCCCTAGCATGAGAAAAGACAGGAGCAGTTCTGAAGGAAAGAGGGGGCTGGAGCCCTTTTAGTACCTATACGTTTGATTTTTATTTTCTGAGACAGGATCTCACTGTGTAACCCTGGCAGGCCTGGAACTCTCTACATAGAAAGACTGGCTTCAAAACTGAGATTCGCCCATCTCTGCCTCTTGAGTGCTAGGATTAAAGTGTGTGCCATGCACCATGCCTGACCCTACTTTTAAATTTTTTATTTTTTGAGACAGAACTTCATTGTGTAGCCCTAGCTGTCATTGAACTCACTCTGAAGACCAGACTGGCTGGAATTCAGGGATCCTCCTGGTTGTTTTCCCAGTGCTGGGATTAAAGGACCTGTTGTATTTATACATGTGCATATGAATTTGGGTACATGCTCCATGTGTTGGTCAATCCTGGCTACTGGTGCTCACCTTCTACCTTGTTTAGGCAAGGTCTTTAGCTGTTCGCCATTGTGAACACCAGGCTAGGCAGCTGGAGAGCATCCAGGATTCTTCCACCTGGGTCTCCTATTCCATACAGGCAGGCTGCCACTGCATCCAGTTTTAAACGGTTCTGGGATTTGAACTCTGGTCTTCATGCTTGCTCAGCAAGAGCTGTGTCTACTGAATCATCTCAGCCTGAGAAGCTACACATTTTTACATCATTAACTCTTTCTCTCAAATATCTACCACTTTGTTTTAACACAGAATCAGAGCTCACAAACACACTGAAGGGGAGATAAGACCTTTTTTTTTTTTTTTTTTTTTTTTTTTTTTTTTGGTTTTTCGAGACAGGGTTTCTCTGTGGTTTTGGAGCCTGTCCTGGAACTAGCTATTGTAGACCAGGCTGGTCTCGAACTCACAGAGATCCGACTGCCTCTGCCTCCCGAGTGCTGGGATTAAAGGCGTGCGCCACCACCGCCCGGCAGATAAGACCTTTATTAGCTTCTGTTTATAAGGACTTTTCAGTACTGTAGGGACAGGGAAGACGAAGGCACAAAGAGCCTACTGGAGCCCCCAGAACTCACTAGGTGCCCGGCATCTGTCCTCTCTCTCAGGAGGACACGGGTGTGTGAGAGGACTGCCTCGTTCCACTGAGACAGCCCCAACACCTGAGCCTCGGTGACAAGAGGACCTGGTTGGCTGGGACAGCAGGCCAGGAGCTTAGAATTTGCTGGTGTAGAGGGTGACAATCCACTTGGGCACACGGAGGAAGCCAGGCAGGTAGGAGGTCAGCCATCCCAGGCTGGAGACATGCGAGAGGATGTAGCCCAAAGAAAAATAGTCTTTGACAGGGCGGCCTGGGATCAACAGAAAGACAATTAGACCTTATTTCCTACTCCTGAGACACCGCAGTGCCAGCTGACAACTTGAGGGCAAGGGGTAATGGTCCGGTTCATCAGGTAAGGCTGGCCCAGAGTGACTGCTTACCATCTACATCCCGAAGGCCATAGCGCCGGGCAAGGTCACAGGATGGCAGCACCTTCCCGCTCAAGTCCAGGATATGGGGGTCTGTGGGCACACATACACTTAGGAATGGTGGGCGCTGGGAGGTGGGCAGTGACAGAGTTTGGCTGAATGGGATAAGGCTCAGGCAAAGGCTCTCGGCCACGCCTCCCTGCAGCTAGTTCAGAGACCTCACACCTCATACCAGGAATCCTGACAAGAGCATCCAATCACCTCCCAAACCAAAATAAGGAGCTGGCTGTCAGCGCCCTGTGGACGAACTTTGTCACCCCAATGTCGTCACCTGTTGCCAAGGCCACCACGCACTTGCCACTCATTTCTGTGCTTTCTGCCGATGAGAAATCTGATTTGGCCTAAAAAATGGGTTGAGAAGTTAGGGGTTAATTTCCAAGAGCGCTGCCTGTGCCTTCTCCATTTTCACCTTCTGTCCCAGAAGGACACAATCCTAAGCAGGATTTGCAAGGTCATGTCTTAAACGACACTGGAGCCACCTTTCCCATGTTCATGTGAGCCCTGGACCCTGGACCCAGGACCACTGCCCCTACTAATGGAAGGATAAGATCATTACAACTAAGTGCTGGACCTTCTAAGGTAGATGAGGGCAAGGCCAAGTATGCGGGCTTTGGCATCAGACAGTCTTTCCTGTGGCGATGCGTACTACGGAGCATGTTTCTTTCCTTCCTTCCTTCATTACTCATTGCCAGGAGCTGAGCCTGTTTCTAAGAAATCGCTCTACCACTGGGCTACATTTCCAGCCCAGCATCAGGTTTCTTAACGTCTGTCTATAAAATGGAGTTACTATCTGCCTTACAAGATTAGAAGAAATAATGTGTGCACAAGCTCAGCCTGTGTCTGCCCTAGTAAGCACCTGATGAGTGGGAACATTTATTCTTTCTCTTTTTAGCTAGAGTCTCACTGTGTGGCTCTGGCTGGCCTAGAACTCAGTCAGGCTGGCCTTGAAGTTGCACAGATTCCTTTGCCTCTGCCTCCTGAGTGCTGGAATTACAGAAAGCCTGCCACCATGGGGCATGCTTATACTTGGTACTGTCTGGAGAGACTGCCTTTTCTTTTCTTTTTTCTTTTTGTCTTTCTGAATCAGGGTTTCTCTGTAGCTTTGGAGCCTGCTGTGGAAGCGGAACTAACTCTGTAGTCAGGCTGGCCTTAAACTCACAGAGATCCGCCTGCCTCTACCTCCCGAGTTCTGGGATTAAAGGCATGCACTACCACTGCTTAGCCCATGCCAACCTTCTTAAACACAGGATCCTCTGGTTCTTCCTGTTTTTCTATAAACTCCTTCACCAGTTCTGTTTGCACAAACCCTGGCCACAGAGAAACATAGCTGACTCCATGACGCCGTAGCTCGTGAGCACAATCAGCAGCCAATTTGTCACACTGTGGAGGGAGAGAAGGCAGAATAAGAACCTGGATACCTGCCTAACTCACCCTCCTTTTCTGCTCTCCCTCAGTCCACGAGGATATCCCCGGCCCCCATCCTTCTTGAGAGCCCTGATGTTTCTGGTACTCCTCTTCCCACATCTGAAACCTACTCTGGCAAATGGAGGGAGGCCCAGGCAAAGGGACTATCAGTGGGTAGGGCAGAGAGAGAGGTGAAGGTCACCGGTCTTACTATTCTGATCAGTGGGGACCAGATCAACTATCAACCCTGTTGTCTGTTTCCCTGGCTCTTATGCAATGGTCCTTACCGCAGCTTTGCCCACACCATAAGGGACATTGAACATATGCTGCAGCCCCCCGGGGGAGGAGACAACCACGATGAGTCCTTTGCCAGCTGGTACCATCAGCCGTGCCGCATACACAGAACACAAGTAGTGGCCTCTAGAAGAGGGGCAGAGAAGAAGGAATGAATTGTGTGGATGCTGGTTCAGTTGCTTCCTGAGTCCTCAGTAGCTACTGTCAGCACCATAGAAGACTGTGTAGTAGCTGGTGAGGACCTGGGGAATTAGGAATAGGCCATTCCAAGGAGAAAACTGATACAATTAATGGCAGATGAGAAAGGGTGATCTACACATGACAAACATAATGAATGGAAGGGGATCTTGCACTATAAACATAAAATAGTTCAGCTGGGTTAATGGGACAAACCTATAATCTCAGCACTCTGGAGGCGAAGGCAGGAGAATGGGGAATTCAAGGACATCTTGGTTACACAGTGAATTTCATGCCAGCCTTGGGCAGATGAGACCTTGTTACAAAACAGCAACAACCAACACACAAAAACCAAATCAACCAGCCAGTAAATGAGCAAATGGCCTGAGCAGAAAGTTCTCAAGAGAAGAAATTCAAATTGCAAAATAAATACCAGAGAAATGTTAAATAACTACAGCCATTGGAGGACGTAAATTAAAACTGCTTTGTGATTCCATCTCATCCTAGGCAAGTGGCTATCACCAAGAAAATAGTTCACAAGTGCTGGTGATGACGTAGGCAGAGAGGAACCCTTACACACTGCTGGTGATGACGTGGACAGAGGGGAACCCTTACACACTGCTGGTGATGACGTAGGCAGAGAGGAACCCTTACACACTGCTGGTGATGACGTGGACAGAGGGGAACCCTTACACACTGCTGGTGATGACGTGGGCAGAGGGGAACCCTTACACACTGCTGGTGATGACGTGGGCAGAGAGGAACCCTTACACACTGCTGGTGAGAATGTGCCTGTGCTGTGACTGTGGAAGCCAGTGAGGGGGGACTTCTCACAAAAGGAAAATAGACTGTGGCCCAGCTATCCCACATGTGGGTAGGAGTCTAGGCCAACAAACCACAGAGATATTTGCATTTCTAGAGCTGACTTATTCACAATAGTCTGGAAATGGAACCAACACAGACATCCATCAACTAATGAGTGGATAAAAAATGTGGTACATATACGGAATTGAATTTTGTACAGCTGCAAAGAAAAATGAAACTATGACATTTGCAGGAAAATGTATACAAGTGGAAAACATAATTATTATTATTGTCACTAATTAGCCATGGGGGTCCTGATATTCATAGGAGATTAGGCTGGCCTCAAACTCACAGATCTGCCTGTCTTTGCCTCCCGAATGCTGAGATTAAAGGTGTGCGCCACCACTTCGTGCACTGGAAACCATTATATTAAACAAAACAAGCCAGACTCAGAAACACAGATACCATGTTATCTCTCATATTTGGGTTCTAGGTCTAAAATTACATGTGTGTATATATGAGTCCACACATGTGTATACATGTGTATTTATAGGTATAAGGAGAACTGTAGAGGGAAGAAGAGGCCTGAGGAGGTGCCAAATAGAGAGGGAAACAGGAAACAGTAGGACTAACTGGGGAAGAGAGAGAACCGACTGGAGAGGGCATCGGGGATGAGAGGAATGAGGACCAAGCACAATATACATATGCCCGAAGAGATAAGACCTGACATGCACATATACACCCCACACTGTAGCACTATGAAAAGCCGTTATGTCCGGTTTAAAGCAAAAGAGTGAAGCCTTTGTGTCTGGCTTGGAGTGAAATGTTTCAGCCAAGCTTTGCTATGTTTGGGTTGATCAGTATAGGTTGAGAAATTGTTTTTAGACTGTTTAAACCTTGAAGAGTTGTTTCTCTGGAGCCTGTACTTGGTGCTATGTAAGAGCTTGACCTCGTTCTGAACGGAGTACTGGCAGACTTGGAATTCTTACTTTTGATTATGGCTTGCCACAGTCAAAAGGGACTGAGATTTGTGTGGGCTGTCTGCTCTCATGGGCAGCAAGAACGAGATGACTTTGATAGTTGGAACCTTTCCCAGCTCCAATTAACCTTGTATATGTTTGAATAAAGTAACTGGAACAAACTAGGTGGGTGTCATCCTTTTCCAAGAAGGCTATACCCCCTCTGTTCCTTTGGAAAATGAAGGCTTAGCATCTCAGTAAGCTTCTCTCTCTACTGCGGCACCTACGACTTAACATCAAACAATACTGTATTAACTAGTCCATCCATTTAGTCAATTTGAACCTTTTAACTATTTCTAAAACCATAGCCTACGGAATACGCACAACACTGAGAGGATACTCCCTTCTGGAACTTGTACTTGGGTGGGCAAAGACTGAGGGAGGAGCAAGGGTGAGATCTTGTTTGAAAACTGAATTGGGTGGTGGTGGTCCATGCCTTTAATCCCAGAACTTGGGAGGCAGAGGCAGTCACAGCACTTTGAGGTCAGGGCCAGACAGGTCTACAAAGTGAGTTTCGGGACAGCCAGAACTATTACACAGGGAAAACCTGTCTCTAAAAAACAAAACAAAACCAACCAACCAAACAAACAAATAAACAAAGACCCTGGGTCTGGGGCAACCTAAAGGGGAAGAACCTTGGTTCTGGGAGTGAAGCACACACCTGAGTCCAACATTGTTTATATCATCCCAGAGGGAGGCAGGTGCTTCCCAGAACTGCTTGTTGAGGGTGTTCAGGATAGCCTAGAAGAAAGACAGGAAGATAGGGAGGGTGACTCTCGGCCATCTGAAGGCAGGAAGTTACAAAGGGCTGGATAGTGGGACAACAAATGGAGGTGAAGACTCAGGATGGGTTTGGGGGTCTGGGGTGTTGAGTTGTTTCAGGTTCCAAAGATACCTGGACACCAGCATAGGCATTATTGACCAGCACATCTAGCCGCCCCTCCTGCTCCCGATCGACTTGCTCGAACAGGCTTTTCACTTCACTCTCCTGGCTTGAATCACACACCACCGGCACACACTGGCCCCCGAGGGACTGTGCCTGGAGAGGAACAGGGAGTATGAGCTCTGAGCAGTGTCATTTCCCTAACTGAAGTGAGTTTAGGAACTGAGAAGGTAAACACAGCACTCGGCCAACAGCTGGGAAAACGTGGCGTGCAATGGCTCCCCCTAGTGTCCATTTTAAAAATTTCTCCACAGTAGGACCTCCTGCAAAAGAGCCAGGTAGATGGGACCTTTGATTTCATATGCAGGACCTTGGTAAATCCTCTGCCACTCCAGGGTAAGACAAGGTATGACACCCACTCTCAGAAACAAGTAACTATTCTCTTTTTTCCTTTCTAATACTCATGCCCCTCTTTTTACTACTCCCTCGGAATTCTTACCCAGCCAATGCTCTGACTTGGTAACTGAAAATCAAAGCTATCAGGCATAAACTATTATTTTTAAATATTTATTTATTTATTAGGTATACAATGTTCTCAGTATTCTGTCTGCATGTATGCCTGCAGGCCAGAAGAGAGCACCAGATCTCATTATAGATGGTTGTGAGCCACTATGTGGTTGCTGGAATTGAACTCTGGACCTTTGGAAGAGCAGCCAGTGCTCTTAACCACTGAGCCATCTCTCCAGCCCCAGGCATAAACTATTGCTACTTCCTGTTCTACCTAACCTTCCAAAAGTGTGCCCCCACCAACTTTAGAGGCCAAAGAGCACCTGCTCTCCAAAGCAAGCTCAGGGTCCTGCCCTACCACTTCTTTGCTCAAACTGCAGCAAGTCTTAATGCTCCTTTGACCTCCAGTCTTTCTTCCTTAAGTCAATCCCTCACAATCCAGTCAGTATGAACTAACTAAAGCACACGCATTTAAAAAATCTTCTAGTAGCCGGGCAGTGGTGGTGCACGCCTTTAATCCCAGCACTCGGGAGGCAGAGGCAGGCGGATCTCTGTGAGTTCGAGACCAGCCTGGTCTACAAGAGCTAGTTCCAGGACAGGCTCCAAAGCCACAGAGAAACCCTGTCTCGAAAAACCAAAAAAAAAAAAAAAAAAAAAAAAAGAGCACTGGCTGCTCTTCCAGAGGTCTTGAGTTCAATTCCCAGAACCCACATGGTGACTCACAACCATCTATAAAGGGATCTGATGCCCTCTTCTGGCCTGCAGGCATGCAAACAGACAGAGCACTCATAAATAAGTTAAATAAATAAATAAATAAATAAAATTTAAAAAATTGCGTTTGATCACTTGGTAACTCTGGTTACCGAGTTATCAAGTTATCTGATTATCACTTGGTCACTTGAGTATTGTTTTTATTGAAATCCAGTTAAGAAGTAAACTCTCATGGCGGGGGGTGGGGGGGGGGTGGGGGGGGGTGGCACTGGCCTTTAATCCTAGAATTCAGGAGGCAGAGGTAAGCGGATCTCTGTGAGTTCGAGGCCAGCTTGGATCTACCCAGTGAGTTCTAGGGCAGCCAGTGCTATGTAGAGGTGTAGAGAGACTGTCTCAAAAATAAACAAACAAAAAGAAATGAAACAGGTTTGGTTCAGCAAGTCTTGCCTAAATTACAGGAAGTCACTGTAATTCTTCGCAAAACCTGAAACTCTCAAACCAAGACTTTTCTTCTGCTTAAACCCACTTGGCAGAAAAATTCAACTCTATATTGTTTACTGTATGTACTCTGTAAATATTAGTAATTTTTTTGGGGAGATATCATGATCAAGCAAGTGATGAGTAATAATCACAATGAGAAATTCAGGTGGTCACTCACCTCCTGGGCAGTAGCTTTAAGGGTGTCCAGATGGCGCCCGGTGATGTACACTGTGGCCCCTGCTTTGCAGAGCTGTAAGGCAATGCCACGGCCAATACCCCTGGAGGCACCAGTTACCACACACACTTGGCCCTTCATAGGCGCTACCATGTCTCACGTCAAACGGGGATATCTGTGGAGTTAAGAGTCGCTTTGAAGGAATCCTGCAGATTGTCTGCAGAGACAGGTCGTTGCTAAGCTTGCAGTATTTTGATGGGAGAGAAATATCCTCAGGTGGATAGCTGAGGGCAGGTCCCAGGCCAGGCTGTTGTCTTCACCCAGGCACAGGGCTGGGTGGAGCCTCTCCCGGGCTACACATACGCGACCCTCAGAGTGGGGCTAACTTGGTGGGGAATCTGGCGAGTCTGTCCAATAAGTTATGTCCATGAAGAGTCCTGGGCCCTCCCTCTGGAGTTCTGGCTACCGGTGCAGTTCCACAGGGAACCGCGAAGCCCTGACCTGTAAGTGGACAGAGCCTGTGAGCCTTACCTGCCGCAGACGCTGCCTCTGGGGTTCTGTCTGTCTAGTTCGCCCGACCTGTATGTAGCTCGAGAATTTTTATCGTTCCAGGGGGTGGAGCGGGACGTATAGTTCGAGAACCTTGATTCTGGCCACGTCAGGGTGAGAGTGCGTGCCTGGGGCAGAAATTGGTGCGGGTGCGGATGAGCTAGAACTAGGCGAAGCGAGTGGAGCCCGGGAGATCGCGGGTTGGGCCCAGCGATTTGGAATCGGCAAACGCAAACCCTCACCCCGTAGACACGCCCACCTTGCTCGCCCGTGTCGTCGCAGAACTATGACGTTTCCGTGCGTCAGCAGTGCGACGCCGGCGGCTGTGGGAGCTGCTGCCCGGAAGCGTGGAGGAGGCGAGGTCCCGGAGCACGCATGGGGCTGGGTCCGCGCTCTGTTCACAAGGCGCGACGCCAGTTCCCGGGTGCCGGCCGACGGGGGCGCGGGGCCCCGGGTTCCGGGCGTCCCCCTCCGGGCCGCGATGGGTGTTCCCGGCCGCCGGCGGCTGCCGCGCGCGGGGAACAGGCCCCTGAGGCTCTCCCGCACCTGAGTCCCGATGCGCTCGGGTATTTCCGACGGGCGCTGTCAGCGCTGAAAGAGGCTCCCGACGCCGCGGAAGAACGAGGTAGGAGCAGCTACGCCGTGGAGTAACTGTAAAACCCAACCCACGCAGGGAACTTTCAGAGGGAATCCCAGGGAGTTCTTGGCTAAGTGATGGTTAAGCCATATTCTCTCCGTTTCTCTAACGGTCTGTTTCCTCGTGTTTTCAGACGTGATGGTGCGCAATATTTTGAAGGAAGTGGAGGCTCAGGCTCTAGCCTTGGCCACGAACAGGACTGGTAGCGAAATGCTGCAGGAACTTTTGGGGTTCAGTCCTTTGAAACCTCTCTGTCGAGTGTGGGCTGCTCTGCGCCCCAAGTTGCGCTTCGTGGCTTGTCATCGGTGTGGGGTCCACGTTTTGCAAAGTGCTTTGCTGCAGTTGCCTCGGTTGCTAAGGAGTCCTGCAGAAGCGGAGGAGGAGGAGGAGGAGGAGGAGGAGGAGGAGGAGGAGGAGGAGGAAGAGGATGGGAAGCATGGTCCCTTGCAGACCCCGGAGGAGCTAGTCCTGGGACTAGCCGCTGAAGTGTCTGACGATTTTCTTTTCTTCTGTGGAGACACGCATGGAAGCTTCGTTGTCAGAACTCTGCTGCAAGTGTTAGGAGGTACTCTCCTGGAGTCCGAGAGGACCAGGTCTCGTGCTTCCCAGTCATCTGGTAAGTAGTATTTTACGAAAAGGAAGTGGGCCTGGTGAACAGGAGAGTTTCGGGAGTTCAGAAGCCAGTAAACAGAAGAGTTAATCTTCATGGTGGAGTTTGGCCGTGAAGAATTAGCGGAACAGTGGGACAGAGCCTAGAAGGCCAAAGAACAGTGTGTCTAGACAGCTAGACGAAAGGGTGTGCCTATACTTAGAGAGCAGCTACTCGCATAGGGACAGGGCGAGGAGATAATTCACTTAAAGCAATGGGTTTCCCATTTTTATTTCCACAACTCTCAGTAAGAAATTTATTTTTTTTTTTAATTTTTAAAATATGTATATGCGCGTGTACACACTAAATTATGTGCCTTCTGCACATACATGTGCTTCTGGAGGGGAGAAGACAACTTGGGGAAGTCGGTTGTCCTTCCACCGTTCAGGTTCTGTATATTGAACTCAGGTTGTCAGGCTTAGCCGCAATCTCCCTTACCACAACCTTCCTGGTCCCGACACTTTATTTTGAGACAGAGTCTCCCGTATAACCTAGGCTGGTTTTTGACTTGGGAATGTAGCAGAGGCTGGCCTTCAACACTTCTTCCTCCTGCTTGCTTCTGCCTTTCGAGTGCTGGGGTTACAGACCTGTGCTTCCATGCCTGCCTATTTGCTGTTCGGTTTTGATTTTTTTGTTGTTGTTGTTTTGTTTTTTTTTCCCCTTTGGACAAGGTCTGGAACTCACTGCTTCAGCCTCTCAAATACTGGAATCAGGGATGCATACCTTTACACTGCCTAGGAGATTGACTTTTAACCCTTATTTATTTATTTATTTATTTATTTATTTATTTTTTTCTTTTTTGAAATAGAGTTTCCCTGTGTTGCCCTGGCTATCCTGGAACTCTCTTTGCCAACCAGGCTGGCCTCAATCTCACAGAGGTCCCCTTGCCTTTGTCTCCTGAGTGCTGGGGTTAAAGGCATGGGTCACCACTGCCCGACTCCAGGAACTAGCTCTTGTACACCAGGGTGGCCTTGAACTCACAGAGATCTGTCTGCCACTGCCTCCCAAGTGCTGGGCTTAAAGGCGTGCACCACCATGGCCTGGCTTCCCAGATGTGTTTTCAGTCTGTGTGTGTGTTGAATTCAAACAAAAGTTCAGGAAAAGATACCTTTTCTGTTTTTCTGATATTTTCTTTCCTTTTAAATTTTATTCTCTATTTTATTAAAAAAATGCTGACTGAGACCACTAACTTTGTCTCATGGTACAGTCATAGGATATGACCTACATTTTAGGATTCTGGAAAATAAGGTTAGAGTATAAATGAGGTCTGAATTTGGATTACTTTAAATACCTGACTGAGAAATATGATCCCTAGACCATAGGGAAGGAAGTTGAAGATCCTTAGAAAAATTAAAACAATTTTTTACTCATCCACAAGAAACATTGAGTTGTATTACCTCTGTCCTGCATCTCTAAATTGAGCCATTATTATTCTGTGGAGTTCTTCCTATTTGTAATTTCACTATTGTTCATGCTCTTGATCTTTCTCTAGAAACACAAAGGACCTCAGCTCGGGAATGTAAGCGCACTGATTTTGAGGTTCCTAAAACCTTCTTGAATCACCTTCAGGACCTGAGTGCCTGCTTTCTGAAGGACATTGCAGGTAAAAAGATTATTAGTTAATTTACAAGTTCCTGAGACAAATACCTGACCAAAATAGCCATTGTTATCATGGCTGTAGCTAGCTGTACTGTAGCCACAGTCAGGAAGCAGAGGTAGATAAATTCTTTGCTCAGCTGTGTTTTCTTTTTTATTTGGTCTAGGACCCCAGCCACAGCTAGTGCTACCCACATACTGGGCGGTTGTTGTCCCACTCTCTGCCCCCTCCCACCCCCCCCCCAATTAACATACTCTAGAAACTCACAGACATGCCCAGAGGTAGTTTTTGTAATGATTCTAAATCCCTTCAAGTGATCAGTCAGGGTTAACCGTCACCACAGAAGGAAAGTAGGAAGAGACTCTAATCTTCTCTGAGGATTTCCCCCAGGCAGGACCCTCACGGCAGATCCTTCCTCTTTTAACGCCTGTCTGCTTCAATGCTAGAAGGCATTCTGTATGGACATTTTTGTGTCTATAGCCCTCCTTGTTACTTGTGTTTTGGGAATCGTACAGGTAATCTGGGCTTGGGACAAGCTATTAAATTATTTCTGCCTCTTCTTAACAGTGTTTATCACCGACAAGATCTCCAGTTTTTGTCTTCAAGTGGCCTTACAGATCTTACACCACAAATTACCTCAGCATTGTGCTCATCTCTGTGATGCTATAATTGATTACCTGAGTTCTCGTAATTCTTCAGCAGATGGCAGGTATGGTCAGTCGTCAGGAGTAACTGCAGCTGGGGAGATGAATGGAGTTAGTGGAGCTGTGTGAATAAAGTTTAGACTCTTAGATCTTTTTAACAATAGTTACTGCTGGGCAGTGGTGCATGACTTTAATCCCAGCACCCGGGAGGCACAGACTCACTGTATAATCCTGCTGGCCTCAAACTCACAGAGATCCTCCTGCCTCTGCTTCCCAGGTACTGGTATTAAAAACTTACATTCCCCATGCCTGACTTAGTTTTTTTTTTTTTTTAAATAATATTCTCCAATAGGCCCCCAAATTTCAACGCTAGGGTTGGTTTTTTTTTATATTTATTTATTTATTATATATACAATATTCTGTCCGTGTGTATGTCTGCAGGCCAGAAGAGGGCACCAGACCTCATTACAGATGGTTGTGAGCCACCATGTGGTTGCTGGGAATTGAACTCAGGACCTTTGGAAGAGCAGGCAATGCTCTTAACCACTGAGCCATCTCTCCAGCCCCTGACTTAGTTTTATTTTAAGATATATTTTTTATTTTGGCCAGGCGGTGGTGGTACACACCTTTCATCCCAGCACTTGGAAGGCAGAGGCAGGCGGATCTCTGATTCGAGGCCAGTCTGGTCTACAGAGTGAGTTCCAGGACAGGCTCCAAAGCTACACAGAGATTTCTTTTTATTTTATATTTATGAAGTTGTGCCTATATATGTATATATGTGCACCACATGCGTGCAGTGCCCTTGGAGACTGAAAAAGTATGTCAGAGCTCCTTGAACTGGAGTTGTAGATAGTTAGAAAGCTGCCTTGTGGGTGCTGGGAACTGAACTTCTTGGGTCCTCTGCAAGAGCAGAACGTGCTCTTAACCACTGAGCCCCAATCTATTCTTCGTCTATGTGTGACAAGATCTCTCTATGTAGCACCAGCTCACCTGGACCCCAGTTTATAGACCAGGCTGGCCTTGAGCTCACCTGCTTCTGTCTCTTGAATGTTGAGATTGAAGCTGTCCACCACCAAACCAGCTTTTTTTTTAAAAATTATTTATTTGTATTTCATTTGTCTTAGTGTTTTGCCTGTGTATATGTATGCACACCACATTTGTGCAGGGGCCAGTGGAGGGCAGAAGAGGGCCCCTGGACCCAGGCCCTCTGCAGGCACAGTAGTAGTCTTAACCAACAGCCATCGCTCCAGCCCCGTCTCACTCTTCTTCCCGTTAGCCCTCTACTCCTGTTTCTCCGCGATCAGACGAGCTCCAGACTCTTGGAGCAGGTGCTGCTGGTATTAGAACCAGCGAGGCTCCAGCGCCTCTTTGAGGATCACTTCCAGGGTCAGCTGCATTCCTTGGCTGCACATCCCATTGCTAACTTCCCCTTGCAGCGCTTACTGAATGCAATCACTTCACCTGAGTTGGTGAGTTGGAAATGCGACCTGGTCTCTTTCTGTTGTTCTTAATCATTGGGCCTTATTTACTTATTATTTATTTGTTTATTTACTTGTTTGTTTGTTTGGGATAGGGTTTCTCTGTATGCAGCCCTGGCTGCCCTAGAACTCACTCTGTAGATCAGGCTGGCCTTAAACTCACAGAACTCTGCCTGTCTCTGTCTCCCGAGTGTGGGAATTAAAGGCGTGCATCACTTTGGGGCCTTATTTTATTGTGTGCTTGTCTCTGCCTTTCTGACAATTTATTGCCCATTGCCCATGGGAAGTTATTGGAGAGTTTTCCAGAAATTAGGGTCATGGCACCCTTCTCCTTGAGATTTGTTTTAGCTTCTCGGGTCTGACCACCTGTCCTCTTAGTTCCAGTTTGCAGCTAGAAGTTCTGTGGCTGCTTGTCTTTAAATCCTCAGGGGCACTGAAGCCATTGCTATAGCTTCCCCCTTTCTTTGTTGCTCCCCACAGGAAGGAGAGTAGGGGTGTCCTGTGGTCCCTTGGGTTGACACATAGAGTAGAAGGCAGGTTTAATTTTAGACTTGCCTGCCCTTGGTTCTCCCTGACTTGTACAGAAGGGACATTTAGATTCTCCCCTCTAGGGTGACTCCTCTTCTGAGTCTTACACAGCACAGTGTAAATTCTGATGTTGGCGATGTCTTATCTAGCTTTTTTTTTTAAGTAGGAAGATTTTTCTGATTAACTTTTTCGTTAACCATCATTGACTGACAACGATTCTTCAATCCATGTTTCCTCTCAGCTGTCACTTGTGTTTGAGGAGCTGAGTCCTGCCTTGGAAGCTGTGTTGGCCCAGGGCCACCCAGGGGTAGTTGTGGCTCTGGTGGAAGCCTGCCGCAGGGTTGGGACTCACCAAGCCCAGGTCTTGCAGCTGTTATTGGAGGTGAGTGGGTGCTACGTGTGAGCCATCCATGCCGGTCCTCGATCTAATTCTGCTACTTAGGATTTGTCTGATTTGCATGTGAGAGGTTTGATGTGGAGGGACTTATAGATACAGAGACAGGTGAGTCCAAGAACAGCCCTGAAATGAAATCGATCCTCCAGAAGTTAGAGAACTCTGAGAGATAAATGTGGGTTCAATCCCTACAAGTGCAGAGGCTGGGAGATAGAACAAGGTAAATGAGATTCTGCCCTCACAGAGCGTCTTTTGCTGTTGAGTTAGGCCTCTCCTTTCCAGAGAGTCATTGTGTTAGGGATGGGACGGTTCTTAAGCATCGTTGTGCTTTGTCTTGCTATCCAGGCATTCCACTGTGCAGAGCCCTCATCCCGGCAAGTAGCCTGTGCGCCTCTCTTTGCCTCTCTGTTGGCTTATGAGGTTTACTATGAACTGACGGAGGAGGAGGGGGCAGTGCCTGCAGAGCATCAGGTAAGGTAGGGGAGGGGCCAAGCCAATGACTATTTGGGGGTCAGGCATCTTAGTGTTTGAGGTGTTGAGATTTCTAACCTTTTTGGAGAGACGGCAACAGTGCTCTCGGGATGAACTCATCCATCTGGTCTGATCACTGCCTCCTAATTCCGTCTTATTGTACTCCCAGGAAGAAATGGCCGCAGCCAGAGCTCTGAGGGAAGTGACCGTACTTGGGTCTCTGCTGCTCCAGCATTTGTTGTATTTCTCCAACCCTGGACTTGTACTTCGGAGTCTGAGCGCCTTGACAGGACCACAGCTCCTGGCTCTGGCCCAAAGCCCTGCTGGTTCTCATGTATTTGATGCCATCCTGACTAGTCCCTCTGTGACGCAGAAGCAGCGTCGCCGTGTGCTGAAGACCCTAAAGGTTAGACTTCTGCGCCAGTCCCTGCATTATAGCTTTAGAGAAAATGCGCTTCGTTCAGGACAACCTGAGAGCTGGAGGCAGGGTACATATATAGTTCCTGTGCTGTTTTAACTGTGCCTCTCGAGTCTTCTGGAGTTAGTCCCCCACTCCCAAAACACATTTGTGTCCTTCCCTTGAGGGACTTTACCCTGCTTGTCTCAATGCAGGGGCAGTATGTGGCTCTTGCCTGTAGCCGCCATGGCAGCCGAGTGTTAGATGCCATCTGGAGTGGAGCAGCTTTAGGGGCCCGGAAGGAAATCGCTGCTGAACTGGGTGAGTTCCACTGCCACTGGGTGATGTCTCCAAACCGCCTTCTCCTGCGCCTGGTAGCTGATGTCAGGAGGATGGGCTGGCTCTGAGTCTCGCTCTGCTTTTTCTTTCTCTTTGCAGACTCTGCACTTTACCCCTCCCCCTTTATCTGGCTTTTAATGGGTGAGGTGTTTTGTAGCTAGAGTTTTCTTTGGGCCACCAGTTCACAAATAATGACACAGAGACTTACTAATTATGAGAGCTTGGCCTTAGCTTAGGCTTGTTTGTAACTAGTGCTTGTAACTTAAATTAACCCATTTTTATGAATCTTCGTACTGCAGGAGAGCAGAACCAGCAGTTGATTCAAGATGCTTTTGGCCACCATGTGGCCCGGAATGTGGCCCTGACTACCTTCTTGAAGCGGCGAGCGACTTGGGAACAGGAGCAGAGTGCTGTGGCCAAGAGGAGACAGGCATTGAACTCTATACTTGGAGACTGAGGCCTAGAGGCCTGGGGATAGGTGTTGATGGGAGGGTGAGGGGACATAACTGTCCTTCCTGCTCTAAATCAGAGTCACAAGTCTTACAGGAGAAGATGTAGTAACACACACACACCTGTAAACCTACACTACTCAGAAGGTTGAAACAAGAACATAAAGACTTCACTGGGATTAAAGGTATGCCAACAAGACTGAAAAACAAAAACAAAAAAAAAACCCAAGCCAAGAATTCAATGCTAGCCTGGTCTGTGGTAGCCAGATCCTGTTCATCCCTTTGTTTGTCTTTGTCCATCTGTTCCCCCTGTTCCAGGCATACTGATAAACATTTTTGTATTTTTTCTTGGGAATATTTTTATTTTTTAGGGGAACAGTATCTCAAGGCAAAGCTGGGGACAGTGGTCATTGGTATGTAGATCTTTGGGATAGGATCAGTAAGAACCTAGGTGTAGCAGCAGTTATGGTGGGTCAGGATGCCAGGGGACAGGGTTGTGTGTCTGCGGGGTAAGTAGAAGACAGGAGATGTAGGTCAGGGGCAGCATCCTTCGGGAAATGTGCAGGCTGGAGGACCAAGGCAGTGTGCTGACCACTTCTGATATGATGGTGTCTTATAGCTCTCGGGTGTCTCGTGGAACCAGTCTCAGGGCACAGGCTCAAAGCATTTTTCATTATTAATGGAGGTGACTCTGCTTGTGCCACTGCCACCGCTCAGCCCCCTCCACCACGTGGCGAAGGGTAGATGAGATGCCCAGCAGGACATGGCCCAGGCCTTGCAGCAGGGAGGAAGTCCAACGGAGGAGCTCCCTGAAGGGCAGGGTGAGAGGAAACCACGTGATTAGGGAAAGCTGAGAGGAGGCCTTGAGTCTGTAAGCTTGGGGTGGGGGTACGGGGTGGGTACAAGAGATGGAACTTGAAGGACTACCCATCTGTAGGGTTGTATGACGTGTTCTCTGACCTGAGGACTTTTTTGGGTCCAACTCCTTGAAAATCACAGCTCATGGAGTAGAGTCCGTAGAATGTAGCTTTGACATTGAGGCTGCCGAAGAGGTCTCGAGGATTTTCCTTGTAGACATCAAAGGTGATGCGGGCAATGTCTTTGCTGTGTTTGGGCTTCTCCCGTCCTAGGCCGTGTAACAACATCCCACTCTGTGGGACACAGAGGTCCATTACTGAAGTGGGCCCTCCTTCATACACTGACATAGTTCTGTCAGTGCTGGGTCAGACCCCTTTTGCCTCCCCAGTATTGTCCCAATGCCCCCAGTGCCTCTGCCCCCAGAATCAGTGATAGGCTAGGGAAGAAGATGGGGAGAACCAGAAAGGATTGATGACCTAAGCAGCCCACGATGGGCCTCTCACCCTGGGGCTCCAGCTCTGTCCCTGCTCTAGCACCATCAAGCACGTGTCATCTTCGAGCAGCTGGAAGAATTCCTCACTTTCCACAGCGGTCCCGTCCTCCTCCAGCACCAGGGATAGCACTCCACTGAGCAGCAGGGTCTCCAGTACCTGTTGGTGACAAAGGACAAGTCTTATCACATGCCCCCCCCCCCATTTAGATGGCCCTCGGTTAGGCACTGGTATCTACTCTGCTTCCTGGTTTGCCATCTTCCCTGTGTTGTTTTTTGAAACCGAGTATTTGTGTAGTTCAGCCTGCTCCCAAACTCAGCAAGCAATTCTGTTAGCTTTCTGGGTCCTGGGATTGTAGACATGAATACTTCATCTCATTCTTTGTAAACATGGTGATTCTTTTTGTTTGGGTTTTTTGCCTCTCACCAGAGGCAGACCTTTTTTTTTCATTTTGCTCCTGTTCATCTACTCTTGCTCCCTTCTAAGCCACTCCCACTCGTGTTAATTGACAATCAGTCATAGTCAGGTGTGGTAAAACACGTACAGTCCTAGTTGCTTAGGGGGCAGAGGCAGAGGGACCACTGGAGCCCAGAAGTTTAAGACCAGACTTTAACAGTTTTGGACTCTGACTCCAAATATGAATAAAATAAAAACAAAACAAAATGTAAACAGGTAAAACCTATGTTCTCTTATCTGCAGTGTCCTCCCATGTCTTCCTTCCTGTTTTCATAACTATTTTCAGTGTTAGCACTGTTTAACCATTCTGAGGCCTTACTCTGTGCCAAATGAGAACTTGGGAGTGTTGAAAGACATGTCAGGGTTGAATTAGGTTAGGAATAATAGCGGTGGGAAATAAAAGGGCTTCAGCTGGCAGGTGACCAGGAAGGGCAAGGCTATGACCGGCTTCTGTGAGGCCCTCTTGAAGGACATATAGGCGCTGTTACCCTTTGACTCACTCTAATGCATCTGATTGCAGCAGACTCGGTTCTAAGGATAGCTTCTGAATAACCCACCTATCCTAGGGACCAGACTACCCCAGACCACCCTGTCGAGAAGGAGCTGGACAGCTCCAGCTGCATCTTAGTGGTACATCTTTTGGTTTTTTTTTTTTTTTTTTTTTGGCTTTTCGAGACAGGGTTTCTCTGTGACTTTGGAGCCTGTCCTGGAACTAGCTCTGTAGACTCACAGAGATCCTCCTGCCTCTGCCTCCCGAGTGCTGGGATTAAAGGCGTGCGCCACCATCGCCCGGCTTAGTGGTGCATCTTGATAGGACTCTGGTTAAACATCCTTGAAGCTGCCCTGAGGTTGTTGCCCTACATCAGGAATGAAGGCCCCAGGGTTTCCACCAGGATGTGGAACTCACAAAGGGTCTGAATCTCTTTTTCGAGGCAGGGTTTCTCTGTATCTTTGGCTCTCCTGGAGCTTCCTCTAGACCAGGCTGGCCTCAAAACTCACAGAGATCTGCCTGTCTCTGCCTGTCAAGTGCTGGGATTAAGTGTGCCCCCACTGCCCGGCAGGTCTGAGTCTTCTAAAGACGACCTCATACCACTCAGCTTATGGATTGACACACCTTCCTTAAACAAGCCATTTTTATATATTTTTTAGATAGTGTGTGAGGGTGAGTGGGTATGTGCATTTTAGTGTGTAGAGATCAGAAGAAGGCATTGACTCTGGAGCTGGAGTTACACTGGTCGTGAGCCACCAGCTGGAGACTGGGAACTCAGCCCTGGTCCTCTGCAAAAGCATTACATGCTCTTATCTACTGAGCCATCTCTCCAGTTCTGCACCCTCTCCCCTTTGTGGGGACTACAGGAGAAAATTCTCTAAAAGGAAAATCCAGTCCACCATGATTGGGGAAAGAAAGTCTCCTAACCTCAAGAGTACTACCCAGCGCAACTCAGCCCATAGGCTGCTCCCTCGGTGGGCAGCCCACTTCAGTCTCTGGGGTAGTCTAACTAGCCTTACTAACTAGATTGGGGTTTGCTAAATAAAGGCCTGCTCAAATTGTCTCTTGACTGAATTTGTTCCTTCAAGGTTAGAGCCAAGAGGCATCCCCTCTCCAATATCTGCTAAAATATCTATAAGGACCTTTTCATTTATTCCTTTCAAAACCCTCAAAGGTGGTTTGTTTTTCTTTTTTTTAAATTTATTTATTAAGGATTTCTGCCTCCTCCCCGCAACCGCTTCCCATTTCCCTCCCCCTCCCCCGATCAAGTCCCCCTCCCTCATCTGCTTGAAGAGCAATCAGGGTTCCCTGACCTGTGGGAAGCCCAAGGACCGCCCACCTCTATCCAGCTCTCGTAAGGTGAGCATCCAAACTGCCTAGGCTCCCACAAAGCCAGTACTGAGAAGATGAAGAAACTGAAGGCTTGCGGAGAGATTTAGAAGTGAATGGTTTGCCTAGTATGCAAGGACCTCAGTTTGATGCCCACCATTGAAAACATTTTCAGGTTAGGTTTTGTGGCATGTGTCTGTAATTTCAGTATTTGGAAACCTGAAGCAGGAGGATTAAGTGCAAGGTCAGCCTGGGCTAAAAAGTAAAAGCCTGGGGGCTGGAGAGATGGCTCAGTGGTTAAGAGCATTGCCTGCTCTTCCAAAGGTCCTGAGTTCAATTCCCGGCAACCACATGGTGGCTCACAACCATCTGTAATGAGGTCTGGTGCCCTCTTCTGGCCTGCAGACATACACACAGACAGAATATTGTATACATAATAAATAAATAAATATTTTAAAAAAAAAGTAAAAGCCTGTTTCAAAAGAAAGGCAAACATTCAAAAAACAGGTTTTGATAGATTGAACGACTTCCCAAAGGTTGACTGCTAGGAAGTAGCAAAATCAGAATTTGAAGCTAGCTTTTCATAAAAATCAAGGGTCAGGAGCTTAAATGGGCAGCAGAGCCCTTGCCTAGAGCTATGATTCCCAGCATCACAAGAAAACATGCAAATCAGAATTACTTCTGAGCCCATTTGTCCAGCCCTTATTTGACTGTTCCCTGACTGCCAAAGAAAGCTCACTACTCAGAAAATAAATAATTTCCCCAAATGCAACATGGGCCACCGGGCCTAGTGTTTCTCAGCCACCTGGGGGTGGTAACTTGGTAACCTGCACACTTTTTGCTCTGCCGTCCTACTGTTTTTGAGTCCCTTGGCTTCTCTACTCCAGGAGCCTGACCGCTTACCTTATCTAGCAGTTCCTCACGGGTGGCCGCTGTCAGACCTTTCCGGACTCTCCTCTTGTGATCGCAGACACGGAAGGGTCGTTGAGGTGGAGCTGAGTTCCAGACCCTACGGCCAAGCTCAGAGCCCATACTGGATACCGACCTGATAGTTGGGAAGAAAACACCGGAAGGGGCAAGGGGGGGGGTTGGTAAATTTAGTGATAACGATGGGGGTGGGGTGGCTAAGAGGTTCTAGGTTTACAGAGCCAGAGGAGAGACTATGGAGAGAGAACAAGAGTAGTTTACGAGTTGGATAAATCTATAGAGGCAGGGAAGTAAGTCTTCTAGGAACTAATGTTAGCCTTGTCCGCCTGTGGAGGCAGGAAAGTAAGTCTTCTAGGAACTAATGTTAACCTTGCCTGCCAGTATCTCCAGTACTGGAATATAAAGGAAAGGGTTAGAAATCACCTCAGCAATCCATTGGGGTTCAAGGCTGAGAGGTACTCCATGGTACCCCTGAGGGTTTGGGGCTGTGCGCTTCTCTGTTGTTCCGAGGCTGACGTATATTTCTGAATAAAGCTGAGATCTTAGCCCTGGTGAAGTAAGAGATGTGTCAAGCCTGGACTCTGTCCCCCCTTGCCTGGTGAGTAAAAGGGACAAAGTCTAAGAGGAGGAGGAGCCTGTGTGTAGTGATGGAAGTACTTTGTGCCTTCTTTAGAGATGTGTTGTGAAGGGTGAAATTTGATATTTGACTCTCCCCTCCCCCTTACCCAAATACACTTTTACTTTCTAGCCTAGTTTGGCCACCTTGAACCCCCAATCTTCATATCTTAGCTCCTAAATGCACCCCTTTAACATGGTTTCTGAGTACTGAGCTCAGGTCCTCATGTCTGTAGGGCAAGGACTTTGCCGACTGAGCCTCTCCCCAGCCTGGGGACTTCAGTTTTGATGCTCTGGGTTTCATCTGACTTTAGTTGTAGCTATGATGGACAGATGCACAGAAACTGAGGTTCACTGTTAGCCCTTAAATCATCACAGTCCCCATTTTCTCGCCTCTCTTCGTCTCCCAGCTTCCTGTGTCCTGGCCAGCTTTGTGGCTGGACCAGCTTCATTTCTCATGCAGGCTGGAGCCCCAGCCAGGCCCCAATAAAGGGCAAATATAGGGGCACGAGTGCCCCTGGGACAATCCTCAGCCATAAAACGTTCCCCAGTCTTCTACCCTGGGCATTCTGTATACCTCGGGGTTCTGCTGGAGTGCAATGAAAATGCACGGAATGGCTGGCCTCTCCCTGACCTTAGCATGCGCCCTCACTCCTGTATGCTGCGGATTCCCCCCAAACAGGTTGCAAGCTCCTTGTACCTACACGTTTAGACTATTCCCCTGGGACTGAACATCACGTCTCACACGGAAAAGTTGTCCCTGACCGCTCAGTAACAGCTGGAGAGTGGAGGGACTCTGACAGGCTCACAAGCAGATTGAAGCGGAAGAAAAGGAAGCTTGACAGGGACAGGAGGCTGAGACCCGCAAAGAGAGAGCAGCTGGGGAAGTGGGTTGCTTGGCTCTCCTTTGTTCACGGCAAACCAAGGAGCCTAGAGAACATAACCATCGCAGAAGGTGGGCTCAAAGGGCAGGGGCCAAAGGTGGGCAGCTGTGCCAGCAGCCTTTAGCAGAGAACTCCTA
This sequence comes from Microtus oregoni, assembly GCF_018167655.1. Taxonomy (NCBI): domain Eukaryota; kingdom Metazoa; phylum Chordata; class Mammalia; order Rodentia; family Cricetidae; genus Microtus; species Microtus oregoni. The sequence goes on from NW_024543219.1 coordinate 8,212,274, forward strand.
CTCTTCTAAAATGGCCCAAGTGCCTTCCTGCACCTCTTCAGCCTTATTCTATTTCCCAGGGAGGCTGGCCTACGTGCCCGGGCCTGTCAGTGATGGGAAGGAGTAGGGTGAAGGAGGGCCCAGGAAGGCTGGGGATGAGCACCATCTTGTCCCTCTTCATTCTTGCCTCACCCTCTGCCACTGCGACAGGCATGAGGCAGAGTTAGGTATCTCATTCACTGTGGCTTCACCTGTCATCCTTCCTAAACTTGACACCCAACGCTGTTCTCTCCCAGCTGGGTAAGTAGATCTGTTCATTCTCCTTCACTCCCTACCAGCCACCTTTGCCCTGAAGTATTAAGAATGGGATTGGATAAAGAGGGGGGCTACGCCAGAAGGCCAAATGTGGAGATAGTGGCTGTCTGCAGGGAGGACTGGGAACACCAGTGCTTCGGTACCAGCAGCCTCTGGGATCATGCTAAGACCTGGGGAGTTCAGCTGACTGGGAACAGGGACCATAGGTTCTAAGGAAATGTTTGAATTGGTTTCCTGGAAAGAAGACACAGGCAAGCTGCAGAGAAGCTGGGGGTGGTGGTGGGGTGGGCACAGTGCCTTCTCATCTAGTATTAGAGATAGTGTGGGCCTTTGCTCTAATCTTGAATGCTCCACCCGGTGGATTTTTGCAGCCCCCTTTTAGGAGGATGTCAGTCTGCTACCGTCCGCCTGGAAATGAGACGCTGCTGAGCTGGAAGGCCTCTCGGGCCACCGGCACCGCCTTCCTACTGCTGGCGGCATTGCTGGGACTGCCGGGCAACGGCTTCGTAGTGTGGAGTTTGGCGGGGTGGCGACCCACTGCGGGGCGGCCGCTGGCGGCCACACTTGTGCTGCACTTGGCGCTAGCCGACGGCGCGGTCCTTCTGCTCACCCCGCTCTTTGTGGCCTTCCTGAGCGGGCAGGCCTGGCCCCTGGGCCAGGTGGGCTGCAAGGCGGTGTACTACGTGTGCGCTCTCAGCATGTACGCCAGCGTGCTGCTCACTGGACTGCTCAGCCTGCAGCGCTGCCTAGCTGTCACTCGACCCTTTCTGGCTCCCCGACTACGTAGCCCGGCTCTGGCCCGCCGCCTCTTGCTGGGGGTCTGGCTGGCCGCCCTGGTGCTCGCCGTTCCGGCCGCCGTCTACCGCCACCTCTGGGGCGATCGCGTGTGTCAACTGTGCCACCCATCGGCAGTGCACGCCGCTGCTCATCTGAGCCTGGAGACCCTGACTGCCTTCGTCCTGCCTTTTGCAACAGTACTCAGCTGCTATGGCGTGACGCTGACGCGTTTGCGGGGCGCGCGCTGGGGCTCTGGGCGACACGGCACACGGGTGGGTCGTCTGGTGAGCGCCATCGTGCTGGCCTTTGCCTTGCTCTGGACCCCCTACCACGCGGTCAATCTCTTGCAGGCAGTGGCTGCCCTCGCTCCACCGGAAGGGCTCCTGGCCAGGCTTGGCGGGGCGGGCCAGGCGGCGCGCGCTGGAACTACAGCCTTGGCATTTTTCAGTTCCAGCGTCAACCCGGTGCTCTACGTCTTCACTGCGGGGGATCTGCTGCCCCGGGCGGGGCCCCGGTTCCTCACTCGGCTCTTTGAGGGCTCTGGGGAGACCAGAGGGGGCAGCCGCTCTAGGGAGGGTACCATGGAGCTCCGAACTACACCGAGGCTGAAAGTAGTGGGGCAGGGCAGGGGCAATGGAGACCCTGGAGGCGGAGGCAGGATGGAGAAGGACAATCAGGAATGGTAGCCAAGACCTCAATCTCGAGACTTCCTTACCGCTTTCTATTGTTCCTGGAGCTCTAGGGTAGTTGGGGGGATCCTTCTCTGATTGCAGTTTGGGTTTGGCTGGACAGGTTTACTCCACAGACCCAGATTACTCCAAACCATGGGATTGTGTGGGTGACTGTGGCCTATGTTCAAAACTGGTGCTTGCAGTACAGCCTGGATTCAAGTTCCAGAAATGCTTACCTGTTGCCAGCAACTATTCTTGTGAAATAGACTGGGAAGCCATCAACTAATGGCTTAAATGTGTTCCTGTTAGTGGTTAGTCTTGCCTGTGTTGTACTGAAGCCACCTGCTCTCGGCTGGGAAAGGCCAGGACTAGACAGTGCCAGTCTTCAGTGGCTTTCTGTCCTGTCTCCCCATCCAGGGTACCCGATTTCCCAGGCCCGTCTCTAGAAGCACTGTGAAGTTTGGATAGGGATGTATAAAATCCATTCTTAGAGGCACGTAGGAGGAGGAAACCGCCCTGCCAGGGGGAAGTAAATCTGTGCAGTATAAAAGGGAAGGGTTCTGCTTGTCTTACAGTCAGTGCAGGGAGAGGGAGGCACACGGCTGAAGGGTAGTGCAGGAGCCTGGGGCTGCAAGACTGAACCTCTCCCTCTATCCCCCTGCTCACCCCTACACCCCTCCAAAAGCCACCAGGCCTGTGGGGAGCCTCAGGAGCCAGCACACTTTGCTAGAGGAAGCATGAGGGTTGATGAGGAGGAGGTGTGGAGAATGACTGGAAGATATGGAAAACTGAAACAATCATTCGGGAAGGTGGCACCTTTCCTTCCTCTGTCTTTTCTCTCTGCTGCCTTCCCTCTTCCCAGGATGCTAGCTGTTCCTAGCCTGTCCCCATTGCTTCCCAGCCTCCACCTCTGGAATCTCCCTATTATCAGATCTAGAACCTGAATGACACTTTTGATTTGGGTGACAGTAGAAGGCAATTTTTTTTTCTTTAGGGGACAATGCGGACACACATATGACCGGTCCGTCTAGTTGTCTCAGAACATTCTTATTAGCCCTGAATTTCTTATTCCTAGACCCTTCGGTCCTCAGCCAACTGAGGTGGCTGACCTCTCAAGTGGTTACTCCGGGCTCTTCTTCAATGGCTTTTCTCACCCTTCAAGCAGAGGCCAAGAGAAAAAAAAAAAGAAAGCCAGTCTCCAGGGTCATGCTAAAAACACTGGAATTCGTAATAAAGTGACCTCTGACCTAGGGAGGAAGTGTGTTTAGAGAGCCTGGTCTCTGGGGAGACTGCTCCCAAAGGAAGATGGAGCAGGCTGAGTGAGGGAAAGTGCAGCCCACCATCTGCTCAAAATGGTTCTGGATGGCCCTGGAGCTCTGACCCAGAAGCTTCTGTCCACGAACACAGAATTCTTCCTAGCCTGGCATTCTGGAGCAGAGGTTCCTGAACTTCCTGTTTTAAGTGTTTCACCTTACACAGCTGGTGTGGTCAGAGAGCTCTTCCTCAACTCCACCTTCAGTTCGCATTGTGGTTTCAGCCTCTTTACATCATATCCTCTGCTTGACAGTTACTGGGTCAGCGCTGATCTGGCTTTCCTCAGTGTACAGCAAGTGAGGGCACTGGAAAACATAAGGGACCTTGATGGTCACCAGTAAGCTTCTTATCTTTCCTGGCAAGTGGCAAGTTAAAAGGCAAACAGCAAGGCTGTAAGGATGTAGGGAGGAAGTGGTACTAATCCTTGCCTAGCACCCGCTGAGAAAGTCCATCAGGGTTACTATGTGGTAAAGTGGGCAGGGAAAAGGGGAGAAAGCCATATTCTTCTCTCAAAAAGAATGGAGAGTTGGCTAACTTGTAATGGGAGGTGCTGGAGATGGCTTTGTCCCTACATCCTCACCAAGATCATGGTCTGACCTGAAGGCAAGAATAGGCTGCTTCCCCCTTCATCCACTTTTTGCGTATTCTCATTGACGACCCCCCCCCCCCCGTGTGTGTTGATCTAGCGCTCTCTCTAGCTCATATAGCCTAGGGTGGCATTGACACCAATATGCTGTTTTTATATCATGATATCACCTAACCCACAACAATACATAGACCAATACATATGATTCCCGTGAATCTAAAAACTGTACCATGTCCACATTTTTAACATGAAGTGCAAAGATATTATTTTTTTAAACCAGCAGTCTCATTCTGAGCCTATGTCCTTGCTTCCTTCGCCTGTGATATAATCCCTAACTCTGTTCACCTCTCCAGTCTAGACCTGCATTTTTAGACCACACCCCAGCCAGCTCACTCCTGGCACCCCTCTGTTCTAGTTCACCAGCCTTTCCTGGGTACTTCTCAGTTAGCTCCACCCCAGGAGCAGTCCTCCCTCTGGGCTGCTCTGGAACACAGACTGTCCCTCCTTAACGGTGAAGGAGGGTGTGGGGCTTTTGTTCAGCCCTCACCCTCAGAGATGCATCTTCCCCCTCCTCTGCTCTGTGGTACTTCCTCTCTGGCAGATTTAGAAGCAGGACCAAGACCTAGCACTAGGACAGATTCAGGAATTCTCTGTCCGACCACTTTGCCCTGACCCTAGACGTGGCACTGACTTCTGATCAACATCTGGAAAACCTTGTAAGTATCCTAGGAATCGGATGGTGTGTGTGTCTGTCAGTGTGTTGTATATGAATGTTTGAGTGTGAATATGAGTGTGACAGTGTGTTGTGTGTGAGTTTGTGTATGTGAGTGTGTCCGTGTGGTGTGTGTGTGTGGCAGGTGTAGCTGGGGAGACGCTGGGAAAGAATCTCCAAAGAAAGTCTGACCTGTGTAAAAGGACTTGTTCTTAGGGCCTGTCCACTAACCCCGCCCTGTCCCAATCCTCTCTGGTGCACGCTGGTCAGCTCTTGAGAGAGTGGGTAAGTGATCGGAGAAAGTCACCAGTGCTCTGCGGATAGCGGCCTCTCAGGAGATTAAAGAGCTGGTCTCTCATGGGATTCAGCCGTGGGGAGGAAAGTCGCCCAGTCTGGTGCTGGGTTCCCGGGTCCCTTAAGGGAAAGAGGGTGAAATGCGGCTGTTGCTGTTTATTTTGCAACAGGGCTTGTGGCGAAGAAGGGGCCCCACAGGCCAGTTAGGAAATTAGTCTTCCTATTCAACCAGGTCTTTTGAAGACAACGGGGTTGACAGTGAGGGTGTGGTATATATTTGGAGGCAATTTTGGAAATCAGAGTATTCATATTCATGTGATGAGGTGTCAAGAATTCTTTTGACTTTCTCCTCATGGGTGTGCCCACTTCCTACTCTCTAGGTTCTTTTGATGGCTCCAAACACTACATCTCCTGCAGCACCTTCCTCTCCTGGTGGCATGTCTCTGTCTCTGCCTATTGCCCTGCTGTCTGTGGCCCTGGCTGTGGGGCTTCCTGGCAACGGCTTTGTGGTGTGGAGCATCCTGAAGAGGATGCAGAAAAGATCCGTCACCGCCCTGCTGGTGCTGAACTTAGCTCTGGCCGACTTGGCTGTGTTGCTCACTGCTCCCTTTTTTCTACACTTCCTGGCTCGACGCACGTGGAATTTTGGAGTGACCGGTTGCCGCCTGTGCCACTATGTTTGTGGAGTAAGCATGTATGCCAGCGTCCTGCTTATCACCATCATGAGTCTGGACCGCTCATTGGCAGTGGCCAAGCCCTTTGTGTCCCAGAAGGTGCGCACTAAGACGATTGCCAGATGGGTGCTGGCAAGCATCTGGGTGTTGTCTTTTCTGCTGGCTACACCGGTCATTGTGTACCGTTCCGTAGAACGGCTCAACAGGACTCTGATCTGCCGGCCGTATTATCCCAGCGACGGGCATATGGCCTTTCATCTGCTTTTTGAAACCATCACTGGCTTCCTTCTGCCCTTTCTGGCGGTGGTGGCCAGCTACTCTGACATCGGACGCAGGCTGCAGGCTCGGCGCTTCCGTCGCAGTCGCCGCACCGGCCGCCTGGTGGTCCTTATCATCCTGGCCTTCGCCGCCTTCTGGCTGCCTTACCACCTGGTGAACCTGGTGGAAGCCGGTCGTGCGCTGGTGGGCTGGGACAAGGCCGACTCTGTGGGGAGGCATCTGAAGATGGCCCGCAACGTGCTCATCGCGCTGGCCTTCCTGAGCAGCAGCGTGAACCCGGTGCTGTATGCGTGCGCGGGTGGCGGCTTGCTCCGCTCAGCAGGCGTGGGTTTCGTAGTCAAGCTGCTGGAGGCCACTGGCTCCGAGGTGTACAGTACCCGCCGCGGGGGCACCCTGTGCCAGTCCCAGAAGGCCACACCGGCCTGCCCTGAGCAAGGTCCCACCGAAGCCTCCATGACCTCCTCTACCCCCTCCTGAGTGAGGTGAACTGTAGTAGGTTGGTCTGACCCACTTCTGTATCTGGAGAACAGGTTGGGGACTGGACGCAAGAGGAAAAGAGGGAAGGGTGGGGGGAGTCAGGGCAAAGAGACTGTATGCTTTGGTCTGGCTTCTGCAGGCAGCTTTACGATTAAAACTAAAGTCTGAAATAAGCTTAAGCCTGTGAATGAGGTGTACATTATGGGGCACTGGGGGATGTTCATTGGTTTCCAGAAGGGACCACTCCGGTGGGGTCCCTCTCAACAGTTCCCCGTGGTTTGCAGTTTTGGAAGGAACACATGGGCAGATAGAGCTCTCTACCTTCCTAATTCGGAAATAGGTGACCTGCAGATCCCACTTAGAAAAGCACACTACTGACTCCTAAAGGAGATATTAAAGGGGTTCGTTGTGTGGCCCTAGAGTCATGACTCAAGGCACCTTCTAAGAAAATCAGTTCTTGTGAAATGTCTTCCCAGAAGTTGGTGGTACATATCCTTGATGATATAAACCTAACATCCTCTCAGGAGAGTCCTGGGAGAAGGTTTTCCATCTCTTCATCTCCCAAAGAAGTCTGGGGACTCAGGCATCAAATCCCATCTTCTAGAATTCTGTGCATCAGTACCTGCCATCTCTCAGAAGCCATGCCCAACCCCGTAAACAAGATGTCCCAGAAAGAGAGGCCTAGGAAGACAACTTGGGAAGAAACTGTGCCACTGAGGAGCAAGGAGGCGATTTCCAGCTACCTCAGCAGCTTCTGATCCATGGACTGATTCAGATGCCCAGTAAACGTTTTATTGAAGATCTTAGAGGAGGGGTTGCTGAGGTGCCTAGGGTGCTGAGGGAGATCCAGTTCTTGTCAGGTCTGTGTTCAGGAAGTACGTACAGAGTTGCCCTTTGCCTTTGACCTTGATGACACCCCGGCTGTAGCATATATACCCCAGGGATTGCAGGGCCCTAGCTGTCTCCTCAGTCACCTGCAATTGGAAGAGGGGTAAGGGAGCGTAGCCTTTCCGTGCTCCCTCCCCCACCCCTACGTCATAGTTCTCTCACTTGGATCTTGCCAAGGACTCCTGTGCTCTCCATGCGGCTGGCCACATTCACTGTGTTCCCCCAGATGTCGTATTGTGGCTTCTGCGCCCCAATCACTCCTGCTACTACTGGACCATGGTTCAACCCTGATAAGAAATGTGGTAAGGAGGGACTTTGATGGGGGCGAACTTTGAAGAAGGAGATTAAAGGAGGTGGTTTAGTAAGAGTCTTTTTTTTTTTTTTTTTGGTTTTTCGAGACAGGGTTTCTCTGTGGCTTTTGAGCCTGTCCTGGAACTAGCTCTGTAGACCAGACTGGTCTCAAACTCACAGAGATCCGCCTGCCTCTGCCTCCTGAGTGCTGGGATTAAAGGCGTGCGCCACGCCGCCTGGCTTTAGTAAGAGTCTTAGAGGTTGGTGGAGAGAGGATTGAGGAAGGAAAGGGAAGGGAAGGGTGAATCTCTTAGCTCTCAGATAGTGGCCTTAAGCTTCAGGCTGGAGAGCAAGTATGGAGGGAGGGTGTTCAGGGATGAGCTGGAGAGCAGCTAAGGAAGGTCTTAGGGAAGGGAGGGGAGGTACCACCTTGCCCCAGCAAAGGAGGCCCCTCACCCACACGAAGGCGGAAGTTATTGAATGAGTGCTTGTTGATGATATCCAGCTTAGACCCCAGGGCCACTGCGAATTCCACCATGGTGCCCAGATGGCTGCAACTTCGATCGGCGTCCTGGTAAATGGGTCCACCCACCGTGATGGGCAGAGAAATAAGTCCGGCTCATGAAAACGCCCACCAGTGGAAGCCCCCCAGGAGGGTTGACCGGAAGGGGTTGCTGTACCTGCTGTGTATCCTGTCCAGACGTGGCGTTTAAGCCTGTGGCTGCCATGTAGGTGCTGCCAATAGTTTTGATCTTCTCTACTCCACTGAACTTTGGCTTGGAGAGCAGCTGTAGAGAAAGAGGCTGTGTCCCCCTCTCTCTTGCTTTCACCACTCCTTCTCCAAAAGCCTGCCCAGGCCACTGGAGGCTAAAGGACCATGTAGGGCTGGAGATGGTGGTGGGAAGGAGGTAGTTGGCAGCGTGCAATGAAGGGGTAAAGCTCAGAGGACGGGGAGGGTTGGAGAGGTTGGGGAGTAGAAGTGGCCGAATGGTCAGGAGAGGAAAATGTGAGCAAGAGCTGGTGGGGGGATCCAGAATTTGGAACATAGGGTCTTGTATTGCACCTCATCAAAATCAGCAATTATCTCATTGAGCAGCCGCAGACACTCCAGGCCCTCATGGTTGATGTTTGATTCAGAGTAGAATTCCTTAAAGTCGGGGACCGATGCGAAGAGGACACAAACACATTCATACGACTGGTGGTAGAGATCCTGCGAACAAGAGGAGGGGGAGGTGCTTAGCCCCTTGGGCCAGCAGCTTCAGTCCTCACCCAAGGGAATAAGTCTGAAGAGGGGTGAGCCAGAGAGCAGCTACTGCATGACTCAGGGTGTGAAGAGTAGGTAGAAAAGTGGCCCCATTTGCAAATTTGGAGTTAAGCTTTTTGAATTAAATAAGTTTATTGGTTTTGTGTATGTATGCGTGTGCGTGTGTGTGTGTGTGTGTGTGTGTACACGCTGAAGCATGTATGTAGCGCTCAGAGGAGAACTTTCGGGAGTTAGTTCTCTCCTTCCACTTTTAGTGTGTTCCAGGCTATGAAGTATTCTTTACCCCCTGCGCCCTAGAGAACTGGATTTTTATTTTAATTAATTAAAATTTGCTTGAATGGACATATATGGCTAACAGCTACCACATAGGGTGTTGTAGAGCTACAGGGATGGGTGGCGTGCTCTTCAGACCATTCCCACCACTGTTTGATTCGGGCTTCCAAAAGGTGTGACATGGCCATGACTTGGAAAGATGCTTGCCTTCCCCTCACTCCCACCCTCTGGCCATGGGCCTCCTGCATGGTAGGCAAGCTCTACCAGTGAGATATAAGCCCAGAAGTTGTTCTTTCTAAACAAAAACTGGAAGCACAGATTTTGTGGCCACCAAGGACAAGGCCCAAGACTGTGCTCTGACAAGGCAGGGGCGTGGGTGACCACTAATCCACTGTCTGGGGACCCCAGAAAGGATGGGAGAAGACCCAAGATTCTCATCCAAGCTCAGTTGCATCTGGGCCTCTGGAGTATGGGGTTGGGAGTCACCTCATTGCGCCGGTTCTGGCCGATGAACTGAGGGGCCACGTGTGCCGGGAGTACATTCTCCAGGAGGAGCCGGGTCAGGTTCTCCATTGTCTCAGTCTCCTCTCGCTCCCGCCTCAGCTTCTTCTTCCACAGGAAGTCCAGGCGGCAGTAATACTCATTCTAGGGTGACAGAGCAGTGTCCCCAAGACCCCCAGGCAGCTTAGAGTTAAGGTTTAAGGTACAACTGTCCTGGAGGGAGGTGGCTTTTAAGATCTATTTCAAATTAGGTTATGCAGAACGAGCAACAGACATTGTTCATAGCCATGATTTTTCTTAGATTTGGGGACAGGAGAGGGGGGTGCTGGTGAGAACCTGAGGGGTTTAGAGAGGGAAGAAGTAAGAGTCGGAACACTCCCTTGTAAGTTTCAAATGGACATACTACTGGGGCTCAGCCCTGAAGATGAGACAGAAAAGTTACCAATATGAGAACCCAGCCTCAGCCATTCACACGGAGGCCCCAGAGGACCGAGCTGAGAGATATACCTGCCGAGCCAGGACAAGGAGCGTGAAGAAGAAGATGAAGAAGTAGATAGCTCCCATCAGTTTGGGTTCCTTCAGCACCCCTGGCCTGAGAGATCAGAATCAAGATTGTTGTTCCTTGCTCTGCCCCTTCCTGATGGCCTCCTTCCTGCTCCCAGTACCCAAAGAGCCCTCAGCACCCCTCCCTTTTGCCTTGTGGGTGATTCAAGTCTGTGAGGCAAGGACAGCTCTGTGTCCTGTCTTACTCACTCTCCCGAGGGCTTGTGCAGATGTGCCCTGTGAGTGTGCTTACCTGGAGTCCAAAGGGCTTTGATAAAGCTGGGCGATGAGGCAGTCGGACAACCAGGCGTAGGAGTGCAGAAATAGGGAAGAAGATGCCACCAGCCACAGCAGAAGTAGTAGCAGTTTCAGTTCAAAGCTCATGTGCAGAAAAACGGAGCAGGAGAGGAAACCCAGCACGCAGCAATGCATAGAGTACTGTGGGCCGGGCAACACAGTCAGAAGCATCCTCTAGAGACCACTGGGAGAGTGCCCACAGCTCCTGTTCTCCCAGGGCACAGGGCATACCAGGCAAATCGGGATATCATTCATGAAAACAGACACTGGCTATGCCTACTGTCCTGGAAGAAGTGTTCTTTAGCTTATGAGTTGGCAGACTGACAAGGAAGGGTATGGGGAGAGAGACTCAGGGCCGTACAGAAACACTCACTGGGATGCTGATGAGGGGCAGGGATCCTGGCAGTTCCCAGGAAGCATTGGAAGCCATGGAAGATGCATTGGAAGCCAGGAAAATGCAGTCTGATGGCACTGGCAAGAAGAACTGCAGAAGGAGATGGGTGGAGGGCAGGTGAACTCCTTGGGCTGTGACTGAGCAAGGAATGGCTTAGAACCAAACTCCTATAAAGAGGCATATTCTACTCCTTCTGACGGATGAGAGAGCTTCCGATGGGTCCTTACTGGGAGGAGGGGCTGTGAGAGATGTCACGGATACTAGTATGTCATCAAACCGGTGTCAGTTTTTGTCAACTACTTAACCCTGTAGACTGCCTTTCTTCCTTCCCTCTCTCTTTCTTTTTAATTTGTCAGGGGGATAACTCCTATTGAGTTCTAGGAACAATTATAAATTCTGTAACCTTCAGCCAAATAAGCTAAAAATGATGAGTGCCTACAGAGGAAAACGAAAGAACATTCAACGAAGTGTTAACAATGAGTATGCCTGGAGGGTAGGATACACACACACACACACACACACACACACACACACACACCTCCCAGCATCTTTTGGTCTTTTTTCAGCTGTCATTTTAGATCCAGGGATTCCCTTTCAACCCCACAGGTCCAGTATATCCTGATGGTGGTAGATAGAACCCCCCCCTTTGTCCTCACCAGGCTGGCGATGGCCATGGTGAACACCAGGAGGATGGTGGCAGTGCCCAGCACTACTCGAAGTCCTGGCCGTGTGGCCACCAGGACAGACAGTGCAGGCAGCCAGTGCAACATTTTGGGACCTTTCTGGACACACTTCTGTGGAAGAACAGGTGTCATAACTACAGGGCTGGGGCTCCTTCTTCAGGCCAGGTCATGGCTAGGGCTCCAGCTTGTCACTCCCCCTTTTCCCAGACCTCCTTACCGTCAGGTGCTCAGAGAAGCAGACGAAGAGGAGGAGAAGGAAGAGGAGGAAGGTGATGCTATAGGTGATGGCCAGAGCTGGGGGCCTAAGAGAAGACAAGAGGGGGGCTTTGAAGTGCCAGAATGAGCTCTGGGGAGGGGGCTGTGCTTGCCATCTGGTTGGGAGGTGGGGTTGGGGAAGGGAAGTAGTCTCAGGGATGCAGAGTAGCTGCTGAGGAAGGGCGTAATGTTCTGGTGTTCTGGGAACTAACTTAAGTCCAGAGCAGAGTTTCAGCAGAACAGGAACTGATAAAGTTGGAACAACATTGGAGGGAGCAGAGGATTCACAACCGTGGCCATGGCTGAATCAGCCTCTGGGCTGAAACTCTTTGACCTCTGAATGTTGAGTGAGACCTTATTCTTCCAAGCAGCGGCCTAGGTTTGAGAGTCTATATTATAACTCAGTCATTTGCTGTGAGAGTTGGGCTTGTTGATGAGAACGCAATGCCCTTCGTGGGGATGTTGCTATTGTTCAAAGATATAGGTAATTGAAAGTGGTCTTGTATGTACAATGTTTTCCCAGTAGCGAGGACTGAACCTAAGGCCTCATTAAATGGATGCCTCTCTCTGCCACTCAGTTACCCCCCTAGCCCCAGGATGTACATAAAGATGAGGACTGTGATTACCTCCAGAGGATGTGGGTGAGTGTCTGAAACTCGGGGGAAGGTGCCAACAGAAGAAAGTGTAGGTCATGGGTCAGGAAGGGCAAAGGGTTCCATATGGGAGAGCTGTTCCAGTGCTGTTGTTGCCTGGCGCCATCTCACCTGTTTGTCACCAGCATTTGGATAGTGAAGTTGCATAGAAACACCAGGAAGGTGCAGGCTGTGTAGTACTTGAAGGCAGGGAGTGCAGAGAGCCGATACTGGAAGCAAAGGGATTGATGGAGACAAGGTATTGGTGTTGTCCATGGCTGGGGAGGAAGCAAGCCTGGACAAGAGGTGGGTCTCTAGCCTCACCCTCCACCCCTCGGTTCATCTATGTAGCCCCCATGCATTCTTCAAGGAGATGTCCCCACTCTTTTTATTGCCTACCCAAATACCTCAGCCTACAGATGACATTTTTTTTTTTTGTCATAATCTGGGTTGGCCTCAGGCACACTGTGTAGCCCAGGATGACCTTGAACTTGGGATCCTTCTGCCTTCACTTCCTAAATGCTAGGGTTATGAGCAGGTACCATGACCCCTGGCATGACTTTCCTAAGAGAGGCACAATCCCCTCATCCTAGGGTTCAAAACTATGCAGACCTGGGAAAGACAGGTAGGGAGAGAAGTCCTAAGCCTTCCCGGGGCCAAGGGCCAAGTCTGGGAAATCTTTTGTTGCTCTGTTCTCCGTCCCACCTGCTTCTCCATCTCCGGATCTCTGAAGTACAGGGTCAGGAGGTTGAAGTCCTTTGACTGCTTCCACTGTCTGGTGTGAGGCGGGAGGTGGCGAGCACCACAGAGGATGGGGGAGGCCGGGGCAGAACAGGTGGAGGTGGTCGTGAGGGTCTTTCTCTAGGAAAGCTCCCCACTTCTCGCCAGCAACCCCAGCCCTCTGTTTTCCGTACTTCTGAGAATTGAGCTGCTCGATGACCTGGAAGAACTTGGCGTCCCCGGTGTCCAGTTCATCATCTAGTCCCCGAGGGGCGCGACTCCTGCACAGTGGCAGCCAAGCCAGTTACCACACAGATCCTCAAAAGTGCCCAGATGAAGCAGTCCCCAAGGAGGATTCACCCAGTGAGCCCCACTGTCAAAGGTGAGGTTTCCTCACCGGTCCAGGCTCCGCTGGGTGCTGAAGGCCTTTTCCTGTTGAAAGAACACATGATGGGGCTGTGGTGAATAATCCCCTTTCACGAAGACAGGCTGTAAACCTGACTGAATTTTCTACCTCTGTCCTTGACCATGTGTGCCTGGCCTGGCTGCTTCTGCCGCTGCTAATGGCCCGCTTCCTACTCTGTACCAAATCCTACTGACCCAGGAAGGATCATTTCAAATTCTATTTCCTCCTAACTCCATAGACTTCCAGGGTCCTTAAAGTCTTTGCTGGCTCTTGGAGATCATCTATTTTTTTGTTTTTGTTTTTTGTTTTTCAAGACAGGGTTTCTCTGTAGCTTTTGAGCCTGTCCTGGAACAAGCTCTTGTAGACCAGGCTGGCCTCAAAATCACAGAGATCCGCCTGCCTCTGCCTCCCGAAGTGCTGAGATTAAAGGCGTGTGCCACCACCGTCCGGCTGGAGATCATCTTTTAACTGGGCAATCCTTCATCCTATATTTGGGTGTCTGTTAGTTGTGTCTCCTTAAAGACTGCATATTCTAGGGCTGGGGAGATGGCTCAGTTGCTCTTCCAAAGGTTCTGAGTTCAAGTCTCAGTAACTATGTGGTGGCTCACAACCATCTAGTGGGATCTGATGCCCTCTACTGGCATAAAGTCATATATGCAGATAGAGCGGGCGTATACGTAAAATAAATAAATAAATAAATCTAAAAAGACGGCATATTCTAAAGGTAGGGACTTTCCCATGCACTCTTTTTTTTTTTTAAAATATTTATTTATTTACTTATTTATTATGTATACAATATTCTGTCTGTGTGTATGCCTGCAGACCAGAAGAGGGCACCAGACCCCATTACAGATGGTTGTGAGCCACCATGTGGTTGCTGGGAATTGAACTCTGGACCTTTGGAAGAGCAGGCAATGCTCTTAACCTCTGAGCCATCTCTCCAGCCCTCCCATGCACTCTTGAATGTTAACAAATCCATTGACTTGAATTGAAGCGACTATGCAGAAAATATTGATCCCTCCCTGACTCTTTGTTTGGTCAGCTATGCTGAGCTGAGAGTTGGCCAAGGTAGTTAAGAAAGTACAGAGAAGAAAGAAAAGGAAGGGGATTCATCTTGATTATAGTCATACAGTCATTCTCTTCTTCACCAAAAGGCACACACAATATAGGTGAAGTTATAAAAATGGCCAGGTGTAAAAGAGCAATTACTGAGGGAGAAAGGGAATTTCTGTGCCCCCCAGACCGGTACAAGAAGTCTGTTGTCTTCTTTCCTACCCTCCTTGGTTCATTTGATGGTAACAGGATTACAAACAAACCCGGTGTACAGGAGAAGCAGAAGGGGAGAATAAGATACTCAGGCCAGGAGGATGGTAGAGCCTCGATATGAGCCCAGGGCTGCATATATGCCCAGGCCTAGCTTTTGTCAACCGACTCCCTTCTGCCTTACGGTACATGAAAGTAGGGGGGGAAATCTACTTGTTTCTGTCTTTTCAAGAATTTTCCTAGTGACTGACACAGAAGCATTCAAAAAACATGAGGGCTAGGTAGGTGTGGCAGCATGTGATTCCAGCACCCAGAAGGCCTGAGGCAGGAGGATGGCTTCCAGCTGGGCTATACAGTGAGGTCTTGTCTCAAGCAACAAAACAGTGCTAAGATCAATGTATGGGTAGAATTTTTCAGCACAGTGCTGCTCTACCACCCCAAAACCTCACAATGTTAAGAAGTAAGCAGATGCGGGCCTGGAGAGATGGCTCAGAGGTTAAGAGCACTGGCTGCTCTTCTAGAGGTCTTGAGCAACCACACGGTGACTCACAACCATATGTAATGAGATCTGGTGCCCTCTTCTGGCGTGCAGACATACACACAGGTGGAACACTGTATATAATAAATGAATAAATCTTTAAAAAAGAAAGAAAGAACGAGTAAGCAGATGTTTGCCTAGAATACATGCAGCATTGGGTTTGATCCCCAGGGTGTAGTGGACCACATCTGTAATCTCCACTTGGGAGGTGGAGATCACAAACTCCAAGGACACCTTGGCTACGTAGTGAGTTCAAAACCAGATTAGGACCCGTGAGACTGGGAGGGAGAGGGGAAGGAAGGGAGGGAGGGTGAGAGGGAGGGAGTAGATTCATTTTGGGAATCATTAATATTTGACTGAGTACCTGGGTCTTCAGGGGTCAATTTCTAGGCTGATGAGGCCCTGCTCCAATCAAGAGATACCCTCAAGCAAGCTGTGCCTGTCCTGCCCTCCTCACACTGAGCCTTCATAGTAGCCCTCCGGTGAGTCTTTCTATTGCGAGAATTGCACCCAAGCTTGTCTCGTGATCTCTGAGCTTGTGACAGACTCCACACAACATTCCTTCTGCATCACGGAGACCTCATTTTGCAATAGGGTGTGGGCTCTTGGAGTCTTACTTTCTCTTCCTCCTGCTCATTTAACCACGCCCCCTTTTAAAAACCCATTTGACCTCTTCCTGCACTAGAATGACTTTTGGAATCCTTCCTAGAGCTACTGCTGCCAATGTCCCCCTCATGCCCACTGCTTACTGAAATCTAGAACTGTTTCTGCTGGATTGAAAAGGAAGGAGAGAGGATGGAATCCGGAAGTCTCTGAAGACACCTCAGAAATCCAGCCAGGCAGAACTAACACTGCTCTGGGGGGGTGGGTGTCAGAACGGCGGCTGCAGTATGAGAAAGTGGGAGCAGATATGAGAAAGATAGGGTGATGGGAGAGTAGGCTGAAATGCAAGCCTAGGCGCGAGAGATTTAAGAGCCTTCGCCACAGGTGGGTCACAGGTTAGCTCTAAGTCTTACATACAGGCCCTGTTCTAGCTTCACCCAGACAAGCTGTAAGCCCACTTCTTCCCCTCTGCCACCGCTTTGCCTGCTTGCGACGTCTTTCTTCTCAAGGCCATGAGCAAATTCCCTGCCACTTCGTTTAATAGTGTCTGAGCGCTGAGGAGTAGAGGCAACACCTGGCTTGCTCACAACTTAACTTTGGGAAGGATGAAAGTACGGAATTGTAGTAACGGATCTTGACAGAGGCATTTGCTGGCGGGATGGGTGTGCCGAGTCTGGAGGAAGTGGGGTTACCTATTTCCTTTGGGTGGCAGGGGAAGGGAAGATTGAGGTGCATTGGGCATGGTGACGGGATCTTTCATTATCTCTGAGGTGAGCTGGGAGGGCAAGAAGAGATCTGAACCACTGACCGGGGCAACCAGGCAGTTCAATGCTGTCACACATTACCAAGTGATTCATTGGGGGGCGGGGAGCCTGGGAGTGGAGCCTCGTGACAGTGGAGGAGGCCGTTTTTCCTCAGGCACAGGGGTTTATAACGGAAGTGTACATACCGGAAGTGGAGTGGAGGTGGATAGAGGGCTGTCAACATGGCTTAGGTGGGCGAAAGGCTTGGCTGCACCCCAAGACTCCAGATAACGAGTCATCAGCAGTGACGGGCGCATCTTGTGTCCCTCCAAAGAAGACAGTAATCCTTTTGCAGTGACCTTCTCATCTTCCTCCTCAGCCTGGGACATGTGAAGTCTGAGAGTAAAAATGAGGTATTTCCCTACTCTCCCACGTTGCTTATAGGCTTGTCCCATGGCAACTCAATTTCTGGCATAGAAGGAAAGGCTGGTCTTGCTGACTAGGTGGTTTGCTTGGTCCACTCTGCGGGGTCCAAGCTGGGCTTTTACCCGAGGATCGATGACCAGGTATGTAGGTTCGCCTAGCTCCCGAAGGTATGGGTCTCGGTGTTCCGTGTCTGCATTCTCCACAGCATACGCCCCTGCCAGCAGAGCCAGGGTAGCCCCTGTGATATGCACCCGTCTGGAAGGAAGAAGCAGTGACAGTCAGGAGGGACAGCCTCGAAACCTTCAATTTCTCTCAGAAACCATTCCCAGACCTGTGCCTTCAAGAAGGGCCCCATGTTACAGGAAGTGCCTCCCAACAACCCCCAATCTCCCCAAACTTGTCTTAGAGACTGTAAACAGAGGAGTAGCAAGTGGAAGAGTCAATTGACCTTTTGTTGTAGCTGCTCCAAGCTCCACGTCTTACCCTGGCACGCCGCCAGCTTCCATGTGATTGGCCAATGTGACGTCATGGGACCAGACATCATACTGCCACTTCTGTAGCCCGATGACTCCACAGAGCACACTGCCCGAGTGCACGCCCACACGCATGTTGATGTCCACACCAGTGGCTACCCGTATTTTCCTGAGCCGGGTGTAGGACAAGCTTAGTCCTGCCCGGCTCCTCCTTTTCTCAAGGAGTACTGTGTCATCCTGCCTCCCACAATCCCTCCAACAGCCGTGTCTCGCACCCCCAAACTGACCTGATGGCCCGGCACATGTCCAGTCCCATGCGCACGCAGTTGATGGCGTGGTCTGGCAGCGAGAGTGGCAGCCCGGAGACACAGTAGTAACAGTCTCCCAGGATCTTGATCCGCATGCATTCGTGCTCCTGGGAGTATGTGTGTGGGTGTGTGGAGGAACCTGGTTAGAGGCCAGAGGGGTAGGAGGGAGTTGGGAAAGGTGGGGAGTAACTGAGGTATTCCTGAAGAACTTCTGGGATTGGAAGTGTCTGGGTCAGATCTATGGCCTCCCTTGGAATGGGACTGACTGAGGTCCCCTGTACAAGGTCTTTAGCAGAAGGAATAATCAAAGGCTGGAGGGTCTATGGTTCTCCCCAGTTTGGGTATATGTAGGGTACATTCATATCGGTCTATGATAATAGTGTCAGGATTGGGGGACATAGAGGCAAGACCCCAAGCTAGGATGTCTGATTAGGTGCTAAACTGAGTTGTCCAAAGCAGAAATTTCTCCCAGAAGGGCCGCCCAAGATCAGAATGCCTGAAAATCTTGGTGCATATCCAGAGGCTTTATGCTAGGGATGTCTAAAGTCATGGAGAGGTCTCTCGGGAATGGTGACAATTTCCTGAGTGGGATCCTACTTCTACTGCAGTATCTGGGAGCTTGGCCTGTGCTGTAAGACTTCTTAGAAGACGGGGTGCTTTCCTTGCAAGAGGGTCCCAGCTGGTGGTATTTGAGGGCCCCTGGGTGGGGAGGGAAACCCCTCTGACCTTGGCAATTTGGTCGAACTTGCCGAAGAGCTCGTTCAGCATAAGCACCAGCTCTTTAGGGGAGCACTCGCTGGCTAGCCGCGTGAAGCCCACGATGTCGGCATACAGCACGCTGCATAGGGCGAAGTGTGTTAATGGGGCCAGGGCTGCAGCTCAGGGTCCCCCCACCCCAATGGGGCCAGGGCTGCAGCTCAGGGTCCCTCCCCTAACGGGGCCAGGCAGCGGCCCAGGGTTCCTCCCGGCTTCCTTTCTCCTACCTGACTCCTCGGTGCCTCTTGACATACAGGCTGTGGAAGTTGTTCTCCGGCCGTGACACTTGCACTGTCTGCAGCCGGGCCATGATCTCGGCTTTCATCTCTTGGGCCAGGTAGGCAGGAAGGATGGACAAGAGGAGGTGCTCCTGGAGAAAGTCCCTACGATGACACCCCTTCTACTGTCCTGTGCCCTGTAACCAAGAGCCTCAGCCCTTCCAATTTCTCAGGCTCCCACACATTGCATCTACCCACTGGTATGTGTGAGCCCCAACATTTCCAGTCCATCTGGCACAACTCCTGGATCCCAAACTGTCTTGGTCGCTTAGGGACTGAACTCAGTATCAACATCTAAACTTGAAATCTTCCTTTAATAACTTTTATCATCATCATTATCCTTATTTGTTATTATTATTTTGAGACGGTATCTTACTATGCAGCGCTGTCTGGCCTGGAACTCACTATCTAAACCAGAGTGGCCTCAGACTCACAGATATAGGTCTGCCTTAGCCTCCCAAGAGCAGGGATGAAAGGTGTGTGCCACCAGCCACCAAACCTGGCTAAAATTTAATTTTACTATCATTGCATGATGCGTGTGTATGTGGGCGCATGGGCCACAGTGTATGGGTGGAGGTCAGAAGACAGCTTAGTGGAGACAGTTGTCTCCAGCTACCTTTATGCAGGCTCCAGGAATTGAACTCATGCCTTGAGGCTTGTGCAGCAAGTGTCTTACCTCTCAGCTGTCTCACTGGGCTTCAGTTTCAACCTAGCAATGCTCTTCCAGGGGTGAGTGATAGTCACATTTCATACAAAAGAGGAAATACTTGAGAAAGGCAAACAAATAACCCAAACCCATTCCCTAGGAAGGTGCTAGAAAACTGTTCTCTCTGAGCTGCGTCCTTTTCCCTCCCTTAGGTCCTCCTGACCTGATGCTTTTTCTCCGTGTCCAACCTCCGGCGTGAGTGCAGGGAGCTGAGAGCCTCCCGAAATGTGGCCCGCAGTGCTCGCTCCATCAGGGCCTTGTGGTATGCTCCCACCACGTTCCCACACAGGAACAATACGGCGTTTGCTGCCAACTGTGGGTAAAGGCCAGACTTGGAGAGTACACCACCCAGTGAGGCTGGGAAGTTTATCTGTATCGTTCAAGTGAGTTCCAAGAACAGGACGAAAAGAGCCCGGCTCTGCAGTGAGGGACCTAAGTATCTCGGGGACGATTGGTCCCGCACTATGACATCCATGGGGTTGAGCGGGTGCCTTTCCTCCTCTATGCGCTCTGCTGTAGACACTTGGCTGCTGGGCTAACCTGGTCACTTGGGTCTAGATGTCTTGCATGTATATTTCCTCTCTGAGAATATTATTCTATCACGTTCACCTCCTGAGCCCATTCCACCTGCAAGACACTACTCAAGTTAGGATCGCATGCTCCACTTTTCCCTTCAGTACCTGTGGGAGAATCATGACTGATTTCCCCATGACTATAGCGCCCTCTTCTGGTAAAGGCGGGCATGGTGCACCCATCTACCAGCTCCAAGAGGTCCCTATAGGAGGTTTATCTGTGTGGGATTCTGCACTCAAAGTTGAGCCCTGCCGTGGAGTTCCAGCTCAGCAAATGCTCAGAGGATTTTTATCAGGGGTTGAGCCGGCTGTAGGCTATTACCTGCACTCTTGCTTTTTTGTTTCTTTTTTTCGAGACAGGGTTTTTCTACGTAAAAATTCTGGCTATCCTGGAACTCGCTTTGTGAATCAGGCCGCCTCTGCCCAGTGCCGGGATTAAAGGCGTAGGTCACCACCCAGTGACTGTTGCATTTTTACCTGTGGTAGCAGAGCCCTCTGTGAGTCAGGCTGCCACCCAAGGTACAGTCCAAGGACCAGCAGATGTGAGAGTGATGAGGTGAGGCCCGCAACAGCCGCATCCCGCATGCCCAAGGGCAACATGGCATACACGGTGAAGATGAGGAAGAGGAAAAACGACACCTGGAGAAGGGTGTGGGAAGCCGAAGGCCTGGGTTTCACAGCACAGGGCCTGAGTTTGGGGTCCCTATTCCCCTGCTTCTTAACTGTGATTCTCCTCACCTGGTCCCAGGCGCTCACCACACCCCCAGTGAACAGGAATCCATGGCCTAGCGCGAGCAGCGCAGCCCATATGAGGCCGGAAAGAGGTCGTGTCCAGCGCTGCAGTTGCTGCTCCCGGGAAGCCAGCCCCAAGAGCAGAGAGAAGCCGCCCAAACCACACAGCACGGTTGTCAGGAAGCTTGGGTCTGAGGTCAGCTCCTGTGGATGAAGGATGCATGAAGCAAGACTGGGGAAGGATGGCTTTGGAATTGTCACAAGGTGAGACGGAGCAAGTTAGACGCCATTCAGATCTGCTCTGTAAAGTGTCTTCAACACATGCACAAAGAGAAAACAGGGCTGCTGGGACGGCACTGTGGGGAAGGGGGTTTGCCACCAAGCCTGATGATCTAGTTCAATTCTCAGAATCCATGAGGTGAGAGAAGAGAATTCACGCCTTCGAGTTCTCCTTTGACCTCCACATGTGTGTATTCATGTCCACACACGAATACCCCCCGCCCCCGCACACACACAACACCCACATACAGCTGAATAAATGAAAAAAAAAAACAGGACCAGACTGCTTGTGTTTTCATATTTGATTGAACCATAAGAAATTGCTGAAACCCTACTGGTTTTACCCACGAAGCCCAGCAGTCTCACGTGGTAATGGCTCCTGCCCTCTTTCTAAATCTCAGTTTTGTTGTTGTTGTTGTTTTTTTTTTAATCTTTTTTTAATTGTTTGCTCTTTCAGGTTTGAGGCAGGATCTCAAGGAGCTTGGACTGGCCTCCAACTCTCTGTGTTGTGATTCCAGACTTGCCTGGCTATTCCCACAGTTCTTACCGCTTAAAGGGGAAACTGTAGCAGGTGCTTGGCATTCGGAGTGAATATCACCCAAATGGCTAATTTGCTCAGGAGGATCCTCCTTCCTCAAGCCATGTGCTAACTTCACAAATATTTACCTAGGCAGCCCAAGTTTCCGCAATTCCTTGCCACCCTGAGTTCCGAGATCTGAATACCTGCTTACCCACTAACCCAGAAGCCCCATCACGGTCCCTACCCTTTATTCCCACCTTTTTCTGAACTTGGGGTAACAAGGATTAGCAATACTCAGTCCTTTTCCCCATGTTGGCTACGAAGAGTGAAAGGAAAACCCGGAACAGAATATTTCAAATTTGGGATTGAAAACCCCCTTCCTGCCCAATATGAAAGTGGAAAAAAGATTTTTGGTGGAAGGAGGAGGGTAACTAAGCCACATCGATGAAAATTGCCTCTTGGAAGTCTGTGGGTACAGCTAACAGCCCCACATTCCCAAACCTGGAGAGAAAAAGTCAGGAAATGAATTCCCCTAGGGATGTGAGTAGAGTTTCCTCTCTGGAAAACTGGAAAATCCGGTGTTGGATTTACCATAGAACCAGTAGAACAGTGAGATGCATCCGGGACACATTTACCTCCCAGGATAGACCTAGGGAACAAACCTAGAGGGAGGAGGGTTTGGTCACATGTGCCCAGAGTCACAACAATTCATGACGGGTCAATGCTTCTTTTCCGGTTCTCAGCAAAGGCGTTATTAACTAAAAGACCCCGCAAATCCCAGTCCTTCAAATAGTCCCAGCCCGAGGCCAGCTCCCCCCCACCCCCGCCCCTAGAGCAGGCTCCCGCACCTAGCCCGTCTCTCTCACCCTGCCGCTGGCCCAGGCGACGGCTGGCAGTGCCACCAGCGTGCAGAGCACGATGACCAGAAGCAATAGTAGCAGTGGGTACTGTTGGCTCAGGCTGTAGTAGGTCTCGTAGAAGAGATCTTCGCTGGGAGGCGGCCGGGGACTGAAGAGGCGGGCCATGGTCTCCCCCGCCCTAGCCCGGAGCCCCTGCTCTGGGAACCGAGTTAATAAACCCCACTGCGCTTTTCTTCCTCCCCCGGAGCCACTCTGAACCCAGCCCCTTTTCGAAGCAATAGGATTTCCTGCCAGGTCTCCCTCAAAGGGCTCCAGCTGAATGTGACAGGGCTTCTTGATCCTTCCCACAAATCAGACCGTGGTAGTGTCCTAGCAAAAATCTCACTGGAGGGACAGGAGTTGAACCTAACGAGAAGGTGCCCCAGAATCTCCCTCAACCCATTAACTCACTGCTCTGTGTCAAGCTCCTGAAGTTCTCTCAGCAAAACTAGGCCCCCCGGAGGGAGCTTAGGTGGGTGGGCTGGCTGCAGCTCACTAGTGTGAGCCGGCTTGCTAGTGGCTCAGGGCCTAGGGCGACTGGCACTTCCCTCTTGGCGCCAAGGCCCCCTCCCACTTCCCCACGATACAGTCCGGCCCCTTCCCGTGCGGAGCGGACTCCCCTGGCTGCCTCCTATGCTCAGATTGTGTTTTCTAACAACCACCTCCCCTCTTTCTTCATGTGGTCTGTGGGAGACACACGAGGTAATGGAGAGGATTAAGAGGGATGTGTCAAGATACAGTATTTGGAAACTGGGAGGCTGGAAAGGCTGGAAGTCATGCTTGGGAGAACGTGGGAGGAGTGCTGTCCTGGTACCAGCTGGGGCTGGGGTGCGGGTGAGGTCAGAAAGAGCATTTCCTTTCCACTTTTGATCCCTCAGGTGTGTCGAAGTGTGAACTCTCCAAACTCCAGCCTTCTCTATAGCTCCTTGGGTTGGTGCTTCTCTTCGTTGGACATAGTTATCAATCCTTGGACTCAGAGAATCAGAAATGCTCCCATGCCTAAAAAGCAAGGTGCGTGAAGTCTGTGCAGTGGGAGTCTGGACGGTCTAGAGAGCCTGGGGCACCTTTGAATTTCCAAAGACCCTCCTTCACCAGGGCCCCAAGCCCGGTGCTCAAAATCCAGGAGAAAGGGGGAGTGGCGACTGTTATCCCGTCAGTTCAGCCTTAGGGTGGCGCCAGTACTGAGCTCTGGAGGAAGAGCTCCACCCTGATACTGGCGCACCAGAGAGCCAAGGCTCTGCAATTCCTTCCTGCCACCGGCTGGGCCCTGACCTTATATGCCAAGAGGTTGCCTTTAACTAGTCCCCAGAGCCCCCCTTCCTGCTTCGGCCAGGCGGCAGCACCATCTCCTCTTCCCTCCCCCACCTCAGACTCACTCATAGTTAACATATTGTGTTTATTGACTTTTGGGAAATAGGTCAAAAATCGGTTTGGGTGTAGGTCTAAATGCTCTCAAAGAATATTGAGGAGCACAGAAAGTGGCAATGATCGTCTAAGTCGTTCTGGGATCCTTACAATGTGATTTAATTCCCTCTATACTGGCTTCAGGCTCCTGCGGGTATTCTCCGAAATCTATTCATGGAGGGGCTGCCAGCCCCTGCCCCTGCCCCTGCCGCGCTGTGCTGGGCTCTTCTTGGGTAAAGTAGTTCTTGGTAGCGCTGGTAAGCAGCTGCCTGCCATGTAGTTGTTGTTTCCAATCTGCACTCCACAACAGTTCTTGAAGGTAACAGACTGTGACCCTTTGAAAGAAAAGGAGGTGGTAATGGGAAGATTCAGTGGTTAGAAAGAAGCGTTTAACAAGCACTTTGGGGAGAGGGGCAGCAGCGACACCTTGTGTTCGCCCTGGGGAGTGCAAATGCAGGGTCTTAGCCTGCTAGTGAGCTGGGCCTCTCCAGAGTTAGAAGCTGAAGAGGAATAGCGCCTGCTGTTTGGGTGTCTTTGATGGAAGACCCTCTGGATTGCCTTAGCAATAAAGGAACTGTGAAGGCGCATGGATCTTGTGCTGGGAAGAGACAGCAGACTCCAGGGCAAAACCAGGTTATGTGTGACTTCAGTGGGATCTTCACCTAATGGATATCAGGTTCCTCATGTCAGGTTCCCCAGCCTTGGGCTGGGACTATTTGAAGGACTGGGATTTGCGGGGTCTTTTAGTTAATAATAACCCAACCAATGAGAAGGGTTGGGTTAGATGATCTCTAGTCCTTTCTTTCCCCCTCTGAGGTATCTCGACTCTATCTATAGGTGTTGAAGAAGGTCATGGGAAAGTAAAGCAGGCGGAGAGCAAGAGAGGTTGAAGAATGGGTACCTGCTGTTGGATTTGGCCCTGGAGCCCAGGAGGTATCTTGTCTTTCATTTCCCTGCAAACAGCACAGAGTTCTCAGGCTTTCTATTCAAGAGGCTAGTTCCATCACTGTGGACCTCTCAACCCCAGCTTTTCCCTGGTAAGGGGGCATACTCTAGTCTTGCCAATGTCTCACCTGATTCCTTTGGGGGTGAGGACCGGGAGCCTCAGGGAAGTTTGGGCTGGGTTTTGGGCCTCTGGAGGGTAGAGTGTGTGGCATTTGGGGAGTTCCAACCCCTGTATCCGAAGATGTCGCTGCTGTTGTGGCACGCCCAATTGGTTCTTGCTGTTCTCTTCTTTCTGTAAGTCTTATGCCTTCTTCAGGAACTGGTCTGGAGCCCCTGTCCAGACGCAGGTTGTCCAGCATGTCAGAAACTGAGCTTTCCCCAGGGTCATTCATTTCTGTACCTCTCTGGCCTGACAACTTTCTGCTGTTGTTTCTGTGCTGAGACAGATACTGTTTCACCTGCACAGACAAGAGTTGGGGAGCCAGAGTAAGTACCAGGGATTATCTGCTGAGTCTGTTACCTGGAGACTCAGGGGTAGGTTGGGGTGGGTGGGGATGATGGTCAAGGATTAAAGAATGGTGACCGGCCAAGATACATCGGAAAGTCAAAGGGATCCCATGTGCTGTACCTGACTAGCTCCTGGGTGGGAAGGCGGTTTTGGAAACATACCTCGGAGACAGCAGCGTCTACCTTGTCCTGTACCAGGCGGTAGGTTTCATTTGTTTTCGGTTGGCAATCTGAAAGACATCAGAGTGAGTGGCATGCAAGCAGGACAAGCTTCCTGATCCTAGTTGCTAGAGAAACCCCCAACTTACCCTGGAAGGTTGGCCTGTCCTTGGGCTCAGAACTCCAGCAGCGCATCAGTAACTCCTTCAGCTCTTCCAAGCCAGGAGTCTCAGGGCTGGGGGGAGGCAGCTCTGACAATGGGGGTCGAATCTGCCTTTCACAAACTGCGTCACGAACTAGTGATGTTTGGTCTACCACTGGAGTGGGGAGTGATAACAATAAAGGATCCATGATATGAGGTCACAGCCCATGGACAGAAGCCGGGAGTGTCAGCCCAGGGAGAGGTGGGGTGAGAAGAGGGCAGCTGAGTAGGAAAAAAGGTGAGAGGCAGGGCTCGGGGCTTTAGGTGCTTCTGGCACCTGGGGCGAGAGTCTCAGAGTCTCTCTAGAGTCTTACAGTCAGCTTCTCTTCCAGCCAGCACAGCCCACGCAAGGATCCCAAAGCTGCACAGAAACAAAATGGAGGCTTAGCTGGCCCCTGGAAAGACCGCTTTCCCAGGCCATATCCTTTAGAAGGGCCCAAATAGTATAGAAATTTGGGATGTTTTGGACTGGATAGCTTACCTGTAGATGTCACTGGCTGGGGAAGCAGGCCGGTTGACATTAACCAATAGCTCTGGGGCCAAATAAGCTAGGGTACCCCCTGAATCCCTGGACCTGGACCCTGACCCTGACTGTGACCCTCCCTGAAATGTGGACAGGCCAAAATCTGCTAGCTGCAAGGGAAAGGAAGAGGGAGGTATTAGATGAAGGGGCCAGACGTTCTGCAGAATGTCCCCCCTCTCTCCTCCAGAAGATGCAGCCTCAGCTTTTTGAAGGTGGTCTTGGAGGACCAGAGGGAAAGGTGGAGTCAGTGAGACTCAAGGAGGAGATCTAAAATGCTGATGGAAAGGCCTGGCTCTAGGTGTGTCAGAATTTCTGGGATAAGTCAACCTGGGTCCATGGGGGTGGGAGGCTTTGTGGAATAGGCTTATGGAACTGACCCAGGTGGGTAAGGAGGGCCCCTGTCACCTGGTATGACTGACTAGAGATAAAATTCTTAGTTGACCTGGGCAGTCTTGTATTCAGAGGGACAGGCTGAGGGTATTCAACATGTTCCAAGCTTGCAGTAGGGTGTAGATGGGCTGACCTTGGCGTGGAGCTCTGGGTCCAGCAGGACATTGGAAGGCTTGAGGTCCCGGTGCAGGAGCACTGGGTTCAAGCTGTGCAGGTAACACATCCCTAGCACCACTTCATGCAGCAGGCGACAGAGGAGCGGCCAGGGTCGAGGACACGCGCTCTGTAGCAGCCCTGAGAGGGAGCCGTTCTCCATGAAGACTGTCACCAGAGCCGGTCCAGATATGTAATCCCACTCGAGGTCCTCGGTGACCCCAAGCAGGAGCAGCACGTACTGGCTACGCAGATTCGCCATAGCTTTCACCTCCCTGGATATTGCCTTCCTAAGCTCCGAAAGGGAGTCACAGTCACAGTTGGGTAGGACCCTGGAAGGATACCTCTCCCCCCCCCCCCCGCCCCCCCCCCCCGCCCGCCTTGCCCCTTGACCAGATCCTGCCTACATCTGGGGCCACTCACGAGTTCACGATCTTGACTGCCACATCATGGCCCCAAGTTCTGTGTTGTGCCCGGAACACTGTACCAAATCCGCCATAGCCCACAAACTTTGGGTTCATCAGTTCATCACAGGGTACAAGAGAGGCCGAGGCACCATAGTTCCTGAGGGAAGGTTCTCACCCAGTAGGGGAGCCCGTCAGCACATTCTCCCTCTCCCAAGTTCCGCGGCTGAGCCTGAGCAGCGTGTCACCCTCCCCCTGCGGCCCACCCAGCCCCCAGCTTTGTCCCCTGCCTCAGCAAAGGCGCCCTCTGGGTGTGCTCCCCCGGTATCCTGTGTGGCTGTGCGGGAGACTGAGGATCCATGGCACTCACCATAACTTGGCAGAAGACATCAGGAGTTAGCGGCTTTCAGGAGTTATGTGCACAGAAAGCAGGAACGACGGTGACAGCTGGGGGTCTGGGTTGAGAGGAAGACAGCGCCTGCAAAGGGAGTGATCTATTGGTCCAGGCACGGAGGTCCAGGCCCCGAATTCCACTTCCCAGGACGTTCACCCAACCCTACTTTGAATGAGTGATCGAATAACTTCCTTCTTAAAGGAGGTCCCGCCCCCTGGGGTGGAGCAAACGAAAACTTGAGGCTGTTCTTTTCTGTGCACCTGCCTCGAACTGTTTCCACAGGAGTAATTGGGCATTGGGTGTGTCACAAAAAAGAAAGAAAGAAAGAAAGGAAGGAAGGAAGGAAGAAAGAATTCTCACCACCCAGGAACGCACAATTGGCTCTCCACAACAGCCCAGTCTCTCTTGGAACTAACTCTGTGTTCCCAGCTCCATCACCTGCCGAATTGGATTGAAGGGAGAATGAAAACTTTATGGTCTTAGACTCAGCTCTTCTAAGATCATGGGTAATGCTTCTAATAAGGCTTGCCTTGGGTCAGGTACACATAACGTCTTCCTTAATCTCGGATCAGCCTTATTTACCTTTCTATAGACCAGGAAACACAAGCACTTACAGTTTAAGTACCTTGGTCAAGTAAGTATGGAAATAGCTTAGAACCTGGCTCTTCTTCACCAAGCTAGCCCATATTTATTTATTTAAAAATTTTTTTGAGACAGGTTCTCTCTACGGTCTAGAATTTGCTAGATAGACCGGGCAGACCTCAGTCTTACAGAGGGCCATCTGCCTCTGCCTCTAGAGTAAGTTCTGGGGTTAAAGGTGTATGCCACCATGTTTGGCTTATTTATTTTTAAAATTTATTTCTGTGTGTGCACATCCATGTATGTGGGGGTGGGATGCATGTAATGGTGTGTGTACGGAGGCCAGAGGACAGCCTGTGGTGTCTGAGATGTTCTCTGCTGTGTGGAGCAACGCTAGCCAGCCTGTGGAGGTTCCGGGATTCTCCTGTCTCTGCCTTTCATCTTACTGTAGGAATACTGGGATGTCAGTCATGGACTACTGTCCCCAGTTTCACTTGGGGTGTAGGGATTTGAATTCAGGTCCTCATGCGTGCATGACAAGAGCTTTACCCACTAAGCTGTCCCTTCCCCCAAGCTCAAGCTAGCTTATTTTTTGCAGATGCCACAGGCGATATAAGTCTGCCTGTGGTGCAGGTGACTGAAGAAGGTGTGACGCTTGTAGCGATGCACTGGAGGGGCCCCTCCCTCAATTCCTGCTCAAGTCATTATTAATTGCTCTTCTTGCTGATGGAAGCCCTTGGCACTGGTCGGGACTTGTCTGCTCTGTGAACTGCTCTGTGGAGCTGGAGGGCTCAAGATCCATCCCAGGGCATTGCAATCAGGCTAAGTGTGCTAGCCCTGCCATAGACTACTGCCATTGCGGTGTCCATTGTGCAGATATGACCGATTTGGGGCTTCCCACTCTTTCCCGTGCATGGCCCCTCCTGCATGCAAATACTCTGATTCGTGTTCCTGATAAGCATAAACTCTGGATGAAGGCTTTTCAAGACTCCGGAGTGCCAGAGCACTGGGTAACAGGAATGGTGGTGCACAGTTTTAATCCCAGTATTTAGGAGGCAGAAGCAGGTAGACCTCTAGGGCCAGCCTGGTCTACATAAGGAGTTCCAGGCTAGCTAAGGCTTCATAGCAACATCTTGTCTCAAAATAAATAAGTCAAAAAGAATTTTAGGTAGGGGCTGGAGGACGGCTCATCAGTTGAGAGTAGCGGGTGCTCTTCCAGAGAATCCAGGCTTGATTCTCAGTGTCGACATGGTGGCGCACAACTGTATTTAACTGCAGTTGCAGGGGATCTTACATCCTCTTCTGTCCTCTGCAGGCACCAGCATGCTTGTGGTCACAGACATGTATGCAGACAAAAGGCTTATACACATAAGAATAAATCTAAAAAAAGAACTGAAAGTAGACAAATAAGCCTGTATTTTATCACTCCATGGCAGTGTGGCTGGAGGCTGAAAAACTGAACAGTGAGCCCTACCGTTCAGCCTTTTACAGGAAAATCTAATCCCAAGCCAGCACCTTGGAACAACTTCACAGTTACCCCCCATTCCTTCCTCCCAGCCCCCATAAACCGCTGCAGTTCTCTCTTCCTGTAAATCCAAACACTTCAGGTACCTCATAAAAGAGGAACAATGTGCCGTTGATCCTTGCATGACTGTGTTACCTCATTCAGCACAGTATCTCCAAGGTTCATTATCTTATGGGATGTTTCTGAATTTTATTAAGGTTAAATATCGGTAAAGGTTGGAAATATTCCGGCATGCTGTATACTGCAGCTTTCTACCTGTTTGCCCGTTCTGAGCATTTGGGCAGTTTTCTCTTCCGGACCCCGAGGATGATGGCACTGTGTAGGTTGTCATGCAATAGCTGTCTGAACGCTGCTAGGCTTATTTCAGACACAGGGCTACAAGTGGAAGTGCTCTCGGCAGATTCTGCTTGGCGTGAGACAGCCGTCCTTCTCGCCAACATGGGTTTGGGAAGATGCTCACTGCCTTGGCTTGAATGCACTGGAGAAGTTCCTCTTATTGCTACATCTCAGAATTTCTGAAATCTTAGTTTACGTCTGTTAGGAATTTCTTTTTTTTTCCCTTTTCCTTTTCTTCTTCCTTTAAAATATCTATTTATTATGTATACAATATTCTGTGTCTATGTCTGTAGGCCAAAAGAGGGCACCAGACCTCATCACAGATGGTTGTGAGCCACCATGTGGTTGCTGGGAATTGAACTCAGGACCTTTGGAAGAGCGGGCAATGCTCTTAACCGCTGAGCCATCTCTCCAGCCCTGTTAGGAATTTCTTAGTCTGTTGGAGATGAAGTTTGTTTTCACTATTTTCCAAACGTCATCTTTTCACTCCTTGAAAAAAAAAATAGTTTCGGTGGATATATGATTCCCTTTTTCCATTTTTTTCATTTCTAGCGTGATTCCAAGTTTATGTATGCTAAACCTCCTTGCTCCTTACACTAGACTTTCCTATACCCTTGCCCATCTTTGCTGCATTGAAAGGAGACCTTTTTCAGGGGACCAATTTATTATTCAGCTGGGTCTCTGTTTAAGCCAGCTTTGCAATTTTAGTAGTTACACAATTTTTTGGTTGATGCCTTCCTAATCTATCTGGAAATTAAAGAAATGTTTTCTTGCTTTTTTAAATTTTTTAAATATCCTCTAGAGATGAATGGTAATAATAGCAACAATGGGAATGTACTTAGTGCATATTTTTTAATTTTTTTAAGGTTTGTTTATTTATTTATTTATTTATACAGTATCCTGCCTGTAGGCCAGAAGAGGGCACCAGATCTCATTACAGATGGTTATGAGCCACCGTGTGGTTGCTGGGAATTGAACTCAGGACCTTTGGAAGAGCAGTCAGTGCTCTTAACCGCTGAGCCATCTCTCCAGCCCCCTTAGTGCATATTTTAAATGCTTAAAATGACAACTTTTATGCTACACATATTTTACAAGTAAAAAGGATCCAGTAAAGATAAAATTTCTTGTATCAGAGAGGAGATTCAGGGACTGGGGAATGTAGCTTGATTGGTGGAGGGCTGGCCTATTGTGCTGTAGATCCTGAGTTGGATTCCCAGTATGTGTATAAACCAGGAGTGGGTGCACACCTGTAATCCCATAATCACTGCACTCTAGAGATGGTGGAAGGAGGCTCAGAAGTTCAAGGTTATCTTTAATTACATAGTGAATTTAAGGGCAACCTGGCAACATGAGACTTTCCCTCAAAATAAAAACAAAAAGAGAAGGGTATATGAAGATATATTAATAAATATTTAACTATTTATATTAATAAGCATTTAGCTGTGTGTAGATGTTAAATTTTACTGGGACTTTATTTATTTATTTATTTGATTTTTCGAGACAGGGTTTCTCCGTAGCTTTTGGTTCCTGTCCTGGAACTAGCTCTTGTAGACCAGGCTGGCCTCGAACTCTCAGAGATCAGCCTGCCTCTGCCTCCCGAGTGCTGGGATTAAAGGCGGGCGCCACCACCGCCCGGCTTACTGGGACTTTAAAGGCATGGTTGTGCCTTTAATCCCAGCACTCAGGAGGCATAGGCAAGAGGATCTCTGTGAGTTTGAGGCCAGCCTGGTCTGCAGAGTGAGTTCCAGAACAGCCAGAGTTATGTAAGGAGATTCTGTCTCAAATAAAAAAAAGAAAGGAAGGAAAGAAGGAAGGAAGGAAGAAAAGAAAGAATGAAAGAAGGATGGAAAGGAAGAAAGAGGAAAAGAAAGACAGGAGAGAAAAGAAAAGAAAGCCGGGTGGGTAGTGGTGGTGCACACCTTTAATGCCAGCACTAGGGAGGCAGAGGTAGGCGGATCTCTGTGAGTTCAAGGCCAGCCTGGCCTACAAAATGAGTTCTAGGTCAGCCAGGACTGTTAGACAGAGAAACCTTGTCTCGAAAAACAAAACTAAAAATTCCTTTTAACTGAAGAAAAAAGAAACAGTATAAAATTGGGATTGGTAGCATGTGCTTGTGGTGACACCATTGTGAAGGTCCAGGCAGGAAGATGAGGAATCCAGGGTCGTCTTCTGATAACTCCCAAATTTGAAGCCAGCCTGAGCTACAGAGTGAGAGAGTTTGTCTCAAAAAATAGAGCATAAAAGAAAAGAAATAATAGAAGAAAAGAAGTACGTATAAACCTATTTAGAAAAATACCTGCATGAGAAATAGATATGTTTACCTGTAAGAAGGAACCAAACTAAGTGATTTTAAACAAAACATCCATCTTGAATAGGGGGTCAAATAAAGTTTAAGTTCTCAAGACCTCCCCAGAACTCCCTGGGTAACACTGATATCCTGGTTGGCGGAACAATGTTCCTAGCGAAGCCTCTATCCTTGAATCCTGACTGGTGGAAAATGGAACTGTAACTTGTCTCAGGTGTTTGTGGGGTTTCTGTTTAAATACTTGCTGAGATGAACATTCGGGTACACAGTCAGTTCTGACTCTGACCTGCTGTCCCTGGGTGGTCAGTTTTTGCTGGTCTTTTGATAAACATCTCTCTTTGCATGGGCCCTTTTGTGTTTGGGTCATTTTGGATCTTTTTGGACCCTTCAACAGGCCTACCACTAGAGAGGCTGAGGATGGTGAAGTTGAGGCTAGCCTGGAGCATGTAATGCGATTGTGTCTCATTCAAATAGAAATATGCTCAAAGGAGCCGGGTGATGGTGGCGCACACCTTTAATCCCAGCACCCGGGAGGCAGAGGCAGGCGGATCTCTGTGAGTTCGAGACCAGCCTGGTCTACAGAGCTAGTTCCAGGACAGGCTCCAAAGCCACAGAGAAACCCTGTCTCGAAAAAACCAAAAAAAAAAAAAAAAAAAAGAAAAAAAGAAATAGGCTCAAAGGAGCCATTCGTGGGTAGGGGGTACATAGGTTACATAGGTGGCTCACAGATGATTTTAATTTTCTTGTATTTCATGGTTTGTTATTTGTTTATTTTTTGAGAGAGGGTTTCTCTGCCTACCTCTGACTGTCCTGGAACGCTAGACCAGGCTGGTCTTGAACTCAGAGATCCACCTGCCTCTGCCTCTCAAGTTCTAGAATTAAAGCCACCTCCTCCCAACTTTGTCTTTCTTTCTTTCTTTCTTTCTTTCTTTCTTTCTTTCTTTCTTTCTAGGATTTGTTTAGAAGAGGCAGAAGGAGGTGTCTAATCCCCTGGAATTAAAGTTACAGACTGGTGTGAGCCCCCCAACTTCGTTGTTGGGAACCAGACTCTGGTCCTCTGGAAGAGCAGCAAGTACTCTTAGCTACTGAGTCATTGATGTGGGGTTTCCCTCTGTATGCTGTGATTATCATTAATGAATAAAGAACTGCTTTGAGCCCATGGCAGGGAAGAACAGAGCTAGGTGGGGAAAACTAAAGTGAATGCTGGGAGAAAGGAGGCAGAGACAGAGAGATGCCATGTAGCCCCACTGGAGACAGATGCCGGAACTTTAGCTGATAAGCTGCAGGCACGTGGCGATATGCAGGTTCATAGAAATGGGTTAAATTAATATGTAAGAGCCAATAAGAAGTTAGAGCTAATGGGCCAAGCAGTGATTTAATTAATGCAGTTTCTGTGTCATTATTTGGGGGCTAAACGGCCAGGAACCAACAAGCAGCCCTCCTTGCAACAAGTCATCTCCCCAGGCCCCTACAATCTTATTTAAATCTTCATTTTCTAATTTTTCTGAGAGGAGTCCATGGAATGACCCTGAATTGCAGCCTCCTGGTTTACCCTGGGACACGTCTGGCGAGGAAGCAGCTTCCCTCTCCTCCCTGCACAACTCTTAGGGAGCCTTTGCTGTTCAGACGTGGACCTAACTGAAATGAGCAGGGGAGTTTGCCTATGCTAAAAGTCTGATAGGGACACACTTGGCAGTCTATGGGTGTGCGTGGGTGTGATTCCAGGCCAGGAGGATGTTGTGAGCCAACAAGGAAGACCCACACAGTCAACTTACTTTCTGTTTTCTTTCTGCCCAGGCAGCCATGACCTCATTGTCATCAACAGTGGAAGTGCTGTGTGTTTCATAGTTGACAGCTCAAAAAGTCCCGTCACAGCCAGTCGCTACAGATGTGAAGTTGGACATGCTGCAGATGAGGAAATAGGAAACCTCCTGACTTTTTTCTTTCGTTTGCATGTAAACAGAGTGCTAAGGAGCCTTTTTTTATGGTTGCAGGGCAGGTCCTTCTGTCTGGCCAAAGATCGCTTCAGCTCAGGGTTCCCTCCTCACTACTTTAACTGCCGGAAACAAGCCCTCAACAGAAAGGGAGAAATATCCACAAGGGGAAAAAAAAACCCAAAACAACCATGACAAAAAACTGCCACTTTAGGGAACTGGGCTGCATTTGGAGAAGTCCCAAAGCAAACCCAGAGTCTGGATAGAAAAAAATGCTGGAGTGAGTTTCTGCCTGGAAAGAAACCTCACCCACTATTGCTGTGCTTTCCCTTTCCCTTGGGCTGCTTTCTTGTAGAAGCCCCTCCAGGGCTGAAGGTAAGGCCTTCTGTACATGACAGCCCCCTCTTGTTTTTCTGTGTCGTGTGCCAGCTGTGCTTCCTGTCTCAGTAAAGTAGAACCCTCGCATCTCGCCTGTTTACTCATGGAAAGGCGTGTGGCTTGTGTCCTAATGAATTCTACTCACAAAACCCAAGTCTTTTATCTGAATGGACCCTTAAGTCAAGGGTACTGGGAAAGGGAACTTACTTCAATTCTTTATTAGTGTGGGGAGGCTGAAAGCATTTTTGGGTGAGTGCTGGAGAGATAGCTAAGTAGTTAGGAGCATGGGCTGCATTTGCAGAGGACCCGAGTTTGAGTCACAGCACCCAGGGGGAAGCTTACAACTGCCTCTGATTTCAGTTCCAGGATCTGACACCTTCCACTAGCCACATGTGGGCACTGCATGTACCCACCTGGTACACATGTGTACACACAGCTAAGCACTTGTTCATCTGAAGTAAAAATAAAGCAAAACAAAACATCTTAAAACACTGCGAGCAGCTATAACTGCTGTGTCTGTAGGAGTACTGTGAGCAGCTATAACTGTGTGTATAGGAGTACTTGTGAGCAGCTATAACTGCTGTGTCTGTAGGAGTACTGTGAGCAGCTATAACTGTGTGTATAGGAGTACTATGAGCAGCTATAACTGCTGTGTCTGTATGAGTACTTGTGAGCAGCTATCACCTCTGTGTCTGTAGGAGTACTGTGAGCAGCTATAACTGTGTGTATAGGAGTACTTGTGAGCAGCTATCACCTCTGTGTCTGTAGGAGTACTGTGAGCAGCTACAACTGTGTGTATAGGAGTACTATGAGCAGCTATAACTGCTATGTCTATGTATACTGTGATGCACCTAGTACTTAGAGCCCTTCTGTTCGCTGTGCCCAGTTGTTGACAAAGGTCTGGTTTCTGTGCTTTCTTAGCCTCTCATCCCAGCTGCTTCTCATGGACTTCCTTTCCTGCATTCTTTCTTTTCTTTTTCCTTTCTTTTCTTCCCTCCCTCCCTTTTTCCTTCCTTCTTTCATTGTTTTCTTTCTGTTTTTGGTTTGTTTTGAGAAAGGGTTTCTCTGTGCTGAAACTAGCTCTATACCAACTTGGTCTCAAACTCAGAGATCCACCTTCTGCCTCCTAAGTGCAGGGGTTAAGGGCTTACATTATTTCTTAAAGGGAATGAGCCTAGGATATTTGTGAAGGATTCATGTAAGATACAAGGGTGGGAAAAAGAAGCTTTGGAGAACGCATTTACTCATCTTTGGGCAGAGTCTTATATAGGCCTGGCTGGCCTGGAACTCACTATGTAGATCAGGCTGGCGACAGTGCACTTTAAAACACACACACACACACACACACACACACACACACACCTGTTCTGAGGGAGTTACTAAGGAAGTTAGTGTTCTAGGACTTGTCCTCTTAGTTGAGAGGAGGGTGCGGTCTCTGCTGAAAGTCACTTGATGTCTGCACGTCTGGTACAAGAGTACTCATCTTGGTTAAAACTTGTTGTGTTGCTGACCTGAGCATGGGCTCTGTATCCAAGGCAGCCACTCACGGGCGTGGTGGGCCTTTTGCTGATCCTGTCAATGCCTCCCATAAGAGGCCCGTCTCTGCATCTCTCCAGTGCCAACAGTGTTTGGAAAAGAGCAGAGACTGGACTCTCTGAGGATGGCCCTCAGCTTCCTGTTCCTCCCGAGGCTCGTGGGACGGACTTCAGATGGCCTCTGGTGGGACTGAGTCCTGACCAGTAGCAAATAATGCCTGTGTTTTAGCGTCCTCTCTTCCTCCTGAAATGGGACACCTCCCCTCAAAGGCTGCAATCTAGATTTTACGTCCTGTTTCCAGAGGAATATAATGCAAGAGCCACCTTCTCCTCTGTCTCCTCATTGTTTTCCCATGAATGTCACTGTGACCAGGGATGCTATCTGCAAGGAAAAAGAAAAAGAGAAAAAAAAAAAAAGAAAGTAAACAGCACCAAATCCAACCACCTCAGAGCTGGGACCCGATGTTATCTGGAACCTGGGATGGGCTAGAGACTCTCATCCGTCATTACATGAACTCCTGAGGCAGGAGAGTATTCGCCCCATTTAAATTTTTTTTATGTGCAAGGGTGTTTTGTCTGTAAACACAGGTGTCTGGGAGAACGGAGAGGATATCTGGAGAGTGGGTCATGAAGGGTGGACCTAAGGTCTAGATTGGAGCCTTTGAGGGGAGGTGCCCCATTTCAGGAGGAAGAGGTCTGTGCACCATGTGTGGGAGAGGGCTTGGGATTCCTGGGGACAAACAGTTGCAAGCTACTCTATGGGTGCTGGGAACTGAACCATACTCTCTGGGAGAGCGGCAGAGGAGCTCTTAGTGCTGGGTCATGTCTCTAGCCCACGGTAGCCCCATTTTCAGGAAGCTGAGCATGACATTGCACACCTCTGTAAAGCCAGGGCTGGAGAGGTTGTGACAAGCGGATCACTGTGAGTGAGTCAGCTTGAGCTACACGGTGAATTCCAGACCAGCCTGGTCTACATCGGAAGATCTTGTCAGCGAGTGAGTGTCAGTGCATGAGAGAGAGCGTGGGTTGTGAGGTTAATAAGTAACCGGCCAAAGACTACACAAGGACTGTGGCAGATAAGGACTTTAAACCCGACTCCCATGCTCTGTCCTTTTTGGGTGAGTTTCTTTGAGGAAACCTGAAGCAGGACCTTTCCTTAAGTGTAGCTCTTATTTCTCAAGACGGCTCAGCTTTGTGGAACCGGAACGTCTATAATTTGATCGGAGTTTCATTTCTATTAACATCAGCACTACAGCAAGCATATCCATCACCCTAGCGTCTCCTCATGTCCCTTCCAGCCCGTTCTGTCCTTCAGTGTTGCTTCTTTCCTAAAGACGCCCATCTGCTGACTGGAGATTTGTTTGCAGTTTCTATTTCTTTTTTTTTTATAATTTATTTATTTATTATGTATACAATATTCTGTCTGTATGCCTGAAGGCCAGAAGAGGGCGCCAGACCTCTTTACAGATGGTTTTGAGCCACCATGTGGTTGCTGGGAATTGAACTCAGGACCTCTGGAAGAGCAGGCAATGCTCTTAACCACTGAGCCATCTCTCCAGCACCTGCAGTTTCTATTTCATGTAAATGGAACCACACAGCACATGTCCTTTTGGTCTTGATCTCTTTCTCTCAGTGTGATTACTTTTCTTCCGCGTTATGTGTACCTGCAGATCACAGGTCTGATTGGCAAGCGCATTCTTTCTCCCAGCTGTTCTGTGTTGTAGCAGATGACACGTTTTACTGGTAAGTAGTATCCTACCGCACAGGTACAAGATGCCTCTGTTTCTTTTTATGCGTATGATTTTCCCCTGTGATGCTGAGGAATAAGATTGGAACTTAATGTGGGCTGGGTGAGAGCTTTACCACTGGGCCATAGCTCCAATGTGGCCTACACTCTCAGCTGTGAATGACATCCAGGAACACGATGGCTCAGCCATATGGTAGGTATATCTGAGTCTTCGCAAGGGTGTCAAATGTCAGGAGGGTTGTAAATTGTAAACTGGCCTGGATTATATAGCAAACAAGAAAAAAACGATAAATTGGGTATGATGGTTGCGCCTTTGATCCCAGAGCTTTGGAGACAGAGAGATAGGATTTCTGTGAGTTTAAGGTCAGTCTGATCTACATACAAACTTCAGGACAGCCAGCACTTCATAGAGAGACCTAGTTACAATAAACAAACAAACAAACAAAATGTGCATATAAATTTTTTTGTGGGGGATTAGGTTTTACTATGTAGCCTCATCTGACCTAGAGTTCACTATGTAATGCAGGCTGGCCCCAAACTCACTGAGATTGGCCAGCCCCTGCTTCCTGAGTGCTGGGGTTAAAGGTGTGCGCCACCACAGAGGACTGCTTGTATTTATTCGATTGTTTGCCATGTTAGTATGAAGACTTTTGTTTGTTTGCTTGCTTGCTTCTCTGGTTTCAGAACAGAACTGGGAAAGAACCCAGGCACTGAGCACAATAGGCAAGCAAGCACTCTACTGCTGAGCTACACACTCGGCACTGCTCTGCTGTGTGTGTGCCTGTGCGTACCTGTGTGTGTATGAAAGGAAATTTCATTATTAAGTTTTAAAAGTCATTTATATAATCTAGATTCAAGCCTTTTAAATATGTCAGTTGAAATACTTTCTTCTACTAGGTGTAGGAGGCGCAGGCATAGAGTTCCAGAACAAGGTCACACAGAGAAACCTGTCTTGAAAAACAAACAAATAACAGCAACAAAACTCCACGAAAAATGAACAAACACACAAAAAAGCGAGAATTTTCTTCCTATGACTTTCTTCCCTCCCTCCCTCCCTCCTTCCCTCCCCCTGTGTACCCCAGGCTGGCCTGAAAAGCGCAGTCCTTCTCAGCCTCTTCAGTGCTATGATTACTAGAAGTACCAAAATGTCTTCTCTTCAAGGGAAAGTTTTTTGTTTTTTAGACAGGTCTCTCTACATAGCCATGGCTCTCTTGGAACTCCATGTAGACCAGGCTGGCCTCAGACTCACAGAAATCCACCTGCCTCTGCCTCCCAAGATTAAAGGTGTGCGTCACTATGCCCAGTGTGACAGGCAAAATTTTACTTTTGATAAAATCCAATCCAACTTTCCAACTTGCCTGTTTCTTTTCTTTTTTGGTAATGGATCTCACTTTTGGTGTGTACTTCATGGACTTTCTTTAAAACTTTCATTTAGTGTTTAAGGACGTCCACTTTGAAAGTGACAAGTTGAGTGATTTTTTTTTTTAACATAAAAACTGTGAAAAGGAAATTGATGTACTTCGGGCCAGGCTTTGTGGAAGAGGATGCCCTACTCCGAGCCATAACCACTGCTCTGAAGTGGAGAAATAGCACACACAGGCACCAAGGGTACTTCAGTGTCCACTGCTTTAGCCTGGAGTTGCACCTTCCAGAGTTCTCTGTCATAGACTTGAAGGGTTTTGCCTTTCTTTCTTTCTTTCTTTCTTTCTTTCTTTCTTCTTTCTTTCTCTTCCCCCCCCCCCTCTCTCTCTCTCTCTCTCTCTCTCTCTTAATATCCGAAACTGGAAAGTCTTAGATCTGTGTTACAGGTCACACCAAGGCAGTGGCTGCTTGCAGTGTGCATTGAAATAGAGATGGTGCTGCAGGGTAGTCTTTTTGTACACTGTGAAGATGGGTCTTTACCCAGGCGCCTTCTGATTGGTTTAATGAGGAGCTGAACAACCAATAGTTAGGCAGGAGGAGGTTAGGCAGCATTTCCAGGGAGAGAGAAGGTCTCAGGATGAATCTAGGCGAGTGAGAGATACCAGTGAGACACTAAAGAAGTTGGACATAGGTCCAGAGGCGCGGTAACTGAGCCATGTGCAGAACACAGATTAGTAAAAACGGGTTAATTTAAGAGTAGTTGGAAGCCTGAACGAAACAAAAAAAGATTCACTTTCTCAAACGAGAAGGGTTGATGTCTACCTGGCAGCCTTTGAGCGTTATCTGTCCCTTGAAGAGTCTGTAGTTGTCAGCATCCATGATCATGTCAGCCAGGTCCCTGTAACACACCTCTATCGGTTCTGTGTTTCTGATATCCCCAAGTGGTACAGACCTGGAGCAGAAGGTGATAGCCAAGGCTCAGGCTTCAGACAGCGGGCCGGCAATGCAAGGCCAGTCTGAGCTGGAGCGGAACCCAGAAGTGGCTGCTTACAGTAGGGGAATCTGTTAGAGATGATAAGACAGGTAGTAAAGAAGAAGAAACAGAATTCTTTCCCTTTTCCTCTTTTAAGGAGGACTGTCTTACCTTGAGTCTGTGAAGAAGCTGGAGTGGAAGTAGAAAGAAGCATCATGGGAAGGGAAGGAATGAGGGAAGGGAAGGAATACCTACCAAGTAGTAGGTGAGGATGGTGTGATGGCTGGTGTTGCCAATCTGACAAAGTCTAGAACCATCTGGAAGACGGACTGATGTGGATCCCCGTCAGGGATTATCTGGATTATGTTCTTTGAGGTGGGAAGACCCACCCACTGTGTGTGGCCATTCCTAAAGTCGGGGATCCTGGATTAGTTTAAGAGTGGACTGAGCTCCCAAGGTCCCAAAGAGGAGCAGAAGGAGGGAGAACATGAGCAAAGAAGTCGGGACCACGAGGGGTGCACCCACCCACTGAGACAGTGGAGCTGATCTATTGGGAGCTCACCAAGGCCAGCTGGACTGTGACTGAAAAAGCATGGGATAAAACTGGACTCTTTGAGCATGGCGAACAACGAGGGCTGATGAGAAGCCAAGGACAATGGCACGGGGTTTTGATCCTACGTAATGTGCTGGCTTTGTGGGAGCCTAGCCAGTTTGGATGTTCACCTTCCTAGAAATGGACGGAGAGGGGAGGACCTAGGACTTACCACAGGGCAGGGAACCCTGACTGCTCTTTGGACTGGAGAGGGAGAGGAGTGGGGGGAGGGGGAGAAGGGTGGGAGGAGGGGGAGAAGGGTGTGAGGAAGGGGAGGGAAATGGAAGTCAAAAAATTTTATAAAAATTATATAAAAAAAATAAAAAAGAGAGAAAAAAAATGAAAAAAAAGAGTGGAGGAAGAGGGGCTGGAGAGATGGCTCGGGGCTGGAGAGATGGCTCAGTGGTTAAGAGCATTGCCTGCTCTTCCAAAGGTCCTGAGTTCAATTCCCAGCAACCACATGGTGGCTCACAACCATCTGTAATGGGGTCTGGTGCCCTCTTCTGGTCTGCAGGCATACACACAGACAGAATATTGTATATATAATAAATAAATAAATATAAAAAAAGAATGATATCTTTAAAAAAAAAAGAGTGGAGGAAGAGAGGTGATTCCTAGCAAGCCTGAACTGCTCTCTTCTTCTGCCAGAGACACAATAGGACCTGCTGCTTCAGGCTCCCCCCACTGTGCTTCCTGGTCATGACGGACTGTAACCTGAACCCATGAGCTAAATGAACTCTCTCCTTGAACTTACTTTTTGTCAGGATAATTTATCACAAAAAAACTGGAAAAGAAACGAGGACAGATGGGTTTTATAGGCATAGGAAAATTAATTAGCCCGTGTTGAGGTCATGCGAACGATATTACAATAAAAAAATTAAATTAAACAATTTTCTTGGTAACACACTCCCCCCCCCCCCCCCGCTCCCCTCATTGTTAGTTTTTGGAGACAAGGTTTCTCTGTGTAATAGCCTTAGGCTGTCCTGAAACTTGCTTTGTAGACCAGGCTGGTCTTGAACTCACAGAGATCCACCTACCTCTGCCTCCCGAGTGCTGGGATTAAAGGCGTGCACCACAGCCACCTGGTTGGTAGTGCATGCCTTTAATCCCATCATCCAGGAGGTCAAAACAGATTGAATTCTATAAATTTGAAACCAATCTGGTCTACATAGTGAGTTTCAGTTCAGCCTGGGATATACAGCAAGACCTTGCTAGGATTAAAAAAAAAATAGTTTTATCAACTGGAGTGAGGCAGAGAAATAAATCTGCCTATATTGTCTGTTGAAACTACATATGTGGGGCTAGCTAGAAACTCAGCTGGTGATGGTACTCATTGTGTAAAACTGGTGACCCGAGTTACATCTCTCAAACTCTCTTGATGGTAGGAGAGAACTGACTTCCACAAATTGTCCCCTAACCGCCACATGAGTGCTGTGTTATGCACACAAAATAAATCAAAATGTATTTTTTTAAAGCAAAAAAAAAAGGTGTGGGAAGATAATTTTGACAGTTGCTGATAAATTCCAAAAAAGGCTAAGACTCAATATATAAATTGCAAATTTTATTTATTCCTATGGTAGAGTAATATGTGGTATTTGTTTCCTTTTTATAAATTACATTGATTCATTTGTGTTCGTGTGTGCGTGTGTGTGTATACGTGTACCTTGGTATGTGCCAAGAGGTCAGAGACACCTTCATGGAGTTTTTTCTCTTCTCCCACCATGTGGGTCTTGGGGATTGAACTTGAGTTCTCAGCTTTGGCAGCGGGCACCTTTACACATTGTACCGTCACGTGTAGTTTTAAAACCAAAAAGCAGGGGTTGGGAAGACAGCTCAGTGTGTGTGAGGGTTTGCCTTACCAACTTGTCACACCTAGAATCGCCTGGAAAGAGAATGACAGTGACAGACTGTCTAAGCTGGGTTGACCTGTGGCGTTT
This sequence comes from Microtus oregoni, assembly GCF_018167655.1. Taxonomy (NCBI): domain Eukaryota; kingdom Metazoa; phylum Chordata; class Mammalia; order Rodentia; family Cricetidae; genus Microtus; species Microtus oregoni. Next base: position 8,254,879 of record NW_024543219.1, read on the forward strand.
CTGTGGCAGACTGTCTCCGCTGCCCTCCTTGATACGGGAAGACCCGCCCCACTGTGTAGGCAGTGCCGTGCCTTGGGCTGGGGGTCCTGAGCTGAGCACGGGCAGACAAGTAAGCTAGTGCACACACATCCGTTCCCCTCTGCTAGCTGTGGGCAGCGTGTGGCTGTCCACTGCCGCTGACTTCTCTGCAGTGATGGATGGCGATGTGGAGCTCTAAGTGGAAATGAACTCTTCTCCCCTAAACGGCTTTTCATCTGGGGATTTTATCACAGCAATAGAAACGAGACTTGAGTGGTGGGTAAAGACCTTTCCACGCAGTTGTGAGGATTGGCACCTGGATTCCCAGGCCCTACAGAAATGTAACTCACCTGTAATCCCAGAGCTCAGGAGGCAGAGACACAGTGAATACATACTGAGCAAGTTAACCAGATTAGCTGAAACCAAGGGCTGCAGGTTCTAAGAGAGACTCTGCTCCAATACATAAAGTGGGGAGCAATCAAGAAAGATACCCAACATTTACACCGTCAACATGCAGACAAATGTGAACACACATATACATACCCACACCAAATACATGCAAAAAATATGATAGAATTACAATGACTAATTGTACTTATATTGCATTTGTAATATAAATATAACTAATATACTACATATAATGTGATAGTAATATAGTTACAATAAATCCAATACTTTTCCTCTATCATGCATCCATTTGCTGATCTATTCATATATATTTGGCATTATTTGTGAGGTCAATAAAATTTTTTTACAGCTTGCATTTCCTTTTGTGTGTGTGTGTGTGTGTGTGTGTGTGTGTGTGTGTGCGCGCGCGCGATGGAGAAGGTGATGCCTGTGCTGAGGTTTGTGTGTAGGTCAGAAGACAACCTTGGTTGTCTCCTAGTCTCCTAGTCTCCCACATGGAGATAGTCCTCCTTGCCATCTCTAACTATAGGTTACCTGGCCTGTGAGCTTTTAGGGACTCTCCTGTCTGGACAATCTTCCATCTCGCCTTAGGAACACCAGGGTTACAGAGGGAGTCCACCTAACCTGCCCTTGTATGCGAGCTGAGGATTTGAACTCAGGCCCTCACAGCTGCACAGCAAGTGCTTGACCCACTGAGCCATCTCCTCATTCTCTTTGGTTTCTTTCTTTCTTTTGACAGGGTCTATTAGCCCTGGCTGGCCTGGATCTCCCAATGTAGACCAGGGTGGCATTGAACTCACAGAGACCTGCTTGCCTTGGTCTTGGAGTGTTGGGATTAAAGGCTTGCATCACCACACTAGGCTCTGCATGTCTTTTATGGACATTGCTTATATGTTTTTTTTTATTACAACTAATACTGAAAAACTTTTTTCTTATAGAGAAAACCTTTTATTATTATAATTATAATGATGGTTTGTTGAGAGAGGGTTTCTCTGTCTAACCATGGCTGTCCAGGAACTCGCTTTGTAGACCAGGCTGGCCTTGAACTGAGAGATCTTCCTGCCTCTGCCTCCTGAGTCCTGGGATTAAAGGTGTACATCATTACCGCCCAGTTTTGAGAAGAGCTTTTTGTTTCTGTGTTTTGTTGTATTGTTTTTTTCTTCCTTTTTTCTTGAGATAGGATTTCTCTGTGCAACAGCCCTGGTTGTTTGGAACTCTCTCTGTAGACCAGGTTGGCCTTGAACTCACAGAGATCTGCCTGCCTCTGGCTCCTGAGTGCCATGATCAAAGATGTGTGCCACCACCACCTGGCTAAGAGTTTTTCATAAAAATTTTAAAAATTATTTTCTTGAGATGGGCTCTCACTACGTCTGTGTGTGTGTGTGTGTGTGTGTGTGTGTGTGTGTGTGTGTGTGTGTGAATATTTTGCCTGCATGTATGTCTGTGTAACACATGCATGCCTGGTGGTCTCAGAGGCTAGAGCAAGGCATCAGATGACCTGGACCTGGAGTTACAGATATTGTGAGCTACCATATGGGTGCTGGGAACGAAACAGCACCCTCTGGATCCTTTGAAAGAACATCAAGTGCTCTTAACCGCTGAACCATCTCTCCAGCCCTAACCCAATTATCTTTTTTTGTTTGTTTAATAACACACTGAGTCCAATTCGTGCTGCTCATCTATTCATTTCCTCTAAAGGAAACTGATGCACCTTCCCCCAGGAGCCACCAAATTCAATAGCTCCTCTGATAGGGGCAGGAGCTCTTCTGGCTAGAGTGCTGGCTGGCTTGATTGTGTGCAGGCAACAGAGCTGCTGTGAGTTCTGACTGCAGCCGCCCTAAACATCCAGAAGACAGCGTTTCACTTGGCTCCTCCCTGAACTCTGTCTCTTACCACCTTTCCCTCCATTTCTTCGATGGTCCTCGAGTCTTATGTGTGTGGGGTGACACAGATGTCGCATCTGTGGCTGAGCACTCCAGACACGTCTCCACCAATCGTGATTCTCCGCACCGACCACCACCCACTACGGCAAAGACACTTCTCTAATCAGGTCCGATAGCTACACTATTGCGAAGGTGTAGCAATGGGAATTTAGAGAGCGGTGTGATACGGCAGTAGGTTTTACTGCTGTGAGCTCCCGTCAAGGATTCTCGGTCGGGTTTACAGTACTAACCAAGCATGTGTTTCCTCCTGTGGAGCTGGTTACCCTGTAACACCCACGCCACTTCTGCCGCCTCATTATGGTAGCTCAGTGTTCAGAGCCTGGCAAGGCTGCTGATGACTCCTCCAACCTCAGCTGCCAGCACGACACTTTCCAGGCCTAGGAGCGGCTGCCACTTTCAGATGCACGTGCATTTACAGACATCTGTAGAACTCGCTTTTTCCTTAACAGAATCTTGCTATGTAGCCAGAAATGGCCTCCAACCGGTAACAGTCCTCCAGTCTCCTAAGAACTGAGATCACAGGCCTGAAATGAGGCTCAGCTACCAGTTATTAACTGGGGATAAAAGCAAGTTAAAAAAAAAAAAAGTATGCTAGCGCAGGGCGGTGGTGGCGCATGCCTTTAATCCCAGCACTTGGGAGGCAGAGGCAGGCGGATCTCTGTGAGTTCGAGACCAGCCTGGTCTACAAGAGCTAGTTCCAGGACAGGCTCCAAAACCACAGAGAAACCCTGTCTCGAAAAACAAAACAAAACAAAACAAAACGTATGCTAGGGGTGGAGAGATGGCTCAGTGGTTAAGAGCACTGGTTATTCTGCCAGAGGTGCTGAGTTCAATTCCCAGAAACCATGTGGTGTCTCACAATCATCTGTATTGGGATCTGATGCCATCTTCTGGCGTGCAGGCATACATGAAGATGGAGGACTCATTAAAAAAATAAATCAATAAAATTTAAAGCCAGGCAGGGGTGGTGTATGCCTTTAATCCCAGTACTGGGGAGGCAGAAGCAGGTGGGTCTCAGTGAGTTCGAGGCCAGCCTGGTCTACAAAGCAAGTTCCATGATAGCCAGGACTGTTACACAGAGAAACATTTGTCTCGAAAAATAAATTTTAAAAAGAAAGAAGAGGGCTGGAGAGATGGCTCAGAGGTTAAGAGCATTGCCTGCTCTTCCAAAGGTCCTGAGTTCAATTCCCAGCAACCACATGGTGGCTCACAACCATCTGTAATGCCCTCTTCTGGCCATACACACACACAGAATATTGTATACATAATAAATAAATAAAAAAAAGAAAAAAGGAAAGTATGTGTACCATGATCTCATGCCCATAAAGATGTTTGTATATACTACAAATATATACTACATGAATACAAAACATGTTTGTCTGATTTAGATCACTTACAAAATTACATTTTGTGTAATTAAAAAAAAAAGCTAGGATTCAGCTCCAAGTCTGTCGAATAATACCAATCAGAACAACTGGGAATGGCATTGTGTGTTTATAGTTCCAGCACTGCGGTGTGGATAAGGAGTAGTTCCAAGACAGCCTGTACTACAGGAGACTGTCTCTAGAACAAACCGATGGAACAAACAGCACAAGACAAAAACCAAAGTCCGTCACAAGTGAACTCCGTTCAGGTGTGCGCGCTAGGGGGCAGAGAAGCGAAGATAGACAAGGTGGCAGGGGAAAGTCGCCAAAGGGGAGGAAGGGCAGCTGGGCTTTGTGGTCGCCAGGGGGCAGTAGTGTAGGGCAACCCAAACTACCAGCCCTGGGCCTCTAAAGCCACGCAGAACAAGTCAGAGGTCACATGTCCCACTCCTATGCTTCAGGCCTAAACCTAGGAGAGTTTGCGGTAGAGGATGCTCTAATCTGAAAGTATCTGCCTTTCTGAGCAATCTTTTACATTAATACCTCACTGGTGCCAAACGGTTCTCTTTTCTGCCTGCTTTCTTTTGCAACACCACAGCGGGGAAATTGAGTCACTGGGAGGAGAGGGGAAAGACAGCCGAAGTCACCCTCCCGGGCCTTGCAGAAAGAGGGAAGGGGGAGGGTGCTCCAGGAAAACAAAGCGGGGTGGGTGGGGAGGCAGTTGGCTGGGCAGAAGCTGAGCCTGACACATGGAGAAACACTGCCCAGGATCAAAGGAAATATGACATTTGAAAAGAATGTGCGCGTCTGTTTGTGCCGCTGAGGGGGGGTATAAGGGAGCAGGGCCCGGGCTGATTTCCGGATCTGTCCTCCATGGCTTCCCACCTCCGCCCGCCCTCCTTTTAGGTGCAGGATAGTAGATGTTCTCGAGGTGCTCCTCGTGCTCCTTGACCGTGGGTTTCTCCAGTTCCGAGGTGAAGCAGGACGGCAATGTAACCTGAGAAGAACCGAAGGGAAGAGAGGGGGGAAAAAATCAAACCAGGCCGTCTCCCCGCTCGGCCTCGGAACATTCTTCTCTCCCGCCCGCCAAGCCCCTCCCGCCGCACGGCCCTGGGCTTGTAGCCGGGGCAGCGCCGCACGTCATTGGGGTCCCCCGGGGCTGGGGGGGGGGGGTCCCCAGGACGGGCTCGGGGGAGGACTGAAAGGAGGAGGGGCGCCGCCTCGGCCGCCAAGGAGCTGGGGCCCGTCAGGCCAGCCCCCCTTCCCTCTGCCCCGCAGAGCCTGTTTCTCATTAGAGTAATGGGCGCGGTCCCCGCCCGGCTCCCGAGTGTTTGTAAACGTCTGACCCGAGGGCCGGCGCTTAACCCTTTCGGTGCTGGCCTCTGGTGGCTGCTGGGGGCGCGGCCCAGAGCCTGAGGGATTGAAGATTAGAGCTCCGTGAGGCTTCTTAGGGAAGTTTGAAGCAAATGGTTAGCGTGCTGGGCAGGACGGTGACTGCTCCTCTGCCCCGCGGAACCTGTAGCCCAAATCAAGAATCTCCGGTCCCACGTTCTTTTCTTCCCACTGGGACACCCCCCTTTTTTTTCTTTTTCTTGCTTGCCCTTCCTGGAAACTCCAGTCCAGGTCTTCCTCCCCTGCCCAGGTGACAGGTGTCCAGCCTTGGGGCCAAAGTTTTCAGCTCCAGGCCCCTTCTAAACCTGGCTTGGAATTTAGGAGAGCCGGGAGGGGAATGCCCTTGGAAGAGAGAGAGAGAGAGAGAGAGAGAGAGAGAGAGAGAGACTTTCTAGTCTGCAGCTCGAGGGGGGTGAGAGGGGGAGAGGGAGAAAGGGACCCGACTTCCTCCAAGGAAGCTAATTAATGGCCTATCTAGGCGGCTAGGACCAGGGTATCGGCAAAGCCGGGCCTGGATCTATGCCCAGAAGGGGCGGTGGGCCTTTAAAGGCTTCCTGGGGTTAGAAAAGTCTGAGAGGCTTCCCGGACAACAAAAGTTCTGCATCCTCAGAAAATGGGAGGAGTGGCCGGTGGAGGTGATGGGCAAGCAGTGCAAAAGCTCCCTGAAGGCCCAGGTACAGTGGTCTCAGCGAGGGTGGAGAAAGGAATGGCCTCCTCTTAGAACAGCCCAGAACCTCTCTCAATTCCGCAACTCTTTCTACTCAAACTTGGATTGACAGCGCAGAAGCGGTGGCCTTTCTTGGGAGATGCTAGCTGCACTACTCTTCAGATCTTAAGGAAGGATGTACCACGGACCCGCCACACTGGGAGCCCAGAATATGGCCTCTTTAAGGCGACTCGGATTCCCCCCACCCCCTCCCTCCGCTGAGACTAAATAAGTTGAGGTTTGGGCTCCCCGTGAGAAGTGATTGTCACTACTGCGAGCCAATAGGTACCATTAGGGTCCTGTAACATTTGAAGGGAACACTTTCCAATTCAGTTTTTCCTCCCCCTTTGGAGGGGGCGGGACTGGAGAGATGACTGAGAGGAGGAGAGTGGGGGAGGACTAGGGGCGCGTGGTTTTCCCATCTCATCCCTGGAGGAGGGGCTGGAGCATCCCTGGTAGCCAATCAGGGACAGGCTGGGGGGGCCGCTTTGAAGAAGTTTGGGGGAAAAAGTTTGGAAAAGTTTCTATAATAACGAGGGGGCGTCCGGAGGGAGGCGGCAGCGACAGAAGAGGGGGCGTCTCAGAGAAAGGGAGGGAGGGAGCCACCCGCGCGTGAAGCTACAGCAGCGTTCAGAGCCTCCCCCTCCCACCCAGGCGGGACCTGGGGGCTCCGGCCGGACCCATGGGGGCGGCAAGCTGCGAAGATGAGGAGCTGGAATTTAAGCTGGTGTTCGGGGAAGAAAAGGAAGCCCCCCCGCTGGGCGCGGGGGGCCCTGGGGAAGGTTAGTGTGGGGCTGGGAAGGGGTCATCTGGCCAGTGACTGAAGGGCCGGGGCGATCTGAGTTAGGACACTTTGGAGGTAGTGAGCCTGGGGTGGGGGTTGAGGTGGGTCAGAGGTTGAAGGGAGCTGAGGGACTACCAAGGCTGAGGAAGTGAGGCTGGGGGCCATGGCACCACTTTTTCCTTTTTAGGTCGTGACTGGGGTGGGAGTGGGGGTGTTGTTGGCTACGCGCCGCCTCCCGGCTAGGCCGGCTGTCTCTGTGATGGGGGGCGGAAGGGAATCTCGGCCCCCAAGAGCCCGGGGTGCCGGCTTGGGAAGGGGTGGGTTGGTTCTGGAGTTTGAGGCTTTCGGACCTAGGCCTGGTCCTGCAGACGTGACGCCTGGGGCTGGGGGCTCTTTCGGGCAGCGCAGGGGCACCCCTCCCCCTCCCCCTGTCTAGCCGCAATGAGAGGCAGATGGCGGGGATCGAGCCGGGGGCGGCGGCCGGCGCTTGCACGGAATCCGCGCTGCCCGCTGCCCCCACCCCCCTGTTGGCTGGGCCCCCGCACGCATCACCCTTCGGCTGCACCCCCGCCCCCTTTTGGGGGGGCGAGGGAGGAGCCACCTCCCCTTGTCACCGCAGACATGCCCCCATCCTTCCCACCCCCAGGCCACTGTTGCGATGGTAACTGGGGTTTCTGCCAACACCATTTGGGGGTTTGGGAACCATTGCTAATTGGGTTCATGTGTGAATCGCCCCCGGCCCAGCCCAGAGCCTGGGCAAACACACCTCTAGGCCCAGCTCTAGCACTCCGCAGCCTGCGGTCCTCACCTTCTCTAGTACCCTAGGACCTAGGACTAGGGATTCAGAATATGGGGTTCTGGCATGCCTGTATCTCGTTTCCATCTTCTGATGTTTAACTTTGCTTTTGTTCTGAGACTAGGAAACCCCTCCTAGATGAGCAGCATATCAGGATTTGGGAGCTAACCATCCGAGGAACCTAGACATCTCACCAGCTTCTCTCTCCCTATCTCCCTCTATCCCCCTTTCCTTTTTGGCAGAGCTGGACTCAGAGGATGCCCCTCCCTGCTGTCGTTTGGCCCTTGGGGAACCCCTTCCTTATGGTGCTGCCCCTATTGGTATTCCCCGACCCCCACCCCCTCGGCCAGGCATGCACTCACCACCACCCCGTCCAGCCCCTTCACCTGGCACCTGGGAGAGCCAGCCGGCTCGGTCGGTGAGGCTGGGGGGCCCAGGAGGGAGTGCGGGGGGTGCTGGGGGAGGTCGTGTTCTTGAGTGTCCCAGCATTCGGATCACTTCCATCTCTCCCACGCCTGACCCACCGACCTCGCTAGAGGACACTCCTGAAACCTGGGGAGATGGCTCTCCTAGAGATTACCCCCCACCAGAAGGCTTTGGGGGCTATCGAGAGGCAGGAAGCCAGGGCGGAGGTGCCTTCTTCAGCCCGAGCCCTGGCAGCAGCAGTTTGTCTTCGTGGAGTTTCTTCTCCGATGCCTCGGACGAGGCCGCCCTGTATGCAGCATGCGACGAGGTGGAGTCTGAACTTAATGAAGCAGCCTCTCGCTTTGGCTTGAGCTCTCCACTGCCTTCGCCCCGGGCTTCTCCTAGGCCCTGGACCCCGGAGGATCCATGGAGCCTCTACGGTCCAAGCTCCGGAGGCCGAGCGCCAGAGGATAGCTGGCTACTCCTCAGCGCTCCTGGGCCCATCCCAGCCTCCCCGCGGCCTGCTTCACCCTGTGGCAAGAGGCGCTATTCCAGTTCAGGAACCCCGTCTTCGGCCTCCCCAGCTCTGTCCCGCAGGGGCAGCCTTGGGGAAGAGGGTCCAGAGCCACCTCCACCGCCCCCATTGCCTCTGGTCAGGGATCCTAGTTCTCCAGGCCCTTTTGACTATGTCGGAGCTCCAACAACCGAGAGCATCCCTCAGAAAACCCGGAGGACTTCTAGCGAGCAGGCGGTGGCCCTGCCTCGGTCTGAGGAGCCTGCCTCCTGCAATGGGAAGCTGCCCTCCGGAACAGAAGAGGCTGTGGCCGCTCCGGGAGGTCTGCGGAAAGAGGTGGCTGGCATGGACTATCTAGCAGTGCCTTCTCCCCTTGCATGGTCCAAGGCCCGGATTGGGGGACATAGCCCCATCTTCAGGTGAGGGCCAGATCTGGCACCCCTCTGCTCTTCAACCCATTCTACTCAGGGAGCAGGAAAGTCGAAGGACGGGTTTAAAGACAGGTCCTGGTTCCAGGTGTGCTCCACTTCTCAGAAGAGCTTCTGCAACAGGACCCCAGCAGCTAATTGGTTTTAAGGCAATTCAGTTTAAAAACAAACACCTCCCCAAAAGCCAGCAGACTGACAATGGGCTGTTTCCTGTGGACCTATTAGAAAAAGCCTCTTCAGTATTCTAAGAACGGTTATTGGTTATCGTAAACCCCTTTAGGGTTCCCACACCTCCTGGCCAGTCCTGTCTCAGGCAGATTGATCTTAGCCTATGGCTGATTTAGACAGAACAGGTAGAAGAACCCTGTGTTCCATTACAAGAAGCCCACCACTAACTCTTTGTCTAGGTGTGGGTCTTAAGAACCCCACTTCCAATCTGAATAAAGTTACATGCATTTGCAAGTCAACGAATTCATATTGAAACTTGCCTTTCTATCCCTTCTAGTCTCTCAATCCTGCCCATTTCAATAGTCCTAATCCCTGAGCTGTCAGACTGAGGTGTCTCCATCCTGAGAAGTTTCTAGAGGGAAGCTAGACTCGCTGGGATTCCCATAGGCCAATGTTTCTCAACTTAGGCATACTACTGTGTTGAGTTGGACAATTTCTTGTGCAGGGCTGTACTGATTGAGCAGCCTCCTAGGCCTTAATTCATTAGACACTAGTAGCAGCTTTTGCATTCGTTATGGTAAGTAAAAGACTGCAAAATATGGGGCCTGGGGGAAGGGGCAGGAAGTTATCAGTTGAGACTTACTAGCCGAGTCTGTAAGCGCAATTTCAGAAAAGCAGTCCTTAGCCCTTGCAACTTTTCCTACTTAGCCCCAACTAGCAGGAAGGAGTTGCCCTGCTAGCAGAGTAGCCTGCTCCTAGCTTCTACTTTAGGCTTCTGCCCTCAGCCTTTCTATTTTTCTAATGCTTTTTCTGGTCTAAAATGGCACTTCTTCTTTGTACCTGCCCTCCTAGATAAGAGGATGAGTATGGCCTTTGGGTTCCTCTGTTTCTTGGTAAAACCTTCAATCCTTTGTCCAGAACCTGGGAGAAGGGAGTCTCAGTGCTATTGCCATCTTTTGTGCATGAGCGCACGCACACATACATACACACACATCTTCAAAGGACCTTGTTCCCTATCATTTCCCCTGTTTCTGAGATTTTGGAATTGACTTTTGCCGTGATTTCTTATTTCTCCCATACCCACACTGCCTTCTCCCTCACACACCCAGTGTGATGCTGATGGGGCTGAGGTTCCAGACGACCATACTCTCCTCTTCCACCCAGGACCTCTGCCCTACCTCCCCTGGACTGGCCTTTGCCCAGCCAGTATGAACAGCTGGAGTTGAGGATTGAGGTGCAGCCTAGAGCACACCATCGAGCCCACTACGAGACAGAGGGCAGCCGAGGTGCTGTCAAAGCTGCCCCTGGAGGTCACCCTGTGGTCAAGGTAAGGAGCAGAAGGCAGGCCCGACTTTCTGTCTCTTCTCCCGTCCCAGATTCCTGCAAATGAGCTTCAGCCATACACAGAATCATGGCACTGCCCTTTCCCACACTCTCAGCTGTGACCCCGCAGGCAGCCCAGGGGAGGGGCTGGAACCAGGGAAGGAAGGGTACATAGCAAGGACCCGGATATACTTTCTACTCTTCTTTTCTGTTCTCCTACACCCCCACGCTCCCCAACTTATCCCACGGGACATCAGCCTCATGTCTACTTTGGAAAATGGTGACTCGCCAGATGTGGGGGAGGGTTTCAGCTGAGGCCAAAGGTCACTGGGAGTTAGGTTTTCTCTATATTGAGTTGGCCTAGTCTTTCTTGGAAGCTCTTCCTCTTTTGCCCAGCCCAGTTTGGGCCTTCCAAGAATAACACTGTGAACTTGACTGTGAACATTTTCTCTACAGCGGACACCCAGTTTCCCACAGGGAATCCCTTACAGGGTATTCATCTTTCACCATTCCCATCCTTGGACAGGAAAAGCCAAGGATGGATAAAGGGTGAAAAACTCTGGGGCTTTCAAACAGGTGCTTCTGTCTCCTCCTGCCAGCTCCTAGGCTACAGTGAGAAGCCGCTGACTCTCCAGATGTTCATTGGCACTGCGGATGAAAGGAGCCTGCGGCCACATGCCTTCTACCAGGTGCACCGTATCACTGGCAAGATGGTGGCCACGGCCAGCTATGAAGCTGTAGTCAGTGGTACCAAAGTGTTGGAGATGACCTTACTCCCAGAAAACAACATGGCCGCAAAGTAAGTCCCCAATCAACTTTCCCCCAGCCAGCAGAATTTAAGACCAGAAAGCCCCCCCCCCCCCTTTTTCTCTTTCCCAGAAGAGCTAGATATCATCACTCCAAGTCAGTTTCCAGCTTTCTAGGCAAGTGTTTTGTGTAGCAAGTTTTTCTCTGTCTGGCAAGCCAGCTTGCAAGTAACGACACAGAGACTTCTGTTATGAAAGAAAAGAATTACGAAAATTATTATGAAAGCTTGGCCTATAGCTTAGGTTTGTTCCTAACTAGCTCTTATGACTTAACCCATTATATTAATCTACATTCTATCACATGGCATTACCTCTCTTGCACCCCCTCTTTCCTCTCCTAGTGCCTCAGTTCCTCCTCTTCTTTCTTTCTCTTTGGAAGGCCCATCTATTGCTCCTGCCTACCTATTGGCCATTTAGCTTTTTATTATACCAATCACAGCAACATATCTTCATACAGTGTACAAATATCCCACAGCACTTCCCCCCTTTTCTCTAAATAAAAAGGAAAGATTTTAATTCTGACATAGTAAAACTATACACCATAATAACAATTATTAAGTAAGGACTACATTCACAATGTCCAGTCCATTTGTATTTGGCAAATTTGGAGAAAGTACTGTATTGCCTACCCTATCAAAGTTTTATACCTAAACCACTTTCTATCATAACTATGTATTGCCATCCTAAAAAATATCTTTTTAGACCTTAAATCATCTTCTTACATAATCAACTTAAGATTTTATGTTTCTCAACCTTATAAACTTTACATTTCTTATGCAAGTTTCTTTTCTGACTTTGATAACAATAAACTGTAACTATTATTATGTCGTCTTCAACCTCCATCAAAGACCCAAGAAGAATATACTATTACCTGAGTAAACAGGAAGTGTAGAACAAACAACTTCCAAAACTACAGAAATGACAGAGATGGCTGACTGCCTAGATAGTCACTCAAGGTTCATCTGCAACATTGGGGCATCCACCTTTTGCCTATGGGCTTAGAATATCTGACAGACTTTTCTGTGAAGCAGAAATTTTAAAGGACTGTCTTACTTGTCTTGGCAAAGTTCAGCAGCTGCTTTCTTTTGTGTCCTGTTTGTCCAGTTTGGACAGCATATTGTCAGTAGTCGAGGCAAGCGCAGTTTCTTGCCCAGTGGCTAGCTTTGCCACATTGGAAGCAAACTCCATATGGAGATTCTTTGATAACCATCATTCCTTTTTTGAAGAAAATTGGTGCTACCAGGAGCAGACATATCTCACTGTCATCAAAAGCTTTATGTTATTGAAACATCTTAAATTTCATATTCTGTAGATTTCTGAAGTGTTTGAAGACAACCCATCTAAGAGATATCTGTTTAACCTTGAAAACTTGACCATCTGACTACAAGTTTGATTGTTAGATGACTAAGAACTAACATGTCTTTATTTATTATCCCAAATAACTTTCAAGGGCTAAACTTTACATTACATTTTTAAATGAGCTGCACAGGTATAACACCTTAAATAAGAGTAGAAACACATGTACAGTAAAAGAAAAATAACCTTAAATTTGTATCAATGTACAAAAATCCATACCAATGTAAAATAATGGAGCCGGGTGGTGGTGGCGCACGCCTTTAATCCCAGCACTCGGGAGGCAGAGGCAGGCGGATCTCTGTGAGTTCGAGACCAGCCTGGTCTACAAGAGCTAGTGCCAGGACAGGCTCCAAAGCCACAGAGAAACCCTGTCTCGAAAAATCAAAATAAATAAATAAATAAATAAATAAATAAATAAATAAAATAAAATAATGGAGACTAGTGGTTGTTCAAAAGTAGGTGCAACAATCCACCCTTTTGTCCCATCATTTCTATACTATATCCTCCCTTTTTCTTTTCAGAAAGAGATTCCTGAATCTAATCTCCTTTGTTCAGCTTTTTTCCTGACCATGACCAACAACAACTTGTATCCAACTCCCCCTAAGTGATGATAAGAATCTGTAATCCATTGAAAGACCAAACCACCCAGTCCATCTCTCAGGAATGTGGTGTCCTGTTCTCTAGACTGATTTCTGCTGTCTTGGGGTGACAGAATCTTCAGGGGACCCTGAGAAAACTGGGATAATGGTCAAGTCCTGGGAGAACTAGCTGTATTATTTTTTGTTTAGTCTCTGTGTGATGGGAAAGTGTAGAACTTATCTGAAGTCTTGGCTGGATAGTCTGTAAGACTGGACCATCTCAGCTAGCAGCTTTGAAGCTGTTGTGGATGCAGAATTTTGAGGAAACTGCAATAGAGACACTCTGAGAGGCTGGATCACCTGGGCTACTTGTCTTTATTGGTGTCTGGTTCTTTTTTTTTTTCTGAAAAGCAAACTTTTAAAGGTAGCATATACATCTGTATTAACACAAATATGGACTGTGCAGTGTGTACAAGAGAGCTAAAGATGATTTTTTGTTTTATGTTTGAGCAGGTAAAAGACATCTGTAAATTTTATGTTTTTTTTTGACTGTATAACCAAACCTCATACTGTGCTACATGAAAAGATGACATGTAATAATAAGTATGAATACTCTATACATAACAAGATTTATCATGTCTCATCCAGTCTCAGAGCTGTTCCCATAGTAGAGGGATCAACATATATATATCTCCCATCTTTTTTGGTTTCTTTTTTCATGTCTGTAGCCAAGATTTTCAGGAGGTTTTTCCCTCAGTCAGATCTGATCTTTATTAATTTTGAAGGGAACCATAACTTTTTGTTTCCTGTGGAAACAAAGGCATAGTCTCTTCCCCAATGCAATAGATTTTCTGACTTTTATTTTGAAGTTAAGGCATTCTTAAAATATATAGGTTGATTTCCTTTAGCAGTTTCCATAATTCAATATCTTTCTGTAGCTATTGTTTTTTTGTTCATTAACATTAAAAAATTTAAAGTCAATAAAGCACCACACAAGATCCAGACACCATGTGTTTTTTCCCATCTTTATGTGGCTTTTTTCTTTTATATTACTTTATTCCCTCTTTAAAGATTTTACTTTATTATTTTTAAACTATTTATTCTTTTATGACTGCCTATACCCCTTTTCTTTTTTCTCCCCCAGCATCTAAGTCATTTTTACGCATACTGTAACCTATTCAGAGGGCTTTTTTGTTGTTTGGCCTGGAATTGACTTTATGAAGCTCCTGTAGTCATACTCTTGCAACATTCTCTGACACGTGAGCCAAATCTTAAACTGCTAGGCTGTGGCTAGGCCCTCTGCCATGAGGCTCTCTCTCATGGCCTCGCGGCTGGCTCTGCTTACTTAGGGTCAGTGAGAGTGGAGCCACTTGTTCAGAACTCTGTTTTCTTAGCTTTCTCGGGCCTTATGTGGACCCACGTTGGGCACCATATGGAGCAAGCTTTCTTGTCAGACTATCTATGGATCAGCAGCCTACAGATAATGACCTGGAGACTTCTTATTAATTATGAGAGTTCAGCCTATATCTTAGGGTTGTTTCTAACTAGGTCTTATAACTTAGATTAACCCATTTATATTAATCTGAGTTCTATCACATGACTTTATCTCTCTTCCATCTTGCATCTTCTGTTTTCTCTCTGTGTCTCCTGGCATCTCTCGCCTGCCTCCATTCCTCCCTGTCTTCCTTTCTCTCTGCCAGGAAGTCCCACCTATCTCTCTTGCGTATCTATTGGCTGTTCAACCTTTTATTACATTCATCACAGCAACACATCTTCTTCAGTGTACAAATGTTTTGCAACAATTTTGTACCATTGAGCTATAGCCTCAGCTCAACTTCCTCCTCCTTCTTAAAGTCCTGGGAATTGAACCTAGGGCTTTATATACACTAGGGAAATGCTCTGTCACCAAGTCTCATCCCCAGTCGGTTTCTGACCTTAATGTCTAAGAAAGTAGTTTTTGAGGCTGGGGAGCTTTCTTGGAGGCCATGACTAGATTAGAAAATGGACTGAGGGTGGGAGCTTCCCCTCTGGAAATGTATCACCACCTCGCCTTTGCCTAGGAAGGCTTACCATCTTGCCTTTGCCTAGGAAGGCTTACCATCTCTCCTTTGCCTAGGAAGGCTTACCATCTCTCCTTTGCCTAGGAAGTCTTACCATCTCTCCTTTGGCTAGGAAGTCTTACCATCTCTCCTTTGCCTTCAGCATTGACTGTGCTGGAATCCTGAAGCTTCGAAATTCAGACATTGAACTTCGGAAGGGTGAGACGGACATCGGGCGCAAAAACACACGTGTGCGGCTGGTGTTCCGTGTACACGTGCCTCAGGGCGGCGGGAAGGTCGTCTCTGTGCAGGCAGCGTCAGTGCCCATCGAATGCTGTGAGCAAACAGGCCCCAACCAGTTCTCTGTATCTCGCAGCTCCTTTGTCTGTCTATCACCCATTTCCTCTACGTAGTGTCCTGTGCCCTGCATGTGGTGGGTGGCCCTATAGAGGACTCAGCTCTCCTTCTGCCATGTCTCGGGGATGGTCCAGATGAACCTGTACCTCTCTGCCCCGTCTCTGTTTCAGGAGTGGACCTTGCAAGTCTGTGTGGTTTCATGGTTGCTGTTGGTTCTCTTTTTCTATTTGCTCCTGGAAAGAGGGCTTCCCCAAGCTCTAGTGCTGGAAAGGGCTGTCCTTTCTGTACCCAGCCCAGCCAGACTCCTTTCTTATACTACTTTGCAGCCCAGCGCTCAGCCCAGGAGCTGCCCCAGGTGGAGGCCTACAGCCCCAGTGCCTGCTCTGTGAGAGGAGGGGAGGAACTAGTGCTGACCGGTTCCAACTTCCTGCCAGACTCTAAAGTGGTGTTCATTGAGAGGGGCCCTGGTGAGTACCCCCTGAGGAGAGGAGGGGAGTAGAGCTAACAACCTGCAGGTGAGACTCTGCGGCTGTCACAGAAGCACCCAGCTGAGCCTCCCTCGTGTATAGTCAGTTTCTCATGGATGTGACCACAGCTAACACATCAAGGATAGTGAGCAAATACAAGAAATACACATCCTGCTTATTAAAGTATTAAAGAGGAACTGGCTTTGAGACGGTTTATCGTCATGAAAAAAGTATATGAAGTGAAGAAGGGACTTACAATTACTGTGGATTTCCCTGAGCCTATCCTGAGCTCAGAGATAAAAGCCCAGCTGTAACTATGGGGTGCCCCCAAGATGGAGCTGTAGGGGTGGAGAAATGGGAGACAGGATTCTGGGTCCTTCCTTCAACCCTTCTCATGATGGCCCAGCCCCTAGACCACAGTTAGCAACCTGGGGTACACATCGTGAATCTTGGTCTTAGTGCCTTCCTTCAAGATGGGACCCAGTACTACCTCACTATCTGTCTTGTTGGTATCATGGGAGGGGATGTCTGAGTTAGCTGGTGAAAGAGTTCCAGGGATACTTCTAACACTCTCTCTAGGTCCCTGCCATTTCCCTTGGCTTTAGTTTGTTTTTTGACCCCCTTGGGGACAATTTTAAAACCTGTCTTTGTCTGGTAAAGTCTGTGCCAGACCTGCTAAGGATCTTTTTTAAATCTGATTGACTCCAGCAGGAAGGGGAAGGGAGGGCGCTGGGGCAGTGGGTGGGCCCTAGAGCTAGGCTGGTGCTCTTTCTCTCCTGCTCAGATGGCAAGCTGCAGTGGGAGGAGGAGGCTGCGGTGAATCGGCTACAGAGCAGTGAGGTACCAGTGTCCCTGGGGTATCCAACCTGGTGGTGGGGTGAGGGGTGGAAGAAGTAAGGAATTCTCAAGAGGGTCCCCTTAGAGGCTGGTGGAACTCTGAGTTCGGGGGCAATCCTGGTCTACAGAGAGAGTTCCAGGACAGTCAGTCTCCAAAACAAAACAAACAAACAAGGTCTTTGCCTGGGCAGTGGGGATGACACCTTTAATTTCAGCACTCCAGAGGCGGAGACAGGTGGGTCTCTGTAAGTTCGAGGCCAGCCTGGTCTACAGAACAAGTTCCAGAACAGTTAAGGCTGTCCTGTCTCAAAAAATAGTAAGAAAAGGAAAGAAAGAAAGAAAGAAGGAGAAAAAAGAAAAAAACAACAGAAAAGGTTACTTCAGAGTAACTTTTTCTGACCTGGAGGGTCTAGTTGCTTCATCTCCAGGGAACTGACTTTGCTCCTCAGCCTAGACTAGGAGATAAGGTTTGGGTTCATAGAAGGGTTGGACTGATATAAGACCTCCAAGGACTTGTGTCTCCTCCTCTGTCCTAACTAGGTGACACTGACTCTGACTGTCCCTGAGTACAGCAACAAGCGGGTATCCCGGCCAGTCCAGGTCTACTTCTACGTCTCCAACGGGAGGAGGAAGCGCAGTCCTACCCAAAGTTTCAAGTTCCTACCTGGTGCGCTCTAAGACTGCCTGTGGTGGGGGTGGAGGGGAACCCCAGTGTGAGGGGATAAGGGGCAGAGGAACCCTCGGAAGGGAAGGAGGTTGGAAGGTGTGTCCTGGTGGAATTGCCAGACCCTCACCAGCCTGCTGCCTCCTCATCTTCCCAGTGATCTTCAAGGAGGAGCCCCTACCAGACTCATCTCTCCGGGGCTTCCCTTCCACGTCGGGTCCCCCCTTTGGCACTGACATGGACTTCTCACCACCCAGGCCCCCCTACCCCTCCTATCCCCATGAAGACCCTGCTTATGAGACTCCTTACCTGTCCGAAAGCTTTGGTTATAGCACCCCCACTCTATACCCCCAGACGGGGCCCCCACCATCCTATAGATCAGGCCTGCGGATGTTCCCTGAGACTGGAGGTACCACAGGTTGTGCCCGCCCGCCTGCAGTCTCCTTCCTTCCTCGCCCCTTTCCCAGTGATCCTTATGGAGGACAGGGCTCTTCTTTTGCCCTGGGGCTTCCGTTCTCCCCTCCAGCTCCCTTTAGGCCTCCTTTACCTTCCTCCCCATCCCTTGAAGACCCCTTCAATCCCCAGAATGCTGCCCACCCATTACCTGCTGAGGGCTACAATGAGGTGGGGCCAGGCTATACCCCTGGGGAGGGGGCTTCGGAGCAGGAGAAATCCAGGGGTGGCTACAGCAGCGGCTTCAGAGACAGTGTACCTATCCAGGGTATCACCCTGGAGGAAGGTGGGTGTGGGACTGGGGGCTGTGAGTGTGAGTGAGTGCAAGAGACTGGTTTGAGTGTGTGCTGAGGGCTGGAGCTTGGCTACTCAGAGACTGGGCAGCCTTAGTGTCCCAGGGTAGTCAGGAGTCTCAGGAGCAAGTTCTTGGTGTATGTGTGGCCACCTGAATTCAACACCTTAATTCTGAAGGGCACATAGAGTATCTTCCAGATTTTTTTTCCCTCTGTCTCTGCCCTCCACCCTAATCACAAAATTTCAGTCCTAGAAGTATTTCAAGGCCATTCTCTCTACTTCCCTGAATTCAAGCATTGAGTCTCAGGGAGGGACAGTGGCTTGTGGAAAGCTCAGTTGAGTGTTTTCCCTTACCGTATCTTTCCCTGGTGACTGTAGTTTGCTTTGGTGTAGAAGACCTCCCTCATTTGTCTCTTCAATGCTCAACCACGTCTGACCTGCTGCCTAGGCCAAGCTGGCTATGATCCAGGGCTGGGAACCCACATGGATGGAGTTGGACACAATTTAGTTAGGAGCAGATGTTAAGAGACATTAGGGAAACTGAGGCCCAGCCAAAGAGGAATCCAGATGTATCCTAGCTGGAGGCTTGCCTGGAATTGAAGGGGGGCGCGGCCTCTGGAAAAGGAAAAGGCCCTGCCTTAGCCCTATCTTTCAACTGCCCTCCTTTACAGTGAGTGAGATCATTGGCCGAGACCTGAGTGGCTTCCCTGCCCGTCCTGGAGAAGAGCCTCCTGCCTGAACCACGTGTAGTGGCTCCAGAAGCCCCGCCTCCTTGTCCTTTTAACTGGGGCGATGGCTCCAGAAGCTTGGGGGCCAACTCTAGTTTCTTTTTGCCCAGCTTTTATCTTCCCGTCCCCTTCTCCCTCTCCCAGCTGAGGTGTGGCCCCCGGCCTGGTGCTGCCTTGAAAGGGAGTGAGAGTGTGGATAGGGGCTGAGGCCGGATGCCAGAACTGACGGGACGAAGATGCTGTCCGGGCTGTGGTGCGGGCAGGCTGGGCAGGTTGATGGGTAATAAAGTGCTCACTGACCAGCGCTTCAGCCTCCAGAGCTCCTTGGAGAAAGCAGGGATGCAAGCTTCCTCCAACTCCGGCAGGAGGAGGCTGAGAAGTTGGGAAGAGCTGGGGCATGGCTTGGAGCGATGAATCTAAAGGGTCTCCCTGATGGAGGGGTGAGGGCAAACAGAGGGGCTCCCTAGGCTCCCTGGCTGCAGCTGAGGTTGGAGTTCAGGATCGGCATGGCTTCTTTATCCTCACTGCAGGTTCAGGTTCCTTAGCTTTGGGATGAGGCCTAGGAGTCTTTGGTGTTCCCAGGTCCCTGTCTGTATGTTGTCACCACCCAGATGATTCTGATTTATAGCCAAGGTGGGAAAAGGTCAGTCCAGCTTCTCACTAGAGAAAGAATCTGAGGTCCAAAGAGAGAAACAGGCTTGCCTAAAATCACAGCATGGTCTCCCGGACTCCTGTCCCCACTGCACCCTCTGACGACATGCTAACCTGGAAGATTTGGGTCCCCGAGGCTTGCTCATTCTTTGAAGTGAGGGAGAGGATGAGAAAGAGTTGGCATGGGCTTACCCATGGAATCTCCTATCCTTGACGATTGTGAAGACAGTCCGGAAGTATTTATCCTTTAGTTGTTAGACTTCAGGAAGCCTTGCAGCCTTCCTCAAAGCTCTGAATTCCTGGGGCTCACGGCATGCATGAGCTCCAGGCTTCCCTTGCAGATAAGCCCATGCTGACCTTCTGCATAGGTAATCCATTGTCATTAGCAGATCAAGGCAGGAAGCCTGGTCTGTTCCTGGTCCTGATGGTTGCTGAGACCAAGGCACAATGAGCTGGTTAAGAGGCAGACTATCTACCTGCTTACCTGGAGCCTGGCGCACAGGCTAGGTATGGAGCCCAGTCAGCCTGAGAGGGTATACTCAAGACATTCAGAGAGCCAGTCCTTGGAAATCTTGCCTTGCCTCAAGGCTGCTTTGGTCCCTGCATTGTCCACTGAATCCAAATAGCCCAGGGAAGTCGCAGGAAAGTCACAGAAACTGAAGGACTGGAAGGTTGAAGAACCTAAGTGATCTCTTCCCTCTGCCTATTGCTGCTTCACAATGAGTTTGCTTAGCCACACCCAGTTTGTGTCCTAGAACACAAGCTATCGCAAATCACTTTGACATCAGCTGATCAGCTCACCTGGCCCTAGCAGGGTTTCCAAGAATTCCCCCAACCTGAATCCAGAGTCATTGCCTTATAATTTTCATGTTGGAGGGGACCATGGGGCACACAAGTTACTTCCAGCCTTACTCATTTCCACCCCCCCCCCCACCTCTTATGGGATGGGTTAGTCTCCATGGGAACGAAGGGCTGTCGGGATAGGGATTGGCTGTCTTGTGTGGGTTACTTTTCTCTTGTGAGGAAATACGATAGCCAAGAACATCTTAGAAGAAGTAAATTATTTTGGTTTATGGTTCCATAACCATAATGTGGGGAAAGTGTGGTAGCAGGAGCAGATCACATCTTAACTGCACAGGAAGCAGGGAGAGAAGGCATGAAGTAGCGTGAGCCTATGAAAACCCAAAGCCTGACCCCAAGGATGAACTTTCTCCAACAAGGCTCTTCCTTCTGGAGTTTTCATAATTTTCCCAAAGAGCACCCAACAGGAGACCAAACGTTCAAATACATGTATCTCGTTCCTGTCATCCACACCTCCCAGAGCAGTTTGTGTCAATTCCTGCCAAAGTGCCAACTCTCAGTCCTGGCCAAATGTTTAGTGAGCAGCTGCTAAGTGCCAGTTTGGGGGACTTCTTAGTCTCTTGGGCTGGAACTCATTGTAGCAAAGGCACGTTCCGCCACACCTGGCATTCCTTTTCTTTTTTGGGGATAGAGTCTCATTTAGCCCAGGCTGGCCTGGAACTCACGATGTAGCCAAGGATGAACTTGAAATTCTTACCCTTCTTCCTCCATCTCCTGATTGGGACTGTAGTGTCTGCCACCGTGCCCAGTCTTGTGCAGAGCCGGAAGTGAACCCCAGGCCTCTGATCCCGGTAGGCAAGCATTCCACACACTGAGCTGGGGCCCTGGCTCTCTTTTTTTTGTTTTATTTTCAGCACAGACTTGTGAGCAGCCTCCACTCTACTCAGCTATATTCTTGACGTTTAGGGCCCAGATATCTGTATTTTGTTTTTATTTATTTGGGGAGGTACAATTTATTTATTTATATGACAAGCTAGCCTGAAACTTAATATGGAGCTCGGGCTGATCTTGAACTTGCTGCTTTCCTGTTTCACTGGGAGTACAACCACTATGCCC
Source organism: Microtus oregoni (assembly GCF_018167655.1). Classification (NCBI taxonomy): domain Eukaryota; kingdom Metazoa; phylum Chordata; class Mammalia; order Rodentia; family Cricetidae; genus Microtus; species Microtus oregoni. The sequence goes on from NW_024543219.1 coordinate 8,276,275, forward strand.
ACTTTGGCTCAAGAAAGTTGAGACTTAAAAAGCGTCAGATTCCAGAATAGCTTCGTTTCCCCTATCCAAATCCTGACTGTGTTGGTCTGAGGGGAAGCTCATATGGAAAAGTGAGCCAGTCTCTCACTGCAACCCATTTCTCCCCTTCCCTGGCTCTATGCAGCCATTCAGCCTTTGTCCCTATGGGAATAAGAGAGAGTTCATTCTGAGACAAACATGAATGACCACGGCCCATGAATAAGGATCCAGGATGCCCGAATGACATTTCGCACTATGGAAAAGGTTATCTGAAGTTAAAGTCACATGTAAAAGAAAGTTGCAAATTGATATGCTTACTTGGGTAGGTACGTTAGCTATGTGGGCTTTGGCAGAGCAGGGAAATTCTGCTGTTGGGTATAAGAGTCTTAGTTTTAGGTTTGGAGGACCCTGGTGGTCAGCTACATTCAGCGATATGTTTCAAGAGTTTTGTTAGGTCAGGTACAGAGATTTAGGACAGCTCGGAAGGGAACTAAAGATAGCCCAAGATAATCTTGGCTCGTGGTCAGCAGCATTCCTTCTCTCTGCATGTGATGTTCTGGTCGGTCTCAAGGGTCTTTAACACAGATGAGGTTTCTTTAGAGAACTTCATTTCACAAGAGAATCTAGCAATGGTCCCAAGTGTATCCCAGAGCCCTGGTACTGTAGCAGCTGCTCTAGGAACTTGCTGAGCCTCCTGTACCTGGAACTCCGGGCTTGCAGGTGCTGTGGGGAGGGAAGCAGCCTGGGACGCCTTCCAGTTGAGTTTTTGACTCTGCTTGGAGCTAGTTCTGTGAGGCCTAAAATCTTGCTGCTGGATTTACTGCGTTGTGATGGGGAAAAGGCCACACAGAAGTGCCAATGGGGATGTTCTATTGGGATCTCACCAAGGCCAGCTGGCCTAGGTCTGAAAAAGCATGGGATAAATCCGGACTAGCTGAACATAGCGGACAATGAGGAATACTGAGAATTCAAGAACAATTGCAGTGGGTTTTTGATCCTACTGCACGTACTGGCTTTGTGGGAGCCTAGGCAGTTTGAATGCTCACCTTAGGAGACCTGGATAGAGGTGGGCAGTCCTTGGGCTTCCCACAGGTCAGGGAACCCTGATTGCTCTTCGAGCAGATGAGGGGGGGGACTTGATCGGGGGAGGGGGAGGGAAATGGGAAGCGGTTGTGGGGACGAGGCAGAAATCCTTAATAAATAAATAA